>NW_028084511.1:910313-1510313 GCF_014824575.4 Sturnira hondurensis | reverse complement strand
GTGTCCGAGGCCAGTGGATACCACCCTTTGGCTGCTTCATCCTGAACAGGGACAGACACCTGCGCTCTGGGCCCTGGGCTGCTCAAACTTCAGGCCCTAAAGGAGGCTCAGCCCAGGCAAAGGCGGCAGCACAACACCGAGCACGATGCATGCTGCTTTGGGTGATGTGTGTCTTCGCGGCCGGCCTCAGAGGCCAGGGCTGGGGTCCTTATCAGGAAGAGACAGGTTGGAGGAGAAAAGAGCTTCTGACCACACCCAGCCTTCTAGGGGGACTGGCTGTCCTGAGCAGGGGGAGCAGGCAGGGAGTGTGCTCTCCATCCAGGAGGCATTTGAGCGGAAGTTTACATCTGCTTGAATCTGGACGACAACACTGGCAAACTCACCTAGCATTTATGAGGTGCCAGGTGCTGTCCTCAGCCTCATACCTGTTAGCACATTTAACCCTTACCTCACTGTAAGGTGGGCTCCTGTGTAGTGGGTGGCTCAGCACCTCCATTTCACAGACGAGGAAACTGAGGCTCAGAGAGGCTGTAGAACTAACTTGTCCAGCCAGTAGACTAGGGGAGGCGTTATTATTTGAATCAGGCAAGCTGGCTCCAAAGGTCATACAGGTCGCTACTTTAATATTGCTATTTTCAAAATCTGGCCTTCAATGACATTTTTTTTTCTCTTTAAATCCTGTTTAAGAACTCACTTCCCATACACTCTCCTGTACCCGCTCCTTGGTGTGTGCCAGGCACTTCTGGGCAAAACTCCACAGAAGAAAGATTTAAAATCAGCCAAATTGGCCAAGATCACGAAACAGTGGAAAGCAGGATGCTGGGATGCAGCTGAGGGCACTGGGTCCTCACAGAGCAGGAGGCTCGAAGTGATGGGGGGAGAAGAGAGTGTGTTCCACCTATGCTTTTTAAAAAATTGTGGTAAATATATATATCATCAAATTTACCATTGTAGCCATCTTTCAGGGTGCAGTTCTGTGGCATTAGTACCTGCCCAATGTTGCCCAACCATCCCCACTGCCCATCTCCAAGACGTTTTCATCTTCCCAGACTGAGATGCTGTGCCCAGAAAACAAGACTCCCCTCCCAACCCCGGCCCCTGGCAACCACGGTGCAACATTCTGTCTCTGTGACGTTCACTGTCGTGGGAACCTCATGTAAGAGGAATCGTATATTTCTCCTTTGGTGACTGGTTTATTTCACTTCACATAATGTCCTCAAGATTCATCCACATTGTAGCAGGCTTCAGAATGTCCTTCTTTCTTAAGGCTGAATCATATTCTGCTCCGTGTAGATATCACGTGTTGTTTATCCACTCATCTGTAGATGGACACTAGGGTTGCTCCCACCTTTTGGCTGTCGTGAATAATACCGCCATGAACGTGGGTATACAAGTACCTCTTTGAGTCCTTGCTTTCAGTTCTCTTGGGCGCGTACCCAGAAGTGAAATTGCTGGATTATATTATGCTTTTGAAGTCCCAGTGCTGGAGGCTGGGGCAGGCACAAAGGGTAATGTGTCCTGGGCTCTGACACTAGGGATGCTGGGGGGACGGATGGGATCGGGCGTTGCCCCAGGTAGGTCTGGACTGAGCACCTCTAGCCTAGAGAAGAAGAGGCAGGGGCGCTAATGTCTTCGGTGGGCCTGGGTCACATCCCTGCTCCTTTCTGAGCCTCTTCTAAAACTTGGGTTTGAGGTCTGGCTCTGGCACAAACAGTGCTGTGTGACTTTCCTTTATTAACCACCCTCTCTGGTCCTGCTGCCTGCGAAAAGGAGGTTCAGCTTATTTGTCTGTTTAGTTTGAGCTGTGTCATTTGTTTGACCTCAGGCCTTGGAGCTCCCCCCTCAAACAGATATTGAAATGATGGTTGACCCCTGTCTACTCCCCACCCCCTGCCTCATCTGTGAGGCAGCAGGGCCCCAGCCCACCATCTTTCTAGGTCTCTCCCTTCTGCCTTGTTGCAGGGGAAGGAGGCCCAGCCCTCTGTGGCCTCGGGACCCACAGCGGCAGCCTCTTCCAGCCCAGACCCTCAGGTACATCCACAGATGCAGAGCTCTCCAAACCCCTCATTCTGCCAGCGGGAACCCTGTCCCTGAGCCCAGGTTCTTCTGAGGCCACCTGACACACCTCACCCAGACTAGGTGAGGCCCCCACTGCTTGACCACCTGGATCCCCGCTGCTCACAGTGAGCAGGTTGAGGTCAAGACATGACCTACAGGGGGCCACAGCAGGAAGCGCTGACTGGGGCAATGTCCAACCCATGGGGCCCTCTCGTCCATGGGGTGCAGGGAGCAGAGTGGCCTGCCCATCCCCAGTTCTCAGGGGAGCCCTGGGTGGTAGAAGTCCAGTGGCTCCAGGGATGGGCAGGTAGGTGGTGGAGTTGGGGGAAGTAGGTCAGAGGCCACTGGATCCAACAGGGTTAGGAGAACCGGTGTGGGGCCCTTGCCAGCCTGTGTTCAAAGCCGGGCTCCCTGGAGAGCAGTGTCCCCAGGCCTGCTCCCTGGGCTGTGAGGACACTGAACTGAGGACTGTACGAGAGGTGCTGGGCGGGGAGCCTGCACAGCGGGCACTGGGGAGTACTGGGGGTGGGACTAGCCTGGGTGTGGACCCGCAGAGAGGCCAGACGCCCTCAGGTTCCACCAGGATCTGGCCCGTTCCCAGCTTCTCTGCAGGGTGACTTGGGCCTGCAGGAAGAGCCCCTGCCTTCGCAAGGCAGAACAGCTGCCTGGGCTGGGCTCCCCCACCCCCATGGTACTCTGCAGGCTCTGCTCACTGCGCCGTCCCACCAGGAATGGAGATAGTCTGCGTCTTAATGGCCCGAGTCCCCTCTCCCTGCCTTTGTGTTTTCTAAAAGGAAATGACTCCCCCATAGCCTGAGCCCTCGATCTGTGCCTCCCACCATGCTGGCATGATCCCTTCCAGTCCATTTCCCCCCTCAGCGGAGGACGCTTCCTGGAAGAAGTCTGTTGTGCTGCTTTGATGGCTGTTCTGTTCCTGCCTGTTCTGTTCTTTTACTGCCTCCTCTGGGGAAACGGGTTGATCTTGCACAAGGTTTAAAAATTCATGACTCCTGGGCAAGATGAAAGGAGATAACACAGCAAATGAGAGCCCGATCCCCGTCCTTCAGTGGGAGGGCGATATTTGTGGCAGTGACGAATGACAGACCCAGGGCAGGGGTCAAGAGGGTGGGGTCTGGGAGCACAGAGACCTGGGCGCGAATCTGCAGCCCTCGTGGGGTCGGTGCTCTTGAACTTCCTTAACTTCCCGAAGCTCGTTTCCTTAGCTGTACAATGAGGTCACAGTAGAACTCAGGCAGTGAGGCTGAAGGTTCAGAAAACAAACAATATATCTTTCTTTCTTTTTACGCTGTTCTTTTTTTTATTGTGTTTTTCCCATTACCATTTACCTCCCCTTATGCCTGCCCCTCCTCCCCACAATCACCACACAGGAAAAACAATATTTCAGTGCTTAGCACACAGCCTGGCGTAGAGAAAGCACTCAAAGTGTTTATGATTATTTTACATTTCCCAGCCTCCCTTGCGGTTAGATAAGGGCCATGTGGCCGATTCTGGCCAATATGCTGTGTGAGGGATGGAGGGGTGCCACTCCCAGTCTGAGATGGTTAGGAGTGACTGTGAGTTTTCCACTCTCTGGGGTGGGGGCCCCTGTGTAGGGATGGGAGAACTAAAGGCTGGAAGCAGCCTGGATCACCGAGTCACTTCATGGAGGTCAGCTGCCCTGGGCAGCTGCCTTTTCCTCGTCTGAGGGGACGTGGCAGAGAGAGAACCCCTGAGGTCTGGGATTTTGTTTGTTACTGCAGCATGAGAACAGAACTGAAGATGTGAGGGTGTTTAGAGGAGAGGTTTGGATGTGATTCTGTGTATTAGTCAGGATTTTCCAAAGAGACAGAACTGATAGGCTGCGGGGAGAGAGGGAGAGATTTATTATAAGAAGCTGGCTCATGCGATGACGGAGGCAGGCAGCTCTCAGGATCTGCAGGGTCAGTCGGTAAGCCGGGGCCCGAGCAGAGCTGGTGGTTTAGTTCCAGTCTGCGTCTGAAGGCCTGAGAACCAGGAGGGCTGATGGTGAGTTCCCACCTGAAGACAGACAGGCTTGAGACCGAGAAAGAGCCAGTGTCCCAGTTCAAAGCCAGGCAGGCAGGAAGAACTCTCCCCTGCTCGGAGGAGGACCAGTCTCTCAGGCCCTCGGCTGATTGGATGAAGTCCATCCAGTTTAGGGAGGACAGTCCGCTCTACGCAGTCTACTGACTTAAACGTTCATCTCACCCAGAAACGCCCCCACGGAAACAGCCAGGATAACGTTCAACCAGGTATGAGGACCACATAAAACCAACCGACACATTCTGTGCCCCCGGGAAGCAGAGAGATGAGCCACCCACTGAAATGGTCTTTCGCTAGCTTGTAGCTGAACTAAAAGTGAATTACGAACTTAAGCCTAAGACCTAGAACCATAAAATTCTTAGGAGAAGGCATAGAGAAGCTCCTTGACCTTGACCTTGGCAGTGATTTTATGACTGTGACACGAAAAGCACAGCCACAAAAGCAATTATAAACGCATGGGGCGACGTCAACCAAAAAGTGTCTGCACAGCACAGGAAACCATCAACAAGATGAACAGGCAACCTGCTGAATGCAAGAAAATATTTGCAAGTCACGCGTTGGAGAAGAGGTTGGTATCCAAAATACAGAAGGGAAAAATACATACATACATATATATATGGAATGCATACAACTCAATAGCAAAAAGGCAAAGAACCCAGTTTAAAATGGACAAAGGACATTAGCAGACATTTCCCCAAAGAATACATCCACGTGGCCAGCAGGTGCGTGACCATGTGCTCGGCACCACCCATCATCAAGGAAGTGCAAAGCGGAACCACGGCGAGGTCTCACCTCTCACCCGTCAGCGTGTCCGTTACCGAAAACACAAGAGGCAGGCGCTGACGAGGATGTGGGGACGGTACGGGGGTTCCTCCAAACCTGAACACAGAACCGCCGTGCGAGCCAGCCAGCCCACTTCTGTGCGTATATCCAGAGGATACTCGCTAGCTTGGTGAGATCTCCGCACCATATGCCCACTGTAGCATTACGTGCGGTCGCCAAGGCGTGGACACCACCTACGTGTCTGTCGATGGATGTCAGGAGGGCCGAGCCTACAACCCCAACGCGAGCGAGACGTGGACTTGTGCTGTTTGGACCCACCGAGACCTGGGGCTGGTTGTTACCACAGCACAGCCTGGCCCATTCTAACTTTCAGGCATGACCAGCTTTAAATATCTTTATATTCTTTTAAGTGCAAATGCTTAAGCATGATAGAAAACCTGCCACCCTGCCTTCCAAGCCTTACCTCTAACACTTTCCCACCAGGCTCCCCGTGCTCTGGCCTCGCCAGTAGACCCATTTCACTTGATCTCAGCCAAAAAGCCAAGAAGCGATACCAGTAGAACCATTTCAAGACTCTCTGAACATGCCCCACACTGTCTCAGCTCCTTGCTTTTGCCCAGGCAGTTCCCTCTGCCTGGAACGCCTTTCCCCTGCCACGTGCTCGCTCTTTCTTTCTTTCCTCTCTCTCTCTCTTTCTAATTTTATTTATTTATTTTTAGAGGGGAAGGGAGGGAGGAAGAAAGGGAGAGAAACATCAGTGTGTGGTTGCCTCTTATACACCCCCTACTGGGGACGTGGCCCGAAAGCCAGGCAGGTGCCCTGACTGGGAATCGAACCAGCGACCCTCTGGTTCACAGGAGGGCACTCAAAGCACTGAGCCACACCAGCCAGGAGCACACACTCTTTCTAAATCACGTCTCTTTCTAGTCGTTCTTGGAGGAAATGCCTGGAGGAGCTCATTCTCAAGCTAAATCAGAGTGTTTCGTCTCCGTAGAACAATGCCATTTTCTTAAGTGGCATCTTGTGCGCTCTTACCAGAGCCTAGTCGTGAGTGAATGCAGGGGGCAGGGGTGGGGACGAAGAGGGGCAGGAGAGACAGATCGGAGTGCTGTGGCTGCTGTGCCTGACAGTGGCCTTGAGAACGAGGTGGTGGGGAAGACACAGGCAGCAGGCCCCAAAGTGCGTGGGGGGCTCCTGAAGGGGACACACTCCTGGGTGTTTCAGGAGGGATGTCGACAAACAGATTTTTAACCATGTACATGCTGCAGGTACTCAGTAAGAGGAGCAGTAAATTTCTCATGAGGAGGCAGGGGGCAGACTGGCTGGCTTCCTGTCCATCCCCCGACTCACCTGCGGCTGGCCAACCCTGGCCAAGCAGCACCGATCCTCTGTGTGCTCATTTCCCAGCGCAGTGGGAGGGGCCAGAGTGCCTCTGCCTTTCTCTGTGAGAAAGAGATGATCGAAGTCAGAAGAGCGCCTCCCACTGTGAGCTGGTCTCCCTGCTGTGGATCTCAGGGTACGGCTAAATGAGGGGACAGGGTACCCTGTACAGCCAACTGGTACCGGGCCTGCTGGATTTCGGGCACTGACCCGAACAGCGCCCCGTGGCCACAGGAACCTCCTGCCCCACGGTCTGTGGACAGTGTAGGCGCTGAGAGTTGTCGAGCCCTGAACTTACACACCCAACACCACAAAAGACATTCCTCCTGGATGTTGACAACCATGTTTTATGTGACTAACTGATAAACAGTTGTCACAGAGAAGGCAGTTAAAAAATCTTTTGGTCTGTCCACCCACGTGCATAGGGATGTTGGCATTCTCAATGCTAGTTAATAGCACAGTCGGGGGGGGGGGGGAAGAGAGAGAGAGAGAGAATTGCTTGTTGATAGAGAGTTTCATTTTCATTTTAGATATAAATGACATTAAACCAAATATCCTTTTATGACAGACTGGTCCTAACCAGTTCCATTTTTTTCTTAATAAGGAACTTACTTTTCTTTTTTTATGTATAGTAAGATTCCAGTTATATAACATTAAACAACTAAATAATATATATTAAAGGATGCATACAATCAGGCTAAAAACAAAATAAAAGCAAGAAAATCGTGAATTCGAAATTCAGCAGAGTGGGTACTTCTTCGTGGGAGAGAGGACAGATGCAGGTAAGGAGGGCTACGCGGGGGGCTTCAGATGGGCCAGCTGGGTGGCTGTCCCGGTGAATTTTATCATAATTGTTTTCTTTTTTTAAATTTAAATTTTTTTCTGCCCTGGCTGGTGTGCTCAGTGGATTGAGCGCGGGCCTGTGAAGCAAAGGGTTGCTAGTCTGGTTCCCGGTCAGGGCACATGCCTGGGTTGCGGGCCAGTTCCCAGTAGGGGACCCATGAGAAGCAACCACACACTGATGTTTCTCTCCCACTCTTTCGCCTTCCCTTCCCCTCTCTCTAAAAATAAATAAATTAAATATTTAAATTTAATTTTTATTGCACCTTCTCTATTACCATTTAGTCCCCTTATGCCCCCTCCCCCAGCACTCACCACACTGCTGTCTACGTCCACGAGTCCCTTCTCCTTTTTGCTCAATCCCCCCCCACCAGCTGTCATCTGCTCTCCTTCTATGGTCTGCCCCCCTTTTCCTTGTCAGTTCAGGTTGTTCATTAGATTCCGCATATGAGTGGGATCACATGGTACTTGTCTCTCTCTGACCGGCTTCTTTCCCTTAGCCCAATGTTCTCCAGGTGGAACTTCCTTTGAAATATACATATATGTTTTGTAACTCAACTGAGCTCCTTTTGCTTGAACTTACTCTTCATTGAAACATTTTATTTAAAATTTTTAAAAAATTTAATAACATTGTTTTGTCTGTTTTCATGGGTATAGACATGGCTTGTGACGGAAAAAAAAACGCCAGAGCAACCCAACAGGAAGTCTCTTTAATGAATGTTCATGGAATAACTGGGTTTCTGTATGAAAAGGAAGGTGCCCCAGGCCTTACCTCTCTCCACACCTAAAAATGCCTTCAAGACACAAAGATGCTTTCAAGACTTGGGGGTAAGCAAAGGCTCCTTAAATAGGTCACAGACTCAATAACCATAAGGCAGGGGAAGCTGATACATTGAACTTCATAAAAATTCAAAACTCCAGCTCTTCCAGAGACACCATTGAGAAAATTGAATGTATAAGCCACAGACTGGATGAAAGTGTTTGCGAACATTCGTCTGGCAAAGGACTGGTATGCAGGAGAATGGGACCTCTGCACCGTGCTAGGGACTCCATTGTCCAAAGGGAACTTGTAGGGCCCCGACTCAGCAAATGTGCACATGATATTTGTGCATTTCATTGCATGTGTATTTTACAGCAAATGAAAAAAGCTTTAAATAAATATCAAAGTCTAGTTACTAATTTGCATCCTGAAGTATTCAGGGCAAGTGTTCTGACGTCTGTAGTTTTCTCTGAAAGGCGTCAAAAAGTAGACGGTTCAGGGGGTAGGGAGAGGAGTGGAAAGACGGACAGGTGGCAATGGAGCCAAGGGCTGAAAAGTCAATCGCAGAACGGAAGTGCTGGGTGTATGTGTGTTCCCTCTAAAACTCGCTCACCATTGTTGTCTGGTTGAAGTTTTTAAGAAAAATTTGGTTACATTTTATGCATTTGTTCTTGTAGTTGTGATGCACAGTTTCCTTTTTAAATTAATTCGTTTAAATAAAAAAGGGACTCCATTTAAGAAAGACAGTAAGTAAAGCCCCAGCCCATATGGCTCAATGGGTTGGGCCTCGTCCTGAAGATGGAAAGTTTGCTGGTTTGATCCCCAGTCAGGGCACGTGCCTGGGTTGCGGGTTCAGTCCCTGGTTGGGCTGTGTGCAGGAGGCAGCCAACCTCTGTTTCTCTCACACATCGATGTTCCTCTCCCCCTTTCTCCCTCCCTTCCCCTCTCTTTAAAATCAAAGAGCATGTCCTCAAAAATAGATGGCAAGTACTGGAACAGACAGTGCACAGATACAGCGAACCTCAGGGCAGCATGGTGTGAGCTAGATCGGGCCAGGAGAGGGCGCTGATGACGACAAGCTGTGTCCTTTCTTTTTATAGCAGACTTCATTTTATTTTATTTTTTGAGATTTTATTTATTGTTAGGGAGAGGGGAAGGGAGGGAGGAAGAGACAAACATCGACTGGTTGCCTCTTGCACACCCCCAATTGGGAACTGTCCCCACGCCAAGCATGTGCCCTGACTGGGAATCGAACTGGCAACCTTTCAGCTCACAAGCCAGTGCTCGATCCACTGAGCCGCACCAGCCGGGGTGCACGCCCTGTCTTGCTGCTTCCTAGCTGTGGGCATGGGCATGGGCAAGCCTCTCTGGGTTTCAGTTTCCTCATGTAGAGATGGGATAATGCAACCTCCTCTGCAGGGAGACTTGCTGTGAACATGAAGGAGACACAGACCAGGGGAAGCATAGCTTGGGAGGCCACGTACCACCCTCCTCCCCACACGTGACGAGGGCAGAGAACATCGCTATCCGGGACGACAGCTGGAAGGATGCTCTGGGGCAGGGCGGGATGTGCACGTGTCCGGGCGTGATTCTAAGAAGGCCCACCAGATTGAGTGGGGAGGAGCGAGCAGAGAGAGCTGGTGCTGAGCGCCCACACAGACACGATTCCCAGCTATTTCTGCTTCTCCAGCACATCCTCCTTGTGGGAAATGAGATGCCCACCCTCAGCGGAGGTGGGTGCATCCCGGTGCCCTGTGCTCCAGGGCATTCAGGTGCAGCGTCCATTTCCTGAAGGACACCTGAGTCTGGGATTTTGCTTTCTTTCAACATCCTAGGTCTTGCAAGAACTCTCCACCTTCCACAGTGAAAGGGACCAATGCAATCCACGAAAACCCTTCCCCCCCGCCCCCGTCCTAGGGCATCCAGCTGCCCATCCTTGGAGCACACTGAGCCGCTGAAATTACAGAGGAGGTGGGGGGTGGATCTCATCAGAGCAGGAGGCCCAAGGGGACTCTGACTCCTGCAGGCCCACAGCTCTTGCTGGTGGGAAGCTTTGCTTTGAGCTCTGCAATCAGATTGACACATCGATTTTTATTTTTACTCATCCCTTAAATAATTAGAAACATGTTCAGCATGCCAAGCAGCATGCCAGGCACTAGGGTCACATAAAGGTGAACAAAAACGGATCCAGTCCTCGCTCGTGGAACCGAAGGTCCCGTGGGGAGACAGGCGTTAATCAGAGAGTCACCAGACAGGTGTAACATCGAGGGGTGAGGGAAGGCTTCTTTGAGGAAGTAGCCCCTGAACTTACACCCCTGAGAGAGGAGGGGGCGAAGAGGGAAAAGGAGGAAAGAGGATTCTGGGCAGAGGGAAGCACGTGAGCAACAGGCCCAGTGGCAGGAGGGGTCATGGAGCCCGTGAGAGGTGGAAGACCACTGTGGAGGTGGGGGCGCAGGAACCAAGGAGGAAACGGATAAAGCACGAGATCCCCCCGACTTGATGCAGTCACAGGTGTACGCCCTGTTCACACAATCTGAAAGAGCTTCGGTGACCCTCCTGCGTGTGGGTACCCGTCTGGGGCATGTGGCTTGGTCGTCTGCAACAGGGTGCAGATGACACGGGACCTTTGTCAGGGCCAGGCTGGAAAGTGGCTCCCAGGACTTGCAGGCCCGTCCTACTGCCCAGTCGCAGTCCGGCGCCAGCCTCATTACAAAGGAGGCTTGGAGGAGGCTGTCGTCCCACCTACAGGCTCCGGGAGAGGAATGGGGGCAGGGGGCGGATGCATGCCACAGTCTCTGCCTCAATCCGCCCTTCTGTTTCCCAAACCCGTAAGTTTTTCTCCTCGCTCCTGGCACATGCTCACCCTCTTCTCAAAGGACACCACCCCAAGTCCCGTCCTGTCCTGTCCCTGCATGTGGGAGACAAGGAGACCTATGAAAAGACAAGGAAACTGCCCCCTCACCCTGCCCCATACGGCCGTTGGAACAGGGACAAAACTGCCAGGGCACCTTCTTAGTGGACTCTGGTCATGCCCCAGGGGGACTCTCCCACCCGCTCTTCACCTTGGCCCTGGCTCTTCTCTCCGGAGCTTCCTCCTTGGAGATCACTCTCCTTGGCCACATAGGAAATGGGGGAGGCCCTTGGGGGCCATATATTCTCTCTCCTGCTCATGGGCGGCTGGAGGTCCACAGGTTGGTTGTTTTATAGCTGAAAACAGTCAAGGGCTTTTGTTGGGGGGTGGGGGGAGGGGGGCCCCAGCTCTCGGTTCCCTTGGCAATGCAACTCTTTCCAGACTTTGTGGGCCTCTAACCCATTTGTGCCTAGTCAGTTTCCTGTGCCCGCAGCGATACTCACCCCAATTCTTTTCCGAGACTCATTCCCAAGCCTAACTTGTCTTGCTGGTTCACCTCCATACCTCTCGCTCTCCCCTCAGTGACTGTCTGGAGGCTATTTGGAACGAGAAACCAGAGGCACGCCTTTCATGTGATCCTGTCCTGAGTCACTTCACCCAGGAGGAGAGTTTTCCTGGGCCTTTATTGCCCCAGACTTATTTTATACCTCATCTTTTTCCACTTAGGGTGCAGAAGGTTTTGCAACCCTGGGAGGCCTGAGATCTCGAGATTCCGTTTCCTTTCAGTTCTACTCAACCACCAGGTAATTCTTCCCTGAGCCCACCTCTTCCTGGCAAACCCTCACCAAATGCAGACAGTAGCAGCCAACAGAGACGACTGGTTTCCCAGCTTCCCAGCCACTTCCCGTGTTCTGCCAGGTGGCCACCGAGAGGGGGACCTCCAAGTTAGAGCAGGCAAGAGTGTCCCCAAACGTTTGGCTGCTGCATAACACAGATCTCCCCCGTTTTGAAGGTCCTATGTCAGTTTCTTTGTTCACCTCCGCCCCAGCGCTAAGCCATGTGACCATGGGTGAGCAACTCCACTCCTGCGGGGTTGTCCCTTCATTGGCAAGTGAAGGTAACGGTGCGTCCCACTTCCCAGGGCCACCGTGGGAACTGAGCGAGGCAGCTCATGTGCGGGGCTGGCGCGCCGGGCGGTCTGGAGTGAGCCCGCAGTGTGTGCGCTCGCTGTGACTGCGATGTTCCCGGGGCGAAGGGGGCATGACATGTGCTCCTGTGAGGCCGGCACACTAAATTCTCCAGAGTCGGATACACTAACCAGGCACGTTCTCAAAAATGGTAAAGTGAGAGGTCCACCTGTCCAGGGTGCGAGTCCTCACCCATGTTGGCCAGTCGGTGACTTTATTCTCTATAAACAGAGAAAAAAGTCATTAGGAAGCCTAATTATTGTCTGTATCAGTGACCGATTGCTACCATAATGCAGCCTAACAAATCATCCCAAAACTTGGTGGCTTAAAATAATAAACATTTATTTAGCTTAAGGGTCAGTGGGTTTGCAGTTTGGACTGGACTTGGCTGGGCAATTCTCTCGTCGTGACTGGGCTCTCTTTCCTGTCAGTTGACTTTGAGGTGACAGAGGTGACTTGGACACACGTCTCTCAACCTGCTGAAAGCTAACTGGGCAGGTTTTCGGGTGGCGGCAGAGGACAAGAGCCAGGGCAAGCCCAAAATCGCACAGGCGCCTTTCAAGGCTCTGCCTGCTTCCCAGTTGCGGACACCCCACTGGCCAAGCGAGGTCCTTGGCTGACCCGGAGTCACAGTGGAAAGGCTGCAAAACTGCATGGCAAAGGCAAAGGGCGACGACTCCACCAGACAATTGTAAAATTAGCTGGTGAGGGTGAAGTCAGAGCAAGCAAGGTAAGTTACTGCCACGATACTAAAAGTAGGTGTGTGTCAGAGCTCCATGGCCCTACTGTGGGGACAGACCTGCCATGCAAGGCTGGTTGTCCCACAGCCCGCCCTCAGGGCAGTGCCCGAGACACAAAGACCAGTCCTCTGTCCACTACCCCTTCTTCAGAGGTCCTCCAGGGCCTGGGCTCCACCCCATTCTTCTCTGTGGCTCCGGGGTCTGGCACAGGGCCCCCCCGTGGTACCCGTGCAGAGGGCCTCTGCTTGCAGATCAGTGAAAGCGAGAGTGAGAGAGTAAGCGGCAAACTCCTCAAGGACAGCCAAGACGCAGTCCTCTCTGGCGCCCCGCGTCCAGTGAGGACCACTACAGTCCATCTTTCCAGTTAGATTGCTGAGCATCGTTTTCCCAGTTTGCCCCCAGCCGACTGCCTGCCTCTACTTGTGCCAGAAACACAGTACCCGCTGCAACACCCACTAACACCTCCTCCCCTCTGGGGGACCCTGCTGGAGGGGGTCAGAGCCAGAGGGGAACGAGGGTCCTGATCACACGGGGCCTGGAATCACAGCCTCTGGCCTTAGGAGGAAGGAGCACCAGCTGGTCAGAAACAACGCTGGGGCCAGTGGGTGTGATGGAGGATGGGCAACCCGTCTTGGGGCCCTGGAACGGGGGTCCCATGGCCCTCCCAGCCAGTTACACCCCCCTCTCAGAGCTAGCCTCCCACCTGGAGGGACAGTCACGGGAAGACCCAGAATGCTTCCAAGCTCGTCTCTGGGCTCAGGGAAAGAACAAAACCCAGGAAACAGGGAAGAGTTTGAGCCCTGCCCCTTGGCTCCTCCCCCCCGCCCCCGCCCCCTACCACATCCAAAGGAACTCTCCGTGAACTCAAATCATCACCCAGAGAGCTAGGTAGCGTCTGTCTCGCTGAGAGGGCTCCGGTGGTTAACGCAAGAGCCGCTGAGGTTGTGACGTCATCTCTGTGACAGCCGGGGTCCTGGGGTCCTCTAGAGAACCCAGAGTGGCTCTCTGCAAAGTCCTCCACACAGCAGTGCACCGCAGGCCAAGAAAAGGTCCAGCGTGCAAAGCCCGTAGCAGCGGAGGGATGACAAGGCTTGCAGGCTTTGAGGCAGAGTAGAATATGGCCCTGAGCATGTGGGCCCTGGAGGCGCACCACCTGGCTTCGAATTCTTGTTCCACCCCTTCTGATCTGTGACTTCCGGCAAGCTTCATCTCACCTGGCCTCATGCCCCTCCTCTGTGAAAGGCGAAAGATCGTTGTACCGGTCTCCTGTTGCTGTTATGGCTGTAATGACGGATGCAATCCAAGTAGAGCTCCTAGCAGTCTCGGTGCCCCGTTCCTGCAGCCGTCATTACTACCAAATGCTAATCGGGGGCAGGTCTGTGCGAGGCACCTGCTGTGTGAGACTCCACTTAGTCCTTACGCACACACACGAGGGAAGGTGCTTCTTCCTGCCTTTCCACACGTGAGACACAGAAGTGTGGCCAGATTAGGTGACACGCCATGGGTCATTCCGCTGACAGGGGGTGGAGCCAGGGTTCTGCCTGAGGTCTGATTCCCACACAGTGACCTTGACTGTCCTGCTCCATTTCCTGCCCAACACAGGAACTAAGGTGATACAAACTGTGAACAGTTCTTTTCTTTTACTCTTCATCCAAGGATCTGCTTGCTGGTGTTAAGAGAGAGAGGAAGGGAAAAAAGACAGAAATATTGACATAAGAGAACACCAATCGGTGGCCTCCCGTGCATGCCCTGACCAGGGATCAAACCTGCCACCTTTTGGTTGCACGGGACGACACTCTAACCAACTGAGCCACCCGGCCAGGGCCAGATGTGAACATGTCATTACGTACTAACTAAACAGAAATCCACCGGGAAATAACACGTACACCTTAACATTATAATTTGCTTTTTAAAATGGCACGCTGTGATGGGCAACATGCGTTCCCGTTGCTTCCCTTTTTAAAGAGGACGCTCTTCTTGGCCGGAGTGTGCGATTCAGGCAAGACTTAAACTCTCCTTTTGTGGGTATAGGTTATGAGGTGGTAGAGGTCTCCGCACGTCTTCCCCTTTGAAGCCTAACGCTGTCGTGGATACCTCACCTTTTCTACCATCCCTCTGAAGTGTCTGACGGCTAACGGACATTTGTCCCTTAAAGCCGACAGAGCACTGCTTGCCTTGGCCTCTTGTCCCACCGAGGCTGTTTTACCTGTCTGGGGAAGCGTCTCTCAAGGCTCAGAGGGTTCCCGGGGAAATGCGGGTGTCACAAGTTGGCTTCCCTAGAAGCCGATCAGGATCTTCAACTTGGCAGCTGCAGGGTGGCAGGGCCACCGTCCTCAGACGCCACAGGCTGCGCTAATAAGGGGGCGGTCAGCTGAGCGCCTCCCAGACCTGCTTGCCATTTAAGGCTACTCGAGCTTCTGTATTGCGAAATCTTCCTGTCTAGCCACAATAGCAGCAGATGAACTGAAGGATGAATGTGAGACTCTCGGCTCTCCCTGAGGAATCTCTTTCCTAGGTGATATTTCAAATAAAAGCCAGGTTTGTGCCAGTACTACCCTGGCTGGAGCTGAAGAGAGAGACCAGGTGACCCCTAGCTAATGCCCAAAGCCAGCAAGAGATGACTCCACCGTGACCCGTGAGGGATACGCTCCATCTAAGGCACAGAGCTGGGGCAAAAGGTGTTCGGCTTATGGATTTTGAAGACTTAAAATGATTCAGCGAGAAAATAATGGGAAGAGAACAGCCTTTACTGACCCAGTCTGATGTGTCAAGCAGGAGCCTGGAGATAGGACCTGTGAGACCACTTCAGACGGGTCAGGGCAGGGCCGGATGCTCATCGGCCCGGCACAGGCTCTGAATGAGGTCGGCGAGCAGTGATGTGTCAAATGGAGAGGAATGATTCTAGCTTCTGTTCACCGCGGACCCTTGGGGGGGGCCGCTGGCACTTGCTATATGTTTATTAACTTTTTTAAACACACTGTGGTTGGCCTAGTTTCACTTAATGCCTAATAAAGGGGAAAACTGTTTATATAGTGCCCCTGGGTCTGAGGCTGAGCAGCTGGAGTTTGCAAGATCCTTCACTTTCAGAGATGACACAAGCCAGCAGCCTGGGAGGCGAACAATTCCTTCAGAAGCACGTGGTCTCTGGGGGGAAAGTGGCAGCACGTTAAACAAGACAGAATCAGGATAAGGAGAGATCAGACCCCAGGGGGAAAAGCGCACCAACAGCAGGCGCACTTGGCTGCTGGGGTTCACCGCATCACTGTCCAGGACGTGCACTCCTCACAGTCCAGATACATCTCTCTACATAAACTCTGCCTGTTTAGCCTTCTCCCCACAGGACATCCAACGAGGCCCGAGAGAACGGCCAGAGTCAGCGGTAAGCTCCCAGGATGACATCCGTCTTCCTGTCTGCCCTGGTTCCGCCCTCCGAATCTCATTCCCATTCCTTGCTTGGGCGAGTGCTGCAGGTGTTTGCACCCAGGCTCATGTTAGCAGGGTCTGCCTTCCCCCCAGTCTCCGCTGGCTGGCGAGACACCCCGTGATGCCTCAGTCGGCTCAGCGTTCTATCTGCCGATGAGACGGCCCTGCACGTAGCCCTGGTGACCTTCCTCACATGCCAGGCAACCTGTTAGGAAATAGGTTTGAAGTCTCAGGCAGAGGCCATGACCAAACGCTGGCACCGAAGGTCCACTGAGAGTGTACTGTGTTCTGGGAGCCATGTAAGAGGTCCGCATGCCTTGCCCCTTTCCCGTCTGATCGTCACCGCCGGTGAAGATAGGGGGAGCGTCACCACCCTCACTTGATACATGAGGAAACCAAGGCTCCGGCCATTGCATTTACCCAGCAAGTGAGCCGCAGAGCCAGGATTTGAACTTGTAACCGGGGCCTGCACTGCTTCCTCCCTCAACGAGCGAGGCTCTGGGTGACTGAGGGCTTAAGGATGGGGAGCATCTGGCAGCGTCCTGCCCCCTCGGTGATGAGCAGGTCATGCCTCAGAGCTGACAGGCTCCTTTGCCATCATTTTTCAGAGCGTACATTTCTACTGTTCCCAACAGTAGGCAGTGTGTTCTAGAACAAAGTTCACGAGATTCAGATGGAAACGAGATTCTGCCTTTTGGACTGAATAGCTACTCGACCTTGCACAAACTGCTCTCTGAGGTCCCTTTCTCACCTGCGAAACAGGCATAGCGCCACTTGTCTGTGGGAGAGCCGTGAGGCTGTGAGGAAAGGCTCGCTCTCCTCTCTCCACCTAGCCAGGGACCTGAGGAGCAGGCTGGACCACGAGGCTCTGAGGGGGAGCCCCCGCAGCTCGCCGACACCAGGAACATGGTCTTGTTCCCCACACGCAGCTCTCGTGGTCACCAGCCCTCTGCTACCAGGTCTGCCTGCCTTCCTAAGGCCACACCTTTAGACGGCGCTGGCCTGTCCTCGTGCAGACCGTTGTCACAGGATCACAGCTCTGAGGACAAAAGCCCTCCAGTGAGGCCACCTGAGCAACACCGAAGTCTCCTGGCCCTAGGGCTAAACACTTCCAATGAATTCATTCTAACATATTATTTATGGCACTTTGTCAATTAAAATCATTGTGAAGGCTGCAGAAATAGAGAAAAATTTTGCCATAGTGTTACATGGAAATAAAACCCATGATTGTGGCCTTGAAAAACTCTGTAGACTTGTCTGTGGATTATGCAAAGTGAAACTAAGTAACTGTGTGGGGGCTGGGAACTGTGACTTCCCTTTCAGAACATTCTTTAACATTCCCTTGACACTCAGTTTGCAGTGTTTCAGAGTCAATCCGATGGGGAGGAAGCCTTTAAGCAGCAGGCCCACACCACTCCTGCCTGCAGCCCTCACTCTGTCTGCTGTGCCTGTGAAAGGTGGGGGTCAGGGGTTTGGGTCAGCTTCCCTCGGCAGAAAGAACCATCCTGGGTGGGAGGGGGACAAGTGCACAGGAACAAGGCCCTGGGCTGCGCAGGGAAGCTCTCCACATGGTACATGGTCCAGCACCGGCTGCCTCTGCGGAGCTCCCGTCTGGCTGAAGCCGTGAGCGAGTGCATCCGCTTCCCTGCAGCGCCCTCCTGTGGTGGAGGCCGGCCAGGGAGCAGACAGGCCCCACGGCCCACAACCAGGAGAAACCACTTGTTTTTCCCTTTTCTTTTAAAAAATGTTTTTAACTCTGGCTGGTGAGCTCAGGGGGTTAGAGTGTTGTCCTAACAGTCCAAGGTTGTGGGTTGGCTCCCAGGTCGGGGCACGTACGGACCAGTAACTACATAAGTAAGTGGAACAACAAATCGATGTGTTTCTTTCTCTCCGTTCCTTTCCTCTCTCTAAAGTCAGTTAAGTTTTTTAAAATGTTTTTAATGAACTAGCCACTTTTCAAAGAAATTATTTGAGCATATAAAATTTTTATTTTTTTAAATTTTTAAAATGTATTCATTTATCTTTAGAGGGGAAGGGAAGGAGACAAGGAGAGAAATATCAATGTATGGTTGCCTCTCATGAGTCCCCTGCTGGGAACTGGCCTGCAACCCAGGCATGTGCCCTGCCTGGGAATCGAACCGTGATTGTGTAGTTTGCAGGCCTGCGCTCAATCCACTGAGCTACACCAGCTAGGGCCCGGGCATATAAAATTTTTAAGTAGAAGGAGTCATCACAAAAACTATTAGTATTGCAGTTTTTCTTTAATAACTGTTTTCTATAGGCAAAATAGACACATTTATGAAATAACACAAAATCTGCTCCTTTTAAAAACACCAGATTTCAGAAAAACCAGTGAAAGTAAATTCAGCATTGCTGGTTGAGGGGAATCTTAATTTTAAAAGCAATTTCAAAAATTAAATAAATAAGAAATAAAGGCAATCTCACACACACTAGGTTGCCAGGGACAGGGCAGGCAGGCGAAGCCAGTGTCCGGGATAAGCGCTTAGGGCTGTGGGCTGAGCCCCCGCGGGAGGCGGGGGGCACAGCTCAACGTGGCTTTTCAAAGAGGTACTCGAGGTCTGGGGCGCGCAGCCTCTGCTCCTTGTTTTTGTTTTTAGCGAAGTCTCTCAGCAGTGCCATGACTTCATTTTCAAGTATTTCTGGGGCTGGTTTTGCTTCTGCAAGAGAAGAATGGGCAGAAAGAATCATGTCAGTCAGTCAACATTTAGGCAAAAGGATCTTGAAACGTGAAACTCTGATCTTGGCCAAGAGCCCCGGCAGACACCCAGATGGTCCCCATCCTTCCTCCAAGCACACATAGCAGCCGCCTGCCTGCGTGACCCGTTTTACCAGCACAGCCGCCCTGCGGGCTCACATGGGTGTCCACGATGGCTATTGGGCTACATGGGCAGAGCGGGTGCGGCAGCGCCCGTAGGACCACAAGACCGAGATACCTGCTCTCTGGTCCCTCATGAGCAGGGCTGCCGACCTCTGGCCTGGCCTGTCTCAGCTGTACTGCTTTGCTCTGCACTTGGTATTTCAGTTGTTTTCCAGTCTATACATTTCCTGAGGCAGAGGTCCTTGGTTGTAAGTGACAGAAACTAGTAACTCAAGTAAAGTGAAGCCGAAAGGAATGGACTGGAAGCCTATCAGAGGCACACTACAGTGCCATGCACCTGAGGGGGCAGACCTGAACATACAAAGCCACAGAAAGTGTGGCGATGCGAATGCCAGCCGCAGGCTAGTGGGAGGCAGTGTGGCCGGATGCTACTCACCTTCAACCCTTCTTTCCACCCCGAGACACTCAAGATTCCGATCATAAGCAAAGCCTTCCACTGGCAAAGCTTCGGTAGGTAAGGTGTTCTGGCATTACCCTCCTATCAAGGCTAAATACAGTGCTAGGAGGGGAATTCCTCAAAGCAAAGTTCGATGCCCGCTCAGTCAGCACAGAACCTGGCTTCCGGCGGGTCAGGACCCTTGTCTGGTTGTTTGCAACGACCAAAGTAAGACCAGGGATATTTAGGTTCCCCGGAGGACGCTGAGAGTTGCAACAACACTGCTGGGCACAGCCCCAGGGGAGCTCACGCCCACCTACCGGTTCTTCTGAAGAAACCTGCACTAGGCCTGCTCCCGACAAAGACTAGGTTCGGAACTGGAGGACGGAGCCGGCAGGGCAATGGGCGCAGACAACTGTGCAAAGGAAGCATCACGCCCCACCCAGCCCCACCCTTGCCTTCTGCAGAACAAAGACCTCGGGTGACTGGAGCAGGTCAGCAACCCTGTCTCCTGCAGGGCACACAGGAGAACCCATTTGGGCTGGTGAAAGGGTAAGAGGAAAACAAATCCCCTCCCCAGTAGGATGGGTGGGGTCACCAAGAAGGCCCACCTCCAAGGCCCAGGGCCACAGGGACTGAAGCTGGGACTGAAGCTGGGACTGAAGCTGGGACTGAAGCTGGAAGCCCTCCCAACCTCCCCCTCCCTAAGCAAACAAGCACCATGTAGGAAGCAACAAGAATCTACAACTAGGGGGAGGCTAAACGAGGGGAAAGAGATTCCCTTTGAGGCACAGGGATACACGGACATTGAGAAACATGCTCAGGAGACTCGGCTTCCACCCAAGCTGAGTAACGACAGAGGCCAGTGGTGCCAAAGCAATCAGGAATCCAAAGCGGGCTGAACTCCTAACCGGGCGGACTTGATCGCCGCGCTGACAGCGGGTGGAAGCATGACCATGTCCAGGCGTATATGCCACCCGCCTCGGCCTCCCCTGTCTCACTCACGATGCCTGACACTTGGTCAAACGTTGTGAGACACACACACAGTGTGAGGGGACAAAGCTGTCACTGGGAGGGACTAAGAGATGACCTGGATGTGAGACTGTTGAGGGATTTAAAGTGACTGTGACCTGTACGTAAAAGAATCTAGTAGAAAAAGCAGATGAAGTACGTGAACAGATGAGGACTTCCAGCAGAGAGTTAGAAACTGCAAAAGCCAAATGAAAATGTTAAAAACAAAAATAAGCAAATAAGCAGACTGACCTCAGCAGGCTGATCATGAGATATGACAGTCCAGGAAAGAATCAGTGAACTGAAGACAGGTCGGCAGATCCTGTTGATACAAATTACCCACACTGATCCGTAAAAAGAGGGAGAGGCCCAAACGGATTCCAAAAGCTAGAAAATAATATTAACGGTCTCACCTAAGTGTGATTGGATCCAACACGCCCGGAGGACCGCAAGCAGGGTGAATACCAAAAACAAGCACTGAGACATGCCACATTCGAACTGCTAGAAGCCAAAGATGAGATGCTGAAAACATTCAGAGAGAAAAGATGCATCACATACAAAGGAACGAAGGCGCGACGGACCTCTCGGCAGAAACCAGGCAAACCAGAACACGATAGCTGGTATCACCGAGGAATCTGACCTTGGCAGCACAACGAAGGCAAGGAAGCAAAGGGAAAACCAGCCCAAACCCAGCCCGACTCCTGACCAGACTGGGTCCGCACACCCATGGCCTGGCAGAAAAGCGTGTGCCCCTACAAAGTGATGAGAGAAAAACCGTGAACCTGTATTTCTCTACTCAGTGAAAATGCCTTTCAAAAATGAGAAAAGCCGAGAGAATTCATAACAGCAGACCTACAACCAGTATTAAAAGAAATTCCTCACGAACACGCCAGATAGAAACGCGGGTCCACATGAAGAAATGAAGGTCTCCAAAGATGGTGAGAATGAAGGCAAAAGTAAAGTAGAATACACTTCATATAGTGTGAATGTGATAGATTATGTGACCCAGATATTTACAAATGCTATACATGTTGTAACTTAGAGCTATAAAGTAGTCTTTCCCTTACTTTACACTGCTCTACAGGTAACTGCCTAAAGCAAAACCAACACAAGTGCAGTGCAGGCTTCCAGCACAATGGAAATAATCCCAAGTACGGCGAGCACAGCACAGAAGGTGAGAGGGCAGAACCGGGGTGTTCTGCTGTCGAGTTCTTACGTTACGGACGAGGCACTACAGTATTATTTGAAGGCAGACTGTGATTAATTAAAAATATACACTACAAACCTTAGGGCAATCATTAAAAAATTATAAGGAGAGGTATAAATAATAAACCAACAGTGGAGTAAAGTGAAATTTAAAATAATTTTAAAACCCCACGGAAATAGAGGGGGAAAGGAACAAAGAACAGATGGAAAAAGTAGGAAACAAACAGATGGTAGATTTTAAATGCAACCACACGGATCATTAATTACATGCAAATGGCCAAGACACTAGAGACCATAAGTCTGGACAAAAAAGTACAGGGTACATGTGCTGTCTACGAGACGCTCAATTTAAAAGTAAAACACTGGTGCGGGGGCAGACTTCTAAGTTGGCCCGAGTACCCCCCTCTCCCCGGTGGCACAAGCCTTGGGTGACCCCCAGGACTGAGAACGAGACGGGGGTCACACCCATGATTAGGTGATGTCATTACGGCATAGCTGGCTTAGGACAGAGAAGCTACCCAGGTGGTGCTGACCTCACCCAGGAGCTCTATAAAAGCAGAGTGTTCTCCAGCAGGTGACAGGGCGGGCGATCAGACGGACGTGAGGCAGGAGAGGGACACCGTGTGAGGGGGGGTCTCCAGGGCTGAGGCCGAGGGGCCACTGGGCAAAGAGCTGGGTGTGGCTCCTAGGAGCTGAAGGAGAGCAACAGCAAACAAGACAATCGGGGTCTCAGTCCCACAACTCAATCCCAACAGCCTGAATGCGCTTCCAGGTGGGAACATAAAACTGAGAACTCTGACCTCAGACTGTGAGATCTGGACCGAGCTTCTGGCCTCTGAACCATGAGCCAGCAGACAGGTGCCGCTTGACGTCACTGAGTCTGTGGTAACTTATTACACAGCAACAGAAAACCAATACAGATGGAAAAATACACACCATGCACACACTAATCGGGAGAATGCTGCAGTGTCTAAATTACGATCAGACTCTTTGGAACAAGGAACTTGATCAGCAGGAAAGACAGACATTATGTAATGATAAAGCAGCCAGTTCATCAAGAAGATGCAACAATCCTAACACGTCATCGCATAGTGACAGAGCTTCAGAATAGATGAAGCGAAAACTGAGAGAATGAAAGGAGTAACGAATCCAGTTACAGGTGGCAGTTTCAATGCTCCTCTCTTATTAATGGTACAAGTACAAGTACAGAGAAAATCGGCTGGGATACAGAAGACATGAAGAACAGCACTGGCCAATCTGCCTAACTGACATTTATAGAACACTTCATCCACAAATGCGGGACACAAATGTTCCAATAAATGCACACGCAACAGTTATCAGGATACCCACATTTCTGGCCATTAAAAAATTTCAAGAAATTGCCCCTGCTGGTGTGGCTCAGTGGACTGAGTGCCGGCCTGTGAGCTGAAAGGTCGCTGGTTCGATACCCAGTCAGGACACATGCCCGGGTTGCAGGCCAGGTGCCCAGTAGGGGGCGTGTGAGAGGCAGCCCATCGATGTACCTCCTCCTGCACATCAATGTTTCTCTCCCTCTTTCTCCCTCCCCTCTCCTGTCTCTGAAAAGAAATCGTCTGTAAAAAAATTGCAAGACATTTAAAATAACTGAAATTGTACAACATATATTCTGTGCTCACAATGGAATAACAAAAAAATATCTGGAAAATCTGGAAATATCTGAAAATTAGACATACTTCTAAATAACTCATAGGTAAAACAGGAAGTCACAAGGGAAATTAGAAAATATTTTGAATGGAATAAAAATAAAACACAACACACCCAAATTTGTAACATGAAGCTAAAGCAATGCTTAGATGGAAGTTTAAATGCTCTTAGTTAAAAAAATGGTCTCAACTCAATCAGCTCAGCTTCCACCTTAAGAAACTAGAAAAAGAGCAAATTAAGCCCAATGCAAGCTGAAGAAAGGAAATAATAAAGGAAACTGAAAACAGAAAAAGAAAAATCAATGAAATCAAAAGCTGGTTCTTTGAAAAGATACATTGAACGGGACTAAATGGTAATGGAAAAGAATATAATAAAGATTATACTTTAAAAAAAGAAAAGATACATTGAGAAGCTTCAGCCACACTGACCAAGGCGGGGAAGCCCACGAACTACCAATACTAGAAACAAAGGAAGGACCTCACCACGGCTCTTCAAACCCTGAAATACAAAGGGAAGCTACAGCCAACTTCCTGCTCATACATTCAACAACTGACATGATATGGGCACATTTACAGGAAGACACAAACTAATAAATCTCGTCCAAGAAGAAACAGCTAACTTAAATGGTTCCACAGGTATGAAAAATATTTGACTTCCCAGTTCAAAACCTCTAACAAAGAAAACCCCAGATCCAGATGGCTCTACTGGCAATCCTAGCAGATAGTTAAGGAGATAATACCGATTCGCTACAAAGTTTCCTGAAAATGGCACAGGAGAGAGCACCTCCCAACCCACTTTATGAAGCCAGCATCACCCCGATCGAAAGCAGATGATAACATGCCCAAAAAACTACACACCAACACCTTCAGATACAAGAGCCAAGTCTCCAAAACGTCAGCAAATCGAATCAACCCACGCACATCATGACCGTGTGGTGTCTATCCTAGGAATACAAGGTCAGTTCAATATCTGACAATCAATAAAAATTTCATCGTATCAATAAACCAAAGGGGGGATAATCACACCACTAAAAAAAAATCGTCTCTATAGATGCCTAAAAGCACCTGACAAACTTTAACATCTATCAATGATTAAACACTACATATACTAGAAACAGAAGGGAACTGTCAGCCTGATGAGAGGCATTTACACCTAACCCACACCCAACAGTGTATTTAGTGGTGAAGGACGGAGTGTTTGCTCCCAGCGCGGGGAAAAGTCTGCTCTCACTCAGCTGCTCAGCGCTGTGCGGGAGCCCAGACAGTGCAGCGAGGGGACGGAGAGACGGCAAGGGCACACAGGCTGGAAGAGAAAGGAGAGCACCTCTGCTCACAGACCACACGACTGTGTCCACAGAAAATCCCGGAGAGTCCATCAGAAAGCTTCTGGAACTGCGTGAGGTTAGCAAGGTCATAGTGCACAAAGCCAGCGAGTATCAACTGCATTTCTGTATTCTACCAACAGTGGAAAGTTGAAGAAACAAATGTAAAGCCCCATCTACAACAGCACCAAAATAAGTGAAATACCTACATATAAGCATAGCAGAATATGCTGAAAACTATAAAACTGATTGTAGCTGGCAGACTCTGGGAGGGCCCCCAGCGGTCCCTGACCCCGGTACTGCACCTTTGTGTGAGCCGCCCCCCGAACGAGGCTGCACCTATGACTCCGGTTCTAACCAGCAGAATCCGGCAAAGATGATGGAACGTCACTGCTGTGATCAGGTTACAAAACAGCGAGACTCCCGTCTTGCCGGCAGACCCTCTACAGACTTCTTGGTTTGCAAGCTGCCACGTGGGGAGGCCCGTGTGACCAACAACAGAGGGCAGCAGCCAGCAAGGGCCGGAGAGCCCGTGAGGAACGGAATCCCCCAAGCCCAGAGAGCGAGCCTGCAGCAGACCCTCCGATGGTGAGGCGTCCTGATGGGGCCCCGGCCCCTCTCCACCTCGACAGCAAACTCACCACAGACTGAAGGACAGGGCCCAGAGAAGCCATGCCTGGATTCCAGACCCACCACAATAATGAGAGGATAAACACGGGCTATGCAGTGATGGGTAACACACTGACTAAAGAAACGAAAGACCTAAGTAAACGGAGATATAGTGTGTTCAAACAGCAGACTATTCTAAATTTCTATCAGAATCTTCCCAAATTAATCTGATTGAACACTCCCATCAAAATCCAATCAGAATTTTCTTTTCCGGAGAAACTGAACAGCCGATTCAAAAACTATAAAATTCCTAGAACAAAGAAAATCTCGGTGACTTTAGGTTGGGCAAGTCCTTTGACAAGTACCGAAAGCACAATTCATTATCACATTTTACGCTTTAAACCTACAGAATGGCTTCTAGTTTGCGACACATCTTGAGTGGAAATAAAAACACAAAAGACCCAGAGTGTGAGAGAAATAGAAGAGATATCCGAATACCCATTCTCTCCGTTTTCCTTAGCAGAACTTCCAATTTGGTTGGACTCATGGAATAGCTCATTTCTTCTTTAAGGCGAGGTACAGCCACGTGACTAAACGGTGGCCAATGGAAAGTAAGTGGGAGTACGGTCCATAATTTCCTGAGAAGGACCCATAAGGAACGGGACGTGCTCTCCCACACAGGTTTTCCCGGCTGAACCACGGCACGACAGGCAGAGCCCCAGAGCCACCTTGGATCACGAGGTAGACACCACGCGTGGGGGATGAAGAGGTGGCAAGTCAAGGGACTTGACCTGAGGACTTTTTAAAACCCCTCTCCGTGCCTGCCCTGGACTTCTGTTATGGGAAAGAGAAACAGAGCTCAGTCTTGCGTAAGCCGTTATTGTTTTGGATTTTTTTTTTAACTCACAGCCAAAGCTAACCCTAACTGCACACGGTGAGACGCCACCCCTCACAAAGGCGGTGCCACAGTGAGACCACTGAGGGACTCCTGCTACGCACGTTGGAGAGCTGTCTGGTTCCAGTCCGTTCCCAGCCTCGTTTCTCTTCAACCTTCCTCTGATACCTACATAATTTCACTAAGTTCCTCTTTGCTTAAATTACACACAATAGGTTTCTACTGTTAAAAGAACCTTAACTAATCAAACAAATTTTATATACTTTAGAAAAATCTGAACTGTTTGGGTTGAGGGCCTATTTGTATGAATAAAAGCAAAAGAATCGCCCCGGATACAATTCCAGACTCCGACCAGCCCAAGTCGCCCCACTGTGCACCCCATGCCGCGCTCACGCCCAGTACCTGTAGCCCAGTAGTAAATATCCCAGTCGTTACTGGGCTCGTTGATCAGGCGATCATAGAGGTTCAGCTGTTTCTCGGTCATGTGCTGCAGATATTCCTTAGCAAAGAGGCTAAAGACGAGAGACGAGAAAGAGGTTAAGAGACTGTCTGCAGTCAAAGAAAACGGGCCCCGAGACCCCCGGGCCCCCACCTGAGCAGAATGCAGTTCTCCAGCATTCCCCGCTTCCTGCTCTCGTAGAGCAGGCGGGCTCTTTTGGTTTCTATGGATTCGTCAGTTCGTTCCTGCCACGGAGGCAAAGGGATTTCAATCATATCTTTCTGGGAATCTCTCGGGCTGTCACCTCTGTAGAACCGGCTGAATGACGTCATGCTGAGCAAAGGAGACGCTAGGTGGCGCCTTGACAGAGCAAGCTTCTGAAACAAATGAACCGCATTTTTTTTTAAACATCAAATAACATCATTATCATCTGCTCAACACTTACTAGGCGCTAAATGCATTTGATCTCATTTAGTCCTTAAGTAGTTATGCTGACACTGACACCCCTTTACAGGGGCTTAGAAAACTGAAACCCAGGTTAAAAAACTTACCAAGGTCGCCCAAATAGTCACTGTAGATAGAATTGAAACCTAGCTCTAACTGAAAACATGTTCTTAAGCACTGCCCTTCCAGAAATTCTTCAGCAGAAATATCTTCTCCTTCCTTTGCACTCCTACGGTATGGTCTGTATTCTCCTCACTTGACTGAGTGAAACTTTGAGTGTACAGCTTCGGCATGGACCCTAATCCTCCACGGTCTCCCAATCTGGAGAACGGCAAAAATTATCCAGATGCAATGGGAAGGTGGTAACATCAGCAAGATGGCAGAACAGGGAGCCCCGCACTCTTCCCCTGCAGAGATGCCAACTCTGTTAATGCACAGACCAACTCCCTTTGTGAGAATCCCAGAAACCAGTTCAGAGGTTCCTCACCCCCAGGGGAGCAGAAAAGCAGCTGTGTCAAAGCTGGAAGGAAACTGTATGACACTTATTCCCCAGAGTCCCTCCCCCTAGCTCAGCCTGGTGCAACTGAAGAAGATCCTTGGTTCCTGGTTTCTCCCTGGGGAGAGAATGAGAAGCCTGAAACACTCGTCCACAGTGCAGACTGGCTTAGTTTCTGTCCCCTCTGAATCTAATTGCTGATGGGAAAGGGCGCCAGGCTGGGTGCTGCTGAAAACAAAGGTGAGGGTTTGGGCTAGCACACACTCACCATGGTCACTACCCCCGGCTCAGCACACATACAGGAGAAAACCTCCAATGCCTGGCTTTTCCCTGAGGAGGTTAACAGTTGGAATGCATGTCCAATGTTCCAGCTTTCGGGGGAGGCATCTGACAATGGTTTCTGTCCCACCTGTCTCAGAGCACTGATGGGACCCAGCACAAGTTAGATGTCTGGGGGGGCCTCTGAAAACCAAAGAGAACCGGAGAGCTTGCTGCTGCTCAGGGGGACCTGTGGTACAGGAGACAGGGGCCAATACAGCTTGGCGCCTTTCCCTTGTAAATAAGAGAGGAGCAAAACTCCTGCTTTTCAAGGAACTGCTCGAGAGACTGGTTTCCGACTTCACCAACTTGTAGCTTTGATAGGATCTGGAATACTCTAGAAGCCTGACGACTATTGAGACGGAGAGGAGCTGGGAGGTTGTGGCTGTTCCACAGGATCTGCAGTACCACAGACAGACACCAGAGGGACGAAGAGGTTATGAGGAAGACGTTCCTCAAAACAGCCAGCAAATCCCTCTAATTGGGAATGTACCCCACACACGGAGAAGACACCCAGATTCTAGCAAAACAATTGAGGGAATCCCCCAGAATCTCTAGCAAGGCTGATTGCTGATGGTCTTTCCTTGCACAAAGCCAGCCCAAAACCACTGTGGGAGGTGGCTGGTTTCTTCAAAGGGGTGAATCCCAACACAAAGTTGCACAGGATGTGACAAAACAAGGAAATGTAGCCCAATCAAAAAAGTAAAAACAATCTCCAGAAACCAACGCTAATGAAACAGTTATGTGAATTACCTGACAAAGAATCCAAAATAACTGTCATCAAGATGTTCACTGGGCTCAAAGGGACAATGCATGAACAACATGAGAATATCAACAAAGAGGAATACTTTAGAACCCAGCAGAAATTTTGGAACTGAAGAATAACTGAATTGAAAAATTCCCTCTAGGGGTTAAAGAGCAGACTTGATCAATCGGAAGAAATTCTAAGATAGGTCATTTGAAATTACAGAGGGAGAAAATAAAGAATGCCAAGTAATAAAGTACCCCTGAAAGACTTAGCAGACCACTATACGCATTATGAGAACC
Source organism: Sturnira hondurensis (assembly GCF_014824575.4). Classification (NCBI taxonomy): domain Eukaryota; kingdom Metazoa; phylum Chordata; class Mammalia; order Chiroptera; family Phyllostomidae; genus Sturnira; species Sturnira hondurensis. The sequence goes on along the minus strand of NW_028084511.1, from coordinate 1,481,486 downwards.
CCAGAAGAAGAAAAGAGAAAGAAGCAGAAAGCTCATTTGAAGAAATAATGGCCCCCCACAATATTCTCAAATGTGGGGAAAGAAATGAACATTCCAACTGAAGGAGCCCAGGGGATCTAAGCACACGGGACAGCAAAACAAAGCACATGCAGGCCCAGAGCGAAGGCGAACACCTGACACACCGGGACACGGCAACACGGTAACGGCGGCACAAAAACCGATTTTAATTCTGATGTAAAGGTTAACAGACAAAAACCTCTTTCAAAAAAGTCTGCCTTAAGAGTCATGGCTCGGTACACGGTATAAAATATGTCATTGTAACATCAATAAAATGAAGTGGGATGGGATGGAATGAAGTGGGGAGGAATAAAAGAACAGAGTTTTGTATGAGATTAAAGTTAAATTGTTATCAGCTTAGAATAAATGATAAAATGGTTTTTTGTAAGCTCCACAATAAACACAAAGAAAACACCTATAAAAGCTACACAATAAAAATGGAGAAAGGAGCTGACCAGTGTGGCTCAGTGGGTTGGGCATCATGCCACAAAGCAAAGGGTCGCCAGTTTGGTTCCCAGTCCGGGCACATGCCTGGGTTGCATGTGTGGTCCTTGGTTGGGGAGCAGACAGGAGGCAACCAATTGATGTTTCTCTCTCTCTCTTTCTCCCTTCCTTCCCCTCTCTCTAAAAACAAACAAATAAATAAAATCTTTTTTAAAAATTAGAAAATCAAAGCATGTCTCTATTTTAAAAAGGCAGTGAGAGACAAATGATAACAATAAAACACGAAGAGGGACACAGAAGCTACAAGACAGACAGGGAACAATGAACAAAATGGCAATAGTAAGTCCTTACTACCAGCAATTACTTTAAATGTGAATGTACTAAACTCTCCAACCAAAACACACAGAGTGGCTCGATGGATAAAAAACATAGTAAAATCCAACTCTTTGCCATTACAGAGACGCACTTTAGATGTAAAGATACGTACAGGCTAAAAAGTAAAAGGATGAAAAAAGATATTCCATGCAAATGATAACCAAAAGTGAACAGAATGCCCCTACTCGCATCAGACAAAACAGACCTGACGTCAAAAACTGTCATGAGATAAAGGACATTATGTAACAATCAAAAGGTATATTCACCAGGAAGAGAAAACAACTACAAATATATATGCGATCAACATCAGCACACCCAAATATATGAAGCAAGCACTGACAGCGCTGAAGAAACAGCAACACAGTAATAGATTTCAATATCCCACTTTCAATCATGGACAGAACATCCAGACAGGAGTCCCATAAGGAAACAGGGAACCTAAACTACACTACAGACCCAATTGACCAAACACACATATACACGGAGCATGCCATCCAATAGCAACGAGACTACATTCTTCTCACACGCATTGGGAACATTCTCCAGGACAGATCACGCTAAGTTACAGAACAAGTTTTTCTAAGAAGATTGAAATTCCACAGTGGAATGAAACTAGAACTCTACAGAAGGGAAACTGGAAGTTTTACAATTACGTTAAATTAAATAAAGCACTTAACCAATGGTTCAAATGAGTCAAAGAAATCAAAGGGAAATCAGAAAAAATCTTGAAACTAAAGACACAACATACAAAATATTAGATGCAGCAAAAGGTAGCACTGAGAAGTATACAGTGGTAAACACTACACTAAAAAAGAAAGACTGTATGATGCTATGTGAAATCATGCTAAGCAAGCATCAGAGATTTAAGAACAGAGATTAGGGGCGCCCGGAGGCGATCGGGCCAGCTCCACGTGGGCAATAAGTGAAATCCGACTTGGCTCTCGCAGGAAGACTAACACGACAAGACAGGCTCACACTGGGCTCAGGAAAAGGTGGAAGCGACGTGAATCTAATTTTGCAAGATCGACCTCTCTTTGGGTCTGTCCTTGACCCGGGCTATCGGGCTGTTGGACACTCCCCACAGTCTCCAAGACTAGGGAGGAAAAGGAGACGCAGTCTCTACCGTGGCCCGCCTAGGACCCTAGCACTTCCATTCTCCTCACCCGAGTCAGAGCCGAGAACACGGTGACCACTGCCATCTTTCCCGACTTGTACCGGAAGCCGGGAACCCCAGAACGCAGGCTTTGCGGAAGACACTTCCCTGCGTATAGCGGAAGTGGCTGTGCGTATGACGCCCGTGGCGGAGTGGGGGGGGGGGAAGGCGGGATCTGGGGGCCGAGAGCGGTTCGCGCGCTTCGGGCCTAGTCCGGACTCGCCGCCTCCGCCGCCATATTCCCGGTAACGGGGGCGCGCGGCCGCGGGCCGGCTGGGCCGGAAGAGGGCTCGGGGCCGGCGCTGAGGCAGGGAGGGGGTCGGTTGAGTTTGCGGCAGCCGAAGTCGGCGGACGGCGGGAGGCGCCGGCCTTTGTGGGAGGGGGCCGAGGGCGCTGGGCCGGGTCTGTAGGGAGGGAGCGGGGCGGGCCTAGTTGGGGGCGAGGACGGGGCCTGGGTGGGGAGCGGGGGCGGCTGGAATTCCGGGACCCGAGGGGACTTTAGCCGGGCCCCTTTGGGGCCTAGGCAGGTGCGCCAGGCTGGGGTTGCGGGCTTTGCCTTGGGCGTTCTTCGCAGCGCCTTCCGAGGGCCCCTTCAGCAGAGGCCTGGACTTTGCCGTCGCGCCACGGCCAGCTGCGGCGCAGCTCGGGTCGGGCCCGAGGGTGATGGGTAGCGAGCCCCGCGAGCCTCCGCGGCCTGGGAGAGCGAGGGGCGGCGCGAGGCCGGGGGCGGGGCGGAGCGGGTGGGGCCGAGCTAGGGCTGCCTGAGAGGCTGCGTCTCTGGAGACGGGAGGTTGGCAACCATTGCCCTCCTTCCAACCTGCGACCCACATGCCATATCTAACTGTTGCCTCTTTCTGGATATGCAGTGGCATCTTTCTTACTGTGCGTTTTCCGGGCTCGCGATCTGCCTTCCGGAGCCATGTCAGAAGGAGTGGACTTGATTGATATATACGCTGACGAGGAATTCAATCAGGTGAGGGGGCTTCGAGAGCATTGGGGTTTTCCTGCATCAGTGGAGGAATACTTGCGTACTTGCGGTGGTTCCAAGTTATGCCAGGCCTCGAGGATTTAGTAAGCCTGAAAATGCCTCTATCAGGTTTTAAATTATTTCTCTCGTTCAGACTTTCAAGACTTGTGGCCATTCTGATTTATGTTAATTTAAAAGCTCCAGGCTTAATTTAAAGGCTTTGATTTAAGAGCAAATAAAAATCAGGTTTAATGGGATGGTGAGTCAACCTGTGGAATGTGCTGCCCCAGGAAACCAGAGATGGATGTCTGTCTTCTCATAGACCAGCCACGCTGAAAAATTAAATTTGTTTGCTGTAGTATTTGTGAGGGTAGTGTTGATACCTGTTCCTTTGTGATTCATTCATTTTGCCGCTGGAAAAATGTTAGTCCCTTGTCCCATAAGGCAGTGCAAAGGCACAATGTAAAGATACTCTGACATTTAATTTCAGTTCCATTCTGATTGTTTTATACCTGTGAGTAGCTTGGCTTAAGTCTTATGTCCATAGATATTTTTGGGTAATAAATTTTATTGATGAAAATAACTATTTGGGAGTTGAAGGGAGAGGTAAAGGTTTTGGATAAGCCGGTTGAAAGGCAAGGATAGACCCACTTATGTGCCCTGAGTTGGATTTGCGGCGCCGTTGTGTTACATCAAGGACCATCCAGTGATTTCCCTTGAAACAATAGTCTCATATACGGTTGATTTGAGGTTATATCTCAAGAACATTCCAAAGTCTCTATTTACAGCTTATTAATATCTTGCCTGGATTGTTTTCAGCACCATTCCACTCCAATAAGCTGGTTCTTTGCATTGGCACCTTTTAATGGGTACACATTAGGACTTGGAGAAAGGGTAAAAAGAATAAACTAGAGACTAGGCTGATGTGGCTCAGTAGACTCAGCACCTGCCTGCGAACCCCAAGGTCGCAGGTTGAATTCCCAGTCAGGGCGCATGCCTGGGTTGTGGGTCAGGGCCCTGGTTGAAGGTGCGCAAGCGGCAACCAGTAGATGTATCTCTTGGACATTGATGTTTCCCTCCCTTTCTTTCTCCCTTCCTTCCCCTTCCTCTAAAAATAAATAAAATCTTGGGTTTTTTTGTTTAAGAACAAACTAGAGAAGGAAAGTACACTGCTTGGACTCTGACTTTTATGTGAGGCAACAGAAGAGGTTGAAATGTGTCCTATTTTTTTTTCACTTGGCATAAGTTTACATTAAGAAAGCCTTTTAAAAATGTATTATGCCTTTTTAACGTTGAGATTTAAAAATGTGAAATTAGAAGTGTAATGATCTTGTACCCATTGTACAGCTTCACTAGTTGTGCTTTTTAATAGTCAGTTTCTGGTGTCTTGGGCAAACTGGGTGCATCTACATGTGGCCGTTGATTGATTTAAATGCATGAAAAATTTTTTAAATTTTTGAACGAGTCAAATAATTATTTATGGATAAAAAGAAAAGTTTAGCATATTAATTTAGTTACAAACCATTGCTTTCCTGAATTTTCCGTGTTACTTTGAATCAGACTTTAACTAGTCTTTAACAAGTTAAGCTTCGTTTGTTTTTTAAGTACAAGATAGCAAGACAGAAAGACTCCAGCAGTGGAGTTGGTGCCCTTGTGTGGGTGGATAGCAGTGCTGCTGTGGGAAATGGGCATGATGGGGTCCTTGACCACAGGTCTAGCCTCCTTTGCTCTAAGAAAGTGAGATTTCATTATTTCTTAAGCAGTAAAAGTTACAAGTCATAAATAAGATACAGGCTTTGTCCAGAGGTCAGTCACTGCTTTGTTACAGTAGAAGTCATTGGCCTCAACAATTTGTGTCCTCTGGTCTCTTGTTAAAAAGGATTTTTTAGGGTCTGAGATAGGCTAAAGATGGTATGTGGGGTCTATTAGACATCCAGGCAATGTTGGGTGCTTAGCAAGTTGAAGAAAGTGTGGGTTTTGAGTGCTTTGTGGAAGGTTGGGGGAGGAGTGCTGCCCCCCCATCAGAGAGTTAATTTTTGCCAAAACTGGTTTTAGTGTAATTTGGAGGCTGCTTAAAAAATGGTAAAGGCTCTGTCTGGCTAGGATTGTCAGAAACAGGCTTAGACTGAAGACAGTCAGTTCAGGTAGTGCTTTAGAATGTTTTAAGAATGTCATTGATTCTCCCCAAACCGACCCATGCCAGAAATTTTGTTAGTGTATACTTTGCTCCCCAGGGGAAAAGAACACACTTCCTAGATGGAGCTCTGTGGTGCTGATTCCCTGATCTTTTAAATGTGCTGCAAAAGCCTCTTTTACAGAGTTGCTTTATTCCTGTTAACATAGCAAGTCTTGAGACTCGCAGCTGCTCTCTTGGGTAGGGAGAAGAACTTGGGAACGGCCACCGAGACCTGCCTCTCTCCTGAGTGTTTTGTCCCTGTCCCATGCAAGGCAGGCAGGCCTTTGCAAAGTATGCCCAGTTCTCTTCCCTACTTCCATCAACGAGTATTTGTTGAGCTGCTACTGTTTGCTAGGCACCGTGTGAGGACTAGTGAGGAAAGGGGGGGAGCACCCATGTGCTCAAAGAGGCGTTCCTGGTGACCGGGAAGGAGGCTGTGAGGTGAGAACTGTGGAATGGTAATTATAAAACCTAACTTTGTTAGCTTTGGTTATACTTTAAAGAAACAATAGTGTTAAGTAGGTTGCTTCAAGAAAAATAAATCTGAGGCTTTATTACTGCCCTCAGACATACCAGGGAAAGGGGACCGGAGGTGAGCGTGCAGGTGAGGAATTGTTATTCGCGCTCAAGACTCTGCAGGTTCCCTTGGTAACCGTGAAGCGTCACGACACAAGTACAGTTCTTTCTGTGCCATTAAACACAGGGTTCTTTGTGAGACAGTCGTTCAGTATTAAATGCATACTTCCCTTTTTAAGCGAAAGTTTTTTCTCTTTATTTTGTTTTTAAATGTTTTGTTTTAAAGTGAATCAGTGTCACTAACAGATACCTTATTTCATCCATAAAATTTTACCTCAACACAGTCCTCAATAGGCCTTGCCCCGGATGTCAAAAGAGTCCCCATCAGCTTCTTTGAACTGATGGTCTGTGGCCCAGAGGGACCATTTGAATCTTGTGACAATTTTGTGCTTGTTGAATCCCTTTACATTTCTTAAAATGGTAAGATCATTTGTACAACAGGGTCTTCTGGGTTGAGTCTGTCATTCTCAGAGCACCCTGAAGGAGTAGATGGTTTGTCTAGGGCTGTAGTATGGGGGACTTCCTGGTGACACATTGCCTTCAGGGCTATCCAGAGCTGCTTGTTAGTTCGCCACCGAATTATCAGTGGTAAGTTTTGTATTACAACTCTCAGGCACACATCTCCGAATCCCAGGTACTACATGAAAGGAATCCCAGTTTGGTTTTGTTGACTATCCAAGATGGTTTGTTTCCTTATTCCCTTTAAGTTCCAGTTCAAAGTCTTTGATTTAAAAAGAGCAGCCTAGTGTGAAGGAGTGCTCTCCAAGGTTAGATCATTGGAAAGGGTCAGGTGCTTTCTCTGTCTTGAAACAGGTGAATCATCATAGCTGGTATATGAATAAATAAACGTCTCATTTTTAAGCTGCCCCTAAAAAGTTTCTGTTGCCATTCTCTTTCTGACTTTTTCTTTTTTACAAGGTTTAAACTCCACTCCTATGGGGTTTCTTAGAGTATTTGTAGTCTTCGAAATTATTTACATGCCTCAGGAGGTAAAATCTTTTCCCCTTCATTAGCAAAATAATCAGTAATGGTATCTTAGTGTGCCTGTTCTTTCACTGTACTTCAGATTAGCTGAGGAACTAAAAGATTGTTTCCAAATGTTTGTAATGGTTTGTAGGTCTAATAATGAATTTTGTAGTGGGTCTCTCCTCTCTAGTCTTACTTTTAATGATGGTATGGAAGGGAGAAAGTCATTGGAACTTTTTCCCCTGAGTTCCTTAGATGAGGAAATGACTCTTCAGGGAACTAGACGAGTTACCTAATGTAGGTTTTCCTTGACTCCCTTTTTGAAAGACAGCGGTGATATGAATGAGTTGTGGGTTCCCTAAAATGCTTTGAGCTTCCGTCTCTGTCACTTTGGCAGCACCATCTTCATCACTGTTTGAATGTTACAGTGCTGGAAAAAATGTCTGATGCTTTAAAAAATAAAAAGGTCTGAGATGATGCCATTGCAAAATCTGAAACATTAAGATCCTTGGATAGTAGTTCCCGTGTTTGGATTTTTGGTGTATAGTGTTGGTCGGCTTGGGCTTTTATAACAAAATACTAAAAACAGGGTGGCTTGTGAACAACAGAAATTTATTTTTCATGTAGTTCTTGAGGCTGAAAAGCCAAAATCAGGTTTGGGTTTTGGTTAGGGCCCTTTTCTGAGTTGTAGACCACTAGTTTCTTTCTTTTTTTTTTAATCCTCACCTGAGGACATGTTTCTGATTTTAGAAAGAGAGTAAGGTGGGGGGAGAGAGCGATCAGTCAGCTGTCCTCTGTATGTGCCCCAACTGGGGGATCAAACCTGCAACCTTTCCTTGTACAGGGACAGAGTTCCAACTGAGCCACCTGGCCAGGGCTAGACCACCAGTTTCTTATGTCCTTACATGATGGAGAGCAGAGCAGAGCAAACAGTCCCTCACTTGACTCTTACAGGGTGCTGAGCACATTTATGAGGGCTTTGCCCTCCACCTCATCTAACTCTAATTACCTGCCAAAGGCCCCTCCTCATATCACACTGGGAGGTGTGGTTTCAGCGTGTGTATGGCCTGGGCATACACTCAGTCCACACAGTGATACAGCACACAGACCTGAAGTCTGTTTGCATTCCTTCCAGAATAGACATTTATATTGTAAATGCTCGCTCTGACATAGCTTATGATACGGGTATATCTCCTGTGTTCTGACCCTTAAATTTTAGAAAACCTTTCTTTTTAATATTTTATGTATTTTTAGAGAGGGGAAGGCAGGGAGGAAGGAAGAACATCAATGTGTGGTTGCCTTTCATGCACCTTCTACTAGGGACCTGGCCCACAACCTAAGCGTGTGCCCTGACTGGGAGTCAAACCGGCAGCCCTTTTGGTTTGCAGTCCAGCACTCAATCTACTGAGCCACACACGCCAGGGCTATTTTAGAGAACTTTTGATTAGACATCTCTGGTATTGCTCAGAGATGTCTCTTACATAGGTGTCATGGTGATGTATTGGTATGCATGTCACTTGAGAAATAGAACTTAGGGAAAATTTTCCAGTTATTACCTTTCATTTTATTTTAATGTTTCTTTGATGAGTATTAGAAAGATGGGGTTGTGTGCTGTGAGTTTCAGAGCTTCCCTAGATCATTTGTGTAAATCCCGTAATTTAAACCGGTAAGTTCCATTCTTTTTTGCCTTTTGGTTCCCATTTTAGCATGCCTTTCCACTGCATGCTATTTCTTATTGAGTAAAAGAGTAAGTTTTTGTAACTCTTGATTTTGAAAATGTATAAGCTACGGAAATTTGATTAGTGTATCTTAGATGTGGTCTTTAGAAGCTAGCCTCGTGGATAACAGCCAGAAATGCATCTCTGTGCATTCTTAGTTTGCATTCTTACTTAATCATCATGTACCTTTTAATTATCACAGGTGACTGGAGCTAGAAACGTTGTAGGCACCTAACAGGGCCTTGGGGGGAAAACCTGCATGAGCATAATTGAGTGAAATCGTTTTCAGTGAAGAAGTTGTTCTTCCCCTAGTTTCCCAGAGTAGGCCAGGGGAGTTCTGTACATTTTATAGAGTATCTGACTGTGAGTTCTGGGTGAAGTAGAGTGAAACAGAATGAACCAAATGAAAGGTTTGCAAATCCGCCTTTGCTGACCCCTCATCTCTCAGGACCCAGAGTTCAACAATACAGATCAGATTGACCTGTATGATGACGTGTTGACAGCCACCTCACAGCCCTCAGACGACAGAAGCAGCAGCACCGAGCCACCACCTCCTGTCCGCCAGGAGCCATCGCCCAAGCCCAATAACAAGACCCCCGCGATTCTGTACACCTACAGTGGCCTGCGCAACAGGCGGGCTGCTGTTTACGTGGGCAGCTTCTCCTGGGTGAGCTTGGGCAACCAAAAAGGCGTGCGGGTGGGCTGGAGGGAGAGCACTGGGGGGTGATGGCATTTTCAGAAATCAATGTTGCACTGTTTTGTGCTCTGATGGGGTTGGATTTCTTTTTCCTGGGATCAGGTTGGATTGATCTCTGAAAGAGAACTATCCTGAGGACGTTCTGATGCCGAAGAGAGCAATGATTAAGTGGGTAGTTGCTTTTTCTGCCATCTTGTTACCACCCCTGACCCTGGGGCTTTATGTCTAGCAGGGTCATCTGTGGGATGAGATTTCAGAGTGAATACCTTGAACTCTTGTGGTCATTAGATGGTCCTGTGATAATGATGGGTGACAGGGATCAAAGACCTTGATAGCTCTAGTACACTCGGGGTAGGTGGTGATTGTTATTCTGGAAGTTATTGTGTGACATGTTTTTGGGCTGGTGGCGGGGGGGCATTTTTCCAAATTAGGAAATGTATCTATGAGGGAAAGTTGCTCACAGTGGTCACCTCTAGCATATCAGATCTATAGTTAAAAGTTGCTAATAATCAATGTTTGAACTGATGACCAGCCAGCCCAAATGGCAGTCAGAGTTAAAATAGGTTTTAATTTTCCTAGTCTCTAAAGGTGGGGATTGTGGCAGGGGGTGGGTGGTTCTGAAATTCTGTATGGGTGAGGACAATAAGAAAAGCCTGCACTAATGAAATACTGATGGGCTTTTGGGTTTCCTATGGGAGGTCATGGCTGTGACTAGAATCCTGTGGGGGGGGTGGGGGTTGGGACGTTGTGGGTCAGGGGAACCGTGTAGCTCCTGACGTGTCTTCCTCTTCCATTTTGCCGGCCCCAGTGGACCACAGACCAGCAGCTGATCCAGGTTATTCGCTCTATAGGAGTCTATGATGTGGTGGAGCTGAAGTTTGCAGAGAATCGAGCAAACGGCCAATCCAAAGGGTGAGGTCTAGATTGGAAAAGCCCCTTTTAGTTAATAACCAATGGGATGACAGGTCTGTGCTTTATTCTGGCCCTGGATTTTAGTCCCTGCCACCCCTGGCCCAGTTCACTGCCTTGGTTTTGGCAAACGGCCTTAGAATGGGAACCTAGCTGCAGTGTAGTAGAGCATCCATTTGTTGAGGGACAACGAAAGCTGATTTCTGATATCAAGTAAGTGGGAAGGTAATAGACTGACACCTCTTTGTGTGTGTGTACCCAGAAACAGCAGTGTTCAGTAGAAGTGGAAGAGTCTCTCTGTTTCTCTCCATGTCTAGTAGACCTCACTCCTTTTTCATCTTTCCCTTTCCAGGTATGCCGAGGTGGTGGTAGCCTCTGAAAACTCTGTCCACAAATTGTTGGAGCTCCTACCGGGAAAAGTGCTCAATGGAGAGAAAGTAGACGTGAGGCCAGCCACCAAGCAGAACCTGTCACAGTTTGAGGCACAGGCTCGGAAACGTGAGTGCGTCCGAGTCCCAAGAGGGGGTACGTGGAGACCATCTGTACAAATGGGGGAAGGCTGTGGATTTGTTTTCTGTGGTGTAGGCTCAGCCTACAGTGTGGAGGGATTGGGGGCAGGGTGGTGGTGGTGGTGGGTGGCGGCATGGTCAATAGGTTGGCCCAGAAAGGAAGCTTGAGTACCAGAAGGAACACTGCTGGAAGTCAGGTGGGTTCAGGTTACAGTTCAGTTCTGCCGCTGAGTCATGTGACTTTGGCCAAGTCACTTTACTGCGTGGGTTCATTTGCCCACCTGAACTAGATACATGATGTTTAAAGTTCCTGCCAACTCTAAATTGTGTTTCTGTCTAAAAATGTTGATGTATAGTGAATGAGCGGCATACCTCTCCATAAATTATTAAGAAAGCCACCCTAAAATGTAAGTAAGGTATATTAAGATGGCTGTAATATTGTCATAAACCTAGATTGGAAGGGTGCTTTATAAGGGTTTGACCAAAGAAGTACTGAAGAATGGGAATTTAACTGGGTTTCTCCAGCATTGTCCAGGGGTGCCCGTTCATTACCAGGTATTAGTCTGCTTGGCAAGTATTTCCCATTAGTAAGGAAAGTTGCATCATACTGCCTTAGCTCACCGCCAGTATCCCTTAAGTGCACCCTATTCCCCTTGTTATGACCCTGTACTCACCAACTACCTCTGACATGACTTGGTTTCCTGACTAGGCTTTCCTGCTGGGAAGAGAATGCGCTGACCAGCTGACACAAGTATTCCAGTCTGCTTGGCAGTTATATTTCTCATTGTAAATTAATAAATTGTCATTCTGGTTTATGAATCAGTCTCTTGTGAGTTTGGTTAGTGTGAATCAGTCTCCTAGGGTTTGATCACCCCTAGGGGAACTGTTAAAATTGAGTTTCTGAACCTGCAAAACCTGAGGACCAGACCCTGGATTGTCCTGACCTCACAAGGTGTAGCCACCCTGCAAGGTCCTTCCTGAAACAGTCAACTGCCTTTGCTTTGCTTTTACTACAGCGGGGGGTGTTGGAGGGAGGTGGCAAAAGCCCTCTCAAAATAGTGCCTTGTATTGGTGGGGTGGTCCACTGGGACCTTGTGATTGATTGAAGGTAGAAATATGGCCACTTCTCTCGTACAGAAACAGCTGTCCTTTTAACTAGATTGAGAACCTAGATGGGTGTGGCGTGAGCTCCTACTGCTCTGGGTTAGACGGCACATGTTTCTTCCTTCACAACTTGCCCCTTCTGCTTTAGTCTTCCTATAACTCAGTCCTCTTCAGCCTTTCCTAAAATACATGATTTTACAGGTGTATCGAGGGTAACATTTCTACCTCCACTTGGCTGTTTGTTCCTTGGTATTACCTTTCTTTGCTGAAATAGTGGTGAATGACTGCTGTCTTCTGCTAAATTGTATTGATGCACTGGACCTCTATTAATTTCCTAAGTATAGCTGATGGGCTTTGCTTAAAAAGGGGTGTTGCTCTTGGGGTTTGTAGCCATAGATACAAAATGGAACCTTGCAGATGAAAGAACAGTCACTGGGAAATGGCTAACTTTCAGAGATCCCACGTGCTGATACCTCTTCTTCCTTCCATTTGATAGAACTTGGGGAATTAGCAAGTTGTCATGTATTTGAGACATGACATGAAAAGAAAGAAAGAGCTGCCCTGCCCGGGCAGCTCAGTTGGTTAGAATGTCATCGGCTGTGGGTTCAATCTCCAGTCAGGGCACATACAAGAAGCAACAAATGAGTGCATAAATAAGTGGGATAGCAAATCAGTGTCCTCCCTCCCTCCTTTCCTCCCTTCTTTTCTCTCTCTCTCAAGTCAATACATTTAAAAAATTTAAAAAAGGAGAGTGCCATGATAGGCACTGGTGATATACTGCAGTGTGGAAACCACAGTGGCTGCCAGGGTGATTCACCCCACCTGTGCTTTAATCAGGAGTTGGGGTTCACTAACACGTTTTAGTAAGGAGCACTCCTCTCTCTCCACACTTGTCTACAAATGGCATCTTTCTACCTCCGAGACTCCCAAGGCATGCGATCACGTTCTTCTGTTGGATTCCACATTAACCAGGTGTAAAGTAGACTGTTAAATTGGAGAGGGGACAAACTTAACCAGGTGCCTTGACAGTGTCAGAGCATGTTTCCAGCTGTACACAAACACGTCCTGAGCCTGTGTTGTACACAGCACCATACCAGCAGGCTATGACGGTGCACCTGATAGGGCTGCTTCGTGGGGTGGCACATTTGGGCCATTGAAATGTGGCGGGAGTCCCCAGGTTTGAGGCTGTTCTGTACCAAGCTTTTGCTGGGAGTCCCTGCATCAGCTGTGTGCCATCTGCTCATTCTGTAGGCAGATCTTTTCTTGGCTTGTCTCCCATTTTCTCTTTACCTCCCAATCTCCAATCTTCTACTCTTTGTTGTGTGCCTTTTTTCATCCCAGCTGCCAGTTCTGATATATGGATGGAGGACATGACATCCATCCCTTTTCCTTCCCTCTCCCCCCAAATTCCCTAGTCAGAGTGCCGTAGAAGGAGGACATTCCACGGGTCCCACAGGATAAAGGTGGGCTAGAACCAGGCTAAGGAGGGAGGCCCTGAACTCTCACCAGAAGATATGGGTTCCAGATAAGATTGAGTCCAGCTGGATAGTAATAATGAATGTACTTGAACACCATCATTTTCTCATGAGTTATTGGGGTCTCTTTGCACCTAAAACTGTAAAACAAATCTCGGGATAAGTAACATGTGAAGCACTGAGGGTTCTGGATAAAGGATATACTTTGACATACAGAATTTAAGGTAGTAAGGCATAAATGGGTTTATGTCTTAACTAATTTGCCTCTGACCTTTTTCTCTGAGGCCAAAGAAAAGGCAAGGGATTTCTTTTTCAGCTGTCTGTTCCCTTGCTCAGTGGGGTGTCGGACAACTTGCTGACTGATGAACTGGTCCTGTGGGCGCGGCTCACGCCCAGGCGGTAACAGCAGCTCTTTTTACTTCATAGGAATACCTCCACGGGCTCACTCTCGAGAATCTAGTGATTCTGCTGATGGACGGGCCACACCCTCTGAGAACCTTGTACCCTCATCTGCCCGTGTGGATAAGCCCCCTAGTGTGCTGCCCTACTTCAATCGTCCTCCTTCGGCCCTTCCCCTGATGGGTCTGCCCCCACCTCCAATCCCACCCCCACCACCTCTCTCCTCAAGCTTTGGGGTTCCTCCTCCTCCTCCTGGCATCCACTACCAGCATCTCATGCCCCCTCCTCCTCGATTACCTCCTCATCTGGCTGTACCTCCCCCTGGGGCCATCCCACCTGCCCTTCACCTCAATCCAGCCTTCTTCCCCCCACCAAATGCTACAGTGGGGCCTCCACCAGATACATACATGAAGGCCTCGGCACCCTATAACCATCATGGCAGGTAAGAACGATCTTGTTCCTTTCAGATCTGAGCCAGGTATAGTGGAGTAGACAGCGAAGCATTTTGTTCTCCTTGAGGAAGGAATTGAACACTGAATTCTGGTATTTTTCCTTATGGAAATCCTGTTGTCATAGTGTTGAGTCTTAGGAAATACTTACCTAGTAGATAACGTTTTTATTTGATGCTTTGTTTGCATCTTAACCACTTGATTGGAACCACATCCTTCATATCCCATTTTAAGAGACATGATTAAAATGAGTGACATATGTTGACTGTAAGTGGCTGTTAGGAAGGCTGTGAATGTAGGGTGTAGTAAAGATAATAAGGGTGTGCAATCAGGAATGGTACTCTTTCTGTGCAGCCGAGATTCGGGCCCTCCGCCCTCCTCAGTGAGTGAAGCAGAATTTGAAGAGATCATGAAGCGAAACAGAGCAATTTCCAGCAGTGCCATTTCCAAAGCGGTGTCTGGAGCCAGTGCAGGTAACTCACCCTTAACCGTTGCTGCCTTTTCCTTGCCTTAGTCTTTCCATTGTTTTCCCTTGTTTTGACATTTCCACTGGCAAGAAATGCAACAGGATAAAGTTGGAGCACTGTTAGATTCTCAAGAGCGGCACAGGTTGAAAAGCAGTATGCGATCTAATGTCTTGGCTTTTGGGGTGCTCTAGTGGTGTTATTTTAGCCTGTGTCTAGACCTACCCTGTGAAAACCAATTTAGGGCCCAGAATATAAATCAGACCATCTCGTTGTGGTATTAGTTGTAGAATGAAACTCCTGCCTCATGGAGACCTTGACCTCAGTGGCTCTGATGTCTGTGTGGTGGGTCCACTGCTGAGTGTGGACCCTGGGGTTGTAGCGCTGGTACTTCAACTAGATGGTGGTGTGATGTGGAATTTAATTACCTCTGGGGGTCTAGAGAGAGCAGGTGGCCTCCATGTCACCTGTCCTAGAAAGAGGCAAGTCTGTTGGGTGTCAGCTTAAGGCATAACATTCTTTAATGGGTAACTTTTCCCTGTTGTCAGTATTATGTAGGTAGAACCAGAAGCCATGACTACTCTTGAGAGGCCCAGGCACCGAAGTTTTGGTTGCTAAGAGGAGAAAATACAGGAAGTTTCAGGGTTCTGGTCCAAGTTTCATTTCATGACATTAGCCATAACTTCCTATGATTTCCCAAATGAATGTAAACATAGACTATCAGATCTCTAAGTTAACCCTAAATATTATCGTCTGTTTTTCATAGTTTCTCAGCTTTGGCTGTAAAATTTGAATCCATGGAGTAGGTTAAACACAGGAAGTGTACATATTCTCTTATATTTTTTCCCCTCCAGAAAATCTTCATTGGCATCTGAATAAGTTGGGTTTTGTTTTTTTTTTACATTTTATTTACTTATTTTTAAAGAGAGGGAGAAAGAGAGGGCAAGAAACATCAACCAGTTGCCTCTCACATGCTCCCAACTGAGGATCTGGCCCACAACCCAAACGTGTGCCCTGACTGGGAATTGAACCAGCAGCTTTTTGGTTTGCAGGATGATGCCCAATCTGCTGAGCCACACCAGTCAAGGCCAAATAAACCTTTTTATTTTATATATTTTTTTAATTTTTAAAGATTTTTATTTATCTTTAGAGGGAAAGGGGAGGAGAGAGGGAGAGAAATATCAATGTATGGTTGCCTCTCGTGCATCCCCTGCTGGGAACTGGCCTGCAACCCAGGCATGTTCCCTGACTGGGAATCGAACCGCAGTACTCTGATTTGCAGGCCCGCGCTCAATCCACTGAGCTACACCAGCCAAGGCCCAAATAAACCTTTTTAAATTGAAAGTAATCTGTGCTCCTTGTGACAGGTCATATACACAGAGGACTATAATGAAAACCACTGTTCTCCACTACCTCATTTGTGCTGAGGGCCAAAAACCAAAGCAATGTCTCCCTCTGATTTTGTGGTGCTCATTCCAGTCGTTCAAACCACAAACATTTATTGGGTGCCTATAAAGTAGGCAGAAATTTCCTTCCTCCTGTAGAGCTGACACCCCAGTGTTCCTGAACTGCTCCACAGTTTCCAGTTTACTCTTACTGCCTTGCACAGAGAACAGCTTCCAGTCCTCGTTATCACTGGGCCTTTGTCTGGTTCATGTTTTCCTTGCATTATCTTCTGTGCTTATGCCCCTAACTGGGCTTGGAAAAGCTTTGTGCAACTAAGAACCTTAGTTCTCTGTGCCCTGTGACCACTGTCCCTGCCAGGTGTTGCCCAGATTTGAGGAGTGAAGGGACTGATTCTTGATGGCAGCATAATTTAAATAAACAAACAAAAAATTTAAATATGTGTATGTGTATGTATACAAGTGTCTATGGCATATGTAAAACAATTTAGACAAAAGTATGCAGTGTTGATAAACTCGTCTACACAAGGACCTTTTATAGTTCTGTGTCTTATCCTCCAGATATTTTTTGTGCATATGATTGTACATACACACACATAATTTTGATTGGTTTTACAAAAATGAAATTCTGTTTTGTAACTTTTCAGGTAAATATATTCTGAACATCTGTTGTATCATACGTAATAATACCTAACATTTATCAAACCCTTACTGTGTGCCTGGCACTGTGCTGAGCACTTTACATGGGCCCCTTTGTTTGCATACAGATTACCCTCATGCTTTTCAACAACCACTGAGTGTTCTACACACCCAGTACTCTGTGACTCTGTAGCCAGACCCTGTTGGAGGGGCTTCAAGTTGTTTCTAATTCTTTAATACATCAAACAACGCTGAAACAAACGTGGTTAAACTAACACGTAGTTGTGAATAGAAGTAGAAAATTTTCAGAATTCCTTGGTCAAGAGTCTGCACATTGCTTACTTTGATGGATGTTGTTGCATGGACCTCAGACAGTGACGCACTGGTTTGTATGCCCGCTAACGATGTCTGAGAACACCTGTGATTCCAGACCCTGGGAATGTAGGTGCCCTCCAGTTTTGTACCTGCCACTTCTGCCTCATCTGTTTCAGTGTGGTCCTGTAGGGCAGCTGGTTACTCCTGATTTGTGTCCCCCTGAGCTCTCCTTTTGGTCCAGTTGGTTTATGGCTTCTGCTTATCCTTGGCCTTTTCCATCCGTCCCATCAGGGGATTACAGTGACGCGATTGAGACGCTGCTCACGGCCATTGCTGTGATCAAACAGTCCCGGGTTGCCAATGATGAGCGTTGCCGTGTCCTCATCTCCTCTCTTAAGGACTGCCTTCATGGCATTGAAGCCAAGTCCTACAGTGTGGGTGCCAGCGGGAGCTCGTCCAGGTGAGTGGCTGACGGCTTCGGTGGCCTACCAGCCCTGAGCAGCACTCTTCCAGGGAGTGGCAGGGGGAGGGAAGGAGCCCAGGGCATCTGTCAGGGACCTGGGAAAGAGCTGCCCCTCACGTCTGAAAGGGAGCAAAGTTAACCTAATGTCTGGAACCTCTGTTGGGTGGAACAGTGGGCTCATCTAGGAAAAAAAGACAGACTGGTATAGCTAAGAACATGGGCTTTGGAGCCATACACACTTGGATTTGAATCCCAGTGTGCTCCTAGCTACATGTGTGGCCTTGAGAACAGAATTATTCAACTTTCCAAGCCTCATTATTTTCACTTTTAAAAAAGGGACAATAGCAGCGCTAATTTTGCAGACCTGTCATGAAGATTAGGTGAGATAATGGATGGAAAGCTCTTAGCGCTGTGCCTGATAACATTAATAAGATCTCAACAAGTTTAACTGGTAGTATTTTCTCAAAAAAGATAGGACCTCGAAGAGCTAAAACCATAGGACAGCGGGTCCAGGATTGAGTAGTGGAAGGCACTGAAACACGCCACTTTCAGAAGGAATGTGGTAGGCCCTCTGAGTGAGGCTGAAGGATCTTTCTAATAGGAAAAGACATCGGTCCCGAGAGAGGTCACCTAGCAGGTCCCGGGAGAGCAGCAGGCGGCACCGGGACCTGCTTCACAACGAGGATCGGCATGATGATTATTTCCAAGAACGGAACCGGGAGCACGAGAGACACCGGGATAGAGAACGGGACCGGCACCACTGAGGAAGGTGGGACGGAGCCCCGCTCCTGACCGGTGGGTGATCTTTCTGAAAGAGGAGTTGCTGATAGTGAAGATTTCTGTTGGTCGGTCCGTCCGTCTGTCTATTTTTATTTTTCTTATTTATTGATTTTAGAGAGAGAGGAAGGTGGGGGAGGCATGAACTTGTTGTTCCACTTACTTATGCATTTGTTGGTCGCTTTTTGTATGTGTCCTCACCCAGGATCAAACCTGTAACCTTGGCATGTCAGGATGACACTCTAACCAGTTGAGCTACCTGGCCAGGGCTCTCCCTCTTTTTAAAGCAAATAAAGGGAATGGGCTGACTTTTGATTTAAGTAACTGAAAATTCAGAAGGGCGGGCTTGCCGCTTGTTTGTCAGGAGTCTGAGATGGACCTGGGATGAACCTATTTTTGCTCGTTGCTTGGCTGCCTTGCCCTGGACGTGAGGCAGCAGACGCAGGGCTGAGAGCACGGCACCTGTGGGCAGCACCGGGGTGTGACTCCCACTCCTCAGCCGCATGTCTCTATCCCAGTTCCTCACTTTGGAGATGGGGGTCATAATAGTGGCTGTCTCGTTACATTGCCGAGTGTGTGGTGAGATAACCCACGGGCATTGAGCAGTTGTAGTGCCCGTCACATAGTCAGTTCCCAGGCAGTGATGGCCTCGTTATTGGCATGAGTCTGCACTGACCACACCACGCTTCCAAGTGAAAAAATTGGGAAAGTTGACCAATACGGAAAAGTAGGGCCATTGCCTACTTGTTTGTTTTCAAGGTGCAACACTAATGATTTTAAGAATTAAAACCTTTGTAAAAGATTTTGAAAATCAGGATGCTTTAGTCAGAAGAAAGCTGGCCCGGAAAAAATTATTTTTAAAAGCTTTAATGGAAGGGTATATTTGTTTTGGGAAAAAGCATATTGACAGCAAATTTTTTCAAAGTAAAGCATAGGCAGGAGAGTTGGGGTGGGGGCCACATTAACCCAAGTAATTGAAAAGTTGAGTTGGGCGGGGCTGGGTCCAGGGGCTTCAGCTCTGTTTTCACTCTGCTGGGCAGTCCCAACTGACAGAAGGCTTGTAGCAAAGATTGTTTGTAGTGTGTAAGCAAGTAGAGGGAGTTGTTGACTCTTTTTCTGTGGAGATATTTAAAAGTAGCTTAGACTCTGGCTAGGAGGGTCTGTTGGTGGTTCCTGGGGTCTGCTGTGTGATCCAGGTGTCTTGGGGGGGTCTCTCCTCAACCTTGTGGTGTAACATTAAGTGCATTATGAAAATGTCCTTGGCTTTGTGACTGTTTGGTCGGTCTCAGTAATGGTAATTGAGGGTGAGGAGAAAGCATAGTGAGCTCTTTTTGGTATGTTTGGGTGGGTAGACGCATGCCTGGATGAAGAAGGGAAAGGGAGACACCCCCACCCACCGTGAGTGCCTGAGGTTCACAAGCAATAACTGGACTGTAAACCGTTGAAAAAGTCTGTTGTGTTTTTCTTAGTGGCAGCCTACTGCACAAACAAACAAGAGTCTTGTTATGTTTGGCTACTGCCCTCTACTATGTTGTCCGACATTGTCTGCCATGAACTTAGGCAGAGTTATAGTTGGGAATTCTGTTGTCTTCTGTGCGTGACAGGCGAGTGGGAAAATGAAGAGTTAGTAACATTTTTACCTGCCTTCCTTCTCTATTCTTCAACCACTCATTCATTCCACAAAATCTTAGAGTGCTTGACATTGAAATCTAGGATACCCCGCATAAAATTACCAGTTAGGCTGTGGTCTAGATACTTCTTTCTGGATTTTGCAACAGGTTGAGCTTTGGGAGGTGCCCACATACCCTCCAGAAAAGCAGACTCGAGGGGTGGTAGAGCCCACAAACAGCTTTGGCCCTAAGACTCAGAGGGTGGATGGGAAGGTCTCTGATCTGGTCTCATCGCCTCTAATGCAGTTTACATTTCCCTCCTCTTGTCGGAGTTAGACAATTGCTGGTGTTGCTTGTGGGTCTCGTGTCACCACCTCACCCAGTCCTGCAGCCACGGTGTGTGTCCTTTGAGCTGACTAGGGCAAGAGTGACCAGGGTGCAGAACACAGAACTGCGATCGCACTCACTTTTAGTCAGGACATGTAACCGCGTGTCCCTATTCCTTGTGGCTTTGCTTCTGACAGCCTTTTGACAGGAAGGTTGCAAGATCCTCTGATCATTAGTACTTTGGAGATTGCACGTCTGAACCCGAGACTTCAGCTGTCACTTTGCTGAGACTTTAGCTGTTACCTGTAATGTGGGACTGTTTCTCCCATTATGAGGATTATTCAATTTGGATAACTGAAAAATCCTGTAACTCAGTAGTTCCCAGCAAATGGTCAGTTGGCTGGCACAGGCCTGTGACAAGATGAGGAAGGTGAACCCTGAGGCAGGTTTTCCAATTCCCCAATTTGTCTTCTGTTGGTTAATCTACCCAAGGAATAATTTTGTCCAAGAGAACTGAATCAGACACCTTAAAAATGTCCAGTTCTCATATTCTTATCCTAATGAGCCTTGATTCATCTAGTTACCAAGTTGTGACTTAGGAGATTTCATGTTGGGCAGATGGTACATTTATCTCAAGAACTTTTCCAGTGTTAAGTACATACTTTCTGGTTAGAAAGTGATAGTGTTTTATGTTGTATGAACAGGTGTTCTCTAGACCAGCAGGCGCCTTCTGTCAAGCGTCAGCACTAGATCAGCAACCGTCCTTCCTCAGGATAGGCACCACCTCAGGGGCTTGAAGTCTGATTGGCCCACAGCAGAAGTCGTCTTTTTTTTTAATTGGTTTTAGAGAAGGGAGGGGAGAGAGAAAGAGAAACATCAATTTGTCACTGTGCTTACTTATTTATGCATTCATTGGTTGATTCTTATATGTGCCCTGAGCAGGGATTGAACCCGCAACCTTTGGTGCATTGGAGTGATGCTTTAACCAGCTGAGCTACCCAGCCAGGGTATGTAGGACTCTTTGGCTTCTATCTGTATTCAAGCATTATCACCAAAAGGAAGCCATACCCTTTTAAGAATCGAGTGCTATAGTTTATTTCTCTTGATGCACTAGTTATATTCTGCATCTGGTCTTGTAGGGACAGTTCCCAAAGTACGTCTCTTTCGGGCTATATGTGTGTATATGCTTTTGGAGTTTGAGATATTCTTAAATGATCAGTGGTTTTGACTTTTTGTAGTTCTCGGCTATTTCATGATTTTAGGGCCTTCTAATAGCTTGAAATACAGTCATTCTTACCTGATTTCTATCTTCCTGGTCAGTGAAAACAGCCTTCTGCTCAGTTTTGATTTAGTGCAAAGGTTCAGAAGCCCCCATGGTGTGAAATTGAGAAAGCACTGAGGGCTTCTTCCATTTTCCCTATTAGAAAATGAGACGAAACCTACCTGCACGGGTGTTTGGAGAAACCAGAGGGCAGAGGCCAGGGCTGATTCTGAGCTGCCCAGCTGAGACAGTGCTGTCTCAGAGTGGGAGGGACACACAGCTGTGGGTGTCCTTGTTCCAGGTCAGCTCCTGCAGCGCACAGAAGTGCATGAAGGAGGGGTGAGCCTTTGTGTGCGAGCTGTGTTGCCAGTTTGGACATTAGAAATCCTAAGCCAGAATTTAATCTCCCTTTTTCTGTTTAGCTATTAATTCTATTTTATCTGGTCAGGCTGACCAAGCAACACCCTCCAGATTAATATTGCAACATTGGAACAAGGGTGGAGTGGACTGAGGACCTTCAGTTGGGTAGAAATTCGACAAATGGCTTAACAGTGCCTTACTGTTCAGCGAGTTTTTAACTGTGCTTTTAAGTTTCTTAGATGGTGATTACGGGTGGTTTTTTTCACTCCCATGCTCTGCTTTATGTCCCGGCTGGATCGCTGCAGTCTGCTCTTAGTGTGCTCTCGGTCCCTCGTCTGCAGTGATCATGCGGGAAAGATTTTAAAAGGTTCTTGAGTTCTTGAGTACAACTTAGGACATCTCGGGCTCTGCGTGTGTGCACACGTACTCGTGAGAGTGCTGTTTGAAATCTGTTTTAGCCTGGGCTGCTTTAAAAGGGCAGAAAGGGTTAGGAGTTTCCTGTGTGGGTACATGCTCCCTGCCACGGCCTCTTGGGTGTTCGGGGGTTAATGGGTTTGGTTGTGTACCCATGTGTTTTCTCATCATTGTACAACTGATGTTTCCAGATTTTTCCTCCCCTTAAGGTAAGCTATGATTTGCTCAGAATAGATTTTCTGAAACAGTGGTGAAACTCACCACCTTCCCTTATAACAACTTCTCTTGAAATGTTGTAGTTTCCATATTTTTCCACCCCAAGTCTCTTTTTCAGTCAAACTGCTTTGAGACCTCATCTCATTGTCCGTGTTTCCCCTCAGCCTTCACTCCCCCTTTCCTCTATGGCATCTCCTCCGACCAGTCCCTCACCCCTCCCAGTGCCAGACACTCCCAGACACTCCCCGGCTTGCATTCTCCGTCTGTCCACATCACCCACATCCTATGTTGTAACTGTAGAAAATGCCGGTGTAACTCATCTAAGCCCCTGTTAATAATCAGAAAGTAACCTCTAATTCGTGTTCTCTTCTGATGTTCTCATTGCAGGAGTCTGTTTGGAAGCAAATGTTTTTTTAATGGACTTGCATCTCCTCACCTTGATCAGGATTAAAGGACGGAGGCCGCTCCACCCCTCCCCCTTCCTCCAAACCCCTAGCCCCTCCAGACTCCCAGGGAATGCCCTCTGCCCTACAGGACTGAAGACTGCCTGGCAGCCCTCCCAATCCCACAGCTCCTGTTTGCCAGGGAAAAGCACCTAAAGACTTTGTGTGGTTGGGAGGGGGGCAGACAGGAAGAAAACGTGTCCAGGCCCCTGGTTTCCATAGAGAATGGTGCTTTGTTCAAGGAAACACGAGTTTCTGATTTTCCAGGAGCAGTTCATCGGTGAGGTTGATGGGAAGATTTCCTTCTCAAAGAAAACGAATCTTTCGTTTGGGATCTAGGAGAGTGACTGGGTGTGCCAAAATATGCCCAGGGTCCTGCCCTCAGCACTAGGTTTGATGGGGCCAAGAGGGTCCAGACCCCTTTGCTAACATACCACTTCTTTGTTTAACTCCTTTACCTTCCCAGTCCTTTGAGGAGGGACCATGAGGACAGAAATTTCCTTATGAAAAGCTTTTCTTATTCTTGCTTTTCTTTCTTACATATTTGACGGTTTATTTCCCAGACCTCCCAGGGGGCTATACCCTTCCAGCTCCCTGCTGCCCGCCCTCCCTGCGGACTTGCCCTCCTAAGCAGAGAAAGCCTGTGAGGCTGCTCTCTGCTGGGGCCCCGCAGAGCCAGGCACCCCCCCCCCCCCCCCTCTGCTTGGTTCTTGCTCAGGTGCCTCTGGCAGTAACCAGCTTTGCTAGACGTTCCCTTTCCCTGGGGCTTTGCCATTTCACACGAAGAGCCCTTCCCCCAAGAAGGCTGCTTCCTTGTTTTAGAGGAAGGTACTGCCATTGGGAGGGTGGGGCCGGTGGGCCTCAGCAGTGAAGTGCCCTTGTGAAGTGCCAGGACTGGGGAAGGAGGCAAGGTGAGCAGGACACACCGATTTCCATAGGCTTTTCTTTTTTCAGGTTTGATGTAAGCGTGGGCTTGCGTGCCCCAGGTACTAGTTTTACTTCCTGTGGGGTAACCTGGCACTAGTAGACAGGTAGAAGTCACAAATTTGGTGTCTTTCCACCTTTTGACTGTTGACTTCATAGCTCCCCTTGCTCTGCCTGGAGGTACTTTCTTCCTCTGATAAGGAGCAGGGAGGAAGTGGAGCCTGACTTGAATGAGCTCAGCGTTCTAAGGACCGCCACTCTGGGGCCTGTTTTCCACCCGGGCATATGGAATTGCTTTTCCTATAACATCTAAATTGTGATGTTCTTGTTGCTGAGGGGAGAAGCGGCAACAGGGTCCTGCAGCACCTGTGGGGCGATGGATGCTACAGGGCACGTGACATCTGACACGAGAAGAGACGTGGCATGCGAGATGTAGGGCCATTGGAGACCCTTCTGGCTCAGAGGGGAGACTTGCGTTGGACTGAACCCTTCCTCATCCCTGCACGTTTCTGATACAGCCCTCAGTCAGTCACTGAAGGGGTCCCCCCAGGGTTGGAGAGGCACAGTCCCTTGGGACAGAGGCTGCAGGTCTGTAGCTCCTTTCCCCCCTGTCCCTAATCCCGTCCCCACCTCCACTTCAGAACATGGCACCCCGCCCAGCTGGCCGAGTGTTAAGTGACATGCTTACCCGCGAGAGCAGCTCCGGGTGTCTTTTTAAAATGTAGAGAAAACCAAGTAAGGTGACAGTGTAAGGAAATATATAGAATACCAGAAAAGCCGTTTACCCGGAGAATTTCTTTCTCCCCATTTTTGTTTTGTTTTTACTCAATGACACAATTTTTAGTTTTATTTCCTGATAGCAAAAGGAAAAAAAAAAAACACCCAACCCTCAAAAAGGCCAAGGCCCCGTCCCCCTGTTGTCGGTGATTTGTTTGTCTTTCTGATAGGTTGAAATTGTGTAATAAACTTGATGACGCTGTCAATCTTTTATACTGCATTGTATTTTTTTCCTTTTGTAACAAAAGTATTTTTAAATAATAAATGGGGTGTGAGCTGTTTTATGGATTCTGCATTGAATAGATTTGTTGAGGTGTCTGGGGCATGGGCACGGGCTGATTGACGTAGAGGCTGCGGGATGGCAGTGAAACCCTGAGTCCTTAGCTGGAGTTGCCTGTGGGGTGTGTAGTGCCTGTGGTGCCCCTCATAGG
The DNA here is from genome assembly GCF_014824575.4 of Sturnira hondurensis. Lineage (NCBI taxonomy): Eukaryota > Metazoa > Chordata > Mammalia > Chiroptera > Phyllostomidae > Sturnira > Sturnira hondurensis. Next base: position 1,456,688 of record NW_028084511.1, on the reverse strand, counting down.
AGGCCCCTAGTGCAAGCCTTTGGAAGTGCGCCTTGAGGGTTAGATTTTCTCTTTAGCCACCCGAATAGTCTGGGTAGAGAGAAATTCCAAGTCATCCTTTACCAAGATTCCTAAGATTTATTCTCATAATAAATGTCCTGCCCTTCCCAGTTCAGTCCTGATGTCACCGGGTTCAGGAAGGGAAGACTGCTAGAAGTGAAAGGTGTGCTTGCTAGTGGCCGCTTCCACCTGTTGATCTGAACATGGACGAGCTGTGGAACCAATCTGCAAAGTCCAGAAACCTGCTTTTTGTGCCCCGAGTGACTTATATAGACTAAAGCGTGAGGACTGCTAGATTAGAGAAGTGTGACCACAGAAGTACGTTGGTGGTATAGGAAAGGACTGACCTTTGGGATATCTCCAGGTTCAAGTCCCACCTCTTAACTGTAGGCTGAATGCCTTTGGACACACGAATTGGTTACCATCTGACTTGATTTCCTCCTGCCTCAGGATCTGTGTCTGCCAGGCACCAGATGAACATTACGGTTGCTGCTGTAGAGCCAGGAACTTGAACCTGTGTGCGCTCAGTGCGTCCTGATGGGGTCAGACCTCTGCCCCCAGAAACAGCCATGCAGTCACCTGACTCTTCTAACCATGAGTGTGAATTTCTGAGCAGGCCTCTGCCAGCTCCTTTGGCAGGGCCTGCACCTCGGTCCCCTCTGCTGTCTCAATCCTGCTGCATACAGCTCCATATGGGCTCTGGAGTGGCTTCCCATGGCACGGAGCAATGACAGGCTCTCACCATCCTGTACCCTGAGAGACTAGCTGTGCTGATTCTTGTCCTCTGCTGCCTTGGTTTCTGATGGTCTGCTCCGCTGTGACTGACTGCATCCGCACAGGTGGCCCCAGCAGCCGCCGGGAAGGATGGACATCTACAGAACCACCCGTGGAAAACTGTACTAAGCTTCCAGACAACCTTGAGGTACATGGGGGGACTTCTGGCTTAATCATTTTCTCATTTTCAACCATTTCTTCTCACCCTCAAGTGGTACCTGTTGAGGAATGAAACTTAATCCAGACTGAAACTCATAAGGTTTCTAGTTCCAGCCCTGCCTGGTGTGGCTCCATGGATTGAGTGCTGACCTGCAAACCAAAGGGTTGCTGGTTCAATTCCCAGCCTAGGGACATACCTGGGTTGTGGGCCAGGTCCCCAGTAGGGGGCATGTGAGAGGCAACCACACATTGATGTTTCTCTCTTCCCACCCCTTCTCTAAAAATAAATAAATCTTTAAAAAATAGACTGGAAAGAAATAATATACTTTAACAATTTCTAGTTCTAGCTGCTAATAACCAGTTGTATGATATGTGGCTATGTTACTTCCTTACCTCAGCCTGCAAAGTTGCAGATTAAAAATTGATTTCTAAAGTCCCTTTCATCAATTATAAGCCCCCTCTAAATTTCCACCTGAGCCTTCCATTCATTTCTCTGTGTTGATGGGAGGGTGACCTTGACCACTGAACCTCTAAATGACCAGGAAGGCCATGGAGAATGGGTGCCTCTCCAACTAAATGGCAGTTTCGTCACAGAAGGGCTACAGAAAGCGGCAGTGTGAGAAGCAACAGAAAATCAGGGTAGTCGTGGGGTTTGTGATTGAAACATCAGGAATGTCCCTATGGGATTTTTTGATAGATTCATGGTTGATTAGACCTGTCTACTATGGTTTTTGGACAGACCCCAGGGACAGTTAGGAGGCAAGGGCACAGAAGGGATTGGAAACAGGAAGCATCAATGAATTGGACAGTGGATACCTCTGTAGATGAGACTGAGCCTGGTCACAGGAAGTAAGCAGTTAAAAATCAGCATGGGATGCTTGAAGGCCAATTACTTTCTACTTTGAGTAAGTGCAGATATTCTAGGATTCTTCTAACAGAAGGGCCCTTGAAAAAAGTTTTCCTAAAGCAGTGGATTCTGTTATGGCTCCTGGTGGCTTGGGGCAAAAAAATAAAAAAAAATAGAAAATTGGCCACTACCAAGCAAGATGAGAAAGTTTTAAAAATGGTTGATTACTTGGAGAAGGGAGTGCTATACTCATATAAGGCAACATTTCTCCAGCTTAAAAAAATTATGTTCCTTTTATGTTAATTTGAAATTTTAAAATAAGTGACAAAATACCAGTAAGTTTAGAATATGTTTTGTCCAATTACTCATGCCTCACCCTGGAGATGAGGGGACAATTATCTGGAAGAGGAATTTGTGGCAGAGGTGAAGAATATAAGCAGTCGTTTGCAGGATGACAGACCTGAAGAAGATCCAGAAGCCGGCAGTGCCTTTGGGAAAGAATCTGGGCTGGGACTAGGGGAGGAAACCAGTGGCAGGCCTGCATTGCCATCTCCGGGTCCGCACTGGATCACTCAGCACAGCCTGAGGACACACCGCTGGGGCAGTCTACCTTCTGTGGGAGGGGATGGATTTCTAGGGACAGGCGCCGTAAGGAAAAGGCTGCACAACAGAAAATACGTATTTATTATAAAACAGTGTGTGTTTCATGATGAGAATAGAAAAATAACATTATCAGCTACTAAAGAAGTTCTGGAGCATTGTCTCGGAAGAATAAGCACAGGAGGCTTTTGCGTCACTTGGGAGTGCACCACCCTGTGGCTCTCCACGCTCATGTGTGACAGGTGTGGCACAGCACGTACAGGGACAGGGAGTGTGGCTCAGATCCTGCTGGAAGCCCAAGGAGCCCACGTGGTCCACACATGATGCTCCGGCCATGAGGATCGAAGAGGAGACCCCAAGGGCAAGGGCAGCAGGGAGCCAGTTCTCAGGGTGGCCAGGATGGGGACAGCCGGGCCCCACCCTACGCTGGAGTGTAGGAGCATCTCTTAGGCTGAGGTCCTTCTTAGAAGACGGTGCCCAGTAGTCTTCTGCTTGGACTGTTGCCCATATGTCTGTACTGAGGAAAAGCTGCAACTTTCCCCGGGACCACCTGACCCATCACTTCTCACTGGTGTGGCTGGAGTACCGGAAGTCTGTGTGAGCTCAGCCCTGAGGGCTGCTGGCTGAAACTTTGTATTTCAAATCTTGTCCATACTGATGGCAGAAAGAAAGAAAGAAAATGTTTAAAGACCAGTGAACAAGGGCAGCTGGCCTGAACCATTCTATATTCCAAGCCTCCTGGCCCCAAAGAACAAGGAGAATACCTTCCCTAACTGAAGTGGGTAACTGGCCACCCTCAATGAGAAAGGCACTTCCACAAACACTCTTTCCCCCTTAAAAAGTCCACGAGACCTCTCAGGCTTCTGAAGAACAATGAATCCTTCTCTAGCAGGGAATGGGAACCCAACCCTCCGGTGATGGGAAAGGGTCCCTCAGCAGCAGTACCTGGAGAAAGTGGCCAGGGTTAACACCTCAAGCAGCAGCTCTGAACCACAGAAGAAGAGCAAGATGCCATTCATGATGGCTTCCAGGCGGAGCACGTAGGTCTGCAGCAGCATGTAATAGGAGGCCATCATGGCAGATGGGAAGGTCAAGGCCACACTAATAGCAAGTGGCATCTTTCGCTGGCAGAGGTTTCCCTTCGTACCTGTCAGACACAGCCACGGAGTCACCTCCAAGTGGCCTGCCTTCCCTAGCCTCAGAGGAAAGACTGGGGGCGTTTAGGGTTTGAATCATTCACTCTAAATGTCCTGCTTCCAGCCTGGCTCCTAGTCAAGCAATGCTGGGATTGTTACTGGGGAGAAAATTGTTTTTCAATTATAAAAATAACAGAATCAATGAAAACCTTTCAACTAATATACAGAAAATAAGTTGGCATACCATAGAAACTCACTCACTTCCATGCTCACTTCCTGAAGATAGCTATTATTAGATGTATACTGTTTCAGATTTTTTAATGTGTGGATACTCCCATATCACTAGTATTATCATACTCTAATACTGTTTTGCAACTTATTTTTTCTCATAAGTTAGTCATCTCTCCAGAGATAACTGCCTTATTCTTTTTTACTGGCTACAAACGATTTCACTGAACCAATACCCAAGCTTATTTATGTAATCCTACACTCACACGCGTTCAGGCTCTCTGACTCCAACGTAACAAAATACGTGGCAGCAAACCTCCCACAGATATCTTTGCCTGTCTGTGCGAGTGGTTTTTTGAAACCAGTTTTTGAAGTGAAATTGTTAGGTCTAAGGATACACATTTTACATGGTAAAACTATTAGCAAAAAGGATGTACTACCCTGGCCAGTGCGCCTCGGTTGGTTGGAGCATCATCCCATAAACTGAAAGGTCGTGGGTTCGATTCTTGGTCAGCGTGAACCAAGGTTGCCAGTTTGGTCAGGGTGCACGTGAGGGGCAACCAACCGATGGTTCTCCCTCACACTGATGTTTCTCTCCCTCCCTTCCCTCCCTACAATCAGTAAACATATCCTCGCATGAGGATTTAAAAAAAGGAGGTACTAATTTATATCCCCAACGAATCTGAGAATAGAAGTACCATGAGAACTTGGGACTGTAGGGACCTGTTTCTCACGCCTGTTCTCGCTGGATACTGAGAATCTTTTTAACACAATGGGCGAAATGTGCTCCTGTCATGTCCACTTTTTTTTTTTAGATTTTATTTATCTTTAGAGGGGAAGGAGAGGGAGAGAAACATCAATGTATGGTTGCCTCTTGTGCGTCCCCTGCTGCGAGTTGGCCTGCAGGGAACAGGCCTGCAACCCAGGCATGTGCCCCGACCAGGAACCGAACTGCGATCCTCTGGTTCACAGGCCCGCGCTCAATGCACTGAGCTACACCAGCCAGGCTCATGTCCACTTTTTATTAGTGAGTGTGGGCATTTTGTTATGTTTATTGGTGCTCTGTAATCATTCTTATATGAACTGCCCATTAGTGTTCTTTCCCAATTTTTTAAATTAGGTTGTCTTTTTCTTAGTGATGTATGTGAGCCTGCTTTATCCTTTGTTATATGTCTTGCAAGTATTTTTTTTTTGCTCAGTTTGCATTTTAGCACTGTTTTCGGAGATGAGATATTCTAACTCGTAAGAGAGGTGCTCTGAACAGCTTGTCCTAAAGAAAGTCTTGTTCAGAGAAGCGGAGGGGAACTTGGTGCTGACCTGTGCAGGCACATCCCGTCCTGGACATGGAGATACACCTGAACCTATTCTCCCAAGCAGACCAGTGAGAGCAACCGGGCACTTTTATAGTAGTTAGGCAACTGGGAAGGAATTATCTAATAATTTCATGCTACCACCCACGTCTGGCCCACAGAGCAACAGACAGGTGGATTTTGACCCCAAATATAAAGCAGTTTGGAACTTCTTCAGAAAGGGAGGAATGGGATACGCCACCAGATCCCATCTCTTATTGTGAGCCCTGGTTATGTGCCTTTCCTTGTTAATCAGGTTACAGATACCAGCTCATCTCATAGGGAATGGAAATATCCTCTGAACAACACTCACCAAAAAACAGCCGGATCACTTCAATCCCAACGTACAGGAGGAGCATCACCACATCGAGTGCTAGGTTGGCTGTTGGATATGGCAGCAGGAGACCTGCCAATACAAAAGCCCAAGTTTGCAAACAACATCTGACAGCACCCACAAGGACTCCCACACACTTGGGAACAAAGAGCACAGGAGTCTTACCAGCTTTCTACGAGCTGGTTAGTGGGACGTGGGCAGGGTCTGCTACCCTGCAGCAGAATGCTAACAGTGCAGTCGACTATGTAGGGGCAGGCTCGTTATTATAGGGTTCTGCTCCCAACTCCAAAAGTCCAGGGGGACTCCACCGTACAACAGAACCAGATGTACAGGGATACACAGGCTGCCGAATGGTTCTGAGGATCACTAGTGGGCTTAGAGTTCACAAAGAGAGGTGATGGGTGGGGGCGGTCAGAATGGAGAAGCGCACACTCCCACACTCAAATTCTTGCCAAGACGCTTTCCAATGAAGCCTTCTCAAGGAAGCCACTCACTACCTTGCAGTGAAGAGGAGCTGCAGGGAAGAAGTGGGCAGAAGTGGGGAAGGGACCTGGGGGCAAGGGCAGTCAAGCCCCGTGCCTTACCTTTATACAGAAATATGAAGAGTTCCAGCAGGAAATAGGTAGCATAATACCACCCGTTCAGAAAGAACAGGATTTCCAGAGGGGTGGAGGACAACCGCTTCCCTGAAAAGAGGAGCACAGAGAACAGGGATGGGCGGGAGGGCGGCTCAATCTCTTTGGTCTGTGTCTAACTTGCAGAAAACACGAGGGGGTCGCAGCCAGGAGGAAGGGCCGTTCGGGCATTTCTGGTTGCTGGTAAAGAGGGGGCGGCGAGCTGTGTGAGTACAGGATGTGGAGGGGGCTTCATTCAATTCTGTTCTTCCCCGGGAATCACGGTCAAACTCGACTCTTTGGGCGTCGGAGGTGAAAAGCCCCTCTCAGATCTAACCACGTCGGTACTTGGGAGGGGAAATCGAGTCGCAGAGACTTCCCCTCTGGCTTCCTTGAGCTCACACAACAAGCAAATTCGTCACTGGGCCGGCCTGGAATAGGCCCAGCCAAGGATTGGGGGATACTGGAAAGATAGATCCTCACCTGGAGACCTTTAGGCATTCGCGGTGGGTGAGGCTGTGAACCCCTCCCCCCACCCCTTTGGACAAGTGAGGAGCGACGACCCTAACACCCGAGAGTCGAGGGTTTGGGCTGAGCTCTGGGACAGACGGGAGAAGGGGGACTGAAGGGATCGGGAAGCGACTCACACACCTCCAGAACCTCACCTCGCGGCGCCATCTTCAGTCCCCATGGAAACTGCGTACGCGGTGCGGCCACTCCCGGAGCACGGAGGCTCTGCCGGAAGCGGGGGACAGAGCGGCCCTGGCTCCTGGCCCCTCTGCCCGCCTGCGGCGCTCTATGGTGAATGTGGCCGGGGTTGTCTCGGTGCAGTCAGGGCGGGTGAGAGGGTCTCGGGCCACAAACGGTCTTCGCTTGGGATTTCGGCTTACAGAGACTTGGGGAGAACCGTGGTCGTCCACGGAGAAGTTGTCCGCTGGACCCCGGGGCAGGGGTGGCTCTTACCCCCCCCCCCCGCCCCGCCCCGTAGGTTACAGTGCATTAGCGGAAGTGGCCAGTTGTAGCACCGTGACCACAGGATCGGCCCGCGGGCCCTGGCCCATAGCCCCAACGATTCTCTTTTCTGATAACGGTCTGAAAATGAGAAACGGTGTGCGCGATGGTGCTTTTTCTGCAAATGCGGGATGGGGTTGGGGTCCTTTGTCTAGCAGTCTTTTTGTGGGGGTAGGGGTTTTTCTGCGTCGAATTTATGTACCAAGTAATTCGAAGACACCAAAATTAATCAGAACTAGAGGGTTCTTTCAAAGAGCACAAATCAAAAGACATGAAGATGAAACGTGATTAACACGTGACCCTAATAAACATGCTGGAGTAATTGAGAGGACAAAGTCCTTTGTGGCAGGACTTGAGAGAATTTTCCACGAGACAGTCTGTAAACTGGGTTCTGAAGCCTGAGTACGATTTCGAGCAGCACAGCAATGTTACTGTTCGCAGGGGAGTAGAAAGAAAAAGGCTTTTAGGTGGACTCGGGCTGCCTTGGCTGTTGGCCCGCTGTGAGTCGGGACAGGACGAGAAACAGAGGGCCCTCTCAAACCAGGTCATTTGAGTAGAGCGACTAACCTCTAAGGACAGTGCTGTGTACTCCTAGCTAGCTGGGGTGGAAGTGGGGCAGTAATTGTTACAGTGCTGGGGGGGGGGGTGGCGCGAGAAGGAGCAGAAGTAACTCCCTGCACCTGGAGAGAGTAATTTGTGTATCTTCTCATTGGGGGGAAGGGCGAGAATGTCACTTTTAAGAAGGATAGATGTATCTTGGTAGTAGGAATTTAACTACTAGGGAGTTCAAATACGTGGAGAACGGTGCGTGTGGAAACTGAGTAGGGAAAAAGACGGACTCTTATCTAGTTTTTGGCTTTTAGCTCCACATTACCCTTCAGCGCCTAGTCTGTGATAACGGACTGGCCTCTTAAGCATCTCTCCCTTACAGTGAGCATGATGGCAAGCTCTGTCAGTAGAGGGCGCTGCAGGGACACTGAAGAAAGAAGAGGGCTTTTCTTCCTGGCTCCAGTGAGCCCTGGTTTGCTTTTCCTTGCTTCTGTGCCATGATCTATTGGCAGTGCAAGTGTGTGGGGACATCAGGTGGTGCTTTGCTCCAGCTGCACACCAAGAGCAGGCACTCCCTGGGCAGCCTCGCATTACTAGTCGAGGCTCAGTGGCCACTTTGCTGTGGGTCTTCCTGTCGAGGATACCACAGGCCTTGCACCAGTGGCAGTGCAACTTCCTAACTCCACACCAGCCCCCTCAGCCTTGTTTTCTTATACCTTGGACAGTTTTTCCCAAAGCCCTCCAGGCATGGACACCAGTGTACCCACAGCAGTGCCCCAGCTCCTACCCTCAGCTTCTCAAGTTTGTCTGTTCTCCCCAGAGGGTGGATCTCCATGATCTTCCGTGCCCTGTGGGAACATCACACAATCCGGTCCTCGTGCACAGAGAGCGCCAACTTTTGGAGCACCTGCCCACCAGCCGTGGCTCACCTGTGCAAAGGTAGGTTTCCTGGGATCCCACAATGTGGGGAGTGTGTGCTCTGGACCAGGTGCCTGCAGCTGGTGTCCCTGTGCTCCCTGAACACCTGCCCACCAGTTTCAATCTGCCTGCATCCTGGAGGGTTACATCTTGCCTGGCAACTGCCTGGCCTGGGAAAACTGGTGAACTTGTCCACCACCTAGTCAGCTGCAGTGAGGTCCGAACCCCAGCCTTAAGGGTGAGGGACCCTGCCATGTTTGTCCTTCCTCAGGTACCCTTGTGTCAGCTCTGACGTACCTTTTTGGAGTTCTTTTTACAATTCTCTAGTTCCTCTCTTGTAATTATTTTAATGATTCTTTACATCAAACTTGCCATGTTTAAACTAGTGTGTGGTTTCTGTCTCGTGATTGGACCTAGACTACACCACCCATCTTATTGTTACTTGTTTCTGACTCAGTTCCATTATCAAAGAACACACTCTTTATCATTTTTAATTAATTTAAATTCTTCTAAATGTATTGAAAATTGTTTTGTGGCCCAGCATATGGAATATATATATATATATATATATATATCAATACTCTGTCACCTAGTAAAAATTGTGTTCTGCATTTATCTGTATAAATAAATAGGAAAAAATTTAAAATAGTCTTATATAAACCCAAATACCATTTCTGATGGGCTCCATTCATTTGTGAGGATCTAAGTTTCCATCTGTTATCATTTGTCTTTCAACGGAATAACTCTTTTAGCATTTTTTAAAAGATTTTATTTATTTTTAGACAGAGGGGAAGGGAGGGAGAAAAAAGGGAGAGAAACTTCAATGTGTGGTTGCTTCTTGTATGCCCCCTATTGGGGACCTAGCCCATAACTCAGGCATGTGACCTGACAGGGAATTGAACCAGCGACCCTTCGGTTTGCAGGCTGGTGCTCAGTCCACTGAGCCGCACCAGCCAGGGCTCCTTTAGCATTTCTTGAAGTGCCAGATTGTTGGCAACTAATACTTAGTTTTCTTTCATCTGAAAATGTCTTTATTTCAACTTCATTTTTGGAAGTATATTTTTTGGTGCCTATAGAGTTCTGAGCTGACCTTTTCCTTTCAGCACTTTAGAGACATTCCACTCCCTCCTGGACCCTGGTTTGTAGTAAGAAGTCAGCTGTTCCTTCCATTTCTCTGTTGTGTGGCATGCTGTTTTCTCTTGCTGCTTTCAAGGTTTGCTATTCATCTTTAACTTCAATAATTTGACTATGATGTGCCTAGGTGTGGCCTTTCTTTTTTTTTTTATCAAGGTGGGTTTGGGAGTATCTTATACCTGTGAATTTATATCTTTCATCAAATTTAGGAAATTTGGCTATTTTTAAAAATGTTTTGTATGCTCTATTCCTTCTCTTTGCATTCTAGGACACCAGTGGCATGTATGTTAGACTGTGTGATATTATTAACTAGTGGTGAGGCTTCTTTATTTCTTTACTCTTTTTTCCCCTGCTCTTCAGCTTGGGAAATTTCTGTTGGTCTATTTTCTAGTTCACTGACTCATTCTGTTACCTCCTTTTTTGCTGTTATATCCATCCATTTAAAAATGTTCAGTTATTGTAATTTTTATTTCTGGGATTTCTGTCTTGATTTCTATACATGATTAGTCCAAAAATCATTTCTGTATATGCTCAGGTTTCCTATCTTCATATTCACTGAGAACATATCTTTGTATTCATATTTTGTATTCACTGAGAACATATCTTTGTATTCCCTGAGAACATATTTTCACTGTATTCCCTGAGAACATATTTTCACAGAACATATTTTAATATCCTGTCTGTTAATTCCAGTACCTGGATCATCTCAGCCTTACTGTCAGTTTTGAATGTGGAGACTGTGGTTCCCATCATCTCCCAAGAGTGGTAGTTCCTTCATTTTATCAGGCAGTTAACTTGGTTGGATACACGCTGCAAACCACACTTACTGGGTGGCGCAACAATCTCAGTTTAGACTGTGTCTTTAGCTGAGCTGCCCTGAGTCTGCATTGCACTCGTGTGGTCCACAGCTCGGGCAGAGTCGCACACGGACAGAATTGGGGGATTCCTCTCCTCTCCGGTTCTTTCCCTCCTGAGATCCCCATCTTTCCCACCAGCGGCTGTAGTTGGCCTGGCGCAGTACTCCTGTGCTGGGACCTTCCAGTGCCATATCCCGCATACCACTCTGCCTGCTACCAACTTACAAGTAGCAAACATAGGGAACTTTCTCTGCATAATTCTCCTCTTGTGAGTGTGGACTTCCCATCAAACTTTTGCTTCCTTTCATTCTCCAGTGTCTTCAAGTAGCTGTTTGGTTTTTTGTGTTTGTTTGTTTTTGGATTATGTCCAGATTTTACAGCTGTTATTTGTGGAAGGCTCGTTCCCACGGGATCTTACTCAGCCCTTAGAAGTTCATAGGTTACTTTATCTATTTCCTCCATATTTCCCTCTATTTCTCAAGCATATCATACTTTAACTTCTTGTCTGCTTTCTCCAATATTTGGATAACCTGCTTCTATTTTCTACTTTTGTTCTGGTTTTAAGTAACATGGTCCTATCTTTTGACTTGCTAGTGATTTTTTTATTGGATCCAGAAATTGTGTATAAAAATTGATAGTGTCTCAAGATGTTTTCTCCACTCTTTCCTTTGCTGGGGAGGAAGAATGGGTAGACGCCTTGATCTACCCTTTCGGGGACTCTACGGTTTGAGGCTGTGCTGTGATTCTGATAGGCCTCCGTCAACCTGTTTCATCTTGTTCCTAGTTAAAAGAGGCCTCCTGAGCTTTCAACTGAAACGCCTGTGTGCTCACCAGTCCCCACCCCCTGCCAAAAATTCTGTTCTGCTTCTCAGAGGCTTGAAGCTTAGCTTTTTATAGCCTCTGTCCCTAAACAGCTTTGGACTTAGGTAAAAAACTGGAGGAGAAATTGTGTAATGTGTTTACGGTTCCTCCGGTTCCCAGCTTCATCCCTCCATCAGTCTGAGATCCTTAAGCTCCACTGACCTCCCTGTTTCCCGGCTGCAGCCCTGTGTCTGGGCAGTGCTTGGATTCTGACCCATTGTTCAAGCCCAGAATCAGCCAGTCCACGTGGGGTAAAATCTGTTGCAAATTGTCAGCTCCCCTGGCTGTATGATTCTCCCTACTTTATCACTTTAGACCTTCCAATCTGCTTTACTTCAGCAATTCTCTGAGGCCCTTTTAAAAGTTGGTATTTATATTTTATCTGTTTTCTTCTAGCTCCTGACGAGAGCATTATCAATCAGAAGCAACTCCATCCTACTAAAAGTCTCTCAGCACTTTTAAAGTATTTACTTTCTTTCTCTGAACTTTGAAAGCTGACTGTCCCCAAGAAATCAATTTACATCCTATCTTAAAAACATATTCCTTCTGCTAAGTGAAAAAAACCCAAACTGTTTTATGACATCTTCCCCGCAATTACAACTGTGTGTAAAGTACATATGCATACAGTTGTCCCTTGGTACGTGCTGAGGGTTGGTTCCAGGACTCCCGCGGGCACCAAACTGCAAGGACGCTCAAGTCCCTTGTAAGAAATGGCAATGGCGCAGCACTGTATATGCCCATAACCTAGGCACATGCCCCCGTGCACAGTGGAACCTTGATTCTCGAACTCAGTTCCTTCCAGAAATGGTTAGAGAAGGGATCTGTCCACAAACAGAATCTCCTCTGTTGCCCGAGGGACACACGACTGCTCCTACAGGTACCAGCACGAGGGGGCTGTCGGGTAGAGAGCTGGGACCCGAAGTTTGGTAGGGCCACCAAGACCTTTTTCTCCATAAACTACGTGGTGGAGAACTGACTTGTTCCAGAACCACGGCTTTCAAGAAGTGAGGTTTGACACTACCTTGTATTGTTTCTAGATTACTTAGGTATAATACCTAACACAATGTAAATGCTATGTAAACAGCTGATATACTGTATTGTGAAGGGAATAATGACAAAAAAAGAGTCTATACATGATTAGTCCAAACCACCACGTAGGCCTCACCACACGGCACACACTATTGTGTCTTTTTTCTGAATATTTTCCATCTGCAGTTTTTAAACCCGTGGATGAGGAATCCACAGATATGGAGGACTGACTGTATTCGAGGGTCTGAGATGAATGAGTGGGTAGGATTATGGCATTTTGGGGGGGCAAAAATGTTTCTGAAATATTACTTCTATAAGAAGTATGTGAGTAAATTGGATTGTCAAGGAGGGAGGGAGAAGAAACTCAGTGGTTGAAATAGAGCAGTGGGAAAACTGCACAGATCTTTTTACAGCTTGAATTTTGTGCAACGTAGACTTGTCAGCCACTAAGAAAAATGAACACATATACACACAGCATCTCAGAGACTCACAGGGCCACAGAGAGCCCCAAACACTGCGAGGAGACAGGTATTCGGCTGTCCTCACCAGCTGCAAAGCAGCAGAGAACAATCCAGCCCTGGTCTGTCTGGGGGCGCGGAAAATAGCCTTTCCAGGAAATTAATGAGCAAAGGGGATTATAATACACCTGCAAGAGCCTTTATGAAAATATTCAAAATCGGGCTATTGATTGTCTTTTTTTTTAACAGATGAAGGGATAGTAGATAGATAGTTGCTTTGTTAGGACTTTATAGATCATTTGTTCTGATTATAGGATATGGATCTTAGACAATTTTTGAACCTTTTCTTTTAAAAATATCTGTTAAAATCATGGCAGCACAGCAGGTTATTACCTATGGTCTCTCTTTCCCCAGAACTTTAGGCTTTAAAACCAGGGATCAGCATACTATGGCCTGGGGAAAATCTAGCCTGTTCTTGTACCTGAGCTGAAATTAGCTTAGCTTTGTACCCTTCAGCTAAGAATAGAATGATCTTTTTACATCACTGAGAAAAATCAAATTACTGTTATTATTTTTAAAGATTTTATCTATTTATTTCTAGAGAGAGGGGAAGGGAAGGAGAAAGAGAGGGAGAGAAACGTCAACGTGTGGGTGCCTCTCACGGGCCCTGCACCAGGGACTCGGCCCTCGACCCAGGCATGCACCCGGACTGGGAATCGAACCAGTGATCCCCAGGTTTGCAGGCCAGTGCCCAATCCACTGAGCCACAGCAGCCAGGGCAAAAGAGAATTATTTTAAGACCATTTGAAAATACGAAATGCAAATTTCAGTGTCCTAAAGTAGTTTTATTGGCACACAGCTGTGTTCATTCATTTCTGTATCACTTATGGCTGCTTTCACGCTATAATGTTGAATAGTTGCAACAGACCACAGAGCCCTTGAAATCTGAAACATTTACTATGTGTTTGCCAACCCTGTGTCTATGAATAACAAGTTTCATAGAGCGACTTTCTGCGGGGGCAGACCGACAACGCACGGCCCTTCCTGTATCTGTGCCCATGGCCAGGGAACTTTTCCGTGCTTTGCTCTCCCACTCTGACCCTGGGCCCAGTCACGTGACCTGCTTTGGCCAAGGGAAGTCTGAGAGACACAATGCAAACAGAGGCTTGAAATGGAATTGCACACTGGGGCTTGTTCTCCTGCTCCCCCACCCCTGTCCCGTGAACAGACCCAGGCCAGTCATGGATGGGTCATGTGAACCTGAGCTGTACAGCCCGGTCATTCCAGGTGAGGTCAGCCTAGGTTAGCCAACAGCCAAGGGTCCCAAGATCATCACAAGCTGCCCGGCTGACCCACAGCTGACCACAGACACATGAGCAAGCCCTGCAGAAGTCACCCAGGCCCAGCCAGACCACCTGAACCCCAAGACTCAAGAGCCACATAACTGTGTATTGCCATATGCCACTGAGGTCTGCTGGTGTTCTGTCACACGTTACTCTGGCAATAGAAAACTGATGCTAAGGGCACATAAATTTTAAAAATTTCATTTACCAAAACAGGCTGAGGAACATTCTTACTCTTCTGAAGGCGCAGTTCAGGGCTCTGACAGGGACAGAGTCTGAGTAAGGCACAGAAGTCTGGAACTACAGGGGTGGCGACGGGGCAGCAGATGACGTCGTGAATTTCTGCAAAAATGTCTTGTATGCCTGATGGGACTCAATAAATTTTATCTGTATTTGCTCTGTGGCTCAATGTGCCCACTGAGTCAAGGCTAGGACTTGGCGTTGCCTCTTAATCGCCAAGAGATCTAGACAGACAGACAGACTCCAACATTTATGGAAAAATTCAATTTATTTCCTATTTATAAAATGTAAAAAGAAAAGTGCCTTGGGCATAAAATCTAAGTGGCCAAGGTGCAGTCGGCCAGGAGCACAGAAATACCGCTCTTTGCATTGTTTGGTCCTTAGTACCTGTGCAGAGAGTATGTTGGCGTGGGGGGCGGGGGGAGTTGTGCCAGGCTAAGTGGGAAGCTCCCCAACAACAAAGCCACAGGGCCCCGTGAGGAAGAGGGGGCAGAAAGGAGAGGGGCAGACCTGAGACATTACGTACGTTCTGGAGTCGCTACTGGGAGCACTTTCACTTACAAGAGGATAATCGTCCTTCTTGGCTGAATGAACACAAGTGGCCTGAGCCTGTCCTAGGAAAGTCCAGCTCTTCCCGGAGCACAGGGCCAACTTCCCCCTCGCAGAACCACAAATGTGGCTTCCGTCAGGAGGGAGAGGCATCCATCAGAGTGACAAGTCACCTTCGGACCTGCGTGAACTCCCTGCGCAGCCATGCAGAGTCCTGGTAGAAGCGAGGATCGCCCAGCCGCACGGCCGTCCGCTTGTAGAAGTAACAGTACAGCACCGCCGCTGTGGACGGTAGGCAGAACAGCGGCCTCAGGGGCGCTCCTGAGCACTCGTTTCAGGTGAGAACCTGACCCAAGGGGGCTGGGGGGCCCTGCCTCGTGATTTCCCAGTGGCTCCCTGCAAGGCAGAGGGCAGTAATCTGTCCTGTTCTTGGTGTGGTGGTTCCTTCCGTCCCAAGTGGCTGTGATGGGCTGGCAAGCCAGGACCAAGGCCCTCACCACCACAGCCACAGTGGGGACCACCGTGGGGTTGTTGCTCTGGCCCTTACCTAGCCTCTGGGACACAAAGAGCGTCTGAAGTCCCTCTGTCCAGACAAAGCGGTTGGAGTCTTTCCAGCGTAAGTTCTGAAGGAGACATGAAGGGAAAGGTTAAAGGCCAGGTGAGGCCCTAACACCTGCAGCTGGGTTAGCTGCAGACACCACTGGACTGGAAATCAGGCTAGTCTCACCCTTCTTCCTTCCCACACCCTACACTGTGTTTCTCAAAGGTGCCCCAAGCCCCTTTTTTTGCTGTAAAGTGAATATCCTTTCTAACTCTAAGGGAGGGAGTTTGAACTAAGCTATTTATATCTTTCACTCCATAGCCTTGGCCAAGGAGAAAGGATACACATGACCTCCGTTCATTCCTCGTGGTCACTGTCTTGCCTCGAAAATCTCAGGCTCAGCTCCTGCCAGATAAAGGCTCTGTGCATGGGCTTTAATCAGATTGCCGGCTTTACAGAACAAAGCCGGAACCGATTTCGCTCCAGGAACCAGAGCAGAGACGTCTTTAGGAAGCACCTAGGGACTTTGGCACATCTTTCCGGAGAGCCCTCCTGCTCTCCGCGGAGTCACAGGACAACCTGACGGAGGGTTTGGTCTGAGGAGGCGGCCACAGTGCAGAAATGACTAGAGAACCCTGAGGTTTTAATTTGTTCCATCGAAATGAGGACTTGAGAAACACGGGAGACACCCAAAAAGATGGGAGGATTTGTGGAGCAGACGAAATCTGAAACCTCGGAAGTTGGATCTGCCCTGAGGCCTATCTCAGGGCCAGAGGGAGGCCTCCCGGAGGGTGTGCTCCCAGTGTGCGTGAAGGGCGGCAGCAGGGGGCGAGAGGCTCCGGAAGGCAAGCAGCACTCCGGCTGGGCTGCTTCCCTTGGGACACTGCGGCCCATAAATGCCCCGTACCAACACCCACCCAAACCACCGACAATGAAACAGATCAACTTCTGTTTTAGCCCTGGTAGATCTTTTTGGGGCAAAAGTGAACTGAATGTCCCGGAAGTATCCCTTGACTCTTGGATAAGGCAGCTCGTCAACACATAAGGTCGAGCAAAACCGCCTCAGGAAACTCACACACTTAGCGCCAGGCCAGACCACATGCTTTTCTTTTCTCTTTTTTTTAAATCAAGGATTCTGTGAGATGTCCAAGAAGGACGCTGGGTTCCCAGAAGAAAGACATTCCTGCTCCTTCACAGATCGGGAACTCACTGCTCCCCTCTTACCATGACCCAGATGTGAAGGGAGATGCTGAGGGCGAAGTACACAGCTGCCAGGACGATGGTCCCTTTGAACTTATGGAACAGGAGGTTGACCAGGCCAGCCTGGAAGACGAAGGTGTTGAAGAACATGAGGAAAATGATGATGATGTTGAAGAGGATTGCAATATCCTGGATGCTGCAGACACATAAAACAAAGTACAGCCAGATGGAGGCCTGTGAGGACCCAAGAGCTGGCCCTACGTCCTAAGGAGCTCCTTGCGGCCTGGCCTTCCCTGTGACAGTCCTCTGAAACCCCCCAGAGGCAGCATGCGCTTTGGGCCCCGAGTGGCATGAAGCGAAACTACCCCGTGGACCCATCAGATGCAGCCCACAGACCAGGCTTTCCTGCTGACACTCTTAACAAACCTCCTGGCGCCGGGGAAGAGAAGCGACGTGCCCCGCTACGTCCAGAAAACACCAGCCTATCTGTCCCATGACCTGGTCCCGTCAGACCTTTTCATCTAGCAAGACAGCGCTGCACTTCCACTGACCTTGGCATGGCCGGTGCCTTAGTGCCATTCAGGTCGCAGTCCCCTCTTCAGGAAGACTTTCCTTTAGCCTCCTTCCCTAGAGCAGCCCTTGCCTCCCCACCCAGCTACTTTATACCCATTGTAGGACATCTACCACTCTTTGAAATTATGTTTGTTTTTTCTCGATGCATTCATTATCTCCCTCCACTAGAACGGAACCCCCATGAGAGCCGGAACTGGTCACATCAGCACAGCACCCGGCCCACGTCCGGCAGGCCAAGGACACCTGTGAAACGTGGCAGACTGTGTCCAAGACTGTGGATTCCTGTCTGGAGCTTGCCTCATGGAGTCTCTGTAAATTATTTTGAGGGAAAATGCCAATAGCTTCAAACTTATGAGACTCATATGTAATATGATTACCCTCTTCACCTGCCATTTTACAATCCTCTTTCACGGCAATTAAGATCAGATTTCCACTCACAGGCATGGAAAACAGTCGGGCTAGCAGTCCGACCCTTGTTTTTGACATGCGCTGCTCCCATATCCTGCATCCTTGTCAGAAGGACACACAAACGGCTGTGTGATGTGTCTGTGCACCCCAAGACAATGGGAATCCCCCCCCGATATTTTTCCATTACCCACTTTGAAATGCAAAGCCACGCCTGTCAAGGCCGTCACACTGCCCAGGCCCAGCCGCCCACTGCACTCACATGAAGAGCACCAGCTGGATGACGGGGGCCGCCCGGAGCAGCTCCGAGAAGGAGTTGACGAAGAGGTCATAGGACAGCAGCAGGAACTGCAGGGACAGCACCAGGCTGTAGTTACTGGTCTGGAGCATCTTCCTCGTGCCCTCCTGGGTCCCCACAGGCACATTCCCCAGTTCCCCAGAACACAGCTCCTGACTCTCCCCCGTGCTGGGGGAGAAGTGTGTAGTTCCTCAAAGTTACAGCTGTTTCCTTTGCTCTAAAACAAGAGCCTGCTGAGGGGAAAAAAAAATCAGTAATACGATAAATATTTACTGAGGACCTACTGTGTGCCAGGCACCATTCTAGGTGCTTGGAATACATCAGTGAACAAACCCCCCCACCATCACCAACAAAACCCAATTAGTCACTCCTTTCAGGGACCCTCACCCTCAAATCTTTCTCCACCCTAGAAACCTTCTAAACTCAGAGCTCTTCCCACCCACTTGGCATCCACAGGGATCTAGGAGCACCACAAAGGGTGACTGTCTGGCCGTGTGCTGAGACCAACGCTGACACACTCACTGCAGCACCAAACCTTCCACACCACTTCCAACAGGCCAGGGACTCGTCCCAGTGCTGATATAATTAAATCTTACAATGCCTGCCTAAGGCAGAAGGTACACTATTCCTCCCTCCATTTTATGGTTGGAACAGGTGAGGTTCAGAGATAAGAAATAAGTTATCCGCAGTCACATCACTGGTAAGTGGCGGAGCTGGGACTCAGATCCAGGCCATCTGGGTCCAGAGTCCGTGTGTTCTTAACGACGGCACAGAGTTGTCTGTCACGTTACCGATAGGCTGGTGTGTAACCAGGCGGGAAAAATGTTGGCACCGAAGTGGGAAGTGGTGTCGGCAGGAAAAGCTGAGAGGAAATAGTGCCCCCCTGCACACTGTGTGTGTAAGGTTGTGGCAGCAGCACCACGGACAGCAGGTAAGGGGAGCTGGGCCTGTGTTTCCACGCTACAAGACCAGAAGTTGCTCGGGGGGTGTCCTGTGACTTTTCATATGGATTAAATTCATAAACAAATTTCAAAATGCTTTGAGGTGTCAGAGATGGAGATTAAATTAACATCTAAAATGCTGTACAATTTACAAACTCTTCACGCGTATTACTTTATTTAATCCTACACCCATCTGGAGCAGTCACTGTTGGTATGTATACAATCGCCATCTTACACAGAGGCTCTGCGAGGTTAAGGAACCTCGCTCACCTCACCTGGTGGCAAGTCCCGCCTGGGTGGATGAATGCATGCACGTGGTTTCTCTGAGTCCTGATGGCTTACTCATCAAGTATTGACAGTTATCACGTACACGCCAGCACCACGATAAACTTGTCAACCGAGATAATTTCCTCTGAACCTCACAACTACTCCGCAAAGTGGGAAAGAATTATCCTTATCCTACAGACAAGGGCACGGGATCCGAGTTCAAGTCATTCCTCCGGATCCAGGATACACAACTAGGTGTGACACCCACGCCACTACAGGCCACCAGAGGGCTGTTGTGAGGGTCCGTTACATAGAACCGCCTATCCCCGTCTCTAAGAGAAGGATGAGCTTCTCCTCCGGTTCAGGGCAGCGGCGATTCGCGAGGTAAAGAAGCAGTCTTCGCAGTTCGTCCACCGCTCCCAGCCGCGCGTTCCCTTTGTCCCCAGGGCACTATGTCTCTCCTTCCCAAACCCACTTTAAAAGGGGGCTGCCTCGGCAAGAAGCTAAAACCAATACAATAACAACAGAAATTCCGGATCCTGCACTCTACCTACTAATCATCAAGCACTCTCACCTGAAAACCCCAACGGCGGTTGTCATGGTGACACTGTCCCGGCTTCCGGAAATCGATTTTAAATTCCGGAAGTAGAGGGCGAAGAAGGGCTCTGTGCCCGCCGTGCTACGCGCTGGTTCTCGGCTTTCTCTCCCCGCTCTCCGGACAGCTCTGTGTTTGGGCTCCCGCTTTCCGGGGCCCGCCCCGCTCCGGGCCCTCCCAGCCGCTGACCTAGGCCTCCTGCCCGGTTGGCGTGTGGCTTNGGTGACACTGTCCCGGCTTCCGGAAATCGATTTTAAATTCCGGAAGTAGAGGGCGAAGAAGGGCTCTGTGCCCGCCGTGCTACGCGCTGGTTCTCGGCTTTCTCTCCCGGCTCTCCGGACAGCTCTGTGTTTGGGCTCCCGCTTTCCGGGGCCCGCCCCGCTCCGGGCCCTCCCAGCCGCTGACCTAGGCCTCCTGCCCGGTTGGCGTGTGGCTTTGCAGAGGGCCAGCCCTTGACGCGAGGTTTCGCGTCGGCCCAAACATTTCCTCTTCCACAGGATGGGTCTGTCCCTGCAGGGTCTGACCGTGACGGCGTTGCTGGCCTCTGGGGCCCTGGGCTTGGGGGATAAAACTCCGGCGGAAGAAGTGCAATTGCCATCAGCTGCTTGGCGTGTTAGGAGTGGGAGACGCCGGACTTCATTTCCCAGGAGGCCGTGCGCGCGACCGGAAGTAATGCAAGCCTTTAAAGGGCGAAGTGGCCTCTCCAGTTCATTCTAGGACGGTGGTGTCGGCTGTGTGCGGTCTTTGCAAGAAATCTCGGACTCAATTCGCCCGGGAACCTCGGGGACGGCGGCGGGCGTCGGGTGGCAGAAGCGGGTCTCGGAGACCCCAAACCCCGCTGCGTCCCACTGTGGTTCGGGGGTGAGAAAGAGCCCGGGTTGGGAGTTTTGGGACCTGGGTTCGAGTGCTGCCTCAGCTGCTACCTCGCTTCGCACTGTCGCGACCCCTCGCTCGGCCTCAGTTTCCTCTTTTAGGAAATGGACACCGTTCTCCGTGCCCTTCCTTCTGCCAGTGGTGGTTATAAAGGCACGAAATCTCTGCAAAAGTCTCAGTCAGCAGGTGGAGCCTCGCCTTAATTTTCACCCAGGGTTAGCTGGGACCTCTTTGGACCCAGCAGGGGAGTCAGGGGTTGTCGGGCATTCCTGGAATGGTTCTCGGGGCACCTGAACCAGACCAGGGCATAGTCCGAAGGTCTGTAATCTCTCCGGTGCTGAGGAGGGCTTTGATTCTCTGCCTCCTGACTGGAATTCAGGACCCCTCACTCCTCAGTCCTGACTTCACAGGAGCCACACTCCGAAGTGGGGAGCCCTTGGATCTGAGGGGATGAACGGGATTCCTGTGCCAGCTCTGCTGCTCCCCTCGCCCAAGGCACATTCTGTCTTTGACCCCAATATTCTTGAGTTTAGGACTTGAAATTCTGGATTCCTAAAGCCATTCATTTGGGAAAGGAGAGGAACAAAATGACTTTGTTCTTTCATCTATTTGTGGTTCTTAATTATAAAAGTAATTATAGTTTGAAGTAGAGCCTTTTCCCGTCTAAGGGCTGAATGGGAAATACTTGTTGTACTTGCTTTGTTGCGCTTCAGGGGCTGTTGCATTTTTTACACAGGAAGCCAAAACCCTCCACCAGCAAAAAGGTTAGGACGGGTTTTATTGCATTGCATGCCCATTTTACTGCTGTGGTCTGGAACCAAACCCATAATATCTCCAAGGTATGCCTGTACTCCTTTCCTACCCCAGGGCCTGGCCTGTGTTCATGCCGCCTGGGAGAATGCTTTCTGCCACTGTGATTGAGGAGAGTATTAGGTTGGAAAGTGTGTTTGTAGGATCAGAGTCGGCAGTCTTCACCCACAGGACACATCTGGCTCTCCTGAATGGTTTCCACCTTTTTAAGTGGTTGAAAAGGGATGGAAAGGGTGATAACTTGTGACATGTGAAAATGATATGAAACTAAAATTTCAGTGTCCGTAAATAAAGTTGCTTTGGAACACAGCTGTACCCATTTGTGCAAGGATTGTCTGTGACTGCTCTTGCACTACATCAGCAGAGATGAGGATGTAGTTGTGACAGAGACTGAGCAGCTGGCGAAGACTAACGTGTTAACGGTCCTGGCCCTTCACAGAAGAGTTGGTGGACTTCTGTCTTAGAACAGGGCCCCACAAAGCAAGGGCGGAGTAGGGACCACACAGAGGTGAGCACATCCTGGAATTAGCATGGCAGGCTCTCGGAGTGAGGGAGAGCATTTTTAGCATTTGGGTTGTAATTTTCACTACGTTCTTCCCTTTTTTCTGCTTTCACTCTCTCTTTCAGGCAGAGGGAGGGCTCATCTGTGTGCTGTGCGCAGTATTGTATTTCAGACAATTTCCTCTGTCAGGAAAGTCCCCATTGTCCATTCCAGTCTGCCCCAGAGCAGTCATCCAGGACCCCTCCCAGGGGAGTGCACACAGTCCTTTTTGAGTTAGTGTCTTTTTTCCTTGGACAAAGGAAAAAGTGCCGAAAGTAGATATTGTTTGATGGATGGAGCCTTCTGACCAAGAGGACCTTTGTGCTGACTTAGCACTTCACTGGGGGTCGTGGGGGTTAGGTGACTAAACATCTGGTGATCTGAAACTTCCTCTGCTGGTTTTTAAAAATATGTTATTCATTTATTTTTAGAGAGAGGGCAAGGAAAGGAGAGAGGGAGAGACCCTTCAGCGTGTGGTTGCCTCTTGCGCCCCCTACTGGGGACCTGGCCCACAACCCAGACGTGTGCCGACTGCAAACTGAATTGGCAACCCTTTGGTTCACAGGCCAGCATTCAATCCACCAAGCCACACAAGCCAGGGCCGAAACTTCCTTGGCTCTTGCAGGAACTAAGGGGACAGCTCTGGGTTTGGTAGTTGAATCACAAAGCTTCAGGAAGCTGATGGCATGATTTTGTCCTTCCAACTTCATGGGAACTTGTCCCCGCAACCCCAGACCTCAGGTCATCTTTTATCAGAGCCTACTGCCACCTTGGGTCACCACGCGAGAGCTCCATGTCTCTGTTTCTGGTCAGGCGGATACCTGGCACAGCGTCAGGGCCATGGAGGGGCCTGGGCAGGCACCGGTCCGTGAGCTTTAGGGTTTTGCCAGTAGTTAGGATGAGATGCTACAACAAAGGGAAGTATAGTACTTTACTTTCACAATGTCCTTACATACATTTTCTCACTTGACCTTTTGAGAACCTGTGGTCAAGGAAAAAAACATGAAGCCAAACAGATAAGGGTTTGAAACTCCCTGCCCACTTACTGGTCTTAATGCCAGTAAGAATCTTTCTGAGCCTTAGTGTCCTCATCTGTAAAATGGGGATGCTATCCCAACTCCTCACGGGGTTGGTGGGAGGAATAAATGGCACCATGGGTAAGGTTCCAGGGTGGTGTCTGCTCAACGCTGCCTTTCACGGAACTACACTCATAGCCGTGCCTTTCTTCCAGCACAGAAGACTGAGTGCTGCAAGCGTTAAGGGATCTGCCCAGGGTGCCTCACCTTGTAAGAGTTAGAGCCCAGGCCCCAGGCTATCAGCCTGCCACTAGGTGTAAAGGTAAGGAATCAAGTGTTCTAGCTCCTTGGGAATTCCTGGCTACTTTAGGGGCCTCTTCTCCCTGTTAGCTGGTTCAGATCCAGGGACCTGAGCTGCAGGAAGCCACAGTGTCGTCACCTTCTTGGTGTGCGTCCGCGGGATGCTCTGATTTCCTTGAGACCTGGACCTGTGCTCCGTACACGTTAGCCAAAGGCCAGGCAGCTCTGGGACTTTGTGCGCGTGCTTGCTCCCCCTCACGCCCACTTGCCTGGCTTTTAAGATGAGCTACTCAGGGATTCTCCATGCTTGAAACCAGAGTCAGTTTCTGAGTTTATCAAAGTAACGTCATTTCATTTCACACCGATGAGATGCTGTAGGAACTTAACTCTTCTTTACATCAAGTCACCTGTGGTAAGGTTGGCTTCACTGTGTATTTTCCACCACAGTTCCCAGAACCTGCCGATGATGCTAAGCAAGGGCACGCCGGAAAGTCTTGCTTTCTAGACCATGAGCTCTTGCTTCCTCTTTTCTCCTCTGGACTTTCCCCAGAGGAAGAGAAAGCAGAAGTCTCAGGCCTGCGGACGAGCTGAGGGCCATCGCCGACCTCCAGGTGTAGAGAGCGGGGACTTGGAGCGAAGGCCTGTCCTTACCTTCCCCATTGGGAGGCTTGGCCCCGCAGAGAACATCCGCATGAGAACTTTTCTGTGCAAGTGGGAGCCCAGGGGACGTCCTCCCGCTGGCCTAATAGCGTGCTCCTTGTTGATTATGATGTTGCCTCCTGGTGTTAGAAGTGAGGGCCTGGGCATTTGTGTTACCCAGCCTGGATTTCGCTTCCTGTCCCTTCTTTTCTGGGAGGAGGTAATTCTTTATCTTCTGGCCCTATGAGGGGAGACTGAGCCCAGGGCTCCGGGCCCAGAGCCTTGGCACTAGGCCACATCAGAGGAGACACCTCCCGGGGCCAGCCCCAGGCCTGGCTGGGGGTACTGTGCATTAGGGCAGGTCCGCAGTCACTGTCCCTAACCAGAGAGCAGGCCCACCCAGCCATCAAGGCCCTGTGGAAGCGGTGCCCAGTCTGATGGCAGGGGCAGGGAAACAAAAGGCATCCACCCTTCCGCCCAAGAGCAAGGTCTTTCTTTGGCTGGCGTGCGGGGCGTACCTGAGCCAGCAGGGACACGTGATTGCTCCCTCTAGGAGTGCCTGATCAGAATGGCTGTGGGATCGTTTTACCTGTCTGTCCTGGCGCTGTCAGCCCTGGGCGTGATGTGCATCCTGTTTACCGTCTACTGGATGCAGAGCTGGCACGGTGGCTTTGCCTGGGACGGCACCATATCCACGTTCAACTACCACCCGGTGCTCATGGTGACTGGCATGGTGGTGCTCTACAGCGCGGGTGAGTATGAGATCAGCGTGGGAGACACCCCACAGCCCAGGCCTGGACGGGGCGGAGCAGCCTCTCTCTGGGGTTGGTTTTTGTCACCCTTAGGTGCAGGGCTATGGAGGTTGGGCGGGTGGGTCTGTGTGTGGGCCTAGGTGTCATCTGGAGGCAGTAGCAGCGAGAACGAGGGCATCTGAGAGGGCAGCCTCACAGATACACGGCTAGGCCAGGGATTGTCAAAATTTTTCTCTAAAGGGCCAGGTAGTAAGTATTCGAGGCTTTTTAGGCCCCATAATGTGTGTTACAGCTACTCAGCTCTGCTGTCGCGTTGCGAGAGTAGCCACAGACAACGCGAAAACGCACGCACGACTGTGTTCCAATAGCACTTTACTTACAGAAATACCATATATTTCTGTGTATAATGCACACTTTCTTTGCCCAAATTTTTGAGGGAAAAGTAAGGATGTGCATTATACATGGGGGGTGCTTAACACACAGTTTTCACATGGGTGTACATTACACACAGGAGCTCATTATACTCAGCAAAATGTGGTAGGTGGTGGGCTGGATTTGGCCTGGGAGCTGGAGGGAGCAGGAGGCCAAGGCCCCTGGTGGCATGGTGGATCCCGACGTGAGGGATCTGCCCGCTCCTGCCAGACCCGTCTGCCCCGTGCATTCAGAGCCGGGCCGTGGGCCCAGGAGGGCCTCCGTTTCCCCACTTGCATAGTGGGAATGACGGCGACATTGGCAGTGGCAGTGTGCCCCATGTGCTTCAGACACGGCGTCCCATTTTGCTTGAGAGGTAGGCTCTATTGCTATCCCCATTCCACAGCTGAGGGAACCGAGACTTAGAAAGAAGATGCCAAATAGCTAAGAGGCGGAGCCAGGGTTGGCACCTAGGTTATCCAACCTTACAGCCGCTGTTTTTGGTAGCGTTGTGAGAATTCAGTTAGATGGAATGATAAGCAACACCGCTTTCAGCATTTCCTTGTCCCCTCTCTGGGAGGCTGAGTGGGGCCGTGTCGGGCCCATTGCCCTCATGGGTGGTGAACACGAGAGGAAGAGGCTGAGCCCCGGGACTGCTCTCTCCCACAGCGTCGCTGGTGTACCGCCTGCCCCAGTCTTGGGTGGGGCCCAAGCTGCCCTGGAAAATCGCCCACGCGTCCCTGCATCTGACGGCCTTCATCCTGACCGTGCTGGGGCTGGTGGCCGTCTTTAAATATCACAACAATAACAAAATCACCAACCTCTACTCGCTGCACAGTTGGTTGGGCATCACCGCCGTCTTCCTCTTCGCCTGCCAGGTGGGTGCTGCCCACCCTCCTCTGGGTTCCCACGGCTGAGTGGCAGCCATAGGCTCTGGCTGGGGCTTTGCTTGTGCCAGCACCAAATTCCCTCTGCTCGCTGCCTGGAGACGGCCTTAGCCGGGCACAGCCTGTAGAACGCGCAGTTTAAAAGGCCGCGGGAGATGGTGGCTCCTATACTCACCCTGCTCTGCCCATCTGTCATTCCAGTGCACTCTGAGCAAGGGAGTTTTATGATCCAGGACTGGAAGGAAGCAGAGACAAACGAGGATGGCTGTGTTTGTGGGAGAGAGGGGTTGTAGCTAAGCGTTCCATGAAAGGTTCTTGTTTGTGTAAGAGAGACAGACGGGCCACACGAGGAAGCCTGGCGGTGCTGGGGCGATTCCTGGTTTGAGTTAGGAAGGAAGAGAGAAGGTTCAGTGACCAGTAGGAGGCGCTGGTGAGATGGCATGACCTGGAGTGCCTTTAGTCACACACAGGTGGATCTGGTACTTCTCCCTGTGTCCACAGTGGTTCCTGGGCTTCTCCGTCTTCCTGCTGCCCTGGGCATCCTTGTGGCTGCGCAGCCTCCTGAAACCTGTCCACGTCTTCTTCGGGACCTCCATCCTCTCGCTGGCCATTGCATCTGTCATCTCTGGCATTAATGAAAAGCTTTTCTTCAGCCTGTGAGTGGAAGGGGGCCCCAACGCTAAGGTGGGAGGAAAGAATCATCTTCAGAGTCATGCCTTGTGCTCACTGGACCCATCCAAGGGTGGAGAACGGGGGGCTTTGGGGTTCGGCTCATATCTGATCAGGAAGGTAACAGTCTTAGGTTGAGATTGGTAAGTCAGTCAGTAGGTGTTTCTCCAGCATCAAGTTGGCTTAGTACCTACTGTGTGTCAAACTATTCTAAGCACCTTAAATTTACCCCTCTAATTGCCCCACAACCTCAATACTGTTGTCATCGCCACTTACACATGCAAGGCCTGAGGCAGAGTAGAAAGCATTCTGCAGACACCTGTTGTGGCCGGGACTTTGAAAGTGTGTCAACATTCCAGGCCTCTGCCAGTGGCGCTGATTCTCCCGCTGGGCAAAAATAGGTGGGAAAGTCTCTCAGGGGCCCACCCTGTTTCACCGTCTTCAGGAAGAATGCCACCAGGCCGTACTCCAGCCTGCCGGGCGAGGCCGTGTTCGCCAACAGCACCGGGCTGCTGGTGGCGATCTTCGGGCTGCTGGTGCTCTACATCCTGCAGGCTTCGTCCTGGAGACGCCCGGAGGTGGGCGTGATGGCTGAAGGACAGGTATGGGGTCCTGGTCTCCCATGCCAGGATGGGGGAGGGCCGGGTCTAGAAAAGGGTCCCCAGAAGAGGCCAAGGCCTTCCCTGGAAGAGACTAACCCGGTGACGCGGTGGGAAACCAGGTAGCTAGAAGGTGGGGTTAGGTTAGCCGGTGGGAAGCTCTGGTGCCAGGCAGCACGTCCCAGCCACTATGGCAGGGGCAGCTGCTCAGGCTGTGGGTCTCCCAGGGGCCTGTCCACTGGGGGAGGACGGGGTCACTCCCTTCCCCAAATTCCTGTGGTTTCGTGAGGGGGAAGCATGGTCTTATGTTCCCCAAGGAAGGGCTTGAGCATGATGAGGGGTGTCGGGACTACTTTTCCAGCTTTGGGGCTAGCCTCGCGGGATGGGAGCCTACCTCGCAGGTGCTTGGTGACAAGCGGAGTGCTTGGAGCAGGCTGTGCCTTTCCTTGGCCACTCGGGCATCCGAGGGATGGGGTGCGATGGGGTGTGTATCAGGCCCGGGGGCTTTGGGGGGGACCACCCTGTAGGTTGGGGTCAGTATGATCTGTTCAGTTGGTGTGATACCTGCAGGCCAAAGGCCACTGTGACACATGCCATTGACACCTGTGCCTCTGCTTGTCTCTCCAGCCCCTGTTGCATGAAAGGGAGTGAAGCAGGAAGGAGCTCCCAGGAGCAGTCGGGGGTGCAGTTGGACCCCCTCAGAAGCTCTCTTGTACCTGGGCCCCCTCTGGTCTTGTCAACAGACGTGTTTGGGGCTCTGGGCCCCGACCTCTCCCTCCCTCCGTGCTGGGCCTGCTCTCTCCACCAACTGGCTGCCCATGGCTTTTCCTGGGGGCCTTGGCTCCTGCACCCCTTCTCGGCGCTGGCTTCTGAAGTCCTCCACTTAGACAGGCCCTTCTTGCCCTGGCTGCTCCCACCACTCCTGCTGTCTGGCTGAAGTCAAGCTGATTTCCCCTTGAGGCCCCTCGGGATATGACAGGAAATCCCAGTGGCTCGGACGAGCCGGACTCAAGTGCAGTCTGTAGCGTGGAAAGTGAGGGAGGTGATGCACCCCTCAGCTTCTTTGAGTGCATGCGTTTCATTTAGGCGCTCACCGTGGGATGGGCCCCCTCAGCTGTGTTACCTCCACCTGGCCGTCCTGGATGTGAGGCTGGGCGGGAACGTCAGGTGAAGGAAGGGGAAGGCAGAGCAGCTTCCGCAGAGGAGAAGCAGAGGCGCTGACTGCTCTCCTCCCATCCCTGCCTTCTGTGTTTGTGTCCACTGTGGCCGTGTAGGTCCACCCCCTCTAGCTGCGGCTACAGCTGGGGCCTGGATGCTGGCCTGTCCTCGTAGCTTACATGCCTGTCACTGTCAGGCAGCCCAGTGAGTGCCGATAACCTGCTGTCCCCAGCTGCCCCAACAGGGATGGGTAGCAGGGGTGCCCCAGACTCCCATTACTTTCCTCCCCAGGGGAGGGTTCTCTGGGCAGGTTCAACCTTGCTCTCTTGGCAGGGCCCTCGCTCAGCTAAGTTTCCCACTCCAGCCCACCATGACACATGCCAGAGTGTGGTGCTTTGTACCCAGCAGAGCCCAGGAGCCATGGCCGCCTTCACAGGTGTTTTTTGCTGAGCATCCGAGTGCCTCGCCTGCCCCACCACTGTGGCTACTGAAGGGCCAAACCCCGTCTTGTGCGCCACCCTCAAATGAGAGCTGCAGCTGTTCCCGGGGCGGGAGGTGGGGGAATCTGGCTCCTCTCCTATGTGTGGGCACTGTGGCTTTTCCTGCCCCCCCCCGAGATGAGTCCTTCTGGGTCTCGGGCGCCACTCTGGTGTGCTTAGGTCACAGGCACCATGACACCAGGGGCCCAGGGTATGCTCACTCTCTGGTCAATGGCAGCCCCATGCACAACCCCACGTGGTCAGGTGCTGGCAGGGTGACTGTGACTGAACCTCTCCAGTGACTGAAGGCTTCGAAGCCGTTGGGGTGACTGCCAGGTACCTCAGCCACATGGTAGGTCGCATGGGTAGGTGTTTCACTTGTTTATGAAGCCTGATTTTCATTAAATATGTTTTTTAAGAGTCAGCCTTTTCTGCTGAGATTGTGCTGAAACGAGCTCTGGGCAGTGGGTAAGTCTCAGGACAGTTCTGACGCTAAGACCCGAAGAAGGACGAGCCAGAAGTCACCGAAGATCCACATGATTCTCTTCCCGGAGCCGCACGCCACTCCTGGCGTGTGCACGTGCCCCTAACACCGAATGCCCTTTGAGCACCTTGTTATCACACAGGAAGACGTGTTGCCTGTTGATAATCTGGAACACAAGGAGAAGCGGCTCGCCTGTGGTTACCCAACCAGGAAGTGGCAGAGAGGGGAGCCGCAGGCCAGGTGTCTGATGCCAGAGCCTCCTCCCCGGCTGCTGGGTGTGTGCATCTGTGTGTACTGATCACTGCACCTTTTTGTCTGGCTGCTGGACAGGGGGACCCTGGGCAGAGAAGCCCGGGGACTGAGGGAGCCTGTAGTCAAGTTGGGGCGAAGTGAAGGGGCCCCTCCCTCCCTCCCAGTGTGACCAGCTGTAGATGCCCCCTGGTGGTGGAGCAGGTGACCTGGCAGGACCTGGATGCAGACTCCAGGGTGGCAGTAACTCCCAGGGGGTGAGCCCAGGGCTGTGCTGAGGCCTCCACCATCAGTCCCTTTCAATCCTTTTCCACACCCCACGAGACAGGCACCATTCTGATTTTCCAGGAGGCCCAATGACAGGCCCGAGTTTCCGCAGCCGGTCTTGGGCAGCACCAGGGGCCAATGCCATGTGTGTGCACCCACACTGGTTCCCGTAACTGCTCCCCCACACAGGGTGCGGGTCGCGTCGCGTTCCGTCGCTGTGTGCCAGACTCGGCAGTGCCGTTAGCGACTGCTCTAGAGACCCCCGGGGGCTGGCCTGGGCGTGGTTTCTGTTCCACCACTGAGCCTTAAGGTATGGTGGTTTTTCCCCTTCGGTGTCCCACTTGATTCCTGAAGAACTGGTGGGATCTGTTGGTGTGGTGCTGAGACAAGCCGCCGTCAGGGCTGGTGTGTGTTTCAGGGGGAGGAAAGGACGGGACCCCAGTGACGCCGACCCCGCTGTGCAGACCCGCCTCTGGGTTCAAGTGGTGGGCCATGGG
Organism: Sturnira hondurensis; assembly: GCF_014824575.4. NCBI lineage: Eukaryota > Metazoa > Chordata > Mammalia > Chiroptera > Phyllostomidae > Sturnira > Sturnira hondurensis. The sequence goes on along the minus strand of NW_028084511.1, from coordinate 1,426,208 downwards.
CCATGATCGTCCCCAGCGGGGGCTGGGGTCTCAGCTCCTAGGGCAGCAGTGGGGCCACCTGTTCACACACCTGGGAAAAGGTCCCTCAGAGGAAGCAGGAGCTCTGCTGCGTCAATGTGGTTTATTAGCTTGTTTTTCCACACTGGCTCAGGTTCAGATGCAGAGGGCCTTTCCCAGAGGGTCTTAAAACAGAGTTAGCCAAGCCAGTTAAAGGCTGTGCTCTTCCCGGGGAAAATGCTGCTGAAGCCCAGAACTGGCTGGGGGCAGAGTGGGTTGACCCCAAGACCCCAGGACCCCACCCTGCCTGAGGAGGGAGAGGGCAGTGCTGAACAGGCAGGCCACCCACTAGGCCTGCAGCTTCTACACTGGAGCCGTTCTGGAGGCTGGATTCGGAGGTTGGGCCTGAGAGGCCAGAGAGGGTGACAGCTGGGAGGCGGACGGACGTGGCAGTGGCTGCCTCTGCACGGCCCCGAGAGAGGCATGAAGGCCCAGGGAGCAGTCAGGCGCCCTGGCTCTGCAAGACCTCCAGGATGGCGCGGAGAATGGCTGCGGCTGCCACTGCCCCAGGGTCTGGCTGGTCCAGCCGTGCCGAACTGATGTAACTGGCTCTTCCAGCTCCGGCCTCCATGTTCCTGGTGGACTGGGCTGCAGCTTCTGCGCTCTGGGGGGCCGGGGTCAGGAGGAACAGGTGTAAGCACAAGCCACGAGGCCTCCTTCCTGCCATCGACCCTGGCCCTCCTGTCCCAGCTCTGCTAGGACCCTTTGCCCTGTCACCAGGGTAGAGAGGTACCTCCCATTGGTCTCTGGCAGGACCAGGGGCCCATTCACTCCGGGGCTGCTATGCCCCAGACACCATGCTGGGGAGCTATTGGTCCCTTTAGCTTCACAGCAGCCTCTGAGACAGGTACTCATCTCCATTTTCCGGTGTGGAAACTGAGGTACAGCGAGGGTGTTAACTTGCTCCAGGCCTGTTCCCCTGGGTGGCAGGGCCCAGCCTCACTCACCTTGACAGCTTTGGTTAGGGTTGGTAACAGGTCCGCCCTCGGGCTCTTCCAGGCTTGGAGCTCCTGTCCTGCTGCCCACAGAGAGTCCAGCTGGACAAGGTGAGGGAGGGGGGAGCTCAGTTTAGGCCTTGCCACTGAGGGTGGGCTTCAGGGCCTCGATAAGCAAAAAGGGGAAGGGCTGGGCCCATACACACCATAGTCCTGTCCCCTGGGGCAGCCTTTCCATACCTACAGGGCAAGAGAACAAGTGAGGCTCAATGTAGGGAATCACTTTGGGGGCCGGGACGAGGCCTGGCTGGCAGCAGGTGACAACCACCACATCCCCAGGCCACCCCTGGTCTAAGGCACAGGGCTCACTTCTGCATGGCCTCCAGGCCGGCATCCATGGCAGCAGACCAGGCTGGGAGGTCAGTCTTGGCCTTGAGGGGCTGGGCCGCCGCAGTCAGGAACAGGCCATAGAGCTGGGGAGGACCAGGACTGAGCACTGGGTCTGGCTCGGGCCCCAGCCAGCCCGCGACCCCACTGTGTCAGCCCTCCGTCCCTGGGAGCTGCCGGCACTCACTGCGCCAGATGAGCCTCCCATCTTCTCTAGAAGCAGGAGGGACAATTTGGAGAGAAGCTGGGCAGGCCTGGCAGGTGGTGGGCCCTCCTTCAGCCACTGCTGGATTGCTGCAGACAGAGACATGGCAAGGAATTCAGAGACCCACCCTCCCAACAAATACCCAGGCACTGCTGCCAGGCAGCAGGAAAGCACCCTGGCCTGGAGGAGGCTGAGGGAACCCCCACAGAGAGAGTCCAAGGCTCCCTTCCCATGTCCACTGTGCCCTCCAGAGAGGAGTGGGAAGTGGTGACTGACTGTGACCTTGGCAGTGCCCCAGCAGAGAGGCCCGCCTGACCCCCCTCACCTGTCATCCCCATACCTTGCTTCCCCACTTCATTTTCCTCCTCAGCGCTTTGTACTATGATCCTTTATCTTCTACTGATTGTTTGTCTCCCCACCAGAGCACAAGCCACGGGGGCAGTGATTTTTATCTGCTTTGCTCACTGTTGTATCCAGAGTTGAGAGCACTACATTGTGATAGGCACTAAATACATTTTAAAAGTATTTTATTTTTGCTTTGGCTGGTGTGGCTCAGTGGATTAAGCATCAGCCTGTGAACCAAAAGGTCACGGGTTTGATTCCTGGCCAGGGCACATGTCTGGGTTGCAGGCCAGGTCTCTGGTGAGGGAAAGTACAAGAAGGAACTGTTCAGTGTTTCTCTCACAAGTTGATGTTTCTCTTCCTTTCTCCCTCCCTTCCTTTGGCTCAAAAAATAATAAAGTCTTTAAGAGAGAAACATCAATCAGTTGTCTGTCGTATGTGCCCCCACTGAGGATTTAACCCACAACTCAGGCATGTGCCCTGACTGGGAATCGAACCTTCAACCTTTTGCTTTGTGGGACAATGCTCAACCAACTGAGCCACAGTGGTCAGGGCTAAATACATCTTTCTTGACCAAATGATGCTGTACAATTAAGAACTGTTCACTAGTCTGGGTAAGCCAAGAAAAATAAGAACTACAGAATGAGTTCCCTTTGAATCTAAAGTTATTATTTGCTGCAAAAGGGTACACTTTGTTCTGCAGTGATGACCCTCCCACATGGGGAGTGTTAGAAGGGCCTTCTCTCTATGAGAATAGGTGGAAGGCGTGCTAGGTTTCACGAATGACGGTGCTTGGCAAGACAAAACTTGGCAACCCGCGCCAGCGCTCCAAGTGTTTTTGCAATTGTTCTGCCTCATGAAATGCCAAAACCTCAGCACTGATGTGACCCCAGCCCCTCCCTGACCCCAGAGGGGCCCTGGCACCAACCTCTGGCAGCGCGGCTGTGGGTGGTGCCACAGTCCCCATCGCCAGCAGCGCGGTCCAGGGCATTCAGGTGCTCCTCCAGGCCCAGCAGGGTCCTGCAGACCTGTTCCAGCACAAGCACCATCCGCTTTGGGGCTGAGCCTGGAGGGGAGAACAGCGAGGAAGAGGCACGCCTGGCCCTTGCCCCTGCTGAACTTGAAGGTGTGGGACACATGAGTGTCAGGGCCCCTGCACATCCCTCACCCTTCGGGGCTCAGGCCAATGGCCCAGGCCACCTGCCCAACAGCAGGACTCCGTACCTCCTGCAGCAGTGGAATCAGGGGCCTCCACGGGCACGGTGGGGGCCGCCCTGGTCCGCTTCCGCCCAGTCACAGAGACCCTGGGCACGGCAGGCCAGGCCGACGCGGTGGTTTCAGCATCTAGTGACAGCAGGAGGACTCTCTTAAACATAGGTCAGCTGGCCAGGGTCAAGTGGGGCTGTCCCTGGGGAGGACGCTAGTTCCAATTCCCCCAGTTCTGTGAGAGCTGGCGGAGGCCAGAGCTGTCAGAAAGGGCCTGTCCATTCACAGGGGACTGACCCTCATGGTTGGCCCTGATGGGGTCTCTCTAGGTCTCCCTGGCCCCTTCCCGCTATGAGGGGCTCTGGTGTGGATGGCCCCGGGTTCCGGGTCTCACCTATCAGTTTCAGGAGGGGCTCGTCCACCAGCAGAAGGGTGAGAGAAAGGCCGGGCATCTCCAGGGCCGACATGAAGGTGCCCACCAGGGCACGGGCAATCTTGACCCCACGGCCCTCTGCAATCGTGAAAGAAGGACATCTGTGAGGGAAGGTGGGAAGGGCGGTACCTCACCTCCCACCTTCCTGCCCCCACCCCCTCCAGCATCAGATAAAGAAACAGAGTAAGAGAAAAACAAGGACTTTGGAAGCTGGGGCCCTGAGGTCAGGCGGGAGCCGGTCAGATCTGCTCAGGGCATTCATTCCTCCATGATGCCCTAAATTACTGCATTCTTTGGCAAAGTCCCCCCGTAGGGACAGCTAGGTCATGTAGGTCTCACTTATGGAGCGCCTCCTGGTGCCAGGCACTGTGCTACGTATGCTATGCTTGCTTAGTCTCGTTTAATCCTCACGACAGCCCCACCAGGCAGGCACGGCCACTCTCACACCCCCTTGTACAGACAAGGCCCAGGCGTGGCGCTTGCAGCAGTTGGGTGGCAGAGTCAGGATTTCACTGGGGCTCCTCAGACGGCACAGCTCAAGCTCGGGGCCGCCTCGAGACCCCACCTCAGCTTCCAAGGGCTGGAGGGAAGCAGCTCTTGGGGTTGGGAGGTCCCCTGCCAGGGTGCGGCTCACCCAGAGAGCGGACAGCGGCGTCAGCAATGATGCCCAGTTCCAGGAATGACAGACCGCCCAGGTTGTTGACCATCAGCACCACCGAGGAGCCTGGGGACAGACGTGACACCTGGTGAGACTCTCTGGGCCCCCTTGGGGGGGTGGGGAGGGCTGGGAGACAGAAGGTGTGGCAGCCCTCACCAGCCTGCACAGGCACGTGGGACACGTTGGAGGGGTTGGTCATGTGGTCAAGCACGAGTGTCACGATCTCGTCAGCGGTTGCCATCTGCCGGGGAGACCTGGGGGTGAGCTGTGTCCGAGGCCTTGCTGTCACACCAGCCCGGCCCATGGAGCCCACCTACCTTTACCCGGCGCACGCCAGCTTCCCCGTGGATCCCTGTGGACAGACGCAGTCACTGCTGACACACTGAGTCCTGGGGATTTGCTCAGTTTTCAGCAATATTTGCTCATTGCTATGCTAGGTGCCATGCACATGGGGAGTGTGGTAGAAATGAGCCGAAAAATAAAATATACAACATTTCTGCTCTTCAGGAGCTGTGGCTTGGTGGTAGAGGTGGCCAGGAGCTTAAATTTTAATGAGTTAAGTAGCTTTGACCAGAGGCAGTCACAGCGGAGAAGCATGAGGCCTCTGCCTGTCACTTTGGAAGCACAGGAGAAAGAGGGAAAGTGCTGTGGTTGGAATGGCCTCAGAGTGGCCCTGGAAAGCAGGGCAGCATTTTGGCAGAGGACCCGGGAAGGATGGGGGCGAAGGCAGGGAGGTGGGCAGTGTGGAGAGCCTCCTGTGGCTAAAGCCATGGGTATGGATGGCAAAGCAGGTAGGAATCAGGCAGGTTGGGCCAGAAGGGCTTTATGTCCTCATTCAAAAACACCAAGACCACCTAGGCGACAGCTCCAGGAACCTGAGAGGACCATGTAGATGGTCCCAGGGCCTAAGATGTGGGCAGAACCCAGGGAACAGGCATGGCTGGAACAGGGGTGGCCACCAGCTTACCCAGGCCCAGCTCTACTTCATCAGCTGCAAGTTCGAAGGTGGGTCTGGAACCAGGGACACTGCAGGAGGACAAGCTCACTCCCAGGGTTCCTATGAGAAATGAGGTACGCACGGGATGACCCCCTCAGCTGCTGGCATCAGTCAGTGCAGCAGGCATGAGACAGGGTAGCCCCTTGATCTCCGATGGAGGAGACACCTGGCTCTGGGGCCTAAGGCTACCAGTCCCTGAGGGTCTCCCAGGGAGACCTGCCCTCTGCCCCTGGGGAATAACATAACAAGCCTTCCAAGTGAGAGCTATTGGGAACCTGCTCCTAGTCCCAAGGTCAGCCTCCTCTTCCCTCNACGGGATGACCCCCTCAGCTGCTGGCATCAGTCAGTGCAGCAGGCATGAGACAGGGCAGCCCCTTCATCTCCAATGGAGGAGACACCTGGCTCTGGGGCCTAAGGCTACCAGTCCCTGAGGGTCTCCCAGGGAGACCTGCCCTCTGCCCCTGGGGAATAACATAACAAGCCTTCCAAGTGAGAGCTGCTGGGAACCTGCTCCTAGTCCCAAGGTCAGCCTCCTCTTCCCTCCCCAATTCCCAGTCCCTGGGCTAGAACTCACCCATGGCCTTGGCGACCATGCTCACGCGCTCTGTGATCTCCTTCAGCCCCACACCTGCCTCAGCCAGGGCACCTGCTACCTGTACCCACACAGAAATAAGTCCCCAATGGGGAAAGAGTCACCGCAGCACATGAGGGTTGAAGAGAGGCTGGAACTGAGTTTCTAGTTGGCCAGGGGGGCTCTCTGAGCACCACCACATCAACCTGGCCCATCACACTTAGGGCCACGTTGTGAATATAGGGCCAGAACAGTGTGGCTCTATATTTACAATGTGCTTGCCAGGGACTGTTAAGAACCCCAGTGTGTTGGAGCCAGAAGGAACTTCACAAATGGAGAAATGGGCCCTGAGAGTGGAGATGACTTGTCTAATGTCACACAGCTAGCTGATGTGATGGCCAGTTTCCTCATTCCTAGTCTAGAGTTCTTTCTCCAGGGCATATACACCATGGCTCACTATACCTACCTACCCACTAATCTACTCACCCACTTATCCATCCATCCATCTGCTCACCTACCTACCCATCCACTCAGCCATCATCCGCTTACTCAAGTACCCATCCACCCATCCACCCACCCATCCATCCCTCCATCCATCCATCCCACCATCCATTTACCCACCTATCCATCCACTCACCCATCCATCCACCCACCTACTTTTTGCTGAGCACCTAATATGTGCTGAAATGAAACAAACAAACAAAAAACAAAACCCCCCCAAAAAACTGTGACTAAGTCACAGTCCCTTCTTTGAAGAAACTCTCATTCTGGGGACGGTTGGGGAAGCAGACACACACAAATTGAACGTTCCATGCAAGGTGGCAAATGCAATGGCAGGGTTCGTGGTGGGGTGCAGTGGGAGCGCCAAGGAGGGGCTCCTAACCAGTTCAGTGTAGTGGGAGGGAAACCTCCCAGATGGGGAGACATCAGAGCTGAACCTTGACAGGACAGTAGCAGTTAGCCAGGAGAAAGGACTTCCAAGGCTGTTGATACAGCATGAGGAAAGCCCAGAGGTGAGCTGCAGCCTGGTGGTGCAGGGAACTATTATTCACGGAGCATAAGAGCATGGGAGGGGTGATGGGAGATGAACTTGGAAAGTTCAGGGAGAAGGTGCAAGTGTGGTGGGCACCAGACCAAGGAGCCTGGGCTGACTCTAGAAACCCCAGAAGGCTTTCAGCAGGCAAGCAGCCTGATCAGACACGTTTTCAAAAGACACCTCCAGGGAAGAGTGGGAATAGACCAGAAGGGTAAGCAGGAGGAAGGCAGGGAAGCCTGACAGCTACCTGGGCACCAGCAGATGAGTGCCAAGCCGAGGCTGGGGCAGGCAGGGCAGGCAGGGCTCTGAGGAGGATGCGTGCTGCAGAGGCAGTCGGGAATAAGGTCAACAGGACAGGGTGAAGGTTGTGTGTGGGGAACAGACAGGAAGGGCCTGGGAGAATGCTCATAGGCTGGGCTTAGCTAGGGGTGGGGATGTGGGGCCTCCCTGGATCAGGGAGACTAGGGAAGGGGTGGCTTCCTACAGGGTGGGGTGGTAGGAGAGGTCCAGGTACCAGGAGACAGCAGGCTGGGAGGGGTGGCCAGCCCACATCCTGGTGGGGAGCCTGACCTTGTGTATGAGCACAGTGCCACAGAGACCCCGCCTGCCAGCCTTCTTCAGGACCGTGAAGGCGCTGTCATCCCCGATGACCACCATCTCCACGGCGATGCCCTCAGCCCGGGCCTGCTCCCTGGCCAGGCCAAAGTTGAGCCGATCTCCAGTGTAGTTCTTCACGATGAGGAGGGTCCCCACTGCAGGAACAGCCAGCAGGCCCCATCAGTGCCTGCCCTCACCCCACCCCCATTCCCAGCTGGTCCTCCTGGGAATGCACTCCCTCCTGCATGCCAGGCTTACCTGTGCCCACCTGGGCCACTGCCCTGATGGCTGCCAGGATGCTGCCCACTGCTGGGGAGGTGAACACGGCTCCCGCGATGACCCCCGTCAGCATCCCCTTCCCTATGAAACCTGGAGATGGGTGGAGGGAGGATGCTGGGTGAGGACCTGGGCCTTCCCACACTCCTGAGCTTCATGGTGTGGTGAGGCCCACTGTGTGCCTGATGCCAGACAAGCACCTGTGCTGCTTTCCATACATCTTTACTCAGGAGTTATCTCCTTGGACAGGCCTTGTGTGACTTCCCAGCTGAAGTTGTTACCCACCAACTCCATGGCTCGCTGTTCCTCTCCCTGCTCTCTTGTCTTCATGGCCTCACTCACACACTCTGGACTGATCTCTTTCACTTGTGTGTTTACCTGGTTACTGCCTGTCTCCCCAGAGGAGAACAGAAGGTTGGTGAGAATAGGCCCCTTGTCTGTCTGGTTCACGGCTGCACGCCTGGTGCCCAGAGCAGTCCAGGCACACAGTGGGTGCTCATTAATGTTTGCTGAAGGGATGGAAGGACTTGCCAAAGCGAGACAGGAATGGTACAGAGGGTACAAAGCCTGGTCCCAGTTCCCAGGAGCTCTGAAGGAAAGGTCACATGCACTGAACAGGAAACAATCCAGGACTATTCACGCTGTATGTGAACATGCCGGGTGGGAATTCAGAAGAGAGATGTTGCTCTAGGCTGGAAGAGTCAGAAGGGCTTCATGGAGGAGATGATGGGTCAGCTGGAAGGCCAGGAGGGTTCACAGAATCACTGACTCTCAGGACTGGAAGAGCCTGAGAGATCATTTGGCCCAACCTCTTACTTTTATGAGCAACAGAGACTGAAGCCCAGAGAGAGGCCACAGCTGGCCCCAAATCACAGCCCAGAGTGGGAGAGAGGGAACCAGGGCCTGGCTCCTGGCTGCCTGGTGGACCTTCTAGCAGCTCCGATGATCTCCCCGGAGCCCCCATCCACTCTGCTCAGCACCCACCCCTACCTCTGGCCTGGGGTACTCACCAGCATGGGCAGGCTCATGGCCGGATCCCCCACCCGACAGCAGTGCCACTTGGCCCTTGAGGCTGTCCAGGTCAGAGCGGAGGGCCACGCGGTGGCCCTGCAGGAGCTGCAGGTTGGGGTTGCAGGCCACCAGGCCAGCAAGGGCATCGTCAGCACAGCCTGCCACCGAGTTCACCAGCTTCTTGGAGGTCTAGGGGAGAGGAGCGAGGAGGAGGTTTCAGGTGTGGCCTGGCCCCCACCTTGCCCAGTCACAGAGCTATGGCCAAGACCCCTCTTCCATGGCCACTCGGGAACTCCAGGGACACACAAAATTGGGTGTCATTTTATCAGGTGGTTATTTCTATGAGTCCTCTTCTTAATTTGTATCTTTTTATCCTTTGCCTAATTTATGAAATGTTTTGGACCATGACTTAAACATATCCTGAAGAATGGCTTCGATGCAAAGAAAACGGGGAGTGGAATACTGAGTACAAAACATTTAATACAACCGGGCCCAGTAGCTGTTTTCTGTCAAAGGAGGAGCAGCCCCGGGCTGAGGCTCCTGTGCCGGGGGGACGGGGCAAACAGGCCCCCACCCACTCATTGCTCCACGTGGACCTTGGACGGAGGTGGGGGGGACAACACTGCCTGAGCCTGTTGCAGAGCCAGGCCCAGGGCTCAGTGCTGTGTGTAAGGACACAGTAGAACGCTGGTCCTGCCCTGATGGAAAACACACAGAGGTCATTTCCACATGCTGTGGGAAGTGCTACACCAGAGAAATGAGGGACTTCAACCTCCTTGGCGGATCCTGGAAATCGCTGTGAAGGGTAAGCGGGAGTTAGGCAGGTGAAAGGGAGTGAGGGGCACATAGGGAAAAGGGACACTGCAGGTAGAGGAGGGGTACATGCCAAGGTCTGGAGGTGTGAAATAGTATGGCGGCCAGGCCAGGAAGCAAGACAGAACGACCTGAGCTACCAGAGACCATCAGGGAGAGGGAGGTAGGGCCTCAGGAGCAGATGAAGGCCCCGGCCACCCAGAGCCTCAGGTGGGAGGGTCACGGGCAGGCGGGCCTGGGAGCTATAGCTGAGCTGACACGGAGGAGCGGAGGAGCGGGAAGAAACGGGTGGCATGGGGCTACAGCAGTTAAGGACTGGGTTCTGCAGGCACCGGCGCGTGGGCTCAAATCCCATCTGCCTCCAGCAGCTGTGAGAACTCGGTGAAGACGCCTGACTGTTCTGAGTGTCAAGTCTTCCTCTGCAAAATGGGGATTTAACAGAGTATATGCCTGTCATATAGTAAAAATCGAATAAAAGGGGGCTACTTCCTTTTCAAAAAGCTGGAGCTGGTTAAAGGAGGTTTGCAGACCCAGTGCAGCTCTTTTGTCCCAGAGAGTGAGACTGGGGCCCAAAGGGACTCAGAAGGCCAGGTTCCCAGTGCCACCTGGTGGCCCTGGGGGCAGCCTGCAGTGGAGTCAGGTCCTGGCAAGGCACGCTTCCAGAGGCTCCTTCCTCAAGCCTGCGGGCAGCAGGTTGTTTTGTGTAAACTTTGACCTTCCCTGGGTCTGGCAGGGGCCGGAGCCAATCCACCTGCTTCAGACAAGGAGACAAGCTCAGGTCAATAGGAAGAGAGCAGAATAATAAGTTCGTTCAGCTCCATTCCCAAGCAGTGACTGAGAGCCAGGCTGCCTCTGAGTGCTTTCGCACATGTCTCCTTTAATCTTCCCACCAACCCTGTGCAGGAAAGATTATCCTGATGAGGAAACTGACACACAGTTAAATGACTTTGCCCAAGGTCACAAAGCCAGCAAGTGTCCAGGTTTGCCTGGCTCCAAAGCTGGTTCCATTTTGGCCTTCTCACGCAGCTTTCCCCAGGGGCAGATGGGAGCCTAGGAGTGGCAGAGGTCCTGCCCTAGGAAGGATATGGGCCTGTAGCTCTCAGAGCCTGCCAAGGGACTGGACACGCAATGAAGTTGTGATTGGTCTCAACTCCAGGCCAGGCCTTCAGGGCCAACAGTCTCCAAGACAGGGACCCCTTGCCATCATGGACAGCCTGTCCTGCCTGGAATCTGCAACCCTTCCTATACCAGAGTCAGAGGAGGGCTTGGAACCAGAGCCTTCCCTGGTTCCCAGTGGTCTGAGGGAACAGAAAAGGAAAGGAAGTTGACCAAGTACTGTGCAAGGCCCCAGGGCTCTGGTCTGATAAACACCTCACAGCCACGTGGAGGCAGGCCTTAATTTTGACTCACACTGTGAGGAGAAGGGATCAGAGAGGTCAGGTCTCTGTAAGACGTCCCACAGCTGGTCAGTAGCAGGCTGAAAGTTGAACCTAGGTCTGTCCAAGGCCTGCTTTATTCACATCAGCTCTAGAGTAGCATGGGGCAATGCTCAGCAGCACTGAGCTTCCAAAGTGTAGTTTCCACCTATGGGACCAGCCACACATGCCCAGACTCAGGAACAGGCACCAGGTCCTTCTTCATGGCTATTTCTGTGACCGGTACTGTATCTATTACAGAGTAGGTAACTGTTACTGTTCTAATCTAAAGACACGACCCAGACCAGGGGCAGAGGAACCTTGGAAGGACTCAGAGGCTGCAGCCCCAGGGGTGGCTGGGACTGGCTGGGAAATGAAGAGAAGCAGGGACCAGGCCCTGAGAGGGACCCTCTCCCTTAACCTCTCTGAACCTAGGAGGCACCTCTTGGTCAGAGTGTAAGAAACTCCAGTGTGCCCAGGGCTGGCATCCCCTCCAACCCCCACCGCTTCAAGCCAACGGTGTCCTTCCCCACCCCTGGCCCTCATGAGACTCACCATGGTGGGGCCAGAGGATGGGTGATCCTGTGGGTGCTCCCTGAGTCTGAGCACGGAGAGGGCGGCAGCAGCACCTGCAGCAGAGGGTAAGGATACGTGTTGCCGAAGGCACACGCAGCCTACTGGCACAATCACGCTTCTAGGGCCCTAGTAATTAGGGAACTGCCCCAGACTTTGATCCGAGTCTAAATTCCAGAACATGGGCTGGGGGTGGACAGGAGCGTGGAGCTGACCAAGGTTCACACCTGTACTTGGCTGCCGAAAGCAGATCTATCCACACTGGGCACAGGGTTGCCTTTATGCCCCAGAGCAGCACCCATGTCTGCCAGGGGCAAAGTGACACAAAGAGCCACTTCATTTCTTCTGTGCGCATCATATGCACTGAATACGNGCAGCACCTGCAGCAGAGGGTAAGGATACGTGTTGCCGAAGGCACACGCAGCCTACTGGCACAATCACGCTTCCAGGGCCCTAGTAATTAGGGAACTAACTGCCCCAGACTTTGATCCGAGTCTAAATTCCAGAACATGGGCTGGGGGTGGACAGGAGCGTGGAGCTGACCAAGGTTCACACCTGCACTTGGCTGCCGAAAGCAGATCTATCCACACTGGGCACAGGGTTGCCTTTATGCCCCAGAGCAGCACCCATGTCTGCCAGGGGCAAAGTGACACAAAGAGCCACTTCATTTCTTCTGTGCGCATCATATGCACTGAATACGTTTACAAAGCTCTTCACACACTTGAAGGCAACTGGGCCTTTGAGCACATTTTACTTCTGGGAAACGGACACAAAGCGCCCTAGTGACTTGTTCAAGGTCATGCTAGTAAGAGCCAGGACTTAAACCCATGTCTATTCTTTCCACAGAGCCTGTGTTCTTTCTACAGATAATCCAATGCCTCCAAATCAGGCAGAGTCCCTGGCATGGGAAACAACACACGTAAACCCCAAAGACATTTTGGCTCTCCTCAATTCAGCCTGGTTCAGAGGTGTCTTGGGGGTCATTCCCAGTTGTGGGCTCACTGTGAGTCTGCAGTGCAAAGAATCCAAACCTGGCTCCGTGCCTTAGCCCTGCCTCTGACGTACTGGGGGATCTTAGGTAAGCCAACTCCCCTGAGCCTCAGTTTCCTCATCTGTAAAGTGGGGGCTGTATCCTCTGTGGCAGTCTGCAGGTGCTCCAGACCTGTGGTTCTCCTCCTCCTACTGGCTGAGGCTGTGTGATATGGCCTCGCCTGAAGTTGCAGAGCTAACTGCTTTCCTGGGTCCTTAAGGTTCTCACTGGGGAAATTCGGGTTTTGTACTTGAGGTCAGAATTTGTACAGCAATAGGGGCATCAATAGTGCTGGCCAAGTGGCCTGGTGGGTCCTTCAAAGTCTGAATAAAACAGTTCAAAGGAGAGAGGCGAACCTCCTGGTGTTCCCTCCATTCTCCAGGTAAGGCGGGGTGACAGGCCATCCTAGGGTTAAGCGAGGGTACCGGCGGGTTTGGAGGAACTGGGAGGGCTAACGGGAGGGAGGAACGGACCTTGGTTCTAGTCTGGGAGGGGCACAAATTGTTGTCACTTCCCTTCCTTCTCCAAGCCTCTGCAGTTCTGGTTCCAAAAGAGTGAACACCCCCGAGGGCTCTGGAGCAACGGAAAGGGATAAGATGGCCTGGGTTAGGGTGAGGGTCGCGGAGGGGTTGAGGTCGGCGGGTCAGCTCTGATGGCTTCGGGGGCGTCGGCGCAACTCGCCCAACCACTCACTTCCCCCTCACCAACCCAGATGACGCCGCCGCTCCACAGGGACTCACAACAAGCGGCCACATCCGGGTACCCCGGCTCTGGCGGTAAGCGATGGGGCGGGGCCTCAGGGGGTGGGGCCTCATTTGATTGGCCGCCTGGAGATCCGTGAGTCCTCCAAGAGGCCAGGTGAGGCCATCCCGTGATGCTCCGCGCTCCGGTCGCTCTGGCCTGCAACGTGTCTGCGGGGCGGAGGCAGCGGCCGCGGAGTTCGCCGCGCGGGCAGGGCTGCCTGTGTTTTTGCTGGTGTCCATCTCTCTGTCGTTGCTCTCGAGTCTCTCCAGGCCACTCCAGATCTCGACATGTCGTACAACTACGTGGTAACGGCACAGAAGCCCACCGCCGTGAACGGCTGCGTGACCGGTGAGTTTGCCCGGGCCGGAGACCCCGGCAAGGGAGGGATCTGGGGAGACCCCGAGGCCTAGGGAGGCCCGCGGCCCTTGGGGCAGTCGGGCGGGCCCAGGCCCGGGCCCGGGGAATGGAAGGGACCGGAGGCCAAGGATCTTGTCCTAGTTCACCACTTCAAAGAAGTTGTCTCTACATGCGCCTTTTGGGGTTTAAAACCTCCTTTGAGGATCCCCGTAAGTTTTGGGAGGTCACTTGGCCTCGAGGATAGGGACGGGCCCAGTGGGACAGAGAGCGAAGTGTGATTTGGTTGTGCTGTGTTGCTTGGGCCTCCACATTGGCGTCGTGTGGTCAGGGTAAGGGGCGGTGGTGATGGCGATTTGGGGGTCAGAATTTTCTTGTGGGAGAGCCTGGCGGGTGGAGGGATGTGAGTAATGCCCGCAGTCACTCGGAGCGGGGCTGGAGTCCTCTTTGCCTGGGGCTGTTTACACCAGGGAGCGGCTGGAAAGGAAGATTAGGGTGGCCCTGCCTAGTGCTGTTTTTGCCTTGACTGTGGAAAGATTGTTAAGGGGACAGATGTCCAGAATCCGGGAATAATCATCTTGAACCAGGTTTTCAGCAACATTAGGATGACGTCAAACCTGTGTATTTCTGTAAATACTAGTTATGATTACAGAACAAAACAGTTGTCAGTTTGAAGTGCAGAGAGAATGTGGGCAAGGGTTTTTTCGGTAGACTACTGGGGGTGGGGCAAGCAGTCCGGACAAAGCAGTGTTTTGATATAAAGCTCTGAGAATTTTCTTCATTCAGCGTGGTCTTTGTGGTGTAGATTTTTGTGGAAAGGTAGATGAGGACCAAGTAGAGATAAAGACTTGCTCACCATTGCTTAGTTAGAGGATAAGTGTGCCCCTGCAAAAGGAAAAGGAAAATTTGAGGGCACAGAGCCATCTGAAGGGTTTCACAGTCATTGCCAGGTGAAGGACATGCTGCTCGTAAGCTGGTCCAGTTTTCTTAGTATGATTAGAGAAGTAGCTTTCATGAGTGTCTGAAGTGAGACTCTTTGAGGTGCTGGATTTGGTGAGAATGGAGGGAGCTGGAGAAGAATATGAATTAAGTGAGAGTTCCTGATATTTTAGAAACTGCTCTGGCTTCCAAAGTTAGAGTATCTGTTCTTTCAGGACACTTTACTTCGGCTGAAGACTTAAACCTGCTGATTGCCAAAAACACGAGATTAGAGATCTATGTGGTCACAGCCGAGGGGCTCCGGCCTGTTAAAGAGGTGGGCATGTACGGGAAGATCGCTGTCATGGAGCTCTTCAGGCCCAAGGTAAGACGCCCTCCGGGTTGAGTCCAACAACAAAGTTGTTTTTGTGTGTGTGTGTTGTTTTTTTTTTAGAGAAGGCGGGGTGAGGCTTAGGAGACAAACAACCCATTTTGAATGGTAGACGTCAATTTATATTCTTCTTGAACAAGCTTCCTATAAGTGGAAAAAATTGATCAAGTTGACTTCTTTAAAAAAGGAGAAATTAAAGCAGTTTGAAATGTGGGTCATCGGGGCAACTGGGAGCGTTGGCTGTAGAGTACGGCAGTCCTAGCTTCGTTCTCATTAATTCTAACTTTGGCACTGAATCTTTCAAAGCCTTACTTCCCTATCTGCAAAATGGGGATAACAGTATCCAATTTCCTGAGTTGTTGTTTAGTAGCACAGGGCCTAGGACATAGCAAGTGTTCATTGTTATATTAACACTTATCATCATCATTATTATTATTCAGATGTTTTCATTCAACTAGCCGCCACTTGGCTTCATTATGTCTTAACCGAATCTGACAAAGCAATGGGTTCAACATTTTGATTTTAACCCTTAGAACAGAATACATTGGGGGGGGGGGTCTGTGTTAATAAGTAAGACTTTGTAGACCCATTTTAGCTTTATTATTATTCACATTTTTTCCTCTTTCTCCAAATACTTGGAGAAGATTAGGAGTCATTACATTCAGCTCTCAGAATTTGGGTGGAATGGCTGAGATTAGCTTGATATGGAAATCGGTGAAGATACTGTTATGTAGAGCAGAGAGATGTGGACTAGATGTTTACCAGCTTCAGTTCTGGCCTTTTGCACACACCCTCAGAATGTGTGTGTGTGTGCGCTTACGTCTGTAGTGTACTCACTGGATTTTCTCTTCAGGGAGGACAAAAAGTTCTTAAATGTGCTTGCTTCAAGAATGATGCTTAAAGGCTGGATGGGGACTCCTGTTTTAAAAGAACCTTTTTTTGATAGCATAATGTTGGTTTCTAGGGGGAGAGCAAGGACCTCCTGTTTATCCTGACAGCTAAGTACAATGCCTGCATCCTGGAGTATAAGCAGAGTGGTGAGAGCATTGACATCATAACTCGAGCCCATGGCAATGTGCAGGTGAGGTGGCTGCTTCAGGCTGATGAGAGTTTTCCAAGGAGGGCTGTCATGATTTGATGAAGAAAATTGAAGTACTGGGGACGGCTTTTTTTATATGATCAGAGAACCAAGGAGAAAACACTAAGGCTTTGAGCTGTGAAGAAAGGACTTCTGTAGTTTACTCAGAGTCCAAGGGACAGGGTAAACAATTCATGGAGTTCAGTGTTTTGCAGAAACACGCACACTGACTTTTGGGCTTCCTGGTATGTCACACAGATGCTACCGCTCCTAAAATCGTTCTGGGAAAGTGGTGCCTAGTGTCCTCTGGGCTCTGGGTATTGAGGTTCTTTCCTAACCCCAGTTTTGCTTCTCAGGACCGAATTGGCCGCCCCTCTGAGACTGGCATTATTGGCATCATTGATCCCGAGTGCCGGATGATTGGCCTGCGACTCTATGATGGCCTTTTCAAGGTCATCCCACTAGACCGAGACAATAAAGAGCTCAAGGCTTTTAACATCCGCCTGGAGGAGCTGCATGTCATCGATGTCAAGTTTCTATATGGTTGCCAAGCACCTACCATCTGTTTTGTCTACCAGGTACCGGACTGGGAGGAAAGAGGGAGAAGCTGTGTGGTTTGGCAGAGTAGGAGCTCACTTTGGCTACTAGTAGGGTAGGTGGACGTGGTTAATGTGTTTGTCCTGAAATACTGTTGAACAGCATGATTAATATGGTCAGGTTTTGGCTGTGTCTTGAGTGCAGTGGCACTTACTGTGGAGGCTGGGAGCTCTCTGAGGCTTATAGCAGGTTTTCATTGTGAGATTACACCCTGTTTATGGGCCTTGGAGATTTTGTAGGGTGACCTGGTTTATTTTTTCTTCGTTTCTTACTGGCATGCTAAGGGATTAGTAAAGCTTGGCTGTAGAGAAATGATCCAAAAGTTACTTTTACAAGCAAAGAGGGAAATGTCTTGATGATGCATTTATGTCTTCTAAGAAGAGGTTGGCATTTTATTTAGCATTCACTTTCTGGTGACTTGCTGGCTCTTGACTTCTATTTTAGTCTGTGCCTAAAACTTTAGCAGAGCTGATCGTGGGCAGCTGTTCTCTGGGCCAGGGGGTGCGGGGGCAGGGCGGCAGAGCACTAGATGAACATGCCTGTGTCTTGGTAAAATCTCAGCCTTTTAACCAAGGGCCATACAGCAGGAGGTCATTCCGCTAGCATGTTGCTGTGCAAACGGCAGATTACGAGCCCATGTGGTCTGTGTGGGTATGAAAACACCGAGAGCTGTGTTATGTATTGGAAATACACTGATGCATAACTGTTTGTAGATTTCTTAGTGTCACTAGAGTTGTTACGGTTCTGGGGCTGGTTAGAAAAAGTTCAGTTGAGTAAGGTTGAAACTATTTTGGGACATCTTTTTAAAAACTGTTTTTACAGTACTTTAATTATCAGAGTTGAAATAAAATCAGAATTTCTCTCTCCAGTTTTGTAAATATCGGGGCATTGGAACGTTGCTGCTGGTTAACGGGACTCTGCCAGTTTGCAGCCTTGGGTGTGCCAGTGTGAACGGTCTTCTCATTTTCGTAGGTCTCGGGAGGCCCGAATCCAAACTCTTTGTGAAGTTGAGAGTTACCCCATTATTGATGGGAAAGTGGAATTTTCATCAACTAAAAATTACTTCATCTGTTTTTGTGTCCAAGATTTCATTTGACTGGTGTTTACGACATGAAAGGCAGTTATGCTGATAGTTTCAGGAGCTGTAGCAGTCACTGAGGTGTGGTCCCCGCACTGGAAAACATTGCTGAATTCCTTTCATAACTTCCCAGACCCTGGTCTGGCCTTTGCGCGGCTGTCCCCCGCTGTCAGGATGCAGCCTCCTCCCGGCCGGTTCTGTTGGCTCACAAGGAGGGCAGCTCCAGGACCCGGCAGCTGGGACTCGGAAGGAGGAGGGGGGGGTGGGGCTGGCTGACCTCAGAGGAGCACTGTGTTGTCTCCTTGCCATCTCATCAGAATGCCTTTAAGAATTTATCACACAGATTTTTAAGAATTTAGGTGCAGATAGCTTCTTAGTGTCTTTTCTGTTTAGTTATTTTGTAAGTTCCTTGTGGCCAGGGAATATGGAATATGTACTTTTCACACACACACACATGCACAGATTTACATGTTTACCTTGTATCTTACAGTGGTTGGTTCAGTGTGATGTTTCCTTCTCTTTAATTCTTAAACCTTTATTGGTTGGTTGAACTGTAGGTGACAGTAGGCCTCAGTGAGTCTACCCAGGCGGTCACAGGCACAGTCACAGGATAGGAAGGTGGTATGACAGGATCGTGAGATGCTGGGTGTTGGTCACCAGTCGCCTCCAGGGCCCCTCTCCTTCCCTAAAGGCCAATCCTTCCATCTTTTCCCACTTAGGACCCTCAGGGGCGGCACGTGAAAACCTATGAGGTGTCTCTCCGAGAGAAGGAATTCAATAAGGGCCCTTGGAAACAGGAAAACGTAGAAGCTGAAGCTTCCATGGTGATTGCAGGTCAGTTGGGGGTTTCAGGAAGTTTGCTTCCACCTCAGGTCGTGGCCAGGTCCCTGTTTTTCTCCCCTGCTCCCTGTTCTGCCCCCTCCTCTCAGTGCTCCAGCGCCGTCACACATGTGCACCGTCACACACGTGCACCGTCACACACGTGCACCGTCTCACGCACCCTGCGCCTCTTCTCCGAATGCGTTTTCCTTTGCTTCTTCCATTTCTGTTTTGGGGACTGTCTTGCTTTTTACTTTTCCACCAAAAGTATAGTTTTTCTTTACTTAGGGTTAACTGTAAAACAAATTGATTTACAGAGTAGCATATGGGAATTAGTCTCGCTATGTTATTGTTGATCACAACCTTTAAAAAACTAAAAGGAACTGGTAGAGCTTAGCTCTCCCAACTCTTTTGTTTCGTAGATGAGGAAACGGGGCCTGAGGGACTTGTCCGTGTCTGTGTCTGCATGACAGAGCCTGGCTGTGCTGCAGACCCCTTTGCCCCTTTCTGTGCTCTTGCCCCAGCCCTGTGCTCTGTGTCTCAGCCACACAGAAACTGTCAAACCCTTAAGTACAAGTCGGCTCTTCCAAGTAGCCGCCCTGATTACAGGGGAGATGGAACTGAGGAATGAGGAGAGGAGTGAAGCTTCTAGTTTGGGAGGATCTGAAGTCTAGGAGAGGCAAATGGGGAGAATGCATGTGGAAGAACACCGAGAGGCTGTGCCCTAGGAGCTCAGAAACACCAGGCATGGCGATAAAGTGTCACCAGGGCGAGGTAGTGCCTGCCTGGAATCTTAGAGATCTCAGAAGAAGGCCATCGTGTTCCATGGGCTCAGGTGTCTTTAACTATAATGACTATCCTCAAGTTTGCCTTGCGCATCTGGGTCAGCGCCCTTGCTGTCGCAGGGTCTGGCAGGTCCAAGGGCGGAGCCCTGCAACGCTGCCCTTTCTCCTGCAGTCCCAGAG
Source organism: Sturnira hondurensis (assembly GCF_014824575.4). NCBI lineage: Eukaryota > Metazoa > Chordata > Mammalia > Chiroptera > Phyllostomidae > Sturnira > Sturnira hondurensis. Next base: position 1,406,722 of record NW_028084511.1, on the reverse strand, counting down.
CCTTTTGGAGGGGCCATCATCATCGGGCAGGAGTCCATCACCTATCACAACGGTGACAAGTACCTGGCGATTGCGCCTCCCATCATCAAGGTGAGCAGCTTTCCTGGACATTTTCTTCCTTCTGTCTTCCTCCCTTTCCCCCTGGTTTTTGCCCTGCTCCTCTCTCCTTCCCCATTTGTGAAAAGGAGATGGTGCGCAGGGTCAGCCGTGCTGCTCACTGAGTATGGGAGACACTGCATTGTCATGCGTGGTCGTGGGGAATACGAGGAGAGGTTGGCTGGTTTTGCTTGAAAAGACCTTGCTTGCCTCTGAGAGAGAGAAATGCCAAAATAGGTTTACCTTTCTGTTGACTGGGGCAACTTGAAGAAGGGAAACATTTTGTGAATTCTTTTGAACATTTTTAGGTCTCCCATCATGCAAGTACTATAGTGATAAATTATATAGACAAAGTTAGTCACAAAAATTGCAAGCCTTCAAATTTCAAGTCCTAAAAATTAAGCCTTGAGTATAAATAACACAGACAGTGGTAGCATTTATGGTCCAGCGAATGATTAGAACTGCTTTCTGTTCTTTCTATTCCTGTATTCCAGGACAATAACATGTGAATGAACATTTTAGGTATGTTGAACTCAGAAAATTGTCTTAAAATAAAAATGTCCCCGCTTTCAATCACTCATGTCATGTTCGCTGAGTGGACTTCTTGCTCAGGCAGTGGCTGAGCTTGGTAAGGGAGTGGTTTGCTCTCTGCTTGTGGAAGACACTCAACCTCCAATGACTGTGCCCTCCCTCTTGGCAGCAAAGCACAATTGTGTGTCACAATCGTGTGGACCCCAACGGTTCCCGTTACCTGCTGGGAGACATGGAGGGACGGCTCTTCATGCTGCTTTTGGAGAAGGAGGAGCAGATGGACGGCACCGTCACCCTCAAGGATCTCCGGGTAGAACTGCTCGGAGAGGTAGGGCTTGTTCCCACTCTGCTGTGTTCTCCCGGGGCCTAGCGACCCCGCGTGTGTGGTTCCCGCTGCAGCTGGGAGTTACTGTCCTGGCAGCAAATGGTAACCCGTGCCCTAGACGTTTAGATGAGTTAGATGTCAAAGAATCTCAGAGGCATCCCCTCAGTGCCTACCTAGAGCACTTGAAAAGAAAGAAACAAAAAGGAAACAGGAAGAATTACAGGTTAATCTAATGCTGATGCTCATTTCTGGGAGGAGATTCCAAAAAAAGTTCAAGAATCAGGCAGTGAATTGTAGAGGTTTCTAATTGTGTTCAGGAGACTGAAGTGGTTGGGATTAAAGTGACCCTTTGGAATAGGCACCTCAAGATAAGCGATAGGGTTTTCTGGCTGTAAAGGTGTGAAAAGGGGAGAGTCACAAGCATCGGAGACTTTGGAACCTTTTTCTGTGTGACCCGGGATTTGGAAAGGAGAGCTGCTGCAGCCATGATGGCCGCAGCCGTGCGTTCTCCCAGCGTGGGGCTGAGAGGTGGGCCGGATGGTGCCTGGGTCCCGTGAAGAGTCCCTTCTGATGCCTTTCGTGCTGTTGGCTTTCTCCTAGACCTCTATTGCTGAGTGCTTGACGTACCTGGACAATGGTGTTGTCTTTGTCGGGTCTCGCCTTGGTGACTCACAGCTGGTGAAGGTGAGGAGGCGATTTCTTCTTTGTAGCTTCTTTTTCACTGGCTTCCGTGCTGCTTCCCCAGGTATCTTTTGTGTTCAGTGCCCTCAGCATTTCTTCAGTTCACTCATGTCCCTGCTGTCAGCTGTTCAATGTCAATTGAACATTCTATCCTGACTAGCTCTTTGTCCTAAAGGTTCATTCAGCACATGTGTCAGGCAGGGTTTTGGGTGCTGCGGACAATGATGAACAAGACCCAGCTCCTGACTTCAGAAGGTCATAGTTTAACGTACGGGATCCCTTCTAAAGTAAGAAGGTGTTGGATCTGTGCAAAAACGTGCATGCAAACACTTTACATTAATTTCCACGCTGCTTCGTGAGAAATCGCTGCCTGGGGTTAGTGGGTCGCCTGTGGCACAGCCACGTTCCTCAGTCAGCAGTCCCCTCCTGGAAGCCTCCAGTGGGACACCAGAGGGCAGATCCAATAGGACCGAGAGCTTCTTCCGGGCGGAGACTCTCTCTTGGGAGGGTCTGTTAGCAGCCTTGCAGGACTAACAGGGTTTTCTTCTTTCCAGCTCAATGTTGACAGCAACGAACAAGGCTCCTATGTTGTGGCCATGGAAACCTTTACAAATCTGGGACCCATTGTGGACATGTGCGTGGTGGACCTGGAGAGGCAGGGGCAAGGGCAGGTAAGGGGTCAGCCTGGAATGGGCAGTTGCTGTGCCCGTCAGACTGTGTCCTCCTGGGTTTGCCTGTGCAGAGAGCCCTGAAGGTCGCTTTAAGAGCCTCGCTCACTAATCTCACTGGTGGACGAGTCACTGCCATTTGCTGAGTGCCTGTCCTGGTCTGCCAGGCACTTGAATTATGTTATCTGTGATTGCGTGGGCACCCTGATAGATGGGGATTCTCGGCCACTTCAGAAATGTGGAAACTTAGGCTGAGGAATATTAAGCAACTTGTCCAAGGTTACAGAACTACTAAGTGGCAAATGTGTCTGAAGCCAAGTCCTAGGATCTTTCTAGTAAACTGGGTTCCAGGGGTGGAAGCAAGGTTGCTAGGAGAAAAGGGGGAGCTGTTTGCTTTTTGGACCAGGCCTTTCTGTCTGCTCGGCGTATTTGAGGGCCTCTGGCCGTCCAGCGCTGCGAAGACTGCATGCTCACACCTAGCTCCGTAGGAAGGGTCCTCGGATTTAGGTACAACTGGTGCACTTTCTGGGCATCAGTATGATGGCCTCAGGCTGTGGAGGGGGTTATTTAGAAACCTTTTCTCTCCTTGCAGCTGGTCACTTGCTCTGGGGCTTTCAAGGAAGGTTCCTTGCGGATCATCCGGAATGGAATTGGAATCCATGAGCATGCCAGCATTGACTTACCAGGCATCAAAGGTAGCCTTTCGGTGGACACAGGATGTAGATCTTACTTCAATGACCTTGGTGTTCGACCTTGTTTTACATGTTGTGAGGGCTCTTGGGTGGGAGCTAGAGAAAAGCAGATCAGATGAAGAGTAAAGAAAGTCACAGTAGCAACAAAGTGATAGAAGCTTAAACATACTTTAGTATAAAAGTTCGTTAAAACAAAAAGAATATTGTTGACCCAAGTTGAACAATGAAATAGAGGGATGAGGAGGAAAAGAATTAGAGGTTAAGTTTAATGTTGTTTATAGGGAACTGATAGAAACCTTAAAGTAGGGGTGTCAAAGTCATTTTCACCAGGGGCCACATCAGCCTCGTGGTTGCCTTCAAAGGGCCAGATGTGATGTTAGGACCGTGTAAATGTGTAGTCCTTGTGTTGGGACTGTATATTACACAGTCCTAAAATGACATTCATCCCTTTGAAGGCAACTGCAAGGCTGACGTTGCCCCTGGTGAAAACGAGTTTGACACCCCTGCCCTAAAGAAAATGGGGACAGAGGATGTCATAGAAAGGTATAAGTAACTTGTAGAACAAAAATATAAATCTTTTTTGATTCCAGGAGAACTGGTATAATAAAGAAAAAAACCAAAGACTGCATAATGAAAAGTTTATAGTAAACATAACTCAACGTAATATGATAGAAATGGTACTGAACAGGTATGAGTACCTGTATCTTACATCAGGGACCTGATACAGTATCAGTAAATGTGAATGGGCTAAATTCGCCTATTATAAGAAAAAGATGATCAGATTGAAGCGTAAGGCAAAACCAGTTTAAAGTTGTGTAGAGGAGGTACACCTAACATAAAGTGATTCGGAATATAAAAAAGTGGAAGACGGGCACAGAGAAGAGACAGAGGTTTATGAATCAGCAAGGAAGAGGTCATAGAACTACAAAACCCAAGGGAAACTGAAAAAACTATAGACAGAATTCACTAAGGTAGAGGAATATGAAATTAATGTACCGAAATCAATAACTTTCAGTTAAGAAACATGGTTAGAGGATATAGTAGAAGAAAAGAGGCAATTTGCAATAGCAGTGAAAAGGTAGAATACCAAGGAATAAATTTAACAAGAAATGTGCAGAATCTATATGTGTGGAAAACTTTTAAAGTACTCTTGAAAGGACTAAAAGGATGGATCAAATGAGAAAGGCGTACATACCAAGTTCTTATAAATTGTTATGAAGCCGTTGTGTCTTTGACTGTTTGTGTATAATGTTTCTCAATAAAAGTACCAATAGGTTATTTTCCTTGACCTAGACAAGCCAAAGTCCCAATGAAAAAAAGAAACAAGAAAAGCCAGGAAACCTAAGAGCCATGAGACAGACTACCCTTACCAGATACTAAAACACACCAGTGAGCCTTAGTCACCACAAGTGTGGTTTTGGTGCGCAGATGGTCATGGCAGACTCAGAAGTCCAGAAATAACACAGTTGTGTGGGAATTAGTGTATGGTCGTGGTGGTCTCTAAGTTCAGTGAGGTGAAGGTGATGGGTTTCCGTGGTGATGGGCGAGATAAGGCAGGACCTGTGTTGCATATTGTGTATAGTGCTGGGATCTAAAAGGATTAGAGACTTAATGTAAAGCCTGGAGCGGTACAAATGCTCAAAGAAAAAGTTGGTGAATTCCTTTCTAATTTTGGAATGGGGAGGTCTTTTAAAGTGCGACTCAGTACAGAAACCAAAAAGGAAGATTTAAGACTTCAACATGAAAATAAAACACTTCTGCATGCCAAAACACAAAACTCTGTGAAGACAGAAGAAATGGAAACCGGTGAAAAAGTGTCATCTAGCCAAAGGCCTAATCTCCCTAACTTATAAAAGGATTTCTAGGAAGATCACCAAGTTTTCTGTTCCCAGTTTGGCAAAGGACATGAATGGACAGGTTACAGGCTTCACTTCGTATTAGGAGAAATGCAAAATAAAACGAAGTAGTGACATCATTTTTTACCAGAGGACCAAACCCAAAGGCTTGGCAACACGGTATGGCGGTGAGGCTGTGAGGACGTGAGCATGCTCGTTGGCAGTACCCACCAAAACTGCAGCTGCATTTAGTGAATTACCCTCAAACCCCAGTCTGGGCATCTCTCCCCCAGATCTTCACAAGTAGAAAACAACATGAGTGTACGACTGTTCCTTGTGACATTGTATGTTACTGCAAAACCCGCTGCAAACGTGTCCAGCAGTGGACTTACTCACAAACTAGTTACAGCCACACGATCCAACGCTGTGCGGAAGTCAGAACAGGCCGCTCTGTTCTGATAAGGGCTCGGGCACATATCAAGTGAGAAGGCGGGGTGCAGCACAGTGTGCAGTGGGCTGTTCTATGTTTGTTTGCTTGCCATACAGTGTTTACCTGTTTCCTTAAGAAAACACACTGAAGCCCTGGCTGGAGCGTTGTCCCCTAAACTGAAAGGTCTGGGTTCAGTTCCCGGTCAGGGCAGTGCCTGTGTTGTTGGTTCAGTCCCTGTTTGGGGTACGTGCGGGAAGGGGCCAGTCAATGTTTCTCTCCCTCTCGCTCTCCCTCCCTTCCCCTCTCTTTAAAATCAGTGAGCATGTCTTTGGATAAGGATTAAAAAAATAACAATAATAAAATAAACTGAATTATTAACCAGTGTTACCCTAATAAATTTAATTAAATAAAAAATACATTGGAAGGACAAACTGCAATAGAAACTACAACTATCCTTGAAGACTTACGTGAGGAATAGGTTGGAGGGATAGGTATAGGAGTAAGACTTCTGTTATAAGTTTTTTTTTTAAAAGATTTTATTTATTTGTTTTTAAGGAGAAGGGAGGGAGAAGGGAGGGAGAGAAACATCAATGTGTGGTTGCCTCTTGTGCTCCCCCCAACCAGGAACCTGGCCTGCAACCCAGGCATGTGCCCTGATTGGGAATCAAACCAGTGACCCTTTGGTTCACAGGCCAGCGCTCAATCCACTGAGCCACACCAGCCAGGGCTCTGTTATATGTTTTAAAAGTAAATTTGACCTCGGGTCATGGTGAGGTATTACCTGAAATCAAATGAAAAGCTTTCAAATACCAGGCTCAAAACAGTTTTTAGAATATCCAGCTTCTTCAGAGTCCTAATGCCAGAGGGGAACATAGTGTGTTTTTTGACTCAGGGCTGACTCCAAATTTCCTGCTCTTCCTGTGGGGTCAGGCTGGCCCTTCCTTAGATGTGTGAGTGCTATGCATTTTAATCCTTGATCTTTGTTCCAGGCCTGTGGCCACTGCGGTCTGATCCCAGCCGGGAGACCGATGACACTTTGGTGCTCTCTTTCGTGGGCCAGACGAGGTAAGACGAGTCTGGTGCCAGTGGTAGGTGCTTGTGTGAGGGTGGCGAGGGGGGAGGCGGGGCTGACTGACCTCGGCTGGCTGACCTGGGCCGCCTTCTGCTGCAGAGTTCTCATGTTGAATGGAGAGGAGGTGGAAGAAACCGAACTGATGGGTTTTGTGGACGATCAGCAGACTTTCTTCTGTGGCAACGTGGCTCATCAGCAGCTCATCCAGGTAACGGCTGAGAAGGGGGCAGGCCGCATGTCCTTGCATTTGACCTAGAGTGTAGTACAGAGCAGCACCAGATTTTAGAACAGGCCATTTTTATGGCTGTAAAAATAATAATGTTAAAGAGTTAGAAAAAAATAAGTTACTGATAACCCACTGCTCAGCAATAACAATTTCAGAGCTCTTAGCTTTGGAGGTATTGCTTTTAGCTTTGTTTCCTCTGCTATATATAGATATACACACACACTTACAGTTTATTCGTGCTTTCTTTAATAGGTGGGGCTATTATATATATGGGGGGGTACTATTTTAGCACTAATTATACCCTGTTTTCTGAGGCACACCTTTCCCCCTTATTATAACCTGGGTGCATACTTACTGGGGAAATAGAGAAACCCTGGGAGAAGAGGAACAGTGGTCACCGTGCTGCCCTCCATGTGGGCCTGCCGGCTGCACTTCCCACGCATCGCTTGGTAGAACCAGAGCTCTCACACTCTTCGGGTTCTCGTTTTAAATCTGTCTGCAGTAGGAGGTCAGATAGCCCTTTGGCACTTGTTATCCCCGAGAGCCTGATTTCTGAGCGCCCCTGGCAATGTTTTTGTGTTTGAGTGACCCCTTTGCTCTTCGGTTCCATGCCCACCTCACCTTCTGAGCGCTTCTCGGTTGCGGCCAGTGTCAGTGTTCGCCCGTGGAGAGCGGACAGCACTCGACTGACTGGGGGCGTTGAACTGTTTCCATCTTCCCGTCCTCCTGGTCCTCCTTTTAGCCAGGGGGCGGTGACTTGCTAAACAGTGGCTTCCTGACCAGGCCGTGGCTTACCAAAGGCCTTTCCTCGTTAAATATCAACTCAGCTCGGATAGGTAAGATGAACTGATACGTGCCATCGACCTGCTTTTTGTTGTGCTTCGGTGATGACATAGATTTATAAAACATGTCAATATAATTTTGTTGCCTTTACGAAAGGATTTTAAATAATTTTAATGATTTGTGCATAGTTGAGAACTTGGATATTAAAAAATCTTAGAAGTGTCATATTATTACATAGTTAACATAATCTTTTCAAGCCTTTCCAGTCCCGTAAAAATAAAGATAGGTCATTTGTTAGTACCACTGTCTTAAAGAATGCACTTTTGCTAGCTAATATAAACACTTTTTTTAGAAGGTTGGGCACTTTTTTTTAACCCTCATTTGAGGATATGTTTATTGATCTTAGAGAAAGAGGAAGTGAGAAAGAGAGAAACATCAATGTGAGAGAGAAACATCGATCATTTGCTTCTCCTGCACACCCCAGCCATCAAACCCACAACCTGGGCAGGTGCCCTGACTGGGAATCGAACCTGCAGTCTTTTGGTATATGGAGATGACACTCTTACCTACTGAGAAACCCAGCCACAGCTGTGAACACATTCCCATATGACTGTTTGTGGCTGTGTTGCAGGAGCAGTGGAGACAAATGATAATAACTGCTTAGTGCTGGCTGCATGCCAGGAGCATACACTTCTCGCCCAGCTTTTTGAGATGGGCGTTCCCATTACCTTACGGATGGTGATCGCGAGCCTGAACATTCACCTTTCTTACCCAAGGTCGTGAAGTTAGTGTGCGGTAGGCTTCAGGTCTGTCTGGCTTAAAAGTCTGTCTTTCCATTTCTATGCCTGTAAGTATTAGTCTTTGAAAGGGGTCAAGAAGAGTCATTAAGGCCTTGGCCTTGGCTGATGGGTTGCCCGTGAGATATAAGACTATAGACATCATGCTAAGGTGTGTATCAGCATTACGACCTAGGTAATTTCAAATTTTACAGATATCTGCAAAATGAAAATTTAATAAGATTATTCAAAAAGTGCTTGTTCTCAGCTCTAAATTCTGTATTTTACTGCCGTATGAAAACATGTGTTTCTGAAAGTTTTGACAGTTGTCATAAGATGTGGTTTCATGAGGAGACACCACGGCACCTGAGCCCCTTTCCCTGTGGCCCATGGCAGTGTGTTCAGCAGGAGTCGCTCATAAGTTGACTTGACGACCAAGAACTTGTTGGATGACATTTGTGTAATTAATAATGTATGAAAGGGAGAGAAATATTAATGTGTGATTGCCTCTCATGTGTCCCCGCACCCCCCACTGGGGACCTGGCTCACAACCCAGGCATGTGCCCTGACTGGGAATTGAACTGGTGACCCGTTGGTTTGCAGGCCAGCACTCAGTCCACTGAGCCACGCCAGCCAGGGCTCACTTTTACTTTTGATATGTATGCTATTAACATTGGTATGTTATAATATGCATTAAAAAAAAATCTTGGGCCCTGACTGGTGTGGCTCAAGGGATTGAGAGCTGGACTGTGAAGCAAAGGGTTTCCGGTTTGATTCCCAGTCAGGGCACATGCCTGGGTTGCAGGCCAGGTTCCCAGTGGGGGATGCGCAAGAGGGAACCACACATTGATGTTACTCTCACTTTCTCTTTCCCTTCCCCTCTCTCTAAAAATAAATAAATTTTAAAAAAAGGACTGGGATATTTTAAAGGTCTCATTTCTGGGTTGAGAAAAACTGCTGGACTGGTGAGTCACAGGGTCTCATGCGGCCAGTTCCTTCCCATAGGATGTGGTTGAGCTACCCAAGCCTTGATCAGAATGAAGGAGGCCTTTTTTTCTGGTTGTGGGTATGGAAGCTCTGAATGCCTCAAGCCAGTCTTCTTCAGGGCTTCAACTAGAAACATGGCGGGAGAGGGCAGAAGAGGACTTCACCGCTCGTTCTTAGGGCTCTCCCAGGGCGTGTGTGAGCCCTCCACCTCTCCTGCAGAGGTCCCTGCAGGTGCTCGTAGACATGGCGTTTCTTTCCCTAGATCACTTCAGCATCCGTGAGGCTGGTCTCCCAAGAACCCAAAGCCCTTGTCAGCGAGTGGAAGGAGCCGCAGGGCAAGAACATCAGCGTGGCGTCCTGCAACAGCAGCCAGGTGGTGGTGGCCGTGGGAAGGGCCCTCTACTACCTGCAGATCCACCCTCAGGAGCTCCGACAGATCAGGTGTGTGCTCCTCTCCCTGCACCGGTTCCCTCCCGTGTGCTCCGGGACTTCTCTCATCCTCGCCTTCCTTCTGCTACCATATTCGTCTTTGTTCAGCCACACAGAGATGGAACACGAGGTGGCCTGCTTGGACATCACACCATTAGGGGACAGCAGTGGGCTGTCCCCTCTCTGTGCCATTGGCCTCTGGACAGACATCTCGGCGCGGATCTTGAAGCTGCCCTCTTTTGAGTTGCTGCACAAAGAGATGCTGGGTGGAGGTGCGGATCTTTTAAGGGCCTGGGTTGGGGTCAGAGGCAGATGTGGACAAGAACCTAACACACCCTTCCCCACAGAGATCATTCCTCGCTCCATCCTGATGACCACCTTTGAGAGCAGCCACTACCTCCTTTGTGCCTTGGGGGATGGGGCACTTTTCTACTTCGGGCTCAACGTTGAGACAGGTGAGAATGGTGCTCCCCGCGTGAGGGGCTCTTTGGAAATGGCTGGAACTGCGGAGTCCTGAGCCTGCAGGTGCTGCTTCGGGACTTGGAGTAACCAGCTGTTCGTCCTGTATACCTTCCTTCCTTTTTTGAACACTCTTCTTCCTGTAGGCCTGTTGAGCGACCGCAAGAAGGTGACTCTGGGCACACAGCCCACGGTCTTGAGGACCTTCCGTTCTCTGTCCACCACCAACGTCTTCGCTTGCTCCGACCGGCCCACTGTCATCTACAGCAGCAACCACAAGCTGGTCTTCTCCAATGTCAACCTCAAGGAGGTGAACTACATGTGTCCCCTTAACTCAGACGGCTATCCTGACAGGTGGGCCTCTTTTTTTGTCTTCAGCACGAGCCACGATTGAGGGCATCGTGCAGTTTCCCCACCCCACCCCTCCAGCCTTCCTCCACTGTGAACAGCTGAGGCAGGAAGGGCGGGGCAGAGGTTCCCAGGTCTGGCCACCCATCGCAGTGTCTGGGGAACTTCTTTTAAAGTGCAGCTGTTTTGGACTCCTTCTCAGATCCTGCTGCAGCAGGTCTGCCGTTGGGCCTAGGATCTGGGTTTTCAGGAAACCTCTCGGGTGGTCCAAATGGGGAATTTAGCAACGATTGTGTGTCCCCCAGGCAGGACCCGTCAGAGTGTGGCCCCTTCCGGCAGTCCCAGCTCTGCCTGGAACCTGTTGGACATGTGAGAATCTGGGGCAGCGTCCAGCTGATTCTCAATAGTTTGAGAGTTGTGTTCTAGAGCTGCACGTGCGCGTACATTCGAAAGCTGTCAAATCTCAGACGAGGCCCTTGCAGATCAGTTAGGTAAAATCTCTGGGTGGACTCAGGCATTAGAATTTGGAAGTCTCCCCAGGGGTTTTCAGCCAGAGGGCTGAAGTTGAGAACCGCTGCCCTGGAGTAAAGTAGTGCAATTCTGCCTTGTTCTCCTCCCCTGACGGAGTTACTGCCTCGAGTTCTCCCCTCCCTCGGGACTGCTCACACTAAACCCAGACCCTTCTTTCCAGCCTGGCACTGGCCAATAACAGCACCCTCACCATTGGCACCATCGACGAGATCCAGAAGCTGCACATTCGCACCGTCCCCCTTTACGAGTCTCCCAGGTGAGGCCGGGGTCAGGAAACGGCAGCGGGCGGTGATCTGGGAGTAGGCGGAGTGGCCCCCGACTTTTTCTGAAAGGCACTGTTGTTTTGTCCTTGCTCTGCAGGAAGATCTGCTATCAGGAAGTGTCCCAGTGCTTCGGGGTCCTCTCCAGCCGTATTGAAGTCCAGGACACGAGCGGGGGCACCACTGCCCTGAGGCCCAGTGCCAGCACCCAGGTGAGGGCAGTGGACGAAGGCAGACGGCGTTAGAGCGGGGGCAGACTTTTCTGTAGGGGGTCGGAGAGTGGATGTTTCACCTTTGCACACCATTCGGTCTCAGTCACTCCTCGCTCCCGCCCTTAGGAGAGCAGCCACGAGCAGCAGGTGGCACAACTGGGGTGCCAGTGCAGTCTTCACTTTACAGAGCAGGCGGGAGCTGGGTTGGCCCCTCACTGCAGGATGCAGGAGAATTTGGGGTACTTGGGGCAGTCTGTGACTTTGCTACTCGGTAGCTTTGCCAGACAAGTGATTCCTCTTCTCTCGTCGTTAGTTTGGGTCCTTTGTGGCGTGTGCATAATTGGGGATAGCACGGCATGATCGTTAAGTGGGATTTGGCGTCTGACAGAACTGGCTTCAAGGTTTATAGCTAAATGCATGACCTTGGGAGAATCTAAATTTTAATTTTTTCATCTGCAAACGATAGCGATAAGGACGATCTGGAGTCACACATCCTGGGGATATTAGCCGATGGTCTCATTCCATGTGTTCTCTGCCTTTCTTTCTGCCAGACATCTAGGGGAGGACTCTCCCCCCAGTCTGGAGTAGAGGGTCTTTATGGTTTTTGTATGAAGCGCTCCCCTGCTGTTCCCGTTGGGAGAGGTGGAGCCTGTCACTTTCTCAGGTGTCCTGAGTTCCGTGGTAGCCTTGCTTGATTGACGTGGCATCACTGATTTAATGCTCTTAATGGCCCTCACATTCTCGTGGGGCTTGGGGCTGCTGCGCCAATTCCACACGGGGACGGACCCTTGTCCTCCGTCTCCGTGGCCTCCGGAGCCCCTGCTCTTCAGGCGGCACTTGAGCTGCCAGCATCAGGGATTTCCTCACTCAGACTCCGGGTCTGCTCCCTGACCCCGCCTGTCCAGCCCTGCTGCTCCGGACACCTGTCCCGCTCTTGCGAGGGTGATGCGAGTCCTTCTGTTCGCAGGCCCTGTCGAGCAGCGTCAGCTCCAGCAAGCTGTTCTCCAGCAGTACAGCCCCGCACGAGACCTCCTTTGGGGAGGAGGTGGAGGTGCACAACCTCCTTATCATCGACCAGCATACCTTCGAAGGTGCGCACGAGCTCTTTCTATCACTTGGTACCTCCGTTCTTTGCAAAATTTGGTGGGCCCTGTGCTAGATCATCCTCAGAGGAAAAGAAGGAGGGGTGGGGCCTCCTCAGGTCCGTGGAGGCTGGTGAGGGAGCGTCTGCAGAGGCGGGAGCAGCAGGAAGCGGTGTGCAGTCACCACCTGTCCTCGGCCTGGAGCTGAGCTGTGAGCCTCAAGTGCAAGGCTGCATGTGGATGGGGGTCATCGGCCATCACCCCTCTCCACTCTCCTTCTAGTGCTTCACGCCCACCAGTTTCTGCAGAACGAGTATGCCCTCAGCCTGGTCTCCTGCAAGTTGGGCAAAGACCCCAACACGTACTTCATCGTGGGCACAGCCATGGTGTACCCAGAGGAGGCGGAGCCCAAGCAGGGTCGTATTGTGGTGTTTCAGTATTCAGATGGTAAGTGGACACGGTCTCCAGCTTTTGAGAGATTTGAAGTTCTGGGAGAGTAAGCAGGTTGTTTTAGGTTTCGGAGCCTCAGTTAAGCGGCAGTAGAACTCGTGTTAATTGTGCGTGCGACATTGGGTTCCCTCCTCTCAGGCTGTTGGTGATCTGAATGCGCTTTGGACTAGGTGAGCAGAGGCACGCAGGGCCTAGCATACGTTTCTTCCTTTTCTACTTGTTGACAGGCAGGGGAAGGGGGAGAAGTAAATGATGGGGGGAGAATCTGGTGGCTGGACTAAGAGTGACGGATCCTGGGTTTGTTTTCCACGGGGCTGCTCAACCATTTTGGACTTCTTTCCAGCACCAAAACTTTGTGTTCCTGTCTGTGTCTCTGCTCATCTCCCCAGCCGAGCAATCTCGGATCAGAGGGCCGAGATGGACTTGGTCTCCGTCCTAGGAGACAGATGTGGTGTTTCAGGGTGGGCAGGTCTCGCACGCTGTCTGGAACCCCTGCACATCACCGTGAGGCTCACACTGCTGCCAGTGGCCAACCTCGGTGTGCACGGGCTGTGTTTTTGCTTTCAGATGAGTGGTATTGGGTAGGAGTTAGAGCCCAAGAGGGAGCCAGAGGTTTCTTTTGATTAGTGTGAGCTCATAAAGGAGACTCAAGAGTATCTTTTCCTCCCCCAGGAAAACTACAGACTGTGGCTGAAAAGGAAGTGAAAGGGGCTGTGTACTCTATGGTGGAATTTAACGGGAAGCTGCTGGCCAGCATCAATAGCACGGTGAGGCCCGTACCACTTGGTATCTGTGTATGTACCTTTGGTTGCACACCGTCGTCCACAGAGCATGTTTCCCCTGTGTTTCCTGGGTCGGTGTGTGTCTAATTGTAAGGGTGACACAGCAGTGAGGGGAGGGGTGGAGCTGGGAGTCAGGGAGGCTCGGGCTGGACCACCTCTCAGACTTGGCTCTGCGAGCCTCTGTGAGTGTCAGACCCTGAGGGCTTGTGGGGACTGAGACGGGTGAGAGCTGCAGTAGCACTTGCCCCAGGAGGCTCCCGAGCGCTGGAGCTCTTGCCCTCCTGGAGTTGAGGTGCCCCACCCGGACAGTGCTGTGAACCCTGTCGTTCAGGGGTTTTATGGAGACTTCATCACGTAGGCACGATGTCCTATTAACTCAGTGTCCAGCCCGTTTCCTCCCCAGAGGAAGGGAGAGGCTGAAGGTTACAAGCTTCTAGTCCCAACTTGGTCTTTCTGGTGACCGCCCCGCCCTGAAGCTACCCAGGAGTCAGCAGGAGTGGCCTCATTAGAACCGAAGGCTCCTTTCTATCCAGAAAAATCCAGAGACTTGGGAGCTGTCTGTAAGATGCTTCTGTTATCCATATCGCTTAGGAAATGACAAGGGAAGTGGGGGCAGAGACCAAATGTATGTCACAGTTTGGGTTTGGACGAGCTGAGTTGTGGTAGTCGTCCCAGTGGAGGTGTCGGGCAGGCAGCTGGGTGAAGGGGAAGAGAAGAGAGTAAAGGAGAAAAGGGGAATAGGGTTCGTGCAGGGAAGGCAGGGCAAGAGGGTGTCGGCTTTTCAAGTTAGGAAGTGCGGAGGCGTGTTGCCTGCTGACGGGAGCACCTGTTAGAGAAGAACTGCTGGAGCCGTGGTTTGACGGGCAAGGGGTGGGGCGGGACCTGTGCCGGGTGTGCCCTCAGGTGCTGCAGGAGTGGGTTGTGTCTGTCCTCTGTGAAGTGGCTGAGAGGAAGGGGGAGGGGGATTAGAGGGTTGAGGAGGGGGGTGGGGGTGTGAACTTGGCATCTCAGGCCCTGAAGTGTGGTGGACTAGGGAAGCGACAGCTCCTGGGAAGCCTGAGCGCCTGCTCTCAGTGAGTGGGCTTGCTGAACGGGAGGCCAGTCATCCTGGCTGGAGGGTTTCTCTCAGCCGTAGTTGGAGAGGAGAATCTCATCGAAGTCAGGTTTTGTGGGGTGAGCATGGTCCAGGGGGAGGGCAGCAAGGGAGCGGACCATCCGTAAGAGAAGTGTTGTGGCAGTGGCCTTGGAAAGGTAAAACTGAGCACAGGACATTTCTGGAGTTATTTTAATGACAGACTCCAGGGGGTGACCACAGGACAAGGTGAGCGGGAAAGAGATCAGACAAGGTTGGAGGTCAGGGTACTGGAAGGGTCCTTGGGTGAATATCGAGGTTACGTAGAGTCACGGTGTGTGTGGGAAAGAGTAATGGAATGGCCGGTGTTGGGAGTGGCCTGGCGGAGTGGACTTGGGGTGGGGTGGAAGTCTGAAAGGGCAGGCGGTCCTTCTTCCAGTGCCAGTGGTGCGAGGAGAGCAAATAGCCAGGTGCAGAGGGCCACAGGGCCCTGCGACAAGACCTACATTTCACTTGGAGTAACAAGGGACTGGCCAGAAAGCGCGTCACCCGAGACTAGTGTCAGCAGGTTCCAGAGACTCCAGCGAGGTGACTCTGGAATTGGGAGGGGTCAGATGTGAGTCTGGATTAGGAGCTGCGTACCGTCTAGTCCATTGGTGTCTTGTGGAAACATCATAGGAGCCACAGGTGTACTTTTACACTTTCTAGTAGCCACATGAATAAACTAAGAAGTAGGTAAAGTGCACTTAATAGAGCTAAAACACTATTTAACGTGTGGTCGATATGAAAACTATTAGTGCAATATCGTACTTTTCTTCATACTAAGACTTCAAGGACCAGGGTGTGTTTTGTTTACGCTTACAGCACATCTCAGTTTGGGCTAGCCACACGTCAGTGTTTTGGAGCCACGTGTGGCTAGCGGCTGCCACGTGATTAGACAGCGGAGGTCTAGAACCTGTGCAGTGTTCGGTGGCGTCTGACCTCGGTCAGGACTCTCGCCGTGGCAGATAGGAAGGCCGACAGTGGAGAGGGAGGGTGGGGTGTGTTGCCAGTGTGTGTAGAACCCTCACTCCTCCTTCACTCTTCACGGTTGGAGGGGTGGCGGTCCAGCAAGTCCGGGCTTACACAGAGGTAGGGTGTGCTAGACACCCTGGACCCTGCCGGTGGAGGTGTGGTAGCCGCTGTAAGTACTACGAATGGCTCTTGGAGGGCACCCCTGTGGAGCTCGGGTTCTTTAGACACACCTCGGGAAGTCACGGCCCAATGTATTCTGTCCGGGAGTTTGCGTAGGTGCAGAGGCCACGGGTGGGGCCACCTGGGCCTTGAAGGGTCTGCCAGGGCAGGCTTCTCCCGGGGGTGAGTGGATCTTCCTCAGATTTGTGCCAAACACCTGTTCATCTGTCCTCTGCTTTTAAAGCATCTTCATCCTTTTGGAGATGTGGCTGTGTGTAACTGAAGAGATCACCGTGGAGAAGAAACAAAATTTTATTTTGGGTGGAAGTGTTGCCACAGACTCCAGCGTGCTAGAGTCCTTTGTTACGTGACCATGTTGCCAGTGGGCTCCCCCGTTCATTTTCTCCACTCGGGCCTCATATCGAAGGTTCCAGGAGTGAACAAGTTTAAGAAGGGCTTGAACCAGCGGTGTTTTGGGGAGGCAGCCTTGGGAATTGGAGATGGGTCTTCTTTCTAGAGATACTCTGTAGGTCTGTCAGAAAACTTCAGTCGCAAGAAGGCATCATTTGTCACATCCGCAGTAGCCCTTTGGTAGGACGTGAATTACTGTCGACTTGGTGTTCCAGTACTTGTCTTTCACGCTCTCTCCCTCTGTGTAAAGGGAAACTTTGTGGTGTTGGTTTGATGTGCTCGCCCTACTTTCATGTTTCACAAATACAGTGTAAACACTGAAATGCTCATGCAAGTCCCTCATCAGACCGCTCTCGGCCCACGCACACTCCACTCGGTGACTGGCACTGCAGCGGGAGGGGTGGGCCAGGGCCACGGCCTGGTGAGAGCAAGCGCTGGGCCCTCGGGCTGAGGCAGACGTGCCCTCCCCAGGTGCGGCTCTATGAGTGGACCACGGAGAAGGAGCTTCGCACCGAGTGCAACCACTACAACAACATCATGGCGCTCTACCTGAAGACCAAGGGCGACTTTATCCTGGTGGGCGACCTCATGCGCTCTGTGCTGCTGCTCGCCTACAAGCCCATGGAGGGGAACTTTGAAGAGGTAGCGTGGGGCGGGGCGGGCTTCTCGTTCACGCCCTGCCAGTGTTCCTGTGGTGGTGAGCTCATGCCCTGCCCGTGTTCCTGTGGTGGTGAGGGGCAGAAACGTTTTCCCTGGAGCGAACCCTCTGCATTGAGTTAGGATTTTTCCAGCCCACCCACTCACCCTTCTCGTCTTAAACTCAGCAGGCTCCATTTCTCAGTCATTGCAGTCGAACGGGCTCTGTTTGCCAGGCACTGGGGGAGAAGCTCTGCAGAGGGCAACTGTTGAACCCAGGGCTGGATCTTCTCAGGGCAGGCTCTTGGCTCCTGGCCAAGAGAAGACAGGCCTGGAACTGGCTTCCCTGCACACTGCTGATTGTGTTGCTTGTTTGCACCTTGTTTGTTTGAAGATCGCTCGGGACTTTAACCCCAACTGGATGAGTGCTGTGGAGATCCTGGATGATGACAATTTCCTGGGGGCTGAGAACGCCTTCAACTTGTTTGTGTGTCAGAAGGACAGGTGAGTGGCCAGCGGGGGTGGGGGTGTGGTGGAGGGGCTGGAGCCCCGGGTCCACAGTGGGTGAGGAGCCTCTCCAGGCCAGCTCCTTCACTGTGGGGCCTGTGGGGTCATCAGGGGGGCTCGGTACACAGTGTCCACTGTGCGTGGTCCCCGTGGGGCAGGAGGTTTGGGTAGTGAGCTTGTCACTGCCTTTCAGTGCTGCCACCACTGACGAGGAGCGGCAGCACCTTCAGGAGGTCGGCCTCTTCCACCTGGGCGAGTTCGTCAATGTCTTCTGCCATGGCTCTCTGGTTATGCAGAATCTGGGCGAGACTTCCACCCCTACGCAGGGCTCAGTGCTCTTCGGCACAGTCAACGGCATGATTGGTGAGGTCCCCCTTGCTGGGTGCACTCCCATAGAGCCTCCTCCTTCAGGGCGCCATTCCAGGGGAGCCGGGCGTTGGCAGAGGAGGCCGCCGCGGGCTGTCCCTCCTGCTGCTCTGGGGGCTGCCCTTGGTGGAAAAGGCTCGTCATAGGCTCCGGAGCATCTGCAACTCACCGCTCCCTTTGCTTCTGCAGGGCTGGTGACCTCACTGTCAGAGAGCTGGTACAACCTCCTCCTGGACATGCAGAATCGACTCAATAAAGTCATCAAAAGTGTGGGCAAGATTGAGCACTCCTTATATCCTTCCCAGAGGCTTCTCCTGCCGGGCAGCATGTCCTGACACTGGCGGGGGTGCTGCGTGACGCCTGGCTGCTTCCGGAAACATCTTAACTAAGTTCCTGTGGGAAACAGACTTTTTTCTTTTTTTTAATTCACAGGGAAATTTAAACACAATAGAGTAATACAATGAATCTCCATGTACTTATCACCCAGTTTCAACTGCTTGACCTTGGAAATGTACATGATGTTACTGAACTGTCTGCCTCTGGCGTTCCCGGCGATGCCTGTCAGTCAGTTTAGATGACAACATAGGAACATCTTTCATAGATTTTGTTGGGGCAGTAGGGTCTGAGGATCTTTGCCAGAGTGGCCAGCAGAAGCTGGGAAAAGTAAAGAAGCTGAAAACTCCAGAAGCCCAGGGATCAGCCTCCCCAGAGACCCCCAGGACTCAAGTAGCATTGGAAGTGTGTTTCTTATGGGAGATTTAAAGGGCCCTCCCCGTGGGAGGGGCTCCTGCTGTGAGTCTGTGACGCTGGTCATGCTGGTACAAGGAGGGTGGCCTGGCTACAGCCAGGGAGGAGCTGGGCGAGGTGCTGGTTTTTGCTGACCGGCAGGACTTTGTCATGCCCCTGGTCTGACTAAGCGATATGGGCCCCACGTTTTGGCCTGTGAGGCCAGGGCAGAGTTAGAAGACTGGTTCTTCCCAGGCCCCGAGCCCCTTCACCCACCCGGAGCACCCGGAAACTCGGGGAGGCGTGTGGGTGTTCGTGAGTGTTCTGGGTGAATGCATGGGCTTTAAAAAGTGTTTTGAAGACTGCCCCTGTTGATAACTGTTGGAGCAGGTAATGATTGACGCATCTCAATTCCAAAACTGTCCAGAAAGCAGAGAGATGTTTAGTTGAATCTGTATCCTGTCCTCTCCCTGACTGCTTCAGTTGTGGTCCCAAGCAGAGGCAGGGGGACTGAGAACAGGGTCCTTCCAAGTAACTGCTTATTCCTTAACTCACCCGTCCACCTGGAGATCCTTTCATACCGAGCGAAAGACAGAACCAGCCACCGGCTTCATCGATGGAGACTTGATTGAGAGTTTCCTGGACATCAGCCGGCCCAAGATGCAGGAGGTTGTGGCAAACCTTCAGGTGAGCTGTGCGGTGTTCAGCTCTGGGCTGGTTCACTGCAGGGCCGGGCACGCCAGGAGACTGTCCGGACTCCAGGTGTCTCCCCTCCTCACTTCCCAGAAACCAGTGGCCCTTTTATGTGTTCTGCTGCATGGGAGGTGGCATCTGAGGGCGAGGAGAGGGAGCTGAGGCTTGGCTCCCGGGTGCCCCTCGCGTGGCTGGCACTGTATGAGCACCTTTCCCCGTGTGACCACTGTGCTTCAGCAGTGAGGGCACGTGGGGGTGTGTCCCGGCTCGCGGTAGACCCACAGAGGGAGGCGGGCCGGAACCACAGGGTGGAGAAACGTCTGCAGTGCTGGCTTTTGGGGTGTTACTCTCTGGAGACGCTGCCTGTGGGGAGCCTCCTGGGAGAGAGAAACGTGCTCCAGGTGGCCCTGCCTTCAGTCGACCTTGCTGACCTGTACCCCAAAGGAGAGGTGTGGGCTTCTGGGGAGGGCTTCCTCCCTGCTGTGGGTTCCCTTTCCCGGGGGAGCGAGAGCGCCCTCGGCCCTCACCACCTCCCCCCCTTTCCTTGCTGCAGTATGACGACGGCAGTGGGATGAAGCGAGAGGCCACGGCAGACGACCTGATCAAGGTTGTGGAAGAGCTGACTCGGATCCATTAGCCAAGGGCGGGAGTCCCTCTCCCAGATCCTCCCAGAAGGCTTTGCCTTCCTGCCTCCCCCCCCCCCCTGTCTTCTTGGCCACGGGAGACCTTTCCCTAAGCCAGCTGCCCCAGAAGCCACAGCCGCCTGTGTGGAAATGGGGATTTCTTAGAACTAAAAAACCAGCTCACTGGACACCTGGGAACGGGCCGAAGGGGAAATAATTTTCTCCCTAGATTTTTACCAGTCTCGCATGATTCCAGCCATCACCTGGGGCCACCAAGCCTTGCTTGGTGTCGCAGCTTTTCCTTCCAGGGAGGGATTTTGCAGCTCTTTGGCTGAAAGGAAGCTCTGTGTGTCACTCATGCATTGTCCTCTGCTATCTTTTTATTTAGGTTGGGGGTGTGGGGAGGTTGTGGGGAGAAGGGCGAGGGGCAGGGAGGGTTCTCTGTCTTTGAAGGAGAACTCCCTTTTACTTTCTTCTGTTGCCTCCCAGAGCGTTGGGTCTGGAGCCCTGCCCACCGGGCGTGGGCTGCCAGAGTGCAAAACCTGGGGGTGGTGGATGACCCCCAAGCTGCAGCCTGTTTGTCTCTGGGGAACTGCCTCCTTCAGAGAGGAGGTGGGTGGGCGTGAGTGGGTGGTTAGTTTCCGAGTTTTACCAAATAAAAGTAGAGTCTAAAGAAGAAAGACCCGATTGTCTCTGCTTTCCTTCCGGCTGCCCAGCACTCCAGCATCCGGGTCGCACTGGGCCCCGTTTCCTGCAGCGTCTCGGCCCCTGGTAACGGCAGCTGCTGCCGTCACTGCCGTTGCTGCCGGAAGGAGTCCTCTCAGGCTGGCTAGGGAGATGGCATCCGTACCTCTTCTTGGCCGTGTGGGTGCCTAAGGGTGATGGGTGTGAGGTGTCTGACATTCCGGGGTCTTTGATTGCCTTGGGCCATCATTTGATTGCCCAGTTGCTCTGGCAGTCGCCTGCCTGGCCTGGGGGTTGCCTGGGCTGCCTCTCCTGACGTCAGTTTACAGCCAGTCGCAGCCGCCCATTGACCAGCCCCTGGGGGCTGCTCCTTGGCCCCCAGCTTCCTGTCGTCACGGACCCTTTGGATTCTCGTTTTGTGTCCGCTGGTTTTAACCAGGTAAACCTGTGGTGCCTTTAGTTTGAAAACACACCAGTAGGGCACATTGGGGTTCCCCTTCTGTCCGGTGAACAGAGCCCGTCTTCTTCCAGCGCAGTGGTCAGTGTCTGGGCCCACATTCCCACCAGTGACCCAGTGGGGATAAAGGCTGCTCTGTCCCGACGGTGGAGTCGGGTGGGTCCCCGGCATCCTGGCTGGCTCCTTTAAGGCCAGCCTTTGATACAGTGTCAGGAAAGTTGTGGTTTCAAGTTCAAACTGTGGTTTTGAGAGATTCTAGCTTAAAAGGAAAAGGGCAAGGAAGCATCTCTGCGTTGGGGGTCTTCCGGAGCGAGGTCCCTTCCCTGGAGGAGGCGTTCCGTGTGTTTCCCTCCTGCTCTCTCCCCTTTGCTCTCCTGGGCTTTCTGAGGGTGGGGACTCAGGGCCTTAGGGGGAAAAATAATCGGCATCTCTCAAAAACCACAGTTTGGACTTGAAACTCAACACTGTGATTTGAATTCTTCAAGTCATGGTTTGAATTGAAAGGGCCTGGCCCGTGCCAGAGACCCCTCTGATGAGGCAGGCAAGCAGCGATCTCCAGATTGTGATTATGTTAACAATTAATCTTAGATGGGAGGATGGACAATAAGGTGCCGAGATCAGGAAGACAGAGTCGTGTGACGTGTTCGGTGCCTTCCAGCCGTCGGACCTGCAGCCAAGGAGACCGGCTGCGGCTAGCAGTCAGCCATTAGTCGGCCATTACTTATCAGTGGCTTCAGGCTTGACTTGGAAGCTACAGAGTCCTCACAGTTTTGGTTCCTTACCATCTTGGGAACATTCAGGCTTGAATTCCAGCAGTCGTTTGGGAACTCTGACATTGTGCTGCTGCACGTTCACATCCCCCTCCCCACTTTAAAAAAAAACGGTCAGTCACCACTCCAGGGGTGAAAGGTTGCCTGTGGAGCCCAGCCAGCCCGAGTCGCCCCTGTGCATGCAGGCACTGCCAGAGCGCCAGCCTCACTCGAGGCCTCTGCAAGCACCGACCTTGGGGAGGACAGAAACACTGACTCATCCCATGACCGTTTCGAAGGGTCACAAGCCAGAGAGAGGCCTTCTGTCTGTGGCCAACAACTTGGATCCTGCGCCCTCCGAGGAGGGTCCCTTTTGTTACTCAGAAGCCACAGGAGTGGGGAGGCAACACGGAAGAAGCGGAACTGAGGGCCATGCCCGAACTCGTCCTTGAAGATGACCCACGTGAAGTTGGAGATTCTTGGGGGCCAAACTTTGAGCCTTGGGCCAAAAAACGGAAAGACGGGAGAAAGAAAAAAGCAAACTAAAGGAACAAACTGTTGATAAGAGCAGCAAGCGGAATGCCATAAGGTCAAGGAAGCTGGGGAACTGAGAAACACCAGGGCTGTTCAGAGGGTTGTTTTGAAATGCGCCAGTAGGACTTTGCAGCATCTCAGACACCCTGGGCTCCTGAGGGTGGATGAGGATTTTTTTGGAGCAGGAGACCACTATGGGACAGACCTTGCCTGGGTACGGGATGCGGTGCAGGGGCCAGGCTACATACACGAAGCCGTGGGGCTCAGGCGTGCTGGCGTGTGGGAGGAGCTGGAACGAGGGGTGACGGGTGTGTAGAAGGAAATGTGGGTCCCGTGTAAGTGTGAGAATCCGTGGGTGGCTTCTGGGGCCAGGGTGGAGCGCCTGTTTGACACTGAGGGGGGCCTAGGCAGGGATAAGGGTGGGGTTGTGATTTTGCGGGCCCGACAGAGAGAAGGGCTGTATCCATGATGTTCTTCACTACCGAATGATGCAGAGCTGGACTGTGGCTACGTGCTCACCGAAGGCGGGCGTGGAAGCACTCTGTAGCCGGCTGAGGTCTTGGGGAAGAAGGCCGTGTGGGCGGTGGAGGGATGGGCCACCCCTTCCGGCCTCTCAGGCACAGAGGGAAGGCGCCCTAGGATTGTGAAGGTCCGCCGGACTCAGAAGGGACGTAAATATGGACACTGTGTTCAATTTAGGACACAGTATTTTTGCAACCTATTTGGTGAGAAGTTACTGCTTGGCTGAGAAGATGGATCAAAACTAACGAAGTGAGGCAACCAGTCCGAATGTGAACTTCCGCAAAAGTTCAACCACATGGGTTCAGGGAGGGCAGTGAGCTTGGCGGCTGGTGTTTAGTAAACAGCACCATGAAGACCTGGCCATGCCGGAGGTCCTCCTTTATGGTAAACTCCCTGTTACGAACCAACAGCATCAGGGGTTGTCCCAAGAGCCAAGCAGGAGTAGGACGTGTTAATGAACGTGGTGTCGGAAAGGAAGAAAGCAAGAGTTCAGGCTACCGTCCGCAGAGCGTGTTCATTTGTGCCCACGGATGNTGGGTTCAGGGAGGGCAGTCAGCTTGGCGGCTGGTGTTTAGCAAACAGCACCATGAAGACCTGGCCATGCCGGAGGTCCTCCTTTATGGTAAACTCCCTGTTACGAACCAACAGCATCAGGGGTTGTCCCAAGAGCCAAGCAGGAGTAGGACGTGTTAATGAACGTGGTGTCGGAAAGGAAGAAAGCAAGAGTTCAGGCTACCGTCCGCAGAGCGTGTTCATTTGTGCCCACGGATGTTGAGGACCTCAGTGACAGGCTGGGGTAGCCAGTGGGTGGGCATCTGCAGAGGCAAGAATGGGGCGGGGGGGGGGGTGTCGGTTATTTGGGTGGGAAGTAAAGGCGCTTCCTAACAAAGGCAGTTACTCAAAACTCGGTTGGTGTCCCTTTTGACAGGTAGTAGGGTCCTTATCCCCGGAAGTGTTTAAGCAAACCTNCCAGTGGGTGGGCATCTGCAGAGGCAAGAATGGGGCCGGGGTGGGGGGGTGTCGGTTATTTGGGTGGGAAGTAAAGGCGCTTCCTAACAAAGGCAGTTACTCAAAACTCGGTTGGTGTCCCTTTTGACAGGTAGTAGGGTCCTTATCCCCGGAAGTGTTTAAGCAAACCTTGACTAACTGGGTCCGGATGGCTAGGGCAGATTCCCGCACACAGCAGATGGCAGAATTTCAGCTTTCTGGTCATCTTTTGGGCTTTCTCCCAGCGGGATGATCCTACCCAGCCACACCACCTGCTCCTGCCCAGCGCTCTCTGACTGGCCTGGGGCAGCTGCCGGAGGCGGCAAAGAGGAGGCTGTGGGTTCAACACCTAGTTCCCCCTGACCAGGGAGCAGATGGACCCTCTGACTCACTCGCCCAGCTTTAGGGTGTAGACTGCCCAGCAGTAAAAGGACCCAGAGTCCTTTTCCACAGGGCACAGATTTCCACACTTCCCACCTTCGGACGACACAGGCCTCTTCGGCTCCACTGAGACCGGCAATGCCTGGGATGCGCAGCCTCCAGCGCCAGCCTTGTTCCCGAAGTCTCTTCCCTTCCCGGGCCTCAGTCTGACGCCCACAGCCCTTCTCAGGAAGCCGACTCCCAAAACCCGGGCAGGGGGTGGGGGCCAAGGGCTAAACCCCGCCCCCAGGGGTCCCTGATCTTTGACCCCTCCTGGGGCTCCGAGCCTTCTACCCTGGAGGCCACCAGCAGGCGGGAGTCCCTGCCTTTTGTGTGTTTCCCTCCGAGGTGCCAGAGACCCCCCAGCCTTGCGCAGCGTCCCCTCGCGGGCCCCCAGCCCCTCCTCTTGGCGTCCCCAGCCCCCCTGCTCGGCTCTGCGTGCCAGCTCGGGGCTCGCTGGTTCGCTCCCCGCGGCGCCAGGAGGAGGGGCGAGGGCCGGTAGCCCCCTCCCCCGTGCGCAGCGCCGGAGCCCAGCCGAGCCGGGGGGACGCACCGCTGCAGGTCATGTGGGCCAGACTGTTCCTCCCGGCTGCCTGTGTTGCGCTCCTGCTGCCGGGGGCCCTAGCCCGCGGCTACACTGGCAGGAAGCCGCCTGGGCACTTCGCAACAGAGAGGTAAGGACCCGAGACCCTCTCCTGCCCTGCCGCGGGGCGCTGTCGGTGTGGAGCGGGGAGGCACGGAGGGGCGCTCGGTGCCTCTTGCAACTGCAAAAAGGGGCTCCCCTCTGGGGCTCTGTCCGCACGGGCGCATCCCGGGGGGACGGACAAAGAGACTGCGGCATGTGCCTCTGGACGGATGCATCTTCTGTGCCCCTGTCCGGGGCTGTCCTGGCTGGGACGTCGAGGGAAGAACAGAGACCCAGGCGCTGGATGAGCCCATCTGAGTCCGTTCTGCAGCGTAGACCTGGGGCGAGGGGAGCTCGGGATGTGCCACCTGGTGTCCAGATTGGCTGGCTTCGCTTGAGGACGTGCTGGTGCCTCTGCCTCGGCAGGGGCTGGCTCCCCGCGGCTCCGGCCGCTCCTGGGAGGGGGCTTTCCCTGTGCTCACGCCCTGCGCACGCTGTGGACCTTGGAACCACCAGTGTCTCTCCAGGTTATGTTTCGGTTTCCGCCTATGTGCGAGGGCGAGAGAGGGCGGGGGGTGGGGTGTTTGCCCCTTTGCTCTTTCCCAACGGATGCCGCCTTCCCCTCGGGTCTCCCGGCTGCCGCGGGCGGAGCACGTGTGTGCGTGATGCTCCAAGCGAGGGAATGCGGAGTCAGCAGGCGCCCTGGCCCTCTGCCACTGCCCGGGGAGAGAGGGGCGCACAGGGGGTGGTCCCGCCGCTCGCACGTGCGTTCCACCACCGACGCCAGTTCTTACTCAGATCCAGCAAGCTCTGCGCATTTCAGAGCATTGCTGCCACCTGTCTCCCCGCCACGGCCCAGGCTCCTGGGCATTCCAACATCTGCCACTTTGGTGGCATCTCCCTCCCTTTCAGAGCTGGGTCTGAGGAGCTGCCGGCTCCTCCTTCCTAGGCGGCTGACAAAATACTCCAGCAAGGGCAGTGGATGAGACATCGCTGTCAGGTGTCCCCCCAGGGCCCCCTCTTTTTCTGGGATGACTTCAGAGAGTAAACAGGCTCTCTGGGGCTCCAGGGACTCCTTTCTGCAGTGGTTTCTGTGCTGCCCTGTGCCCCGAGCTTCCCTCTCAGACTGCATGTCACACTTGGCACTGATTCTTCTCCCCAAGGGCAGGGTGGGTCTGTCTTGTCCACCCAAGTCCTCAGCCCCGACCCTCAGACTGTTCCCATCACCCTCCAAACAGGTGGAGCACAGGTGGGAGGGTGTTCTGGGCTCTCTTCTGCCCTGTGGGCCACCCCCCCCCCAGCCAGTCACAAAGCACTGGTTGTAGGGATGCCGTCCGCTTCCCTCCAGGCCCGTCCACTGTCCCCTGCCCCCACCCTGTGCTCCCTCTGCCCCCTGTCCTCCTGCACTCACACCAGCCACCCCCACGCCTCATCCCCACCTCAGCCTTCCAGGAAACCTGACCCTACTCTGGGCTCCGTAGCCAGTCCTGTTGTGACACGTGTCACAGTATGCTGTTATCACCTGGTTCTTCGGCTGCCCTGCTGCCCAGTGCCCCTGAAGGTGGGGAAAAGACTTGCTCAGTGGCTGTTGGCTGTGCTGCTGGCCCTCACCCAGCTTCTGGTTCCCTTTCACTCCTCTGGGCAGCTCGCCGGTGTCCCCACCCCCACCCCAGAGGGGTAACCTGGGGAACAACATCTGTCTAGCCCCGCTGGGGCTGCCCTTCCTCTTCTCTTCTGCTGGCTTCCCTTCTCAACCTTTCCCTCAACCACCAAGTACTGAGCACCTACTGTGTGCTAGGTACTGCTCCTGGTGCGGAGGTGAAGAAAAAGATGAAGCCCTGTCCTCCAGGAATCATGGGGGAGACAGATAATGAACAAATCAACACGTTAAGCCCTAGCTGGTGTGGCTCAGTGGATTGAGCTTGGGCTTGTGAATCAGAGGGTCACGGGTGGATTCCCATTCTCGGGCACCTGCCTGGGTTGCAGGTCATGCCCCCAGTGGTGCCCTTGGGGTGCATGCACGAGGCCACCACACATTGATGTTTCTATCCCTCTCTCCTTCCCTTCTCCTTTCTCTAAAAATAAATAAAATCTTTTTAAAAAGTCGACAAGTTAATAAGTATTGTATTGTCCTGGGAAGTGAGTGTCATGGAAAGAATGAAACAAAGTCAGAGTCGACAGGAAGGGCCTCTGAGAAGACGGCATGAGCAAGGAGATCTGGGTGAAAGGAGGGAACGACCCAGTATGTGTCCGAGGAGGGACCTTCCTGAGAGGGCACTGGAGGTGCAAAGGCCCTGCGGTAGCTCGCCCTGGGCTCTTCATCCACTGCAGCTTTTCCCCCTCAGCGCCGAAGCCCCTCAGAGGGCCCCTCCTGGCTACTCTGCTCCGTGCTCCTGCGGCAGTGAGCTGTAGGACACTGGTGCCTTTGTCTGTGTCCTCCAGGACTGGCTGTCAGGGTCATTTTTCTTTGGAAACTTCCCACTGCCTCTCCTGAGGGTCTCAAGAACTGTCTGTTGACGGACGGACTGGCTGGGTTGGGAGGCTCCCCCTCCTCTGCAGACACATCTGAGGTGGAAAGCGCTCTCTCCTCTCTTGCAGACGCCGGCTGGGCCCCCACGTCTGCCTCTCAGGGTTCGGGAGTGGCTGCTGCCCTGGCTGGGCGCCCTCCGTGGGCAGTGGGCACTGCACCCTTCGTAAGTGCCTGTCCCTGGGCCCCAAACACCCTCCCCAGCTAGGTGATCATTCCCTGGGACTGGCCTGAGGGGCAGACTGGAGGCCCCAGCCTCCCCCGCTCACCTGCGTTTCTCCTCTCAGCCCTCTGCTCCTTTGGCTGCGGGGGTGGCATCTGCATCGCGCCCAATGTCTGCTCCTGCCAGGATGGAGAGCAAGGGGCCACCTGCCCAGGTAACTGGGGGCGGGCAGCGGCTCATGGGAGGAACTGTGTTCACGCTGAGATCACGTGCCAGACACTGGGCTCACATATCATCCGCACACCGCCCTGTTAGAATAGCAGGCATTCTTAGCCCCACTGTGTAGGTGAGGACATTGAGGCACAGAAGTCAGTGGCTGACCCAGGATTACGTGGCTAGTGAGTGGCAGAGCTGGACTGAGACTCAGGCCTGTTTGCCTCCTGAGGCACCCTCCCAACAAAACTCAGGAGCGCCTGTGGGGTGGGGGCAGCTGGGACCGAGGCCATGTGCCGCTCACGTGCGTGGTGCCCGTTTCAGAAGGCCACGGACCCTGCGGAGAGTATGGCTGCGACCTCACCTGTAACCATGGCGGCTGTCAGGAGGTGGCCCGCGTGTGCCCTGTGGGCTTCTCGATGACAGAGACAGCCGTTGGCATCCGGTGTACCGGTGAGAGACCTGGGAGCAGTGGAGGAGGGGCGGGCAGCAATTATGTCCCCTCCCCGCCTGCCACGGTGGCCTCCAGAGCTGAGCTGGGATGAGCTTTGCTCTTTGAGAGTGGGCAGGGAGGCAGGTGAGCCAAAGGGATAGGACCCTCCTGCTATTTCCCAAATATTTACACCACTCCTGTTACGGGTGGGAACTGAGCTGGGGGCGGGGACCGTAAGCGTGTATTACACACAGACAGAATGGGACCAGAACTGGCGTGTGCAAGGTGGGACTGGAGGAGGCTGGGACACAGAAGTCCCCCTGGGGAGAGTGACATCAGAAAGAGGAGAGAAGCGAACCCCCAGAACTGTTGTATTTGTTCACGATTTTGAAATGTTCCCGCTGGCAGTCAGTTCCCTTCCCCAGAGGCGGCCACTCGGACCAGTTTCTTGCTTATCTTTCCAGGGAGGGGAAAGTCTCTTTCTGAGGTTTGATTTGGTAAAAATCATGTTTCTTCCCCTGAACACAGACGTGAAAGGTGACTCATTTTGGAACATTTGGAAAGTATTGTAAAGGAAGGGAATTCGGGGGAAAATAGACCCGCCGGTCCCAGAGGCCCCTGCCCAGAGATATTTATTACAAGGATGAGATTCCTCCCACCCTTGTTCCTGGGTGTGTATGTGTTTGTAATCCTGTGTCTACAATTGTGTGTGCTACACATGCACATTTGTGTGTTTTATAAAATGGGCATCACGTCTTGTCTGTAGTTTTCGTTCATTATGTTTCCCGCTGAACTTTACCCTGGGAGCACGAAATAGTCTGCCCAACGTAGTTTTTCGCAGCTGCATGTGTGGCTGCTGTGAGCGCCCAGCGCTGCTACCCGTCACCGAGCTTGTCTGCTGTGTTTTGCCGCTGTCAATAATGCCGCAATAAAGGGCTTCTTGGCAGCATCTCTGGCTGTTCCCAGAAAAGCTGGTGGCTTGGAGCGTCTCCCGAGAGAGGCTTGCTGCTGGGGCTCCTTGCCCCACCGTCCCCTTCAGGAAGGATGAGGCCATTCATTTTCCCCTGCATGTCTTTCATGGGGGGTAGTTTCTGCCCACACTTCTTGCTGCAGAGGCAAACTGGGCCGAGGAAAAGGCAGAGAATCGTGTTGGAGCAAGAGCAGGGTGGGGGCACTGGCCACAGCCTGAGGCAGTAGGATGGGGTTAGCCAGGGTGGGCTTCTTAGGAGCGGTGGGCGTGCTCCTGAGGAGCCCAGAGTGCGGATGGAGGTGTCCTGAGGGGCCGGGGCCGGAGGGTGGGAGACCCAGGTGCAGACCCGATTGGGCAGAGCTGCTCCTGTGGGTCTTCCAGAGCCGCCGTGGTTCCCGGATGAGGAAGGGGTGCCACAGGGGTGCAGAGGTCTGTTTTCCAGCCCCCTCGCCCCTCAGAACCTCCCCAAAGCACTTCTTGTATCCAGTCACCCCACCCTGGGCAGAAGCTCTGCGGGGTCCTTGGTGCTTCCCAGCCAAGCCTTCACCCAGCTCTCCAGCCCTGCCTCCCGAGGCCCCAGTCCAGCCGGGCTGGACCCCACGTCTTCCCTGTGGTCTCAGGACGTCCTCAGACTCCCTCCCCTGACGGCCCCTCACCCTGGAGCCTCCAGGTCCTCTGAGCCCACTCCTCCTCCAGCACTCTCCCGCTGTGCACGGCAGGGCGTTCCCTGGTGGGGCCCATATCACCCGGCCATGCGGCTCGTGGGCGTGTGTCGTGGCTCCTCCGGTATCAGACTGTAACCATCTGGAGAGTCAGCATTGTATCTCAGTCCCATTTGTGTCCCCACTGTCTCCCCGCCGTTCCTGCTTGCACAGGCGGCACTCTAAACATTTATGGGGCTTTACTCAGCCTTCCTGCCCATTCCCTCTGCCCTGGTGCGGTTGCCCTGTGGGTGGGATATAGCATCCTTTTGGTCATCGGTCTGCATAGGTCAAAGAGGAGGGGCCTGGCCCCTCGGCCTCTTTCTGGGGCCCCTGACGCTCCTGGTGCCTGGTCTTCCTTCCCGTAGTGGGGTGGGGCAGGCGGGTGTGGACACGGGGTCCGTGTGGGGTGTTTTCTCCCTGCACCCCAACCATGTTGACAGTGGGCTGTGCAAGGGCATCTTCTCTCTTCCCAGATGTTGATGAATGTCTGAGCTCCTCCTGTGAGGGCCAGTGCGTGAACACGGAAGGGGGGTTTGTGTGCGAGTGCGGGCCGGGCATGCAGCTGTCTGCCGACCGCCACAGCTGCCAAGGTGAGCGG
Organism: Sturnira hondurensis; assembly: GCF_014824575.4. NCBI lineage: Eukaryota > Metazoa > Chordata > Mammalia > Chiroptera > Phyllostomidae > Sturnira > Sturnira hondurensis. The sequence goes on along the minus strand of NW_028084511.1, from coordinate 1,376,274 downwards.
CTCGGGTCGGGTGGGTGATGGTGACGCTGTCACCGCTGCTGCTGGGCTCTGATGTGGACCCTGTGGTCCTACAGGCCCCGCTGGGCCAGGCTCTGGAGACCCAGGGCCAGTTGGGAGGAATATGACCCTCCAGCTGCCTCAGTCTGGTGGGGAGGAAAGCAACGAGGTTGGGCCCATCAGTGCTGTGGGACCCAGAGAAGAGAAGACATCTCTTTTCCTAAAGGAGCAGGGTGAGAGCGAGTTTTAAAAATAATTACTCATTCTTTTAAGATGGCTTTTCTCTATAGAATTAGGGAAGGAAACACTGGTAAACGAGGCAGTGAAGGTGAAAGTTCCCCCTTGATACTGCAGTAGTATTTTCTGCGTGTTTGACATTTTCATCAGTTGTAACAAAGGTTTTACAAGTTGCTAGCTCCAAGCCCTCTCTTCCACTTCTGCGCTCCACTCTCCCTAGAGAGATAACTAAGTTATGTCTTAAGACATAACTCTGATGTCTTAGCTCAAGCTCCTATAACAAAATACCAACAACTTACCAAGAACATATCATAGTTCTGGAGGCTGGAAGTTTAAGTTCAAGGTGCCGGTCTGTTGAGTTCCTGGTGAGCGCCCTCTTCCTAGTTTACAGATAGCAGAGAGAGTGAGCAAGATCCCTGGTGTCTCTTCTTCTAAGGGCACCGATCCCATCGTGAGGCCTGCCCTCCAGACCTCATTGAAACCTGGTTACCTCCCAAAGGCCCACCTCCTAACCCTGTCCCATGGGAAGTTATGGCTTCAACACAGGAATCCGGGGCACACGATTCACCATGGCACCCGAGTGCCTGGCTGCCTCTCCCCAGCACGTGCACGCGCACACAGAAATGACAGTAAGAGGCGAGCAGCTCACTGTCCCGAACTGCTGTGTCTGGGCACCGTGCTAAGCATTACACACGCATTTTCTTGTTCCACCCTCAGAATTCTCCTGTGAAGTTGGTACTGTTTATTTCCATTTTCCTTAGAGGAACACTGGGGCCTAAAGAAATTAAATGACTTGCCCAAGATCCTGGCAGAGCTGGGACTGGAACCCAGTCCTTCCTCTGCGTGCCTTTCCCCCCTCGACAGTCTGTCTTGAAGGTCTCTCCTTGGGGTCGACAGACCTGCGTTGTTCTTTTAACTGCTGCCTGGTAGTCTGCAGTGCAAATGTGCCACAGTTTACTAACTCTTCTCTTAACCAGTGAACATGGAGGTTATTTCCATTTTTTCACAATTCCAAATCCCAGCATAGGGGAGCGTTGACAGAGGAGGTGCTGTAGAAGTGGAGTTTTGAGGTATGAGTAGGAGTTTTCCAGCCAGACAAGATAGAAAGGTAGTCTGAGCAAACCGGAGACCATGGATGAAGGGGAGGCCTCCAGAGTGTGGTGCGCTTGGGACATAGCAAGAATTTGAGCCAGAGCAAATGCGAGGAGACGAAAAGGCAGCCCTGGGTTTGTGAACTGGGGGGCTGCATTAGTCCTCGTGGGAGCCACGGAGGGCGGGTGGCCCAATCACAGGTGCCTGTTGGCTGGGACATGCCTCAGGCTTTGTAGAGGGTATTTCAGGGAGAGGCAGGACAATGCAGGAGGTTGTCACTCTTCTCCAGACTGTAGACAGAGGTGGCCAGGCTAGGGGGTGGCAGTGGAAGTGGAGAGAAGGCTGGTCCAGCGAGCACTTAGGAGTTGATCCACTGCATGTGGGCAGTGAGAAAGAGAGGGGTTAAGATGGCCCCCCACACCCCTTCGAGGGACAGGGGGTGGCAATGAGAGACATGGGGGGAGCACGTATTTCCACAACTCCATGGATGAAAGAGCTCCGGCCTTGTCGGTTCCCTCCCAGACACGGACGAGTGCCTTGGGACCCCCTGTCAGCAGAGGTGTAAAAACAGCATCGGCAGCTACCGGTGTTCCTGTAGGACCGGCTTCCACCTGCACGGCAACCGGCACTCCTGTGTAGGTAAGGTCGGGGGGACCTGCTTGTCTTCACACTTGGGCTGCCAGCCTGGAAGATGGACAGGTCCAAGCCCAGGGACAGGGCAAGGTCGGCAGTCTTGACTGCCCGGTCCCCTGGAGCCCGTAGGTGCTTGAAGCCTCTGCTCAGTCTGCCTTTGGCTGGGGAGGGCGGGGCTCCGCATGGAAGACCCCGCTTGGACTCCTCCTGGCCACGTGCCACTTTCATCCTGTTGTGTTTCTCTTCCGCCCCTCCTCCCAGATACACCCCAGGATTCCTTTCTGCTCACCCATTTTCTTGGCTGCCTTTGCTCCCCTGGGTAAATAAAGCACGTTATGTCTTCCTTAGTGCCTCAGGTTTAGAAGGAGACCCCTGTTTTCTCAGCCCATTAGCTGAAATTTCCAGCAAGGGACTGGCATGTTTGTCTTGCACTTGGCTCGTGAGTTGAAGGTGGGGTCCCATGGGCCTGAAAAAAGGCCTTGTTCTAGCAGAGTGCGGTGTTTGTCCTGAAGCCGACCCTGAGCAGCACAGTGGTTTTTGAGACTCTTTTTTTCCCAGAAGGGGCCAGAGCACGGACCCCCGACAGGTGGGATGGTGGAAGGCTCGGAGATAGGATTCCCAGCGGGCTCATCCCCGCCAGCACTTAATCATTGCTGCGTGATGCTGGGGGTGAGTCGCTGGTGCGCCCACAGAGTGCCTCCTGATGGGGGAGCCTTCCAGGGGGACTAGCGTAGATTTCAGCGCCACTGCCAGACGTCTGAGTCACGTCCACACCCTGGGGCAGGGAGACTCCCCTAGCCATTTGGTCTAAGGGATGATGGAAGAAAGGCTCGGTAGCCCCGACAAGACAGCGAGGCTCTCCTGCAGATGTTAACGAATGTCGGAGACCGCAGGAGAGGCGAGTCTGCCACCATTCCTGCCACAACACCGTGGGCAGCTTCCTGTGCACGTGCAGGCCTGGCTTCAGGCTGCGAGCTGACCGCGTGTCCTGTGAAGGTGAGCAGCCAGCCCCGCCTCCCAGCTCCCGGCCCCGCCCTCAGCCCCGCCCTCCCAGAGCTGGACCCTCTTCTGCCTCCGCCCACTCTTGTTTTCATTCCTCTTATTTCTACTTTCTTCCGTCCTCCTTCCATTTCTTTATCCATTCTTTCTCCCGTATCACTTCATTGTTTCCCTAGCCCTTCTGCTTTCCTCCAAATGGTAAAAGGGGAAAACATGAGCACGTGACATAGGAGCCCCAGTAACCTGGGCTCCCAGGGGCAGACACTCTCGGACAGTGGTGTCAGATCACTCTGCCGTACTTTACCAGTGTGCCTGTAGATAGAGGTATAACATTATACAAAAACTGGAGGTGGGCCTTCTAGTCCATGGCAAGTTCTTCCAGGCCTCAGCATCCCATCCCAGGAAGCCACCCATGGGTGGGGGGCAGGAACACCGTCCCGCTGGTCCCCTTGGCCTGCTCTTCTGGGACTTTTCCCTCAGTCCTTCTGTGTGATTGTGTCCACAGCCCCAGTACTTCAGAGGTGAGCTGGTGGTATTAGACTCGTTATGTTGATGAAGAAAGTGGCCCAGAGACCTTCGCTGACTCTGGTGGTGGAGCTGAGTTCAGGCGCCCAGTCTCACCTCCCTCAAGATGCCCCTGTGCTTCTGTTTCAGCTTTCCCGAAAGCCGTGCTGGCCCCATCCGCCATCCTGCAGCCCCTGCAGCACCCGCCCAAGATGCTGCTGCTGCTCCCAGAGGCCGGCCGGCCTGCCCTCTCCCCCGGACACAGCCCTCCTTCCGGGGCTCCTGGGCCTCCAGCCGGAGTCAGGACCACCTGCCTGCCATCTCCCACCCCTGCACTACCAACAGCTTCCCCTTCTGCCCCAACGAGGTTGATGTCCACCCTGATGGCCACCCTAGTGCCTAGTGTCCACCTGTTGGGGACGCTCGGACCTCCCTCACAACTCCAAGACAAGGTGGTGGTTACCCCTTCCTTGCCCAGGGGCCCCACGGCCCCACAGCCGGCACCAGGGCCCTCTGCCTGCTGGCACCTAGGAGCCACATATGAGTCGGGGAGCCACTGGACAGAGCCTGGGTGTTCCCAGTGCTGGTGCGAGGTGGGTGTGAGGGTCCTCGGGGCTGCCCTGGTCTGGTGCTGGGGCTTTGTGGTGATGGGAACATCTGCTTCCAGGATGGGGAGGTGACCTGTGAAAAGGTGACATGCGAAGCTGCTTGTTCCCACCCCATCCCCTCTGGAGACGAGGAGTGCTGCCCGTCGTGCGCAGGTGGGAGCTGGTCCCGGGGCGACGGCTGTGAGTGCCCACGGGGTCCCTCCTCTTCCCTTCCCCAGCCTTTCTGCAGCTGAAAGTCTCTTCTCCAACTTTCTCATACCTTAGAATCACCTGAAGGGGGACCCCTGGGCCCCACCCCCAGAGCTTCTCATTCAGCAGGTGTGGGGAGCGCCAGGACTTGGCATTTCTAACAAGGTCCCAGGTGATTCTGGGGGCTGCTGGTCCGGGGACCACAGTTTGAGAACCACTGGTCTGGGCTGTGATCTCTCTCGGGCAACTTTTCATCTCCTGGGGGTCCCTTCTGAGCTTCTCTCACTCATTCATTCATTCATTCCGTGAGTTTCTGCGTTTCCACTCTGCAGTCCCCTGGTCTTGCCCCGTCCTGTAGCCGGAGGAGCAAGCACTTGCAAATTCTTCCCCTTTCCTGATTTCCTCCCACAATCTGCCTACAGTCTTTCGTTTGCTTCCCATTGCTGTTAGGATAAAGACCCCAAATCTTAGCAAGTCCTTCGACAGAGCTCCTCAAAACCCTGCGCACCCGTTTCCCTGCGGTTAGAATGCAGACTCTCGCTCGGTGGAGCAGGGGAGGGGCCCGAGCATCTGCATTGCTATGGTGATACGATGCCGCAGTTGCTGCACTTGGAGCAGCAATGAAAAGCCTTCCTGCGAGTGAGAATAAAAGGCACCTACTGACTTGCTCAGTGATAGTCGTGACCTTTTACTGTGTCTCTACTTCATCCTGAGCCCTAAAGGCGAAGTGCTGGGCACTTCACGTCTGAGGTTGTGGGTTCTTCTAGGTCCCCCACAAGGCACTTGGCGGCATCTCCATTTTACAGTAAAGACAGCTGAATCTCAGAGAGTTTGAGTGACATGTCCAAGGCCCCTCGGGTGACCAAACGGGCAGGCCAGGTATTGAACCCAGGGCTGTCTGGCTGCCTTTCCTGCCTAACCGGAATAAAAGGCCACACTCTCCGCACAGCTGTGGTTTTGTCAGGCATGCACAGAACCCCCAGGGGCATCCTGTGGGGGCGCCCCCCGGTGGTTCTCCAGGGGTCTCAGGGCCACGCAGTTCTGGGTACCTGGATCTGCCGCTCCGGGGGCGTCCCGGCCAGTGAGAGAGGGTTCCAGGCACATTATGCTTGGAAAAGGAATGGGGCCGCAGGCTCCTTCTGCTTTGAAGAGGTCTGATGCCTCCTCCACTCCTGTTTGTCTTCCCAAGGCTGTTTTCACAGTGGCGTCATCAGAGCCGAAGGGGCCGTGTTTTCTCCTCCCACGGAGAACTGCACCATCTGTGTCTGCCTGGTGAGCATCACAGGATTCCTGAAGCCTTGAAACCCCACGGGTGTTTTCTTAACCTTTGGGGGTTTTAGAGGAAGGGGGGAAGACAGGGTATAAGAGGAGGGCTGGCTGAATGCAGGGAGAGTTCCCAGGTTGTAGATTTTTGGTCAGAACCTGTCGGATCTAAAAGCCAGGGGGTTGGGGGGGGAACGTGAAACCTGTAGGTCTGTGGAACCAGGGAGGTTTCTGCTGAGCAGAGAAGAGCCAGCAGGCAAACAGGGTCCATCTGTCTAGGAAGGGGAGGGGATGAAAGTCCCTTGGAAACTTCCCACTGGGGAGGCTGTTTTTCTCTCCAGGCCAAACATTTGCCAGCACAGGGGAGGTATCCACGTTTGGTAGGGAGAAGGCTCATTACTGGGCTCCGTTGGTGACGAGTGTTTTGCTCTAGGCATATTCACTCCTCCAAGAATACCAATGAAGCACCTACTGTGTGCCAGACACTGCCAGATGCAGTCACACAGATTTGATTATGAGCATGCAGTGTGTGCCAGGCACGGGCCTTGGTGCTTGTCACCTGATGCCTCCCCTGAGGCTCCTGCCAGCTCTTCAAGGTCAGCTTTGTCGTCCCTATTCTATAGATGAAAAGACTGGGGCTGGGACGAAGCAGAGGTGGGATTTGAACTGAGGTCCGTCTGCATCCAAAGCCTGGAGTTTGTCCACCAACCCTCACTGCCCCTCTCTGACCATCTTTAGAAGCAGCCCCGGGTCTGACAGTGATGACCGAAGCTTCGGTGTGAGATCAGTGGGGTGGGACATGTAGGCAGATACCACACCCACTGCCGAGCTCTTCCTGGGTGTCACACCCACAGTGGCCAAGCACTTTTGTGGGTGATCTCCTCCCACATAAGCCTCGGCATCCCCTGGTAGGTGGGCAGACCGAGGCTCAGAGAGGTGACGCACTTTGCCGAAAGTCACTCGGCTCGTTAGTGGAGGGGCAGACCCTGGCGAGGGGTGTCGTTTCCACCGGGAAGCAGCCTGCTCTGGAAACGGAGATGTTCTAACCACCCCATAATAAGCTGCAGACACTGGGTCCCCGCAGACTGTCCTTGCTGTGACCATGGTGGCATTTAAAGGTGTGGGAAGGCTTTCTCAGGCTTTCTTTAGGAGGCTTCTGTGTTGGACAGGAAACCCAAGCTGTGGTGGGAGATGGGTGGGGCGGGAGCTGGCTCTGGATGGGCCTGAAGAGTGCTGGGTCCTCCCCGCCCCGCCCACCCTGGTCTCTCACCTCCTCAGGCTGGGAATGTGTCCTGCATCTCCCCCGAGTGTCCTCCCGGCCCGTGTCAGACCTCCCCAAAGTCCGACTGCTGTACTTGTGTTCCAGGTGAGAATTTAGCGCTTTTTTTAAAAAAAGGTTTTATTTTCTTTTATAGAGAGAGGGGAAGGGAGGGAGAAAGAGAGGGAAAGAAACACCCATGCCTAAGAGAAACATTGGTCGGCTGCCTCTCGCACGCCCCCAACTGGGGACCTGGCCCGCAACCCAGGCACATACGCCCTGACTGGGAATCGAACCGGAGACCCTTCGGCCTGCAGGCCCTCACTCAACCTGCTGAGCCACACCAGCCAGGGTGAAGTTAGTCTTTTTGTATGTTCTGGGGAGGGGTGTCTTTTTGAGTGGAGGAGAGAGGAAGGAGATTGATGTCTGCTTTAGGCCCTCAGGTCAAGTGATACATTTCAAAGTGCCTATTTTAATTGAACTCCTACTATGTGTAGAGTGGTTTGGGTGCTGAACGGGGCTCACAGCCTGGCCTGCCTCTGCGCCTAGAGGCACCCTCAACATGGGCAGGAAGAGGATTGAGCCCACTCATGGCAGTGCTCTGTCTGGAGACAGAGAGGGGACCTCACCTCCCCCACCAGTGGGTTGGTCCTTTGTGAAAAATGTGGTTCTCTTGCCCAGGATGACCTCATCACAGTCACTGATATTCCCTGCCAGCTCTGTGTCATTGCCCTGCAGACACTTGCCAGACCTTGATCCCACTGAGTCTGGGTGTCACTGCCCTGAGGGAGTATTGTTCAGAACCCCATTTTATAGATGAGGAAACTGAGGCTCAGAGAGTCAAGTCGCTGCCCAAAGACACACGGCCAGTTAGTACAGGAGCAGAACTTGAACTCAAGTCTACCTGATTCCAAAGTTGGCACCCTTTTAAAATTTTTTTCTTAACTTTTTACTGTTGTATTATTTTTTAACTAAATCTTTTTTGAATAGGCACTATAACCCCTAGGAGGTGGGAACTGTTATCAACCCCACTGAACAGATGAGAAAACTAAGGCTCAGTGAGCTTCAGTGTCCCGCCAGAAGTCACTCCCTGGTGGGTTGGATCAGTGGGATTTGAACTCAGGGCAGTCTGACGAGTGCCAGGTGGGCCCGGACAGGTTTTAGGCTGTTTATTCCTGTGGGGGACCCTCAAAAGGGAGGCCCCCACTGAGCCTTCCCAGCCCCCCCTGGGTGGCACGGCTCCCCGAGCCGTCTCAGGTGTCTGGCACAGTCTTTTTCCATTTCTTCTTTCCTCCTCCTCTGGAGTTATTCTGGGCTTCCCTTGCCCTTTTGGTTAAGGACCTTATTTTACACATGGTTCATCGTCTGTCAATGTTTAAGTAGTAGTGTATTTTTTGTCGGGGGTTTGGAGGGGGGAAGTGAGTGAGGTTTTCGGGCATGGGCTGTGCTGTGGGAGCATGGGAACTTCCCCAGGGCCCCCCACCTGTTTTCTCCCCTTTTTCTTTAGCCGCCGGCACCCAAACCTTGAGCTGCTTCTTCCTTTCCTCCCCACAGTGAGGTGCTATTTCCACGGCCGGTGGTATGCAGATGGGGCTGTGTTCAGTGGGGGTGGTGACGAGTGCACCACCTGTGTCTGCCAGGTAGGGGCTGACTTGGTGGGTGACAGGGAGGGTGCAGGGCACAGCACTTACCCAGGAGAAGAGGGCCTGCCATGCAGAAAGAGGGACTGAGACAGGAAGGGGACTAAAAGGACCTGCACTCACCAAGGCCTTCCACGGGCTCCTTGAAGTTCGCCCTTCAGCAGTGCTATTTGTAGAGCACCTACTGTGTGCCTAGAGCAACGCTGAGTGCTGGAGCTCCACAGCCTAGGTGGATGATGGACAGGTGACCAGAGCTCCTAGCCAGACTGCAGGTTTCGGGGGAGCCTTCTTGGAGGGAGGGACGCTAAGGCGAGACCTGAGGGGTGGCCAGTACTAAGCAAGTGAGGAGCTGAGGCTGGTGTGCCTGGGCAGGGGAGAGGGCGTGGCATGCAGCCCTCCTGGCTGGAGCACAGAACACACCCAACTAGAGGCAGGTAAGAGATGAGGCTTCAGGCAGGGGTTGGGATGGTGTTTGGGTTAGATTCCAGGAAGCAGGGCCTAGGGCGAGATTCCCGTGGAAGAAGATACTTTCCCAGGGAGTGCTGTGAGGTGGGGGCAGCAGGAGGGTCAGGGGAGGGAGCCCAGTGAAGACTGGGGCTCAGGCTGACAACCCCGGGCCTCTGGAGTGGGCGCTGCACGGCACAGACAGGCGTGTTGGGAGCCCAGGGAGCATTAGTCACTTGCGTGTGCTTCCTTGCTCCCCAGGGAGTCTGGGTGAGGGAACCGTCTGGCACCTGGAAGACATGGTCCTCATTGGCCGAGGGTAGTACTTAGCGGAAGGGGCCTGGGGTGCTGTGACGGACTCTGCCTCGGACTCCGCTGTGAAAGGCTTTGCCGGCCAGGCTGAGGGCTTTGGACTTGGCAGTGCTGCTGAAGGTTTTAGGTGGTGGAGTGATGTGATCAGATGGGTGCGTGAGAAGGTTCTCTGGCTGCAGAGCGAGAGCAGATTGGAGAGAGAGCAGAACGCGGGGAGCCAGAACAGAAGCTGCTTTGCAGGCGTGAAGGGAAGCGATGCTGGTGGCTGCAGGCAGGGCAGACAGGGCAGCCTCCACATGAGCAGCGGGCACATTCCCAGGACCCCCCAGCCTCACCCCAGCCCCCAGGGGAGGACTCACCCTTCCTCTCTCCCCTGCTCCCTGGAGATTTCTTTGTCGCTTTTAGGAGGGGGATGGCAGCCCTCCAATGGCCCAGGGCTGGGGAACTGCCCTCACGGGCCCATGCCCTTTGGCTTTCTTCCAGAATGGGGAAGTGGAATGTTCCTTCACACCGTGTCCAGAGCTGGACTGCCCCCGTGAGGAGTGGTGGCTGGGCCCTGGACAGTGTTGCTTCACCTGCCGGGAGCCCACGCCCAGGACAGGTGAGGGTCCCCAGTGCCGTGTCCCAGGGCTGCGCCCAACACAGGCCCTTGAGGAGGGAGGCTGGGCTGTACCCCTTGCACTGTTAGAATGAGTCTGAGTGTGTCGGTTTGCATGTGTGTGTATCTACCTGTGTGTCTGTGTGAGTGTGTGTTTGTGTGTCAGTGTGTGTTTGCATATTTGTGCATGTGTCTGTATATCTGTGTGTGCGAGTTGCTTCTCTGTGTTTGTGGGTGCATATGGAAGCACACGTTTGTGTGACTGCCTTGTGTACACCAGGTGCAGGTTTGGAGGGCACACTCACCAAGTGAGGGAGCCGGCAGGCAGCCGAGGGCGGCCCCCGGAGTGAGTGTGCACCCTCGGAGCTGTCTCCATGGCGTGAGGGAGTGGAGGTGTCTGTCCTTGCTGGGCAGAGTCGCAGGTCCCGCGGGCACTCAGGACCCTCCTCAGTCGGTCCCTGTGCCCAGCCATCCTGTCTCCCTCGCTGTTCCCCGCCCAGGCTGCTCTCTGGACGACAATGGGGCCGAGTTCCCGGTGGGACAGATCTGGTCTCCTGGCGACCCCTGTGAGCTATGCGTCTGCCAGGTGAATGACAACCTGCGCGCCTTCAGCTGCTTACCTGCTGCTCCCGCCTCGGCTGAGCAGACCCCTTGGCCCGGCCCCGGTGCTCTGATCCGGGGCGCCCTGCCCCTCCGGACGCTGGGCCACCCAGCCCTGCCCTCAGTCTGGTTTCCACGCTGTCAGGCTCCATTTAAACAGAAAAGGTTGGGACCCAGCATCTCTGTCCTCAGTGGACTGTGCGGGGTAATGGGGCGTGGCTCTCTGCCTTGAGAGCGGTGTGTGCCGCACTGTGCATGGGACGGCGGAGTCCTCATAGCAGGTTCCCCTGGGCACAGATAAGTGAGGGGCTGGGGCAGCCAGTTGTTCAGGCCTTTTCTGTGAACTCGCGGTGTTCTCACCATTAACCCGAGTCTCGTGACCTCATCTCATCGGAAGTGGGTAGGGGCCAGGTGCTTGAGTTTTAGAGTCAGATGGATGGAAATGCCAACACAGCTGCTTACCAGGAAGCGCAGTTTTTTAGCTCATTGTTTAAGTGCATGTTGGCTTTTTTTTTCTACGTTAAAAGAGTTCAGATTCTCCTAGACCTTTGCGTCTCAAAGCGAGGTCCCTGTGCCCTTGGTGTCGTGGGCGTCACTTGGAGCCTGGCGAACATGCAGAGTCTTGGGGCTGCCTGGACCTGCTGCGCAGAAGCAGCGCTTTACCCCTGCGTGCTGGGGTGGGGAGGGGTTCATCAGCGTGTGGGAAGCGCGACCTTCCAGGCCTTTGAGGTGCCGTTTGTGAATCAGCCTCAGACCCTTCCAGACCTGGGAGACGGCTCATTGGAATCAGAGTTGGGAGGGCAGTGCGGCTGCTGCCGTCTTTCTCCGTCGTGACTGATCTGGGCACTCGGGTTGTGAGAAAGTAACGCAGAATGTTCATAAACATTCAGACTCTGAGGGATAGAGAGAAAGATTACATGGCACCTTTGTCTTCTGAAATAGGCATTTCAGGTGGAGTGCAAAAATAGGGTTGTATTACACTCCGTGGCGTGGGGTGAGCCAGGGTTCCAGCACCAAGAGTGGAATTTGGGGTGGGGGCAGGGGTGTGACGGCACAGCCCTGGCTGCTGTGGCGGGGACGGGGGGCGGGGGGGGAAGGACAGGAAGCTGAGGAGACTGAACCCCAGTCCGCACATTCCCTCTCTTTGGATACGGGCATCTTTGGAAGGTTCACACCTCCTCCTCAAGTGGCTGGTCCCCGTTGAGGGAGACCTGCCACCTCCCACTGCACCGGGGCGCCCTTTAGGGCAAGCCTTGGCCAATTTCCAGCATCGCCGCTGTTTGGGGTGGGGCTGGGAGGGTGGAGTGGGGCATGGAGATAGAGACCGGTGCTGCAGGTGGGATCTTGGTGAAGTTCCTCTTCTTCAGGCAGATGGTTCCGTGAGCTGCCAGAGGACAGACTGCGTGGACTCCTGCCCGCACCCAATTCGGATCCCTGGACAGTGCTGCCCGGACTGTTCGGCAGGTGAACTCCCTGTGGGGGCTGCGGAGCACCCCTCCCCGCCCTCGCCTTCGGGCTCCCCATCCCGGGCCCCTCCGTGCAACGCACCGCACGGGTTTCATCTCGGGTAATCCTCACAACCACTCCCCGGGGCAGCCCATCTCACAGATGAGGAAACTGAGGCTCAGAGACGTAGAGACTGGGCCTGTGGTAGGGGCTGTCTAGTGCCGGAGGTAGATATGAAGATGTGCAGAGCTTACAGCTTAGGGTGGGGTGAGGCTTTTCTAGTCCCTTTGTGATGTAATAGCTACATCTATATGTAACATCTCCGTGATACATGTTTCTATCTAATATATTATACATATATTTGCCTTTAAAATATTTCCCTACCGTCTCATCACTGTTTGTTTACTTACTAGTACGTGGTGAATGCCGTCGAGGAGGCCCCGTCTAGATGGGTCTCTGTGGGCATCAGGAGACAGGGGGGAGCAGTGTGCAGGAATGAGTGCTCTGGAGGGTGGGGTTTGGCTGAGTGGGGAGGAGCGGAGAGGGTGTCTGTGGTGCCAGGCTCCCGGGTTGACTCTTCTAGGCCCGCTGTCCTGACCCGCCTGGTGAGGGGAGAGGAGGAGACGCTTCATCCTGGGCGTGGGGGAGCGGGGAGGTGGGAGGACCCTGCGGTGAAGACACACTGACCCCTCTGCTGAGTCTAGCGGGAAACGTCAGCGCCCCGTCTGGACCCGTGTTCTGTCCCTCCCCAACCTCGGGGGCAACTGGCCCAGGAGGCACTTGGCCTGACCTTCACTCCCCCGTCAGCCTGGGGCCCTGACCCTGGCTGGCCCCTAACCAACCCGCCCCGGCCCCCGCCCCACTGGCGCTCACCGAGTGCTCTCTCTCTCTCAGGCTGCACCTACACAGGCAGAATCTTCCTCAACAACCAGACCTTTCCGTCTGTGCTGGACCCGTGTCTGAGCTGCATCTGCCTGGTACGGCCACCCAGACCTGACCCCTGTCTGCGGAAACTCCCCGGGGACTGCCACCAACTCCTGAACCCTGGAGGCAAAGTCCTGAGACCTCCAAGAGAAAGGTCACTTCTGGGTCCTGGTGACAGTCAGCGCCCTCCAGCCCTGCCCAGGGCGAGTCTTTACCCAGGGCCGGGGGACCATTTTTCATTCTCTGCCCTGGCGAAGTCCTCTGCTTCTGGTGACCAGGGAGGGTCTTGGGGGCCAGTCCTTAGCGTGTGAGAGGGTGCTGGTGAGGGACTCCAGCCCACACCCTCTACTCACACCTCAGGTTCTTAGCCGGGGCCAGCCCTGCTCTCAGCCCTTCATCTGCATGGGCTCAGTCAGTCCTCAGGAGCGTCCTAGGAGGCAGGCAGCGCCATCTTCTCCATCTGCTAGGTGGGAAACCGAGGCTTAAGACCCCACAGCCCGTGAACTGCGGTGCTGGGAATCAAACCCTCACCCTCGGAACCTGGGCTCCAGGAAGCTCACTTCTGCCCCACCCACACGGCCCCTCAGTCCGAAAAAGCACCTTTGGTAGTCGAGTCAGTTAGTGTTTGGGGACTGGAGCAAAAACCCTGATTGCTTGTCCTGCTGAAACGTTCCCTGTGGGTGGAGCGTCCTCGCTGGCGTGCCTGCGGAGGGTGAGGCGCAGCGTGAAAAGGGACGCTCTGCGGAAAGACCGAGAATCTCAGGTGAACGTCTTGGGCCTCCGAGTGTCCCCGCTCATTCACAGCCATGAGCTCTGGGCAGCTTTGGCTCCTGGGTCCTTCTTTCTCCTGGGGTTTGGTGCGCCCCTTGCTTGGGTGCGCACATGGCTTTGTTCAACAGGTGCTTGTGGACAGATGAGGTCTGTGGACAAGGCCAGGCCCTTGACTTTGTGGGCTTGTGTCTTAGCAGGAAGACAGACTCTGACTGAGTGAATGACCCCCCTCCCCTGCCCCCGCCATGGACCACTCCCCCGACCTTGGTGGTGCGGATAGGCACTCTGTGGCTAAGCGACCTGTCCTTTCCGAGGGTCCCATCAGCCCCCCGGAACGAAGGGCCTTGTGCACTTTCTGTGTCCTGCAGCTGGGCTCAGTGGCCTGCTCGCCCGTGGACTGCCCCATCACCTGCACGTATCCCTTCCACCCCGACGGGGAGTGCTGCCCCGTGTGCCGAGGTGAGTGGGACCCGCCACCCCATGTTCGAGGCTCCTGGGTGGGCCTTGGCTCTCACGGGCCGCTGTCTCCTCTGCCCCCGCAGACTGCAACTACGAGGGAAGGAAGGTGGTGAACGGCCAGGTGTTCACCTTGGATGATGAGCCCTGCACCCAGTGCACATGCCAGGTGAGCTGGGCCTGGGACCTGGGAGCTGCCTGGCCAGGGGCTGCTTCTTGCCTTTTGTCCCTTTGCAAACCTCCGAGCCCCCTTAGCCCATGTAAGCCCGTCTTCCTCCTGCCTTTCTTCAACTTTCTTCAGTTTCAATCACCTGCCAGAATACCTTTGGGTATGACTGTGTCCTCCCTCTTTGCGGTCTCCTTAAGGCCACCCTGCTGCCTTTGGCCTCACCTGCTGTGCAGGTGAGGCCCAGGCACGGCAGCCCCTGTCCTCGGGTCTTCCCGTGGGTCCCTCTGCTGGTGCCAGAGGCCTTTGGGGGTGCTGCTCTGGGTGGGTAAGGGGCTCTGGGCATCCTCATGTGTGCCCTTCTGCTTCTCCAGCTGGGAGAGGTGAGCTGTGAGAAGGTCCCCTGCCAGCAGGCCTGCGCAGACCCCTCCGTATTCCCTGGGCACTGCTGCCCGTCCTGCCCAGGTAAGCAGGCCTCTGGGTCCCGGCGTTCCTCCACCGCCTTGTCCCACTTTGCTCTTTCTCCTAGAAACACAGGCCTGGCCAAGCCCCGGGTGTGAGACACCCGGGCTCAGAGAGGGAACGTGGCTTGCTCAAGGCCACACATGACCCTCATCCGTGCTCCTTGTGCCACCCCGTGACATGCCGTGTGACAGGTTGGCTTCTTTACAGTGCCTCTTTCTTCTCCGTTATCCCTTTCCTTAATCCCTTCCTCCACTTTCCTCCTTTTTGAAAAGTCAGAATTCAGGGACTGAACCCGCGTTGCAGAAGTGTCTTCGCTAACAGGTGTTGAGCACTCACGTGTCAGGGGACATCGCAGGTCTGACTCTATCTCCTTTTCACAGCGGCCCGTGGAGACAGGTGCTGATGTCATCCCTGTTTTCCAGGGGAGGAAGCTGAGGCACAGAGAGGCGGAGCGACGTGCTCAGGGTCACACAGCTGAGTGGCGGCAGAGCCAAGATTTGAGCCCGGAGTCGATGCTTTTAGCTCCTGCGCTGTCCTGGCTGCTGAGCATTATTCCCGCCTGTTTGTCTGTCTCTATTATTGATATTTATCTGTGTCCACTCCTTCCGGAGGAAGAGACAGCGCCCAGATGACCTGCTAGAACACATAGCTTTGGAGTATTGATGTGGCCCTGAGCTGGTCATCCGAAAAGCTCCCAAATGTTCTGGTTTACATACGTACCTGGCACACCTGCTGCCTTTTGGTTGACATTTGGTGGTTTCTCGCTTTCTTTTTTATTCTAACCATAATGGACCTCTGGTGAAAAATCTTTGGTCAGACAGCTTTTTTTAAAAAAAGATTTTATTTATTTCTTTTTAGAGAGAGGGGAAGGGAGGGAGAAAGAGAGGGAGAGAAACATCAATGTGAGAGAGAAACACAATCAGTTGCCTCTTGCACACCCCCAACCAGGGACCTGGCCTGCAACCCAGGCGTGTGCCCCAACGAGGAATTGAACTGGAGGCCTTTCGGTTCACAGGCCAGCACTCCATCCCCAAGGATAGACAGACAAAAGCTGAGGCCAGACAACTTTTTTTTTTAAATTTTTTGAGTTGCATGTGGACATGTGGTCAATAGATGGAGTACCAGGGTCCCAGGCATCCGCGTGGTTTGGTAGCTGGCACAACGTGACCCCAGCACACAGCCCCGTGGGGTCCTGGGGAAAGAGGAAACTTACTGCAAGGTGGCTGGTTCCCCAACTCGATCCTGAATGCATGCAGTCAGTGTTTGCAATTTAACATATCCATAAAGCACTTTCAGTGTGGCTCTTTTACGCTTTTTAAACTTCTGAGAAGACAGTGAATTCTCCCATTGATTTTGGCCTGGATCTCCTTGTGCATAAAATAGCTTTTAATACCTTTGGGCTTTTGAAGAGGACGTTCTGTAGTAGGGTAGCTGGCTCTTCAAGTCTGCGGGTGACGAGCTGCTGTCAGGAGTTGGGGGGCCGGAGACCGCTGGAGTCCGTGCAGCCCACCTCGGCAACCGCCGAGAGATTTATAGCTCCTTCTTCAGTTTAACCACTGCCAACTGCCCTGCCAGCTGACAGGTGTTATTCCCCATGCTGCCTAGAGACCAGTTGTTAGCAAAGGTGCTGGGCAGGGCACGGAGCGTTTTACCTGTATCGTCTCACTTGAATGCTACTGGGAATGTTGGAGAGGGGCTGTTACTCTTATCTCCGTCTTCAGGTAGGGAAATAGGGGCTGAGAGCATCTAAGGGTCTGTTTTAAAACTGTCAGTGCTGGCTGGTGTCAGACTCGGGGCCCGGCCTCTCGGACCCCTGCTCCTTCACACTCTGCTCTCCTCCCTCCAGATGGGGAAAGCGAGGCCCGAAGAAGGGAGGCACGGAGCCAGCTGCTCTGAGGCACAAGGCCTCAGTTTGTTCTCCATAGGACTTTTTCTCATGAGAACTCCTTTTAAGGGCAAACCACTTTGTATCCAATGAGCAATAATCGCGCCTCGGATAAACCTCATTGGCTACGATCCTGCCACTGCGCAAAGCTAAACCAAACCACTTTTTATTGAACTAGAATACGAGTTGTGGGTTTTTTGGTTGTCAAAAGAAACCCCCCCCCCCCCAAAAAAAAACCAAACTCAGCTTGCTTGAGGAGTAGTTCACAGGCCATATGATTCATACGGTCCAAGCGCACAGTCAGTGACTTTGGGTGTATTCACAGAGTTGTGTGACTGTCCTTTGACGATTTTCAAACTGTCATGCATCCAGGTTTGTTTTTTTAAAGATTTTATTTATTTTTAGAATAAGGGGAAGGGACAGAGGAACAGGGAGAGAAACAGTTATGTGGGAGAGAAACATCCATGGGCTGCTTCTTGCACGCCCCCTACTGGGCACCTGGCCCGCAACCCAGGCATGTGCCCTGAACTGGGAATCAAACCAGCGACCTTTCAGTTCACAGGCCAGCGCCCAACCCACTGAGCCACACCAGCCAGGGTCGTCCAGTTTTTTAATGTGTTTAACAACATCCCTCTCTTCTGTGATCATGCCCTCCTAACATTTTCTTCGTTTGCTTCCTCACTCTGTATGTACTTTCTGCCTCCCTCTTCCTTCCTTTACTTGTCCCCTCCCCCTGACCCTCCTGGGTATTAAGCCCTCATGATGTTTTATTTGAGCAGTGTTAGGTCCCCAGCAAAACTGAGTGGATGGCACGGGAAGCTTCCATACACCCTGTGTCTCCGCGGTCAACGCCCCGCAGCGGATGGTACCTTTGTTGCCATTGGTGACCCTTACGTGGACACAGGATTGTCACTCAAAGTTCGCAGTTTGCATCTGGGTTTGGGCTGAGATGTCCCATGTGCTGCGTTAGCCAGCCCTGTGTGATCAGCAGCTTACAGATGGGGACGCAGAGGCTCAGGGGAGTTACGTGCCTCACACAGCGTCACAGAGCCAGCTCCTGGAAAAGCCACTCTGGTGCACTGCCTCCTTCTATTGACGTTTTTTAAAAGATTTTATTTATTTGGAGAGGGAGGGGAAGGGAGGGAGAAAGAGAGGGAGAGAAACATCAATGTGTGGTTGCTTCTTANTGCTGCGTTAGCCAGTCCTGTGTGATCGGCAGCTTACAGATGGGGACGCAGAGGCTCAGGGGAGTTACGTGCCTCACACAGCGTCACAGAGCCAGCTCCTGGAAAAGCCACTCTGGTGCACTGCCTCCTTCTATTGACGTTTTTTAAAAGATTTTATTTATTTGGAGAGGGAGGGGAAGGGAGGGAGAAAGAGAGGGAGAGAAACATCAATGTGTGGTTGCTTCTTACGTGCCTCCTGCTAGAGACCTGGCTTGCAACTCAGACATGTGCCCTGACTGGGAATCGAACCAGAGACCCTTTGGTTTTTAGGCCAGGGCTTAATCCACTGAGCCACACCAGGCAGGGCCCATTCATGGCTTTTTTGGTGTCTCCTACATCAAGACAGGCACCCGCTGGCCCTCACCAGGTGTTTGAGGACCAAGAGAGGACAGAGCTTGGGCATCTGTCCCCATGCAGCTTGTCTCAAAGCAGCCTCAGCTTTCGGGAGAACCACAGGCTTCTTGTTTCCCCCACCTGTCTCTAGATTCCTTGGAAGAAAGGCGGGGACTCGACCCTTCCGGCGAAGTGGAGTTCAGCAATGTGGCTCGGAGTCCCCGCAGAGACCCCGAAGCCCCCGTCAACTGCAGCTCCTGCCCAGGGCCCCCAGCAGCCCTGCCTCAGAGGCCAGCACTCCGTTTCCTCCAGCTCCTCTTAGGAACGAACGTGTCTGACGTGCAGACCTTCCCCAGGAGCCCTTCAGGAGCCCCGGCCTCACCCTCGCCCCCTGCGGGGCCGTCCCTGGGGCCTTCCATCGCGCCAGGAGCCTCCACTCTACCTCCAGCCTCTCCCGGTGCTCCTGGACCACCTCCTGTTACTCCAGAGCCTTTGACCATGGCCTCCGGGGCCCACACGGCGGCCAGGCAGCCTTCTCTGCCCGCATCCACCCTGACTGATGCCTCAGCCGGTTCCACGACAGACCCTAGCCCCTCAGAGACCCCCACCGCCCTCCTTGGGCCTCGAAGACTCTCCCCCACCACCTCCAGACTCTCTGCGGCCCTTGTGGCTACCACCAGCCCCGGCCCCCAACAGCCCACAAGGGGGACCTCACGCAAAGAGGAGCCTGCTGGGTGAGGCGGCCTCCATTTCAGGGCCATGCCCAGGAGATGCCAGACCGAGGAAGCTGCCAGTGGCCCTGGGAGTGTGCAGGAGTGCTGTGGGGGCCAGCGAGGTTCACTCCTGCAGGGCTGCTGGGGCCATGGCAGACCTCAGGGCTGACATCGCCTTGCTCCCAGGAAGCATTTGGAATGTGCTGCGGGGATCAGAAGACACCTCCCCCAGGGGCAGAATCGTCCCTGGAAGGCCCATCCTCTTTCAAGGAAGGCTGGGCTGCCTCCACTGGAGGCGGAGGGTTGGTGGTGAGGGCCTGAGACTCCACTGGGACTGTGCCGCCAGCCAGCGTTACTGTCCTCGCCCGAGGTTTCCCGATTAAAGGCTGTCTCAGTCTCCCCCAGGCTGCCCTGCTCACTCATTCACTTCTCATTGGAAAGGTGGGAAAACTCCACCCCAATCCCCATCCCACCTGGGAGAAAAGCCTGCCCCAGACTGGGGCTGTGTTGGGGAGGTGTCTGGTGTAAGCCCCTGGTGGCCTTTGGTGCTGGGAGACTTCTGAAACGAGAAGGAAAAAGATGGATGGAGAGGCCTTTGCAGGTCGGGCTCCCTGGGCGGGAAGGGAGCAGCAGGCAGCTGGTCCTTGTCCTCAACACCTGTGGGGCGGGCGAGAGGGAGAGGTCGGCTGCCCTGAGTCTCCAGGCCTCAGCCAGCCCCTTGGGGAGCTCTGAGGCCAGATGCCTCATTCTTCAGAGTTGTCCCGAGGCAAGGCCAAGGGACAGCTCCGTGTGCCCATGCTCACCAGTAATTCCATCTGGGCTGCCCCAGGAAAGCGGCGTGACCTTGGGCGAGGCAGCTCCCTTCAGCTGAGGCAGTTGCCTGTGAGGGTGGGCGGCTGAGAGCTGTCAGCCAGCAGCCCTCCCAGCAGCTGGGGGACTAAGCCCGCCAGTGTGAAGTGGGGAGGGGGGGTCGGGGCGGTGCAGCCTATTTTCCATGACAGGTGGAAAGAGGACAGTGCTGTCATTTATGGGGCACGTCAGGTGGAGATGGAAGACAGAACTATGATGATGTCACCCTGTCACCCACCTGCTGCCACTGAAGCCCGAGGGGGCTGCAGAGTGAAGTGCCGAGAGATGCAGAGGGCTCAGACATGAAGGGTGGGATTTCATTTAAGGGCGAGAGCTGGGTGCCCCGACCAGCTCCGAGCCCTGCTCAGTCTCGATTGGCCGAGGGACCTCGGGGCTTGGCGCCTGGGTCTGTGTGGTGGGACCCTGACCCTCCCTCATGGCGTTGCCTCCTCGTGATGCTGTGCGGCCACCTGGCTTCCTGAGGCCACCTGGGATCTAATTTCAGGACAGACGTGCAGGACACGGGTTGCTTCAGCTGCTGCCCCCACGTGGCTGCTTCTTGAACAAGCTGGCCGTCCACGTGGTGGTGGCTGAGAGTCAGGGCCAACTGTCCCATCATTACCCTCTGTTTAACAAAGGATGCAACTCAAATGTTAATACCAGTCTCCCCTCACCCCCTGCCCCCAAACTCAAGGAAATGATGTTATTTCAAATGTTAAAAAAAAAAGCACAGCCCCCCCCCCCAAAAAAAACGCATGGGAGAGGGGCAAGAGGACAGCTGCACACATTTCCCCCAAGTTGGTCCAAGCACAAAACCAGGCTTATCTGGACCCTGCCTCACCCCCACCCCCCACCTTACAGCTGGGACCACAGAGGCTCAGAGAGGTTGGGAGAGCAGCCCGTGGCTGCACAGGGTATGAAGGCTGAGCTGGGAGGGCAGCCCTGTTCCCACGCCCAGTCTGGGCTTTGTCCCTTCACATCCTATGTGGTTAGATTCTCCCGTGGGAATTTAAGAGAGACCGTGGATGGCCACCGTGGATGGCCACCTTGGATGAGAAGGCACCGTGATCACCTTATCGGAGTTTGGGCTCCCCCAAGGGCAGCCCCAGAGGTCAGTATTTGGGCATGTGTGAATCCCTGGCCCTGGGAAGTGATCCCCGGAAGCAGGTGAAGAAGGGGGAAGGGAGATGGGGAAGGGAAGAAAACCAGTCAAGATGCATGAAAGAGGGGTTATGGGTAATTGCTACCCAGTCCTTCTGCAGACCCTCTGGGATTTCAGGGAGCACGTGCCTCAGGGTCGCCCCCAGCCAGGGCCTGAAGATGCCACTCTTGTTTCTGGCACATCCGGCTGGCCCCAAGGACCCTGCCTGCCTCCCATCTGCTTGCTCCCTGGCAAGGCTCTTGGGGAAGAGACGCTGGGATCACCTGCAGAGGACCTCCCGGCTGGGCCAGGGTTCTCACAGCCTCACACTGTGGTCCGCACAGTCTCTTCTCGGGGCCCCTTGGAGCAGGGGTCTGAGCGTCCTCCCTTCCCCGTGGGCAGGCAGTGTGGTGACATGCTGGGAGCCCCTGTGGAATCTGACTTGGCAAGAACATGCTCTGTCCACAGTAAGCCCCAGTGTGCAGGGCCCGCCGCCCAGGGTGGCTCCAGGAGGCCGGGAGACCACCGTCAGGACCCCACCTGGGTGTGTAGTGCTCTGAACGAGCAGGAGGGGCTGCTCTGAATTCCCAGCAGCCGGGGCTCGCACAGGCAGGAGAGGGTGTCCCTGGGTGAACACACCCTGGCTCTGCCCAGGCCTGCAAGTCCCCATCCAGAGCTCCGAGCAGCCTTCCGTGTACCAGGGCCTCTTCCTCAAGGTCAGTGTCACTGGATCTGGGGATCCCCTGAGGGCTGGGTGACCAAACCCAGGGGTACAGGTGGTTGGGAGAACCGGCCCAGAGACAAATCACAGGTTTGAGGTTTCAGATTAGGATAATCTGAAGGTTGAAAAGTACCTTTCCTCAACTTGCTCTGAATGTGTAGTACAGCTACATCCTTAGGAATGAAAACACATAAAGTCGTATTCAGGGCAAGGTCTCCCCCACCCCATATCCACCCAGCTCCCCCCTTCTCTTTTCTGTGGTCTCTGGTTCTTGGGTGCCTCGGTTCTTTGGTGTATATGCAAGCAAACCTTATTATTATTTTTTGTCATCCAAACACAGGGTAGTCTAGGTCCTACTGGCACCTGCACTTTCCCACCTAGCGATCTCTCTGCAAGAGCTTGGCGCCCCAGGGTCTTGGCAGCAAGCAAGCTCGTTCATCTTTCCCTTTTCGCAGGCACGCAGCAGCTCCCGGCGTGCACGCTCTGGAGTCGTTAAAGTATTCCCTGTGGGTGGTTTCAGATTTGCTCCTACAAAAGATGCTACAGAGGATAACCTTCTACTGACACTTTGCACATGTACAAGTGTTATTGTTAAGAAAAATTCCCAGAAGTGAAGTTACTGGACCCAAAGGCAGATGAATTTCTGGTCTCGAAGGGTATCGCCACACGGTCCTCTGTAGGGCTGGTCCCAGCCTGCGCTCCCACCAGACGCGGGAGAGTCTGTGTTCGGGGAGGGGGGCCCCACAGGTGAGTGGAGCAGAGACCTACGAGGTGAAAATAGCCCTTCTGGACAAGAGTGGATGGGAAGTGAGCTGAGCCCGGACCCCCGAGGCCCACAGCAAATAAAGAACAATGAATGGAGAAAGGTCCTGAGACTGGAGAAGAGGAAGGTGAGTCCATCTTATCCTGTGGAGCAGAGTGGGAAGTATCGGGTCGGATGTGTCAGCGCAGGGTTTTTTGATTTGAAGGGTCTGTTTCATGGGGCGCCTTTTTAGGTTCCATCTGGACGCAGGAATCCCAGGGTGAGGGAACTGAAACAGGGCTGCGAGGGAGAGGCCGAGCTGCAGGGGCAGAACTGAGGATGGGAAAGAAGGCAGCCTGTGGCCCGCACCAGAACAGGGAGGGTCTGGGAAGACCTGCCTGAGTCCTCGGAGCTCAGCTCATGGCCTGGCTCACAGGGGGGGGGGCTCAGGAAATGTCAGAAATGCCAACAGCCAACGAGCCAGGACACCGTGAAATCCCTCCCCAGAAATCTGAGAAGTCCACCTGTTGGTCCCATGACCAAATATGACGGGGACAGAATGCCGGTGGGGGTGGGCGCAGCGGACCCACCTGTTGTCTTAAGCATGACCTCAGTCAAATCAGATCCACTCTCTCATCCTGTCCGAGATATAAAAATCTTCTCAAATTCATCACTCAGTCGACAAATATTTATCGAGTATCTACTGTGTGCCAGGCCCTGGGGCTCCAACAGTGAGGCCATCACAGCCCTTGCCCTGGTGGGCATGAGACCAGCACCCCCACAGATGCATAATCGCCAGCTGTGCCCAGTGCCAGGAAGCAGAGGAGGGCCGGGCTCTGCAGGAAGGTGGTCAGGGACAGCCTTGCAGGGGAGTGATGTTTCAGCTGAGAGGACCCCAGGTGTCGGCAAGTCAGGAAAAAGGGAACAGCAACCCAGGCAAAGGGAACAGTGTGTGCAAAGGGCCGGAGGTGGGGAAGACGTTTGAGTGTTTGTGGAGGTGGAAGAAGGCCAGGGTGATGGGAACTCAGGGTAAGAGAGATCAGGCAAGGCAGGGCAGGTGCGCAGGGACTGGAGCTTGCGGGGCCTGAAGGCCACGCCAAGGCTTTATCATCTTCCCCAAGTGCAATTGGAAGGCATTCATTCAACGTTTCAAGCAAGGAAGGGATGAGATCAAATTTATGTTTCAAAAAGATCAGTCAGCTGTCCCTTCCTGGAGCCCTAATCTTGTATTCGTGGGGTGATAGATGACACATCGTAGGACGACGTGACAAGAGAGCATCTAACGCTCTGTTGTTCCGGTCACCCCGAGGTCACTCCCGCGCAGTAGGGAGGCCCAGCTCCCGCCGCAGGCAGTGTCTCCCACGAACAGTCTGGAATCCAGCTGCCGGCAGAGGCAGTAGCGGTGGGAACTCTTCCAACGGGCGTGCAGAGGAGCACAGCCAGCGCAGGTTCACAGCGAAGGGTGGGCGGAGGGCCAGCAGTCCATGTCTATGTAGCAGGACTTCTCAGGGCCCTTGGTGGGGGCGCTGCGTGCCCTGTGAAGCTCAAAGAACGGCCTATCGTGTCCCGGAGCTTGAAACTTTGGTTTTCATTGAACATTTTGGTCTCAGAATCACTGAGAGACCCTGCTCTGTTTCCTGGTTGCATTTCTGGGCACATCTGCTAATGAGCATGCTCAGTTTCTTTTCTAGAAATCCTTGTTCAGGGAACAGAGGCGCCCTCTTTCCTGATAGGGAAACGCATCAGTGCAGTGTCTTGTTCCCAGAGTGGGGAGGGGTCCTCGACTGTTAGTCTGCACCGACCAGCTAATCACAGAAAGCAGCCTGTGCGGTGTCCCTCTCCAGCCCATGTCTTGCCTTCAACACCACCCTGCCCGCCTACGTGGGAGTGTCGTCACCAGGGGCCACCTGTCCTCAGTCCCTCACTTTTTCTCATTACCTTATTGGGTTTGGGGGAAATAAGAAGTCAATCCCCTTAACCATGAACTCAGGTGCCCTGTTCCAGGAAGAGGCAGTGGCTTGGCATTTCTGGTCTCTGAAGTCTATTTTATTTTATTATTATTGTTTTTAAATTGAGGTATAATTGACTCCCAAATCTGTATACGGTGCTCCCAACAGCACCTGCCAAGGCCCATTTGTCTTCCTGCCTCCATTCGAAATGTGAGCTGCCCCTGTCACTGTGTTCAGTGCCGTCCGAGAGAATGTGGCCATGTCTGTCCCCCTGCCCTGGTGACCCGACCCTGGTGATGTGAGGGGAAATACCAACGGAGAGAAGCAATGCCACGAACATTTTTTCAGGAGGTCATGTTTTTATTCTACATTATTGGTGTTGCAGGGGACAGGACCAAGATTCCATCTCCACAATCTCACGGGCAGGCCAGTGGGGATAATTATATAATTATATACACCTAGAGTGGGAACAGAGTGGGGGCCAGATCTTCCCGGGAAGGAGCCGGAAAGACTTGGGCTTAGGCCACGGGGGCCAGGCCAACCCGGTTGTTGGCCCTGTCAAAGACGGTGAAGTACTGGCGGATGAAGACGTCGCCCAGGATCCAGAGGTCTCCGGAGGAGGTGGGGAGGTCCATGCCCTGGAAGCCGCTGGCACAGACACCCTCGCTCTGGAGAAGAGGAGAATGACACTGGAGATGGGACACAGACTCCGCAGGGACAGGCGCTGGGGGACTGTGCCCCAAGGGCCACGGCCCGCCAAGGCACGTGCCCAAAGGATCTCCCTGGCTCCTGTCCGGGGACTTGGCTCCTTCTGCCTGGGGTCTGCCTGCAGGAGCAGTTCCCTGCACTGTCGGTTTCCAGGGACTACGAGGCGTGGCCCAGTGTTTCTGGCAGGTGCACAAACCCTGACATCAGCACCGGAGCGAAGGGGTTTAGGGAGAAAGCTGCCAGGAAGGATTTTGGAAGCCCTGGTAACACAGCCTTTTCTCATTATCCGATCCCGTTCAGCGACAAACCAGGTCGGCTCTCTGTCCTGTTCGTTCACCAAGGTTGTGAGCACCTTGGGTGCACATGGGAATCACCTAGGAGGCTTTGAAAAACCCCACCGCTCAGGCCTCCCTCTACTAATTAGTCAGTATGTTGAGGGCAGTGGCCCGGACATCGGGACTTCTTGCTGGACAGCATTGACTCCCTGGGTGGAACCAGTTTCCCTCCAGGCATCAGAGCAGGAGGTGGGGACAGTAGGAGCCTATTATCCCTGACCCTACACAAGCTGTGATGTTCATTTGCTGGACCCCTGCTGGCTTCAGTGTGGTCCCTCTCACCCAGCACCGCTAAGCCACACTCAAATCAACGGGCTAGCGACGGAAACCTGGGGTGTGGACTCAGGTGTTCAACCAGAAATTCTTTTCACGCCACCATCATTGGCCTTCCTTTTCCCTTGTGGGTGGGATGGGGACTGGGTCCAAGTCCTCACTCGTGCCTTCATTTGTCATGTATTCTTTTTCTCTGGAGGCTGTCCAGAGCAGATGTCAGCCTGCTGACTCCGCCCACGCAGAGGAGGAGGATGTGGCCACATTTTAGGAGCCGACTTAGGTGGAAGGCCCAGAGCCCTCTTACCTGCAGGATGTAGGCGCTGGGAGACAGCGGGTACTGGACACCGTTGATGTTGAAGACAATGACGGGCAGGTTGCTGAGGGTCGAGCAGCTGACCACCTCCTGGGAAGAGGGAGGGTTAGAAGGACTGCATTCTTTCTGTGTGGCAGATCCGCCACCTGGGTCTAGACCGGGGCCACCAGGGCTGGGCTTACCAGGTCGTTCGAGTTCTCCCTGGCTCCGATGGCACTCTGGATGTTGGCAATGGCATTGGTGGGGCCAGCCAGCAGAGAGGTACCAGTGTCGACAATGGCCTGGCAGCTCTCACTGCAGGCGATGGCCTTGCCGTTGATGGTGATGCTGTGGGGGAAATGTAAGTCAGGGCTTCCTGCATCCCCAGGAGGAACCATGTGACTCCAGGGGGCCTCTCTTCCCCACCCATTGGCCAATATATGAAGCGTCAGCTTCTCTCCTTCACGCGTACATTTGTGTGTGCATTCGTTTACTCATTTCTCTGCAGCCATGCACTGAGCGCCGACTCTGTGCCAGGCCTGGGAGGTGCAAAGCCTAACAAGACAGCCACACAATGTCTGGCTGCAGGGGGTTCACAGCCTAGCTGGAAAGGTAAGTTATG
Organism: Sturnira hondurensis; assembly: GCF_014824575.4. Lineage (NCBI taxonomy): Eukaryota > Metazoa > Chordata > Mammalia > Chiroptera > Phyllostomidae > Sturnira > Sturnira hondurensis. The sequence continues at coordinate 1,349,883 of NW_028084511.1, read as the reverse complement.
GTCAAGGAAGGGCAGGATGAACAGGGCCCACGGCAGGGGGCCAGCGCCCCAATCCAGAGTGAGGGTGGTGGTGATGAGAAGCAACCAGGGAGGCTTCTCAGGGAAGCAGAGCCCAGAGGCTGCAAGGAGGTGAAGGGCTGGAGGGTGGTGTCGTGCAGCAGGTAGGCAGTGATGGGGACAAGAGGAGCAGGGGCAGGAGCTGGAAGAACCAACGAAGCTGAGGCATGGCTGGGACAGACACAGGGGGACCGGCACACTCTCGTTTACAAGGACCGTCCTGGGTTTAGTGCTGGAGATTTTCGCACCCCGGGACACTGCTCTGGCCTGGGCAACCCTGGGTGACTGGTCCCTCTAGCAGGCCTGAGGGGCATGGGGAGGGGAGGGAAGGAGAGCTGGGGAATGAGGCTGTGTGGGGGATGGGCAGGCCCCGAAGGAGGAGTGGGGACAGGATGGCTGAAACAACGTCTCAGTTGTTTTGCCCTATCTCTAGACTAACAGTGACATTTGTCCTGGAACGGAGGAGCATGTGCCCGTTCACAGGTCCTTTAAGTGCTGAGACAGGTGGACAGCCAGGTCCTCCCGCTCTCCCTGCCTGGGGATGCTAGTAGGTTGTCCTGCCTCTGTGACCAGAAGGAAAGTGGCCGTCTCATCCCTGCAGAGTGTTTGGGGGCTCAGACAGCTCTCCTCCTCCAGCGAAGTACCTGTCCAGGGTCTCTCTGGCTTGGCCAGCTCACACCTTTACCTCCTGGGGTCCATGTCCCTGTGCTGGCTGTGCCGGTGGGACCCTGAAAAGCTTCGCTGACTATGAGTCTATAGGGAAACGGAGTCTGGGGCCCAAGCCAGGACGTCGCCCGTCCACAATGGTCTCACCTGTCCACGGTGATCTGCCAGTAAGTCTCAGCGGAAAGAGGCACCCAGTTCAGGCTTCCAGTGTAGTAGGAAGAATCGATGCCACCAAATATCACCACGCTTTCACTCTGGTCGTCGCTGTGAAAAGTGGGGGTGGGGGGACAAGAAATTCATTCTTTCCTTCATTCACTCATTCAAACGAACATAAACTACATGTACTCTAAGAGCTACCTTTTTTCTTTCCTTCTTTTTTTTTTGCTATAGAAGTTTGCTCTATATTTTGGTCTCTAGCCTGTGCGAGGAACTTTGCTGAGTGTGTGACAGACAGGGTCTCTTGTAACCTACACACCAAGGCCCCTGTCATGGCTGCGATGATGATGATTATTTCCACTTTATGGACAGGCACAGAGAGGTGAGGCGACTTGCCCAAGGTCACACAGCCAGGGAGTGGCAGAACCTAGATTAGAACCTAGGTCTTTCTGGTTTCAAAGTACGTGAAATGGAAACATGTTTGCTCTTCAGTAGCGCTCGTTCTCAGCCAGGGGCATTTCGCTCCCTAGGGACATGTGCCAGTGTCTGGAGGAGTTTTTCATGGACGTGATTGGATGGCGGTAAGGGGCCATCACTGGCATCTGGGAGGGAGAGGCCAGGGAGGCTGCTAAACACCCTACAAGGCACAGGGTGGCCCTCAGCAGCAAGCAATTCTCTGGTCCAAAATGTCCATGGCGCTGGGATTGAGAAACTGATCCAGCTGGAGAGATGAAGGGTCTCTACATGAAATACCTGTAAGGGCTGAATGCATTTAGGGCTGCCTTGAGTATTGAGTGGCTGGGGGAAAGGATAAAACGGCCTCTCTTTTATCCTTGGGATATCCATGGAAACTGCAGGGGTCCATGCTACCGGAATTGTCTAAATCTGCAGATTTGGGTTCGGTAGGGGAGCAGATGCAGATGAAGAAATGAGCTGCTGGAGAACTGGCCGCAGATAAAACTGTCCCTACTCAGCGAACCCCACCCACCTTCCCTAATCCCATCTGACAGTGCGCGCGGCCCACTGTGCGCATCGCAGAACAGTGGACAACTGAAGAAACACACCAGCTGTGACAAACTGCTTCAGAAGAGGAGGATTTGGGCATCTCCGGGAAGGTGGAGACACCCTCGGATGTTCCCACATAAACCTCTACTCAACCGAAGCCAACACCTGGTTCACTTTTCATTGTCTTGGAATTAACTCAGAGTCACACCTGATGTTAACTAATGAAAGAAACTTGCATTCATCCTCTAAAAGTCCCACTGTTCAAGTATAAGTCTCAACCAATTTTTTTTTCATTTCTTGCTGTGACATTTTGGCCCCAATTTTAAGCAGATTCACTTCAAACGGTGGTCTTTTGGGGGGTCAGTGATGAGGGGACTGGTGCTGCAGAGCAAACGCCTGTGACATTGGAGTTGGGTAAGACAAAGTGACAGAGGCTCACATTGCTCAGATAAGATGAATGAAGACAGCTGGTCACAGAGGGACTTGGTGCTGTCCTCTCTACAGACGCACCTCTTGAGCCTCAGACGCCGACCCTTTCAGTCCCTCGCTTGCTAAGACCCTCTTCACACCACCCAGCCCTGGACAGCCCCGTGCTAGACTAGGTGACTGTGACCCCCGCTGCCCCAACTTACGAGCTCAGGTAGACGGAGAAGAGGTCTTGGGAAACCAGACCCTGGTCCCAAATGTTGTCAAAGACAGGCGTGGCCCCTGAGGAGGAGATGCTGGGGTAGGCCAGGCCCAGGATGCCGTCGAAGGGCGCGTAGAACAGGAAGGAGCCGGGCTCTTTCTTACTCAGGCCGAAGATCTGGTTGGTGTCAGAGATGCCTCCAACCTGAGTGGGGAAACCACATTGCTCACGATCAGCTTGCGTCCACCGGGCTCTGCGCAGCGCCAGCGCGGGCCCCGGAACGTCCTGGCTCATCCTGCGTGGGACTCTGCTTCTGGGCGGCAGGCTGGAAGGACGGGAGAGGGGCCGTCCCCAGGAATACTTGTTATGCTGCTGGAGGTAACCATTGCGAGAGATCTCCAGATGGCCACAGTCTGTGCCTCGGTGTCAGAGTTTGCTGCAGAGCAGATGGCCACCATGTGCTTATGCGTCTGATGGTCAGAGGCAGAGCAGGCCCCAGGCAAACTGGAGCCCTTGCCCCGTGCTGCACCCTGGAAGGGGGGAGCTGGTGGAGCGTTAGGGCTGGAGTGGGGGGCCTGCAGTGGGGGGAGGAGGAGGAGGTGCTAAAAGAGAACTGAGACTCTTCTTAGCTTCTCCATAGCACTCGGCCTGAGTCGGGCTGAGGTGGGCTTGTGGCTCCAGGCACCCACCACTGCCCCACCTAGAAATGTCTGTGACACCTCTGCCATTTCCCCTTTCCTGTTCCCCCATCAGGTGACTTTGTGATCCCTGAGACCCACATTGCGGGGATGAGCTGGTTCTGGGGGGCTGCTGGTTATATGTGGCCCCCAAGGTTCCTGGCAGCGGGTCCCAGGGCTGGGCGGGGTGAGGCGGTCCTCCAGCAGAGGACTGAGCTCACCTGGACAGTGTCGTATCCGAGGATGCCTGTCATGCTGCCGGTGCCATAGGTGATGGAGACTGTCTTGCTGGTGGGCTGGTAGGTGGAGGACTGCCGAGGGTTGAAGAGGTTGTGGTCCACTGTGAGGGCAAGAAGTGACACTGTCAACCTCTGAAAGCTGGTGGGGAGTCATGGTCTGGTGTTGTCTTCCTGGGGTGGGTGCGTGGGTTCTGGGTAGGGGGTGCTCTGGAGGAGATGGGTTACCTTTTCCTAGATTTTGGAGCCCAAGCATTCCCAGGTTTCATGCCTTCTGTTCAGACCAGATGGGGCAATCTCTGATCACTGATGGAACAGCCCCAGCTGACCCCACAGTCCCCTGCCGAGGACGCCCCAGGCAAACACTGTGAGGCACAGGCCCGTGGCTGCCCACTTCTCTCTGCCACTCGTCTAAGCTCCCTGACCACTGGGACCATGTGTGAGCCACCCCTTTGCCCGCCAGGCGTCTAAGCCCAGTGCTGGGCACGAGCAAATGCCTGCCGAGTGAATCCTGAGTGGCCCCAGCAGGCTTGAAAGGGGCCATTTTGCAGCCCCTGAGTGTGCTGGGCTCCTAGGCCCATGGCTGCGGGGTGGGCAGGGCTGGGCACTCACAGCAGGCCAGACTGTAGCAGTAGACGGAGGGCACCCACAGGTTGGAGGAGCCGGTGTCAAAGATGACGGTGAACTCCTGAGGGGGTGTTCCGATGCCGATGGTGCCAAAGTACTCCGTCTGCCGGGTGAGTGGGGGACAGCACAGCTCACGACATGGGGCTCCCCACCCTGCCTCCCCAGGGACTGTCCCTGGGTCGGCTCCTCAGCCCACCTCCCGCCTTCCCCTTCGCATTCTTGCCTTTCCCTCCCAGCCTGGTCTCCCTGTCTCCTTGGAGTCTTCCCTGATCGTGCCCGGTTCTCCTCTGACTGTTCTCTGCTGCACACCGTTGACACCTAATACTAATCTTGTCTTGCCTGTCTTCGTCTTGCTGTCCTTGAGAACGCATGTTTTTGGAGGACAGCGTGAAACATTAAAGCTCCCAGCTCAGTAAATTCTGACATGCGTGTTCGTTAAATTGTTGACCGGGAGATAAACAAGTCACTGAAACCCTTTGATACATCTTCTTCCTAAGTCTCAGTGTATAGCAGGCTTCCAGAAAGGGCGTAGTCAGGGTTTTTATTCTCCGTGACAGCACTTCTCTTCTTTGTTGCAGCTGTGCTGGTCTTGCTGGTCTTTGATGAGGACAGCCTCCTCTCCATCCCAGACTCTTTGCGCTTGCTGCTTCTTATGCTTGGAAAATGTTTATTCTACATCTTTCCTTGGCTGCCTCCTTCTCATCCGTTATTCAGAGCGCTAACCAACGTCACCTCCACTGAGAGGCCCTCCTTGACCACTCTAAGTTTGCCCTGCCCCCTTATTCTTTTTCCAATTACTCTAGTTAAGTAAGCAAAGCTCCAGGAACTTTGCTTATTCACTATCATTTTCTCAGCTCCTTGCACAGCCCCTGGCACATAGTAGGCGCTTCATAAACATGTAAGTACATGGGCTGACTTTACCAGGGGCCAGGCCCTGAGCTAAGTACTCCAAAAAGACCATTATTACACTAATTACTTGGACTTCCCTCTGACAGCGGATATTAGTGGTTCTGTTTGACAGACAGGACCCTGGGGCTCACTCAGAGAATATAAACCACCTGCCCAAGGTCACCGGGACCATCAGAGCCTAGATGTGCACCAGGCCTGGCGGAATCAGAGCTTTTAACGACAGGTGACCCTGCTTTGTTCCCTTGGCCCAGTGCCATCACATAGGTAGGGGACGCACAGTATTTTTGATGGCAGACAAATAGAAGGGTCAGAGTGATCTTCCTGTAATTTCAATCTGACCTTGTCAACCACCTGTTAGGATGATTCGGTGGCACTTAAGATGCAGATGGTTATCAGAGACTCCGCCTAGCTTCTCCCACTGACCCTCCACCTCGCTTTGCCCCTCCCTCCCCTGCCCTCCCTTCCTGCTCTCCATGCACCCCCCCCCCCCCCCGGCTTCCTTCCCTCAGACGCACTCTGCTCCCCACTGTCACGGGGTCTGACGGGGTCCCTCCTGCTCTCTGGGGCTCTATTCCATCCTCTGGGAACCCTCGTCTTCCTGCATGGCTCTGGGGAGATATCCCTGCCTGCCACCTGCCATCTGCCACACTGGCACAGGGTGTCGCCTTCACTGTAGCCCTCGCCTGGCTGTACTTCTCACGCTTTGTGAGGCGCACAGAGCGCCGTCTGTCTCTCCCTACGGGGCTGTGAGCTCCAAGGGGGTGGGGGCCAGCCTGAGTTTGCTCACTGCGGTTTCCCAGCCCAGCTCGGTGCCCGATGCACCTCGAGGTGCTTGGTATGCGTAACAGTGGGCAAACGAAGGGAGGAAGGAAGGAATGAGAGAGTTTTCCCGCCCTCCCTGTGCCTCTGAGATTCAGGGAGCAGACTCCTAAGTGACTGTCTGGGGCCTCAAAGTTCGGGTCCATCTTCCAAGGCCCCTGGGGCCCTCTCTCTCCTAAGCCCCCAGAGCTCCCGCCCCCACCGCCGGTGTACTCACGTCCATGTAGTTCACAAGGGGCTCGGTGGCCGCCAGGTCGGCGACCTCCTTGAAGTACTTGCTGGCCGGGTTGAAGCTGTGCTTCTTCAGAAAGTCCTTCAGCAGGCCATTCTTGGCCAGGTTGTGCCGCAGGGACCGCTTTTTGACCAGGGGAACCCTGTGGCGAACGTTGCAAAGGGATGGTTTGGAGAGGGAGGAGTAATTAGTCAAGGAGTCTGCTCCTGGGGCGCCGTGGGAGCCCGGTGAGGGAGAGGAAGCTGGCCCGAGAGAGAGATGCAGGAAGGAGGGGGTCAAGATGGGAGGTTCTCCCCTTTGGGGCACGGTGACACAAGGAGGCCCAGTGGTTGTCCGGAGTCGGACAGTTGTCCTGGTCCCGTGGGGGAACCGGTGCCGACCCCAGGCTGGCCCCCGGGAAGCGCTGCCTGGGTTGGTCTTGCACGGAGCTCTCTGGCCTTGGGAGCGTTTCAAGGTCTCTCTAATAAGAGTCTGCCATTAGCGCCTCCTTCCATGGAGTCTAGAGACTCCGTCTGAAAAAAAGCAAGTCCTCGCGAGAGAGTCACCCTGGGCCCTCGGTCCTGCTCTTTCGTTCAAATGGATACAGGGTTCCTCTCCTCTGAGCAGCTAATCACCTCTGTGGTGCTGGCTTCCCAAAAGGGCAGAGAGAGAGCGAGCTACAGAATGGTCCAGAGAGGTGCCGCCCAAGGGAAGAGGAGGAAGACGGGCGGAAAGAAAGGCAAGGCCACGGGCAGCAAACTCACTTGTGGAGGACACACTCGGAGAGCGCCAACAAGCTGAGCAGCAGCAGCCACTTCATGGTTCTTCCCGGGCCCGAGCGTCCAGAGCAGCGGAGGTGGTGGGAAGTGTGCCGCAGCGAGCCGGAGCCGCTCCTTATATACCCGCCCCGTGCCCAGGCGTCGGCCTTATCAGCCCTCAAACATCGCCGGTTCTCCTAACCCAAACAGAAAGTTTCTCGATAAGATTGTCACTGCCCCTGAGCCATGTTCTGAGGAGTTTCCAGTACAGAAGCTTTCCATTGTAACCACTCCCCCTAGCTGGAAGAGCGGGTGATGGGCTGGAGGTGTATGTCTGAAAGAATGAAATGTATTACAGCCTGACAAGCTGGGTATGTTGACAGAATTGGTCTAAAGTGCACTGAACATTGAACAGATGCCCAAGGAGCCCAGTTACCCTGATTTGTCCCAGTGGGAGAGACGGCTGGGTTCTTGGAGACCAGCTCCCCACCGAGTGATGGGCCAGGTTCCTGGAGCTGCGACCCCAAAGCACATTCATGGGTCGGTGGCTTGGGACTCAAGACATGTCCCTACAGAAATGTCATTATACGGGGCTGTTGAGGGACAGCTGGGCTGAGTCCTGGAAAGTGGTGTGCGCAGCAGAGGAAGAGGAGAGGGTGGAACAGGTGGAAAAACGCTGCCTTTTCTGAAAATAAGCCAGCTGTGTCTTTGGACTCTGGGCTCCTCACTTCCTGTCCCCCTTCTCTTCCCGCTGCTCCTGTGCCACCCTCTTAGGTTGCTTGAAGCTTCCACCTTCGAGAACCCAGTGAGTCTGGCTCTCCCATGCTCTCCATCTTAAAACTTGGCTGACTCAGCTACAGTGGAGCAAAGCCATCTGGGAGAATTTATACTAGAGTGTGAATGACTCAAGAAGTCATTTCTCCTGAAGAGAAAGTTTTAAGAGAGTCCCTTCTTAAAAGAGGATGCTTAACAACCCAGTGGATTCTCTATGAGATTTATTCAGTGGACGAAGTGGAGCAAAAACGTTGATTCAGGAATTGTGGGGGTGGGAGATACTGGGGGGAGGTCAGCAGTAGGTAGGGAGGCCTATTTGCTGGTCTTGTTCTGAAATTAGATCCCCTGGGCCACCCCAGGCTTTCTCAGCATCAGGAGATACAGATTCTAGTAAAGCTCCAAAGTTCCCCCTGTACCTCTGAGTGAGTACAGAGGGGTGGGGTCAGTACAAAGCACATTGTTAAGTCAGCTTCATGCCACAGATGTGGACCCTTGACCCGTATTTTCCACTTTCACGTCCTTTGATTCCTGCTTCCTCTCCTCGCTCCCCCTCCCCCCGCCCCCACTGCCTTTCTTCTTTGAGTCACACTCACCCTCAGGCTGATGGTCCTAAAGGTGGCTGCCTAAGCCCTGGGAGCAGCGGATGGGAACCCCTGGAGGAAGGCTACCGCTGAGAGGGAGGGAGGGAGGGGCACGTACTGGGGTGGGGGGCGGGCAGGGTCTTCAAAGGTGTTTGGTGTGTTACGCTGTGTGGTGGGTAAAGAGCTGCTGGTGGGTGTTTCTCTCTCACATTGACATTTCTCTCCCTCTCTCCCTTCCCCTCTCTCTAAAATTAAATAAATAAAATCTTTAAAATACTAAATGGGGACAGAGAATAGGTCAGTGGCGGGGAGAGGAGACTGGCTACCAAGGGTATGGAGGACCTTTTTGGGGTGATAGAAATATTTCGTCTCCAGACTATACCCCTGAAAAGGCAAGCTGCCCCCTGTGACGAGAGACCCAAAGCACCTGACTTCACAACAGGTGGCACCCGCAGCCAGTGACCGTTCCACCCATGGGAGTGAGGGGAAAGTTGGGTAGTAGGTGGCGCCTGGGGAGGCACCTGAGCAGGGACACATTGGTTTCTTTTCGCATGAACTGTCACAGTACTGCCGAAGTTGATGAGGAAGGCATGCACAGCCTGCTCACCACCCCTGCTTCCATTTCTGTTCTTGGAACGGTGGGTGAATCTGCTCACAGTCTGCTTTTCTCGTCCCACTGAAGGGTGGCGGTGACAAGCGGGCAGGCTGAGGTGAAGCTTGCCGGTGGCCGAGATTCCTTTCAGAGGAGTGGACGGCGCCCAGGCTCCTCTGTGCGCCCCAGAGCTGGCTTGCAGGCCTCGGAGTCTAAGGAGGGGCATCGGCTTGGGGGCACAGCTTGTCTGTGAGACCCACACGGCGGTTTTGGACAGAGGAAAACCACATTCGGGGAGCAAAAGGAAGATGCCTCAGGGGGTAACCTGCAGGCCCCATTCGTGCTGGGGGCACCTCCATGAGCAGGATGGAAATGGGCCTGAGCTGGCAAGGAGTTTCTGGGTGGCCCGAGAGAGGGCGGGAGGGGGGGCCTCGTTTCTTTCCGCTTAGGTGGGTCTTGGGGGTCACACCGATGTCATGTCATCTCCCATTAGAGATTTTAAGACCTGGAGGCTGACATGCTCTGGGGCACCGGTTCTAGGCTTACGGCAGACTTCCCGGCGGTTCCCGATTTTCCTGGCCTCTGGGTAGGTTGCTCCTCGTCAGCCCCTCCCCTGGAGCCCAGGCAGGGCCTGTGACCCGCTGCTAACCAGGAGGGTATGGCAAAGCAGATGGGGTGTCCCTCTGTGAGTATATTATATGAGGTGGTCACGTCTGTCTTTGTTCAGACTGTCTTGCCTGCTGGCTCTGATGAAGCGACCTCAGAGAGACCCACATGGCAAGGGACAGGGCGTCACCTCCAGCCGACAGACAGCCGGGACCTGAGGTCCCCCGTCGGACAACCTGCAAGGACCTGCATCCTGCGGACAACCACTCGGACCTCAGATGAGACCACGCCCGGCCGACTGCCCTTGTGAGGGGCCCTGAGGCCGAGGGCCCAGCTGAGCGGAGCCCGGAGCCTGGGCTCCTGACCCACCGAAGCTGTGAGGTAAATGTGAGTTGTGTTAAGTTTGTGTTAATTCGTCACCAGCAATAAAAACTATTACGGGGTTTGAAACCTCCTAGCAAACTCCACGGAGATGCACCTGGCTGTCTGCTTTGGGGGGCCGTATGGTGCCTGGGGAGGCGGTTTTCTGTGCGGGCAGCGGCAGCGATGGGAGGAGGGCGTTGGCACGGCTGGTCTGCTTGTGGGCGAACCTCCACTGGTACAGCGAGGTGCGCATCTCCGTGGCTCTTTGTGCTCTTCTGAGTGCTTTGAGATACATGAGCTTTCAAAAAATTTTTACTCCTGCCCTGGTTGCTGTGGCTCATTGGGTGGGAATGCTCTCCCACAGACCAGAAGGTTGAGGGTTTGATTCCTGGTTGGGGCACTTGCCTAGGCTGCAGGTTCCTTCCTCAGTCAGGGTGCATATGGGAGGCAACTGAACGATGTTTCTCTCTCGCATCAGTGTTTCTCTCCCTCTCTTTCTCCCTCCCTTCCCTCTCTCTAAAATCAATAAGCAGGTCCTCGGGTGAGGCTTAAAAACACATACACACATACAATAAAAATGATCGTTCCTGCATTATCCCTGTAGACACAGTTCGGCAGGTGTAAGTGATCAGCTCAGGTTCATTTAACTAAGACCTGGTAGGAGCAGGACTACAACTGGGGTCCCGGAGGCTCTGGGCTTGGGAGATGCTTGTTTCGGGCCAGGCTCTGCACCCACACACACCCACCTGGCTTCTGCCCACTGGCTAGAGTGTAAGGCAGACATCCTGTGACATCTTCAGCCTTCGCCCCAAGGCCACTCAGAGAAGCCATTCCACCCAGTCCCTAGAGGAACTCTTAGGGGGAAAGCGGAATCCTAGCACCAAGTGCTCTCCCCGAGGGCCGACCTCCAGCCAGGGCTGATGGGTGGCTGCCAGCAGGGAGCCCGAGTAATCTGAGCAGGCCAGACTGGCCTGGCAGAAAGATTAGACAACAAGGTTTACTTTGCCATTAGCCGGGCCTGGCACTGGGCTTTGAGGGACGCCGGGGACTGAATCACGAGTGGAGGGCAGCCCGACAAGGGCACAGGTGTTCGGAAATGTTCTGTCAAAAAACATATCAAATCAAGCCGGGGAATGTAATCTAAAGAGCTCGGCCACGGCACGGCCGGGATGGCACGCTTCCATGCGCCAGGTGTTATCGAGCTGGCCAGGTAGGCCTCGGGACGCCGGTCCCCTTGGAATTTTCCATCAAGGTCTCGCCCCCGCACGGGGTCTTCCCACAACACAGAGAACACACTCCCACTGCCCAGGCCCAGACCTGCGGGTTTCTCCAGAGGTGGACGCAAGTGTTTCAGATTAAATGTGTGATAATAGCATGTTTGGCCCAAGCGTAGCAAGTATGATGCATGTTTATTGTAAATTATTTATGGGTAAATAAAAATTTTTAAATGACTCGATCCCACTGCCCAAAGACTATCCACCATTAATGCTACAAACACATGTATTTATCTACTTACAAAGATGGGGCCACATAGTACAGTACACACTGTTTTTGTGAATTACTTTCTCAAGGAGAATTAAGTGCTCATGTACATTCCAAGTGATTTCTTTTTCTCTGTTTTAAAGATTTTGTTCATTTATGTTTAGAGAGGAGGAGGGAGGGAGAAAGACGTGACGTGTGGGAGAAACATCGGCCGGTTGCCTCCTGCACGCTCCCAACTAGGGACCAAACCCGCAACCCGGTGATGCGCCCTGACCGGGATTTGAACTGTCGACCTTTCGCTCTGCGGCATGGCTCCCGATCAATGACTGTGGGCCACACAAGTCAGGGCCCAAGTGGTTGCTTATAACGCTACAGCACCGCCTATAAAAGTTTTGTTGAAATAGAAAACACACACAGACACACGCGTGTCATAGGGAGCAGCTTGATGGGACTTTGAGACCTACAGGTATCCATGTCACCGGTACCAGACCCAGAAACGTTACGAGGACCCCCAAAGCTCCCTCAGGCTCCCTTCCAGCCGCACCCCCAACCCCAAAGATGAACTTGGCGTGTTTTCGTCCTTTAGACACATGGCCCCACGTAACACGCGTGTGTCTGTGTCCCGCTTCTTTGCTCGGAATTGCGTTTGCAGGAGTCGCCTTGGGCAGCGTGTAGTCGTGCATCGGTTGTTCGCTCTGCTGTGTGTCCGCCCACCGTGTGCATCGACACTCACTGATCCCTTCGCCGGTCGATGGGCGGTTGGGCGGCTCCCGGTGTGGGGTTCTCAGGAACGGTGCTGCTCTGGACAGTCTAGGCCAGGGCTGTCAAACTCATTCTCACCGGGGGCCACAGCAGCCTCATGGTTGCCTTCAAAGGGCTGAATTCCAGGACTGTAATTCCAGGACTGTACAAATGTAACTACTCCTTAACTAGGGGCGAGGAGTCAGCGCTGCCGCTGGGTAGAAACAAGGTGCTGGGCCGGATAAAACAAGGTGGAGGCCCGGATTCAGCCCTCGGGCCTCCTGTTTGCCACCTGTGGCCCAGGCCGTGCCCCTGGGTGAGCGCGCTCACCCGTTTCTGTTGGGTGGAGACCCGGGAGTGGAAGCGCTGGATCACAGGGAAGCAGGCGTTTGGTTCCAGAGCGGCGCTGCCCTTTGCCCTCCCCGCAGCCGTGGGTGAGGGCTCCGTGGCTCCACGCTCTCATCACACTTGCCGAGTCAGTCATCTCCATGTGGGCCGGGCTGGGGGGTAGAAGGAGGCACTCCCTTGTCCGCTCAGTTTGCGTTTCCTGATGAATCAGAGCATGTGTTTGTGTGCTCGCTGACCACTCGTGTCTTCTTAGGAAGTGCCCGCTCCTGCCTTTCGCTCATGCAAAAAACTTAGCTTGTCTTCTGTTACCATTTGTGGAAGTTTGCACCGGTAATGTAATTTTTAGGAGAAAAGTATCTTTACCTTACTTGCATGCAATGCCGTTACAGAAAACGAGAGGTGAGTTGCTCAGGCAGCAGAGCAGGTCAAGACCCAGCAGCCCCCATCAAAACATGTCCACAGAACTCCTGGGAGTCACAGAGATGCAATTCGAAAAACTTCTGAAATAGGTGCAGTTTGGGGTGCAGAGGTGAGAGCCCTGTTTCTCCCCTCCTCAAGGACACATCTCCCCTCTAGCTGTCCCCAGTCACATGAATGGTAATAACAGTCTGCAGATGTTGAGCAGGTCTGTGTGTGCTGTGCCAAGTGCCCACGTGTCTCTCCTCGTGAGGTCGATACAGGGCCCTGGAGCACCATTTTACAGGGGCAGAGCTGGTAAACCAAGGCTCAGAGAGGCTCAGCAGCTCGCTGAGGGTGTGGAGAAGCGAGAGGCGGAGCTGGCGTCCTTGACACCTCTGCTCAGAGGGTCGTGACGCTGGCTGTGCCTGTCCTGCAGGGCTTGAGAGGTGCTGGGGAGAAATAGGGAGAACATTCTTTTGAATGGATCCATGTGAGAGGCTTTGGGGATAGTCCCTTCATTCTGGCTCTGGCTCCTCCTCATTTATTAAGTGGGTCTGGTTTCCAGACCTCTGAGGGCTGGCAGGGAGCTCATGGGCAAGAGTATGCTAGTCCCAGCCCAGTTCTCTTCCTTGGGTCAGGTGGAACAAAGCCCTTTCCTCCCAGACAGGTCACCAGGACCAGGAGGCCGAGCACAGCCCATGACACGGCAAGACATAGAGGCCCGTGAGCATGATAATAGCTACCGTGTATAAAGGCAAGTGTGTTGTGTGAATTAAATCTCATTCAATAACCCTGTGACGTAGGTGCTCCTCTTATTCGTGCTTTACTGATGGGGTGCAGAGATCCAGTAACTGTTCAAGGTCACACTGTACACAGGCGCAGAGCTGGGGTTCAAAGCCAGGCTGTCTGGATCCCGAGCCTACACTTGCAAGCACTTACTGCCTCTTAGCCAGTGGTGACAGCTCAGGGCCCCCTTCCCAGGAACACACACACACACACACACACACACACACACACGCAGTCTCGGAGCTCCCGAAGCCCATCCTGGGGCCCACACAGGGGAGAAAGCTCTGCTCCAGCAAATGAAGTCGTTGGTCATGGATAAGGCAGCCTGCGGGCAGTGAGCTTTGCCGCACGAGAGGCGTGTGGACAGAAACTGGGACGCCGTCTAGCAGCTGGTGCAACACAGACCTTCTCTACCCATTAATTAAGTGAATGACAGTGTGAATGAATGAACGAATGATTGAATGAATGAGTTACCCCCAGGCACAGCAGGAGCCCACTCATCTTCAGGGGCCAAGAGCATGGGGAGTGAGAGCCATCTTGGACCGCACTGGCCCCTACTCTGGGGACCCTTGATCAGGATGGCCCTGGGCGCTGTGGTCCAAGCCCTCGTGGACAGTCAGGAAGCAGAGAGGAGGCTGTGGGTACTGGGGTCAGGAATATGTTTGTGTGGGCTCCCTGGAAGGGAGAGGCATGGCCCCAGGCCTCAGTCCCAGCCTCCCATGGCTAGACTGGCCGCCCTCAGCAAGGGAGCTAATGCCTGTTCCGGGTAGAATGCAGGTGAAGGGCTTGGGGGGAAGCAGAGATTCAGAGCTGGGGAGAGCAGGGGTTAACTGGAGGCAGCTGAGGAAATGTTTGAAACCTGGGAGGGGGCTGGCAGAGGACAGAGATATTAACTAGGGTATGGAAAATTCCTGGGAACTGGAGCGTAACCAAGGAGTTGGCCTGCAGGCCCACGGCAGGGACAAAGGGATTCTCAGAAGGCCCCCCTCCGCCCCTTGCAGCCCCCAGCTGCTCCTCATGGTGGCTCCCCTGAGCTGAACCTGCCCTGGGGTCCAGCAAGAACCTACTGGGGCTGGTGGTCTGGGGTGAACCCCTCTTGGGGACCAAAGAAGGTCAAGGTCCTGCTGATAATGGGTCCCTCCCCATGGGGCCCCAGCTCCTTTGTCCTCCGTATCTCTAACGATACCTTACTTTCTGGTAAACACGCCTCTCTGTGTTTTCTGATCCAATCTGATCTGACCCGTGCCCTGTTCCTTTAGGCGGTGACCTGGGTCCTGGCTTCTGACCTGTGACCTTTATGTTTGGTTACAGCAGAGAGAGCTGGGGTGTGGCGGAAGGGTATTTAAAACCCTTGTCCTGGGGCCTCGTGCTCCAGACGGACAAAGCCAATCTCAAAGCCGCTGGGGCACCCGCCTTCCCTGCCCAAGGGACCTGCAGCAGCAGCAGCTTCAGGGTCTTTATGCCTTGCCTGGGTTGCGGGATGGGGTGGGGGTGGGTGCAAGGCTGCACATCCAAGTGCAAGGCTTTGCTGCCTTCTTATGTCCTCCCTGCCCTGCAACCTCCCACTTGGGCTGGGTTCCTGAGTACCCCGACTAGAGCAGGATGTGGAGAGAGACCAAGTGCTGTGGGTCACTTAGGAAAAAGAGTGCACTTCCAGGGGACATCTGGGAGGCCATCACGGAGGAGGAGGTGTTTGCGCTGTTTTAATAATTTCTAAATTGGAAGTTGACATCCGCCCAGGAGTGTGTTCTTCCTTCCCGGGGGAATCACATTTGTATAGGGATCGGAACTCGGCACAGAGCACGTGTTGAGGAAGTAAGTGGCTGAGCACTAAGCTTCCAAGCTGACCCTCAGGGATGTTTTTGAAGCTTGCGTAGGTGGAGGAGGCTCTGGAGCCTGGCTGGAGGCTCGGAAATCCCATCACTGGCTTAGGGATAACACCAGCCACGCCCCCTGCCCTTCTCCATGTGAAGGGCTGAGTTGTGCTCCCCAAATTCATACGCTGAGGTCCTAACCCACAGTACCTCTGCATGTGACTCTGTTCGGAGAGAGGGTCCTTAAAGAGGTGACCTAGGATCATTGACCTCCCCAGGGTGGGCCCTACTCCATCTGACCGGTGTCCTAAGAAAAGGAGATGGTGACACAGATTCACACAGAGGAAAGGCCGTGTGAGGTGTCGGAAGAAGACAGCCGTCTACCAGCCAAGGACAGAAGCCTCAGAAGAAAAGCTCGGCAGACGGATACCTTGGACTCAGACGCCCGGCCTCCAGAACTGTGAGAAAACACGTTTTCTGTCGTCTGAGCCACCCAGTCTGTGGTATTGTTCTGGTGGCCTGCGCAAGTGGATACACGCTGATATGGCTGGCGATGCCCTCACTCTTGCGTCTGCAGAATAGTGCTCAGTGTGAACCCACGGCACTGTGTTTCCTTAACCCCAATTTCACATAACGTTCATCCCTCCAAAATGCTTATTCAGTATATGCTATGTTTCGGGCCCTAATATAGGCAGTGGGGTTCGATCATCCAAAGAACAAGACAGACCAAATTGCCGCCCTCCAGTTTACACCCTGGGGCAGGATAGAGAAACGAATTACATAATGCGGGGAATGAGAGCGTGGGAGGGGAGTAAAGACAGAGAAAGGGGACAGGGAATATTAGCAAGGACTGACATTTCAGGTAGAGGGACCGTTGGAGGCCCCACCGAGAAGGGGCCGTGAGAAGGGGCCGTGAGAGCAGAGATTTGAAGGAGCTGGGGAGGGAAGGCAGATACTTGTGGCCTGCAGTTTGGGCTGCGCCTTTCCTGACCAGTTTTTTTTTTTACATTTGTGATATTTTTCATCTTTCTACAAAATACTGTTGGGTGGCATGCGATTATTGTTATTATTTTTTAAATTTTATTTTTCAAGTTCTGTTTGCATTCAACACTATTATGTACGGTGGAACCTCGGTTCTCAAACTGAATTCATTCTGGAAAACTGTTTGAGAAGCGGTTTGTTTGAAAACAGAATCTCATTTGTTTGTTGCCTGAAAGACACATGACTGACTGTACAGGTATTGGCACAAAAGGTTTGTTGGATAGAGACTCAAGACCCGAAGTTGTGTTCGACAGTCAGGACATTTTTCTGTGAACGACTGGGTCGAGAACCAAATTGTTTGAGGTGGAGTCATTTGAGATGAGGTTTGACTAGTAGTTTCGGGTGTACAGCATTTCCTTATCTTTGTACGGTGTTAAACAAACTCAAAAAGTGTCTGGTGGCTTTGCTAGAAATAAATGACTAGGATTTTTTTTCAAGGGTTTTAAAGTCTCCAAACTTTGAACGTAGCGGGGCGAAACCCCAACAGTGTTCCAAAGAAGAGCGATAAGTTACAAGTTCTTAAAAAGTGCATTCTTGAGAATTACCAGTGCTACATTCTCGGCACTGTGATTGGTCCGGATGACGACCAGTCAGGTGCTAGGCTGTCTGGGTGACAGGTGCCAGATGGCCCAGAAGATGGGGCCAGGAGGTCTGGGCACAGCTGGTGCTTGTGTCAGGGGTCTGGACACCTGAGTCCTTCAGAGCACAATCAGAGGACTGTATGGAGTTCTCCTGCAGGTCCAGATGTGGGTCCAGGCCCTGACGCAGGACTTCGAGGTCCAGAAGAGTTCAAGTTCCCAGGCTAGTTAGACCGAGAATGGAATCTCTCCTCATGCCTTGACCTTTGTAATGTTAATGGTTTTAGTAGCTTGGTTAAAGTGACCCTGTTTTATATATCTCCTATCTTCACTCTTTCCTCAGTGGATGTAGTCCACATTAATCACTTTAAAAGCCAGGAACAGATTCCCTCCTGGTGATAATTTCCCTGCCATTAGAAACTAGGGTGGACTCCAACTTTAGTAGTATAAATAGACTCTATATTGATAATGAATATAATAGTTTGTAGCAAAATACATCTTCCTATTCATATTGATAATTAATATAATAGTTTGTAGCTAAATACATCTTCCTCTATATAGATATATAAATCTATGTACATGGAACGAAAGGGCAGGTTCATCAGGTCAAGACCATGTGGTGTGTGCACATTAATGCCCACCTTGGCCACTAGGTGTCAGCCATTCGCCATCTGTTTCTGGACGGCTTTCTCCATGGGAATCCGTGGGCTCCAGCCGGCAACCCCAGCAAAGATAGGGGGGGTCCTCTCACCCTCTGAGAGCCTCTCTCGACTCTCTCTACATGAAACCTCCACGTTTCAGAGAACAATGCTTAGTTTTCCCCTGATCTTAAAAGCCATCGTTGGAAAAAAAGTATGAGATGAGAGGAAAAATCGCCCATACTGCTGACTCCTAGATAGAACCACTGTTCGATACTTCGGGCGTTTTCCTCTTGTATGTGTGAAGTTGGTAATAACTCATGCTATTTTGTGGCAGGCACTGTCCCGAGGTTTCCTACAGATTAATTCATTGAATCTTCACTGTAGACTGAGAAGGTGGGGACCACTTTTTCCTGTTACTATTTTATATATGGTACTCACATAGCCTGATAGAGATTTATTTTGTGTATCATAAGTCTCACCATTTCAGGTGTACAGTGTAGTATGTTTTAGTATATTCACGGAGCCATATCACCATCCCATGGTTTAATTTTAGAACATTTTTGATACCACAAAAAGAAACACCATACACATTAGCAGTCTAACCACTGCCAACCCTGCCCTTTCCCCTAACTGAAAGAGGCTATTCTTTCTTTGTTATTAATTAATTACTCTTTTATCATAGTAAAAACATTTAACATGAGATCTACATCTTAAAAAAGCTTTTAGTGCACAGTAGAGCATTGTTAACTAGAGGCACAGTGTTGTATAACAGGTCCCCAGAACTCATTCATCTTGCCTAACTGAAACTTCACACCTGTGGAATAGCAACTCTTCATTCCCCCCTTCCGCTAACCCCTGACAACTGCCATTGAACTCTCTGCTTCTGTGAGTGATTACTTAAGATACCTCATCTACGTGGAATCGTACAGTATTTGTCTTTCCTAAGTCAAGTTTCATCTCTGTTGTTGCACGTGGCAGGATTTCCTTTTCTTTTTTAAAAAAAAAAATGTTTTATTTATTTATTTCTAGAAAGAGGGGAAGGGAGGGAGAAAGAGTGGGAGAGAAACATCAGTGTGAGGTTGCCTCTCATGTGTCCCCCACTGGGGACCTGGCCTGCAACCCAGGCATGTGGCCTGACTGGGAATCGAACTGGCAACCCCCCACTTCACAGGCCCACGCTCAGTCCACTGAGCTACACCAGCCAGGGCGGATTTCCTTTTCTTTTATGACTAAATAACGTTGCATTGTATGTATATACTCTATTCTCTTTATCCACTCATTTGTCAATGAACACTTAGGCTGTCTCCACAGCGTGGTGCTTGTGAATAATATGCAGTGAACACGGCAAGACAGACATCTCTTCAAGATCGCGATTTTAATTCTGTCAGATGAATATCCAGAAGTGGGGTTGCCGGGTCCTACAGAAACTCTGTTTGTAACGTTTGAGGAGACTCCGTGCTGCTTCCTACAGTGGGGGCGTCACTGTGCGTTCACGCTGGCAGTGTGCAGGGCTTTGCCCCCTCACCCACGTTCATTAGCTTTCGTTTTTTTCGATAGTGGCCATCCTAGCAGGCATGAGGGGATAGCTCACTGTCGTTTGGATTTGCATTTCCCTGCTGATCCGTGAGGGAGGAACTCTCCCTCTCTCAAAATTGCGGAGCAGAAAACAGAGACAACTCTGTCCGAGGTCACATGACTGGTCGTGTGTGTCAGAGGTGGGCTTTGGACCCGGACTGTACAGCTCCTGGATGTGCCCACCTGGGGGGCGTGCGGCCCTGTCTTCCAGGTGCTGAGCACACCTGTGCTCGTTCTGTTCTGTGTTCTGTTCTTTTCTCTTCACGTCACATTGGAATGCGTTCCCATAACATTAAACATCCTTCTAAAACACGATTTTTCGTTGGCTGCATGATGGCCGAGCCCGCTATGCCGTGGACAACTCCGTTGAATAGGCATTGGAGGTCCCAGGTTTTTCGTTTCGTCAGATACTCAGAGGATCGCATCCCTGCTCACTCACATTTGCGGGAGTTTCCGATTATTTTCTTAGCAGAAATCCTAGAAGCAGAATTGCTGGGACAAAGGCCAGACAGCTGTAAGGACAAATCATCTCTAAAAAGATTGTACCAATTTACACTGTTACAAGGAGTATTCAAGAGTCATCTTTTTCCTTTTTCCTCATATTTTCTCTCACCGAAGACTGGAAGTCTCTTTGGTCTGCAACTGATAAAGGATGAACGGGGAGGGTGGGGGGGCTTCCCTTTGAGGATCAGAACTGACCCTCCTGTTGGCAGCGCAGGCTACAAATATTGATCCTCAGGAACAGTGTGGCTCATTGTAACGGACACGGCTTCAGCCCCGGCCACGGGCTCGTTTAAGGGAGGAAAGCCTGACCTTTTACAGTTGATATAACGGCAGTCAGCACTGCTGCCACCATTTACTGTCTCCACTTGTATTTATTGAGGGCCTACTATGTGCTGGCACCCAGTGCTGGAGGCGGAAGATCGGAGGAGACTTCCCTCACCCGTGCCATGGGGGCAATGTTGTCTGCCATGCAGGGGGTCGTGGGACATAGTGAGATGGCTTAGGTCACTGGCTGGAGCTATTGTCATTGCCCTTGCTATACTAGCAAGTGGGGTAAGTGCTGGTTTCTGACCGAGAGATGTGCTGCTTATGGGTCCATGAAGACCTACTTGGAAAATGAGTTTTACAAACCAGCAGTTCCCTTGAGTCTCCATTAAGCCCAGTTCGTGATTTGTACCGTTTGTTTAACTTCTGATCCCACCCTTTCCCTGCGCTCTGCCAGCTTTGCGTCCAGCCCTCTTTTGCCTCCCCTCATGCTGCTCATAACCCCAGGCCTTCCCAGAGGGACTGGGCACACACCACTGTGGACATGCAGTGGATTTTCACACAATGGAGACTGAGGGGTTTGGGGGTGCCGTGGAAAGACTGAGGTGAGCATGACCCCCCCATCTCTGGGCACCTTTTCCTGGCACCCTGAAGAGAAAGTCCACCACCTCTCCGACTGCTGTTGTTTTCCCCACTTGGCTCCCATTACTGGTGTTACCGTTTATCTCCTTATATTTCTCCATAACTCAGAGGTGAGTTCCGAATCCAGCCCTCGAGCCCAGGGGTCCATCTTAGTGCCCGGCACATAGTAGATGCTCAGTAAATATGCACCAGTGGGAAGGGTGATGAAAGACTTCTCTGGTGTTTGTCTCACCTGAGTAGAGGGCAGTGGGATGCATTGAGACGGGGGTTGTTTTCCATCTTTACTCTTTCCTGACCTTTCTTCTGTCTGGGCCCTCCTTCCTCTACCTCTCACCCCGGTTGCTCTCCTCCTGGGCCTCTGCCTGGGGTCTCCATGTGGGAAGAAGTGATGCCCTGACTCCAAACTTGCCAAAATATGGCAGCTCAAACCATGGCAGCTGAAACCAAATGGCTTGGGAGCTGCCTGCCTGGAGGCAGGGCAGGATGGCGTGCTCTGAAAGGCTCTGTGCACCTTGGGTCTCCCTCTATGTGAGAGTCTGCCTCCCCAAGAGAGTCTTGAAGGCCAAGGGCAGGGCTATCCTGGGTGTCTGACAGGTAGGAATGGCCTGAGCACCCATGTGAACTCATAATCTGAGAAGCAAGACTGGGTGGCAGAGAACTGGTGACTGGGGTCTTTGCCTTCCTCAGTGTGTGTGTGTGTGTGTGTGTGTGTGTGTGTGTGTGTGTGTGTGTGTGTGTGTTGCGGAGACAGGATAGAAGACCCCCCCCCCCCAAAATCACAAGGCTACTGCCCAAGGTCCTCTGACACGGGAAAAATAGAATCTGTTTTTGTCATCCCTCTGAATGAGGCCTGGTGGAGTTGATGGAGGGAGTCACATACTCTTCTATGATCTAGAATATCTCTCTCCCACTTCTGGGGACTGCTTCTACCCAGCTCCAGCCAGTGGTTCTGGAGGAAACGATCCATCACCACCCACAGCACAGGACATGGGACCAAGTAGAGCCAATCACAGTGCTCCATGCCCTGGCCACAGTGATTGGTCCAGAGCTGGATATATAACCAGATGGACCAATCAGATCCCTCTCTGGTGCTCTGCGTTTTTTTTTTTCCCCCTGAGCTCCTCTCCTTTCCACTTGGATGCCTTAAGGATGTAAAACTCTGGGGCAGGTGACGGCAAAGTCCTTTCCACCTGGAGAAGGCTGACAAAAGAAAGCTGTCAGGAGAAGAGAATCAAAGTTGAGAGAAGGGAGAGGGATGGAGAGAAAAAGTGTGCTGATGGGTTTAGATTTCTTGGGTCCAACCACCAAGCTCTTTGGACCTGCTCTGTTTTCCGTACCCTGGATCCTCTGTCTCCTTCCAACAGTGTCCTTTCTCGATTAAGCCAGTTGGAGTTGGTCTCCTCACATTTGGTCCAGGCTAGGTTCTAGAGTTCTACCTGGTTCTGAGGCATGTCCCACACCCAAAGAGAGGCACCATTCATATCTGCATCCTTGAGAATAAGAGCCTTTATTTTCTACTGAGAAGAGGGCTTCCCAGAGCAGCAGAAGTGCGTGTAGCCGGCTCCCCCAGGGCAGGAACACCTCGTGTGTGTCTGGGGTGGGTGGGGCCACGTCCTGGAGCAGTGCCGGCGTTCATGACACCACAGGGGCCAAGCCAATCCTGTGGTTTTCCCGATCGAAAACAGTGAAATACAGCCTCAGGAAGACGTCCCCCAGGATCCAGAGAGTGGAGTGGCTTAAAGTGTCATCAAAGTTGCTGTAACAGGTGTTAAAGAGACCCTGCAGGAGGAGAAAACACAGCCTGAGCCCTTGCCTGCCTCCCGCTTTGGGATCCAGAGCTGGCAGCTTCTCAGCCTCGTTTCCTGGCTTTCCCGGGGGCCTTGTGGCTCCTTCTGCAGTGGCAGAAGCCGGCACCCACCTAGGAACTGAACCCGCTCCAACTATTTCCTCTGCAGAGCGTGCTCCCAGCCTCCTCACCCCGGCTCATTCTCAAAGACTAAGCTCTGTGCAGCCTTCCTGGACCCATGCCCGCCCTCCTTGGCCTCTCCAAGCTGGGCGGGCTGATTTCCTGCGAGTTTCCTGTGTCTTTAGCCCTGGTCACACTGGACCTGCCTGGGCGCCCCTTGGCACAGCTCTCTGGGGTGCCATTTGCTTGGGATCTCGTGTAGACCTGCCTTGACCTGGGTAGGCCCTCCTTGTGCATCCGTGAGCCTGGGGGATTAGGATTATCTAAATTCCTCTATTCCTCAAGGCCTTGTTTGAGTCCATTCACACCTCCTCTGAACGCCCACGGGGGAACTGACATTCATGAAGCCTCAACTACGTGCCAGGCACTGTGGCCACTGTGTCCTTTATTCACGTTGGTGTCTAACCGCTCCCACCAAGGGAGGAGTCATCACTCTATTTCACAGAGAGGGATTGGGGCTTCACAAGGGGGGTTGCAACCTAGGACTAGGGTGGCCATTGGATCTATCAGTGAAACCAGGACCCTTTGGAGATGGGAAGGGGATGCAGTTAAAAATTATGGTGGCGTAGCTCACTGGGACTGCCCCCTGCCAACCCCACCAGCCCCCATCCTTTGCCCATTTTCAGGATTGCTGTGGCTAGCTATCCGTGTTCATCCATCTGAGTGCCCTGGTTGAACTGAAGCTCTAACAGGGCAGTGGCCATTTGTGTCCCGTCTCCCTGAGTGTAGCACCCCACCAGTATGGGGTGGCCACTCCGTATTTATCTGAGGATGAGGGATGCCCTGGCCTGCTCTTGGCTGTCAAGAGGTTTGTTTTGTGGGAAGGGTCCTCCCAGCCAGGGGTGCTCAGCAGCATCTGCAATGACATGGCTTGGCCTACAGGGGGCCTCTTCCAGCCGCAGTCCAATGGGTCCCACCCATCCCAGACTTGAGAAGCAGCCCCCAGGGCTGGCCCCTCACCTTCCGGATGTAGGCCCTGGCTGGCACCGGGTACTTGAAGCCATTGATGGTGAAGACGATGTCAGGCAGGGTGTTGATGGCTTTACAGCTGACCACGTACTGTTAGAGAAAGGGGGAGGGAGACGGTTGGCCCAGCTGACCCTTGTCTGCGTGGAGAGCCCAGGAGTGACCCTGGAGAGGACGCTTCACCTCTCCAGTGCTGGTCATCTGGGCCTTGATGGTCTTCAGGATGTCGAAGATGTCGTAATCTGGGCCAGTCAGCAATGAGGTCCCAGTGTCGACAATGGCCTCACAGCCGCCTTCACAAGCGATGACCCTCCCTTCCATGGAGATGCTGGGAGACAGGGGACAAAGCAGACACCAGGATCACTGTGTACCCTCCCCCTACTAGTGTGCGTCTTTGTGTCCCTTGTGCCTGGGCCTGTGTGCGCGGGCCCGTGTGGGGATGGCGCTGCTCTGGCCCTCAGAGGGGGCACTTACCTGTCCACAGTTATCTGCCAGAAGCCCTGTTTGCTCACAGGCACCCACTTGAGCTGTCCCTTGTAGTAGGATCTGTCCACCCCGCCGAACATCACCACACTGCCCTTCTTCTCGTTGCTGAGGGGGGAGGCAGAGGGAGGGCTCATTGTGAGGGGAGAGGAGTGAGTGGCTTTTCTCAACCTCAGTGACACGCCAGGCCCAAGGGTTGCTCTTAGCGGTGATCACTTATCCTCACACCACACAGCCCTGAGGAGTGGGCATGGCTGTGGTCTCCACTGTACCGATGGGGAAGCCGAGGCGCAGCGGTGTGAGTGCTCGGTCAAGGTCAGTCACAGGGCTGGTGAGGCACCAACACAGACAGTCTGGCTGGGTTTTGGCCGCCCACCTTTCTGAAGACAGCCAGGTCCCCTCTAGCCGCCAGAGTGCTTGGAGAGGCTGCCGGTGGATGCTGGGCCAGAGGGGTCTAGCCTGTTGTTTTCTGACAGCGGAGGCCACTGGGAAGCCATGGGCCATGTGTTCAGGCTCCCACAGGGCCCACAGCCTCAACTCCACCCTCTGCCTCCTCCTGGCACCTAGGGGGGACAACCTCTGCCTTTGGTGGGAAAACACAGCCTGTCAACAGCCACCTCCTGTGGTCTCTGCTTCTCTCTCCACACCCCATCGAGGCTGTCAACCAGTCAGGGACATTAGCTTTTCCTGCTACTGAGCCCAGTGACTAAAGACCTGCTGATGGCTTCATCACTCATCACGGGGGGCAGTCCTGTGGCCCGAGTTCGAGCCTTGCCACTACCAGTGTGTGCCTGGGCAATCGTGTGCAGACCTCCTCTCTGAGCCTCAGTTTCCCAATCAGGCAAAGAAGGGAATTTGAACTGCAGGGATCGGCACACTTTTTATAATGCCGGTTGTCGCTATGCCGGGCTTCGCAGGCTGCGGGACCTCTAACACAGCTTCATGATGCTGCCACTATAGAGCACGGCAGACAGGATGTAACTGAATGAACAGAACTGCGTTCCAATAAAACTTTATTTATAAAAAAACAGCTGGTAGGCCAGATGTGTCCCCGGACCACTATTTCCTGACCCCTGGACTGGGCTTTCTCTCAGGAAACTTGTGGATGGGGTCATCTACAATTATTCATGCAACAGAAAATTTCTTACAGCTGATTTGGAGGGAGGGCTTGTCTAGCCCAGACTTACCTGGTCAAATAGAAGGCAAAAATTTTCTGACAAAGGACTCCTCGTGTCCACAAGTTGTCGAAGACGGGAGTGGTACCCGTGAGCGCCATGCTGGGGTAGCTCAGGCCCAGGATGCCATCAAAAGCCCCGTATTCCAAGATCTTGCTGGCCTCTGTCTTGCTCAAGCCAAATGCCTGGGACCGGCCGACCAGGCTCCCGATCTGCAGGAGAGGTGGGTGACCTCGTGTGAATGTTGAGAAGCAGGCTTGGGCTGGGGTGGAGGCCGTCAGAGAGGTACCACGGGCACCCCGGGAATAAACTGAGGCGTGGCTTGTGCTTTGCATTGCCCTCAGATGGTTGACAAGCCAGAGCAGGAATGCATTTTGCATTACTGGGGAGTCCAGCCAGCACCCGCTCCTCCTGCTAGTATCATCCTAGTTAATAAAACATGCTTTACCCCCCTTTTTTACAGCTGAGAAACTGAGGCTCAGAGTGGGACCAAGGGGTTCTTGCTCAAGGACAAAATGAGCAGAAAGCAAATGGCCTTCTCTCTGGCATTGCTGTGGTCTGATGACACAAGTGGAGGGAACTCGTTGTGATTCACTGTGGATTCTGCATCCCAGGAGAGAGAAGCCAGCCACGCCATGTAGCCCCCGGAGTTCCTGTGAGAAGTCTGCGTGCTCACGTGTGTGTGTGTGTGTGTGTGTGTGTGTGTGTGTGTACTCTGGCACAGTCCACAGTTTTTATTAGATTCTCAAAGCCCCCCCCCAAGTAGGAACACTTTTTATCACAGGGCGCCCTCTGGCATCTGTGGCCCGCTGTGTCCCCTGCGTCCCCCTCGCTGGTGTCTGGAGCTCTCTGCAGCCCCCAGAGACCTCAGATCAGCTCCACCCTCTCCTGAAAAACACCCCACACCTGCATGGATCCTGACTCGCACCCCACCTCTGCTCTGCCGCTTTCTCGGTCTGGGGCCTTGGGCAAGGTGCTCGCTCTCTCTGGGTCTCAGCCCCCTTGTCTGGGTCACGGAGGTGGCCACAGTGCCCACCACATGGGGTTGTTGGAGGATTAGACAGGGCACTGCAATGCAAGTGCCCAGCACAGTGCCAGCACAAACTGAGAATATGCAAACAGATGTTTCCTCACCTCGCCCTGCTCTCGGCAAAATCAGTCTTGAACCCTCCATGGGAGAAAGGGCAACAGGCCAACGCCTCCAAGCCTCTCCAGCACCACGACCCACTCTCTGGGTTAGCCACTGGGAGAGCTTGTCAGCAGGAGCGCTCTCTCTCCAAAGGACGCAGCCCCACGAGGCAGGCAACCAGCCGGGAGACTTGGGGAAAGATGGTGCCTCTGGTCCTGCAGGCAGAAGCTGCTCCCAGGGCCAGCCCTGCCTCTGCCTCTGGTTTCCACCTCACCTTAATGGTGTCATAGCCGAGAAATCCCGTCATACTCCCAGAGCCGTACTGGAGTGCGAAGGACCGGTTTGTGCCCTGGAAGGTGGAGGACCTCTTCGGGTTGAAGACCGTGTGTCTAACTGCAGGCACAGAGGGTGTGTGTCGGCCAGCCCACCAAAACCCGGAGGTGGGGTACGGTGCTGAGACAGGGCTGGGGGCACTCACCACAGGCACGGCTGAAGCAGTAGATGGAGGGCACCCACAGGTCAGCAGAGCCCGTGTCAAAGATGACCTTGAACTCCTGAGGGGGCGTTCCAATGCTGACGGTGCCAATGTAATACAGCTGCAGGGGCCAGGGAGGGGTAGTTAGGCCAAGCCTGGCCGCCCTGGGGTACCTGTCTCTGTTGGGGTGCCCTATGTCTCCTGAGATCACTTTGCAACCACCCCACCTCACAGCCATGGCTCCAGCCAGTGCCTTCACTTGAACACTTCTCTAGTCTCCCCTGCAGCTCTCTAAACCCTTCATGGCCCAGCTGGAGTGCTTCCTCCTCCAGGAAGCCTTCCTAGGTTACCCCAGGCAGCTTTCTCCAAACTTAAAACCTGTAATGTTCTTTACAGGTGGCCTTTTCATTTGATTTATTTTCTCTTCGTCTCTTCTTGTGGAAGAGATGAGATCCTTTGTTATCCATAACAATAACCATCATGTTAATGGTTTTATAACCTCACACATTGAAGGGGCTCACTAACTTCTTAATGGTGCCGTTCTTGGGGCTGTGGAGGCCAAATGTCCTCTGCCCAGGGTATCAAACTTGACTTGCAATTGGCTTTGTTGTTTGATCCGACACGGCTCAGCCCTCAACTATAACACAGTGAGTGGTTCTTTCAGTTCAGAAGGAACAGAATCTGTCACACCGATGCCGTGGTTCACAGGTGCTCGATGACATATCCCTGGCATTAAAATGGGTGTTTACTTGCGGCTGGACCCAGTCACCACAGACCAAGAGCTGAGGGTGAGAGTGACTTCAGCTCTGCAGACAGGAGCCCTGTCCCCCAGGCCCAGCCCCAACGCCCTGGCCCCCACCTCCGGACAACGCTAGTGCGTTCCCAGAACTCCAGGGGGCGCTGTGCAGGGCTACCCCCGCCACACTCACATCCAGGAAGTTCCGCATGGATTCGTAAGTTATTCTCCGTTGTTTCCGAATGAACCTGTAGGCCTGGCTGTGAGGATGCTCCTCCAGGTAATCTTTCAGCAGGTCTTTTTCCCTGAGACTTTCTCGCATGGACTTGATCTTCGTCAGAGGGATTCTTTCATTGGGAAAGGGAAACAGATAAAAAGAAGAAAACAATTCACTGCCCCGTGTTTCAGCGTGACTGCCACACCTTGCACAGTCACCACACTCCGTGTTTTCCAAGTGTGTTTATGAATGTTGCCTTGTTATCCGGACAGGCCACCCAACGTGAAAAGACCACGGTCCTGGGTTCGCATACAGGTTCCGCTGTGAGCCCAGGTAAGCCGTATGACCTTGTGAAGCCTCCATCTCCCCATCTGCAAAGGAGTGGGGTGATAATGCCCCCCTCACATAGAATCTTTTGGTTGTTAAGTGAGAGGACGGACAGAGCACACCTGACCTAGGGGAGCTCTTGGCCACAAGAGCCATTCCTGCTGCTACTGTCACCTCATTGTCTCTCGAGGAAACCTGGGGAGGGAGGCAGCGTGGGGACCATCATCTTCTCTTACGGGGGAGGGGGGAATCTGAATTGCAGGGAGTTTGTGACTTGGTGCTTGGTCGCACTTCCTGGAGAGCAAAACCCGACCCTGGAGTTTCCCTCCTGAGCTTTCTCCAGGGTTCAAGCAGAGGAGAAGGCTGAGAGGGGAGGCCAGCAGATGGGGAATATGCTAGGAAAATTCAGAGGATAGAGCAACAAGAATCAAAATAGAAAAAAAAAAAACTGCAGAGAGTTTTGTAGGTACAGAGACATCCGAAGAGATGGAAGGGGAGAAGAGATACAGCGACGAAGACACGGAGGCACACGCCCCTGGAAACCGAGAGGGCGCAGGGAGAAGGTCTAGAAGCAAATTGGAGGGAAAAGCTGTCCCCAGGTGGCACCACAATTGTCCAGGCTGTGCCCCGAACAATTCCGGGGAGCACCGCTCACAGATCCCACGTGCAATCTGGGGGTGTGTAACCCCACGGGCTTGCCCCGAGACCCCTGAGCCCCACAGCGCACACGACAAGCTACTCATTGATAGACAGAGACTCAAGACTTCAAGACAGGGAGTGACGGCATTCTCTTCTTTACCCCTGGGTGGTGGAAGAATAAGAGGACAATGAGGAAGACCCCAGAGGAGAGCTGGTGCTGCCTGCAGTCCCTGTACTTACTTGACCAGGCACTCGGAGAGGGCCACCAGGCTGAGGAACCCAATCCACTTCATGCTTTCTTCTTGGATCCACGCGCTCAGGAAAGAGGGAGTTTTGAGTGTGCAGGGATGGGTGAGCGCTGCTGGTTATATTTGCTCTCACCTGACCTCATTGCCCCCTCGGAGGGCTATTGATGGCCTTGATAATAAATACAAGCCTCCCGATAAGATCTTTACTCCCATCAATGTTCTAAGGAGGGACTTAGAAGTTTTTCCGAATGCAGAGATCTCTGTTGTAATCTCTTCCTTGGGGCTTGGCTGGAGAAAAAAAAAAAACCAACCCCAAACCACATGATCTGACAAAGAATGGGGAGATGCTTGCTATCTTGGAGATAAAACACAGCTAATCGTGTCATAAAAAGAAACGCTAACTGCCATGCTTGACATTCCTGGTCTCCTGTTGTCTTCATAGGGATTCTGTGAGCCGTGCCTCGCTGTCTGCTCTTGGAGGGGAGGTTGCTAGGAGGAATAGATGTCAAATGGCAGAGTGAAGACGTGGGGGCAGCCCCCTGGCATGCGAGTGGCTCTGGGTAATGGGACAGACGGCGCAAACCAGGGGTTCTGAGGGTGCTACTCTGCTTCAAACACCTAGGCTATAGCAGTATTGCAACAGTACAATTTGGATATTGGAGGACATGTGATGCACGTGTCCAAAATGTATTTTATTCATCCACCAAACATTTATTTATTGAGGACCCGTGACAGGCTGGGGTCAGGGCTAGATGCTGGGAAGCCCAGTCAGATTGGTGGCCCTGGCCTTTGGGCAGCTTGCAGTCTAGAGCAGGACTCATGAACCCAAGGCCCAGAAGGCCAGGGAGAGGGGTGTAAGGGCCGGACGGCCCCCTGGGCATGGGGCCGCCCCTACTCAGCTCGGACCAGCAGTTGCCGTGCTAGAAAGCAGGCTGGTGGGCCAGATTTCCAAGAGACGCCTGAGGTCTGGGTATTTATGTGAACTCCCTTGATGTATAAATGTCAGCAACTAATTGCTTTTTTAAAAAAATTGTAGTGCGAGCCAGACTTCAAGCAACTGTGGGCTGGATTCAGCTTGCAGGCTGCGCGGGCTTCATTTCTCGCCTAGAGGGGGGAGTAGAGTGGACTGGGTTGGGGGTGGGGGATGTTCAATTCTTGTTGGTTGAAGGACTAGAAGCATCCTAGTCATTCCAGACTGGAAGCACCCTAACCATGTTAATTTTCCTTCCATTGGTCATAAAAAGAACCCCAGGGTCAGATAAACCAATAGACTTAACAACTTCTACTTGCTGGGCCCTAATGTAACTCCCCCACTGGATCCATGCCTTACAAACATTTTGTGTGCCAAACCAACTACACAGAGAAATGATCAATTTTTAAGTGTCTTACCAATCAAAGAAGATAAACATCGACCATCAGAGCTTCTGCTCATCCTGAAATGAACAGGGACATCCATGAAACCCGTCTCGGTCTAGCCAGAGTAAGGAGACCAGGATTTAGGGTTCCTCCCAGGACTCCCAGGGCCTTGGTGTGCCTACATGGGGTCTGTCCAGGTCTGTCCAGGTCTGTCCGTTGTGCAGAGGCTGGCCTAGTCCCCCCGCTGAGGTGGTAGATGGAGCGGGGGCTGTGCATCTCACCCCTCCTTACTGAATACTGTTCAAATTAGGTTTGGGTGGTCAAATCCCCTCGCGAGGGGGTTTGGCAGCATGTAGCAAATGACACACCCACATGGCCTTTCACACAACCGTCCTTCTAGGGATCCATCCCAAAGATACACTGGCAAAAATTGAAAAAGATGTAGGCACCAGCCGCGCGCTGCGATGGCATTTCCAAAAGCAGGTGATCAGGGGCACACCAGCACTGGCCATCAGCAGGGGCGCCTCCGACAGGTGCTAGCGCCCTTGCCCACGGGGGCGACGCAGGTGGAAAGAGTGATGAATGGGCGAGATCTCTGGGCCTATTGACTCGTTTTAAAAAGGGGGCAGAACAGTGTTTACGATTTGCTGCTTTTACGTAGACGTGGACAAGCACACATACATGTACATTTTCAATAAGAAAAGTAGAAGAATAAACCAGAACACAAATAAACATTGTAACTGGGGGTGAAGAGCGGGGATGGAAGTGAGAATTTTCTTGTTTTATGTTCGGCTTTGAAATCATGTGACTATGCCACAGAACCAAAAAATAAATAAATGCGTGAAAATCATAGCCCTCAAAACCGAGAACAGACTAAAACAAACAGGCTTCATTGTATCATACAGAGCAAAACATTCCTTCAGCTGGCTTTGAGATGAAGAACTTCTGGTTCTGCATTCACAGGCAGATATTATATACGGACCAAAAATAGAATTTAAAAAAAAGAGAAAAATAAAGAAAAAATTCCAAGAACTCCGAAACTGTACCCGGCGACCTTACTGCTGGCGGTCCTCTCGCTTTGAAACTATTATATGTGTACTCTAGGTTAAAGCCCGTAAATGATTACGCTAGTATTGTTAAGAAACAAAAGTTTTCATGGAAAAGAGACGGGAGCATAAAACAAGAAAGATTAAGTGAAACCCTGCAATCTTAAAACTTGAATTGGAAATATAAGTTTGTACTTATTTTTGTTCTAAAAATATGTATTTTCTGACTCGCACACGGAAAAGCCTAGAAGCAACGAAACCCTGATAACAGCGAATAGCCCGAGGCCTGGCAGGTGGCCTCCAGCGCTTTCCACTAAAGGGCGAGGGGATTTTCGAAGAAATGGAGATTTTTGAAGAGATGGCACATTCCAGAGCTTAGCCGTCAGCTGTGTAAGATGAGCCTGGGGCCCCTTGAAGGAAGGGCTGGGTGACTGGGGCCTGATGAAAGCCCAAAATGGGCAGGAAGAGGCTTCCACTGGCCGAAAATAGGGCAATTGGAGCCCCACATTAAACTGGCTGAAACAAGTGAAATATGTAAAAAGCCAGGAGCTTCATCAGACAGGCAACAGCTAATATGTCACCATGGGAGGTTGTCAGGCAGCCAGTTTATTCCCGCGGTCGTCAGGAGAACAAGGGAAATAATGGTTCCTGTTCACTGCTGGTTTTGTCTGGGTGACGTGTATTTCACAGAGCTGCACATAGTGGATAGAGAAAAGTTTGTTTGTTTTTTTAATTGAAGAATACCAGCAATTCAATTTAAAAGGCATGGCAGTATTAGGAAATTGGTGTTTTACAACTCCTAATGAAACAGTGGATCTAGGCAACACTCATCAGTGGGTGCTAAGACTCGAAGACAAAAGGCCGAAGGAAGTTCGTGATGAACAGAGGAGGTTGGCAACATCAGGACCCACAGACAAATCTTGGCATCTACAAAAGTGGGGCGACTAGAAATAATGTGCCTCGGGAGATGGGGCGATGCAGTAAGAAATTTGTGGGACGACCTAGGAAGTACTCCAACAAAGAATTGCAAACTCAAGTCTGCAGCTAATGACCAGTTTTCAGGAAACACACAGAGCAGCGATTTCTAACCTTTTCCATCTCATGGCACGCATACACCGTTCCTAAAATGCTGTGCCACACCGAAAAACACACCTTTTGCCATTCTGACCAAAAAAAGGTATAATTTTCATTCATTCACACTGGACGGTTATTGTTGTATTGGCTGCTATAATTTTTTTAAATTGACCATCGAAGGGAAAAGAGGTCAGTGCCCCTGATGAAATAGTCAGGTACTATATGTTTTAAAATTTTTTTTGAGGTACATAAGCTGAAAATCGCCGTCACACATAAAGGAACAAGAAGACAATCATCCAGACCCAGTACTTGAGACGTTCTACAGGACCAACGACCCCACCTCCTTTCACTTTTCAAACAAATGAGTGGCATGAAAAGGGGGGAAGATGGTGATCCCTGAGACGCCTTCAGAAACAACAACCAAACGCAACAGAGGTATGTGGTGTCTAGGTCCTGATTCCTGATTTGAACAGGAAACTGTTGACAGGCGTTTTTTTGAGAGACTCAGAGAAATTTGAATACGGACTACATATTAGATGATATTCAAGCTGTTCGTTTTGGCGGGATAAACTAGCATTATGGAGATTGTGTATATAGATAAGTGATAACCTCTGCTTTAAAATATGCCAGCAAAAAGGAATAAAGGGTAAAAACTTTTACATGAGAATCTAGATAAGGCAAAGATTTGCATTGTTGCTGTGGATGGCGTCGTGTCCACTCATAAATTCCTATGTGGAAGCCCTGACTCCCAGTGGGACTGTGTTTGGAGACGAGCCTTTGGGACTGGATTAGACGAGGTCATGAGGACGCCCGCCCCCTTTGCCCCGCAATGTGAAGACACAGCGAGAAGACAGCTGCCTGCCAGCCGAGAAGCAGGTCCTCGGGAGCCACACTGGCTGGCACCTTGCTTTTGGGTTTCTAGCCTCCTGGCTGTGACCGCCTGGGCTGACTAAGACAGAAATGTTGTGATTTTTGATGCTGAATGATGAAATAAGGCATGTGTGATACCACTTAAAAAAAACACCTCTTGTTGTGTTTGAAATTTCTTTGTAATAAGATGTTTTAAAAACTTGCCTTTTGAAGTTTCTGTCCTTATTGATATTGAGAGGGGCCCAAGCAAAGCAGAAGTGGGAAGGCCCCCAGGGCCTGAGTTTCGGAGCCTCACCGGCTGGTCTCTCCAGCTTCTGTCCTGGGGAACTGGCCCCGCCACCCCTCAGGGCTGCCTGACGGTCCAGCCTGAGATGAGGAGCCATGTCAGGGCCCGGAGGTGGAAGGAATGAGGAAATTTTTTAGGAAAAATAAACTGGGCATCTCCCCCTCCCCCACCACTTCCTCCTCTTTACTGCAGGGTAAGGGATAGGGCCTGGGTAGCAGGAGCCAAAGGGGGAAGTCATGACACATTTGGAAGGCAAGGTGGGTGGGATGTACGGCCAAGCAACAGAGAAGGGCAGCCGGCACAGGACCCAGGAGGAAGCGGGATGGGGAAGAAGGCCTGGGAGGGGAGCAGGGCCTACCAGTGCTCCGGGGCCCCACGGGCCTTCCAGTAAACCGTGCTGCAGGGAGCATCCTTCCTGCTCTGGACATGGAGGTGAAGCAGAGACACTCGCTGTTGGTGAGCCACGGGGAAGAGGGACAGTCACCTCCACGGCCTTTTGATGACTCTAACTGTTGGCATCATTTTGAGCTGGACAGGCAAAGGGCAGTTCCTTCGAAGCATTTAAAATTATTCTCTCACTCACTGAACCTGCCAGGCACGCCTTGTACCCAGAGTCCTCCTATTGGTATCCACTCCTGGAGGGCTGGGGTGTGTAACTAGGCAAGAGGTTGCAAGGTAAGTTAGCAAAGTTCTGGGACCAGCCTCTGGTTCTCAGGCTGGGAGAGCGCTGAGAAGGAACAGGTCGGGGAAGACTGCCGGCTTCCGTGGGCCACAGCCGAAGTCCTTTCCCTTCCTCCTCAAGTCTGGCCCTGATGTCTCACAGCCACAGGAAAGCCAGGTGCCAGGCACCGTCGGGCAGCCCCAGCTGCAGTGGCACCAGGAGGCAGGAGGCAGTCCTGCAGGTAGCGGCTGACTCGTGTCCAGCCGGGCAGTACCACGACTCCCCCTCCTCACTCACGTAACACTGACCCTCACAGGGCTGTGTGGCACTGGCCTGCATTTAGGGCGATGAGAATTTCCTGCTCAGCCTTCGGCAACGGAGACCCTATGTCTTACTTGTTCTTCAGGGAATGCCAGGCTAAATCAGGAGGCTCGGGGAAGACTGGATTCAAGGAACATGTCGCCTCTTTGATGTTCAAAAGAGACCTTGGAGCTCGGAAGGCCCTGGCTGGGACTGAACCCACTCAGGCAGTGTGGGGACTTTGCTTTATGGTCTGGATGGAGAAAAAGGGCAGCCTGGGGCAGCCCCCAGGGGGAATGGCTGGACATTACCTAGGTCACCACTAATGGCAAGTTCAGTTCCAGATACCAGGCCTCGGGCTCAGGGACCCCTGTTGAAACCCCATGGCTGCCTTTGGAGAAGGAATGTAGTAACCAGGCTCTGTCAGCGGGGTGATCACCTCGGGGGGCCTCCTAATCACACAGGGAAGATTCAACCAGAACATTTAGTGTCCTGTGGGTCTCATCGGTGTGTTGGAGATTTCACCCAGGAAATCGAGCAACTCAGAGGGTCAGTCATTCGTGATGATGTCCACTGTTCCTCCGGGGACTTGGTGGGGCTGCGATAACCAGCTTCCCGACATGGCCCGGGGTCCACCCAGAGGGAAGTCCAGCCCCAGTGAGAGCCCTGATCTTCATGCCTTGGGGTTTACGGTCCCAGAGGTTTTATTCTGGGAACAGGGGTGATGAGTCATTGCTGGTAACCAAATAGTCCAAGTGTGTGATGAGGTCATGATGGTGACTTGTGGCCTAGATGCCCCTGGTGGGTCCAAGTGGGGAAGGAGGACTAGGTAAAACTGGAGCAGTTTACTGAGCTTTGTTACCTTGGGTCTCCACAATTGCTATTCCCTGCCTGTACCCCCTCCCCCAAATACCATCCCCCCAAGTCTGGAACACGCTTCTCCCAGCTCTCTGCATGACTGGCTCCTTCTTTGTGTTTGAAAGTTGTCTCCACTGTGTGGTTTTCCCTGGCCACTCTGGCCTCCCAGACACAGACCCTGGTTAATTGAGGGGCCTCACAGACATTGCATGCATTTTCCCATGTGTTATCATGGGAGCCCTATGGGGCTAAGTATCCCCACTTCATAGATGAGCAAACTGAGGCTGGGAAGTGTTAAGAAATTCCCTTGTGGGTGTATGGCTAGCGAATGGCAGAGCTGAGATTTGAACCCAGGTCTGTCTGACTGCAAATTCTATGGTCTTGACCCCTCCTTTGCTGCTCGTGTGTGCTGCGTGTGGGGAACCAGGGAATGATGCAGAGGAGAGAGAGGAGAGGAGGGGGTGGAAGGTCCAGGGGTAACTGAGAAGGGAGTCCCATCTTTCTTTCAGCGAACACTTCTTGAAGCTGCTCTAAGCCAAGTCCCCAAAATGCTCACTCTCTATAGAGGAGTGTGAGCATCGTGCACGTTGTGCCCAGAACACAGGTGTCAGGCCAGGGGGAAGGTAGCCTGAAGTCTAATTCATGCCCGTTGCTGAGCTATGTCCCTAAGGACGTGCAATCTGCTGGAGGAGTCAGATTTTGTACAAGAGCTAGCCGTGGCCCTGTAGTGCAGCAAACAAAAATTCAGGAAAGAAGTAGGACCAGACTGTCATGGAGGCATGCTCTAGGCATCCTGGGAATGGAGCTACCTGATGCTGCCTTGGGGTGCAAAGCTAGGAAGGCTTCCAAGTGGAGGTGGCAACTGAGTTGGGTCTCACTGGGTGAAAGGGCTTTGCTGAGCAGGCATAATGGGGAGGAAATGTCAGTCAGGGAGGGCAGCACTGGCGTTGCAGTGCACTCAAGAGATCATAAGTCATCTGGCGAGCTCAGATTGCAAGGGTACTAGGCTTCAGTGACGTATTATTAGTCAGAATGGCAGAATGGGCAGTGAGAAGCAGCACCCAATGTAAAAATCGGAAGGTTTCTCTCTCGCTCTCCCTGACTGTCCATTAACGCCGTCTGGGGCTTTGATCAGAGACACCTTCACTCAGGATGCAGATGCTGGATCCTTCCCCGTCTACAAATCACCTGTGAATGTAGTGACAGAACAGGGAACTTTGTGGTTCAGGGTTATCTAGCTATGAGATGAAAAGGCTGCTTGTGGCCCTGCAGGCCTGAGACTGGCCTCCAGCTAACCCCGGCTGCCTCGTGGGGGTAGGGCTGACCTTACATCCTGAAACTCAGCTGGCCCTAGGGGTTGAGGGGATTGGTTTGACTTCCTGGGGCCTCATCGTGGCCATTGAGGATGGAAACACGAATCACGAGCAACAGTGAGACCACCAAAGGCTTCAAGTTCCTGGGGGCCCCAACTAGAGACTGAGCCTGGCCTGCCCTGGCTGAGCACTTTATAAAAGGTCACATCCTTCTCCACATCTTGCTCTTAAAACTCTTGGGTGCATCTGTGTGGGGATGGGGTTGGGACAGGGAGGGGGGGGTGGGGTGTTAAGTGCTGTGGGCACCACCAGGGTCAAGTGCACTCCTGCTGCTCCCTGGTTCATCAGAAATGGTGCCCCCTACATTTAGGGTGTCCTTGCCTCGCCAGATTAGAAGGGGCTTTCCCCCAAAGCTTTGGTGGGGTTCCTGATGGGATGCTGGAGAGAGCAGAAGCGGTGCAGACCACCCCTACGTTCTCTAAGTTGCGTTCTCCAGCTTAGGTGGGCTTTGCTTTGTGTGGCACCTGGGGGATCGTTGGAGAATCTCCTTCGACAGCCCATGGGCACCTGTGGCCCCCAGCCAGTGGCTGGGAGTCGCCTGTGGGTTCCGCGCTTTTGAGATTCCATTTATAGCCCAGAGTTGTTTGTGGGAGCAGGCAGGCCCTTCCTTCTGCAGGACTTGTACGAAGGAGTCACACCCGTGCTGGGTCCCATCCCTCCTCTGCTCTGCTTCCTCTGCTCCCTCACTCATTTTCCTGGGAGCAACCTGGAAATAAATCACTGTACATGACATCTCATCTCATGGGCTACCTCTGGGAAGCCTGACCTGAAACAGTCCCCCTTTGCAGGCAACTGACTAGTTCAGCTTCCCCTCGCAGGTGTCTCTACAACACCTTGAAGTTTCCCTGCCATGTGGCTTTGCCCTGGCTTGATTTTCTGAAAGCCCCGCTAGACCACGAGTTCCGGAGGGCGGGGATCTCAGCTGACTCACTCATAAGCCCGTGGAAGCAGATACAGTCTCCATTTACCACAATGTAGTTGTTAAGACAAGGCTGATACACAGGTTAGGTATTAGGTAACAGATATCAGGTTACAGACCCAACTGTTATAACCAAAGCCTAAATAACAGAGGCGTAAATAAAATACACTTTTATTTCTCTCTCATGGAACAGCCCAGGTTGCTCCACAATGATGGGGACCCAAGTTCTTTCCTGTTGCTTTGCCACCTTCACCATGAGATAGTCATCTCTCGGTTTAATGTGGCTGATCCGGTGCTCGTCTTTACGTCTGCCCAGCAGCTAGCGGGGAATAGAGAATGGAAAGAAGGACATGCCCTTTCCCCCAAAGGACACAACCAGAAGCTGTAAATAGTTCTTCCCCTCACGTCTCATTGGCTATGAGGAAGTCACAAGGGCACTATTAGGTGGCAAGGAGGCGAGGAAATGTGCTCCTCAGCTGGATGGTCCTAGACGAGGGGTTGGATTACGAAAGGAAGAAGGAGACAATTAGCAGACCCCATCATACCCTCCTGCTTCCGTGAAGATACGCGGAGTTACATGCACTGGGAAGACGTACAGCCCCCAGATTTCAGGGGTTCCACACAACCAGGGTTCACTCTTCACTCACATCAACACGGGTTGGCAGGGAGCCCTGCTCCGCACAGCCCTGAGGGAGGAAAGCTGAGAGGTGCTCCCTCTGGGTGCAGGGGAAGGGGGGACGGCGAACTGGACTCTGGTTCTCAACGACTTCCACCTGGGGAAGGGGGGACGGCAAACTGGACTCTGGTTCTCAACGACTTCCACCTGGAAGGGACCCATGTCGCCTCTGCTCACATGCGTGTGCCAATGTAAATTCTACAGCCATGGCAACCTGGTGGGGGTGGGTGGAGCTGAGTGTGTATGTGTGATCCTATTACAGATATATAGGGCAGGCAACGATGGCCACCGCCCTCTATTCACATGCCTGTACTTTACTCTTCTCTGATCCTTCCCACCCTGCCCCTCAGCTTCCCTTGGCCATAGATACATATTTGCGTAAGACTATATGAGAAGGCACACACTAGACTTTAACAAGCGGGGAAACCAAGCTAAAAAAACCCAAAAACTATACTTCAAGAAAGCATATTTATAATCACAATTTTGTATGTATACAAGGGTTCATATATGTGTGGGTTATGCATACATTTAATTAAATAATAAAGAAAAGAAATTCACGAGATACATATTTTCCAAATCCAACGAAATAACAATACTAAAGCTGTACCATATTAACCACACAGTAGTATCAGGTTTAAGTTTGGGTGCATGTTACAAAAGGCCGCAAAGAACCATAACTTACACTAGATAAAACTTGATTGTTTCCTCCCACCGAAAACAAATCTGGGAGTAGGCCATCCAGAGCTTGAATGGTTTGCATTTCCAAGGACACCTCATGGTTTAATACAACCACAGGGGTTCCAGCCATCACGTCTGAAATCTAGACAGGAGTTAAAGTGGGAGAGGGGAGAAGACTCGCCTCCTAAGCTGGATCGGCTCCTTTAAATCTCCCTCCTAGGAAATCCCTCCGCATACTCTGCTTATATCACAGGGCCACCCAGTTAATACCAACGGAAAAGGAGGTTGGGGAGTGCAGACTTTTAGCCGCTGGGCACATCGCTCTGTGATAAAATAGACTCTGATTTTAAAGAAAACCAGGGAATGGATAATTCTGTAGGTAGCCCCCAGTCCTCGTATCAGAGGCACAATACCTTTCTGGCTGAACTGGTGCACGCCGCGTGGGGTCCAGAAGGAAGGCGCGGGAGAGAGCAATCAGCCAGACAGATCTGACTTCCAACTCCAGGGACAAAAAGGGACAAAGTCTTCACTGAAAATCTGAAGACCGAATTGGGGATTATGTATATCATATGGCTATACTTCTTTCCAGCACTGCTTTTCCAATCCAGTTGGCAAATCTGCTTCCCTCTCTCAGCTTGTCAAACATCTCGTCTTGGTCACCTCGGATGCTGACTTACCTGTGCAGCCCTCCTTACTTCTGTTTACCTGACTTCTCCGTCCCGTCCACCAGAATCGCAAGACCCAGTGCTGAGGGACGAAGCACACAGATAACTTTGTAGCAAGAGGTAGAGAGGAAGCGCAATGAATATTTCTACTTGGACGTATTTTGTTCCTGATATATGCCGCTGAGGATGTGACTTTTCTGAGGTTGGAGATGGTGTCTGTTCATTTTTGTGCCCATAGATAGGTCTTAGCACTACAGGTATTCGGTGAACATGTGAAAGGTGTGAATGTCCTTCTGCCTGCCTATCTGTCTGTCTGTCTGTCTCTCCATATATCATAGCCACTCTGGATATGAATAAAATTGGGTGTAACCGAGGCCTGGTATACCGAGACATAGGTGCAAGTAGAAGGAGAGCAGGACAAGGTGGGTGGAGCAGATCCAAGGTCAGGAGAGGAGCTGGAAAAGCCAGAAGTGGCAAACACCAGGAAACAAGGCAAGTAGAACACACTTTTCCAGTGCTGCCTGCCTCGCATGACTCGAATTTCCTGCCACTGGTTTTTGGGGGGTTTTTTGCCCTCCTTCCTTTGCCCTTATTCACTAGCTTTGGCTATTCAGAAGGGCCAGCTGCCACCCACCCCCACCTCTAACCAAAGATGAGTTTGACAATGACCCATGTAATGCAGAGAGCATGTAGCAGGTTGCCATTTCCCCTCAACAGCCCCGGTGGAATCACTGTGTCTGTCACATTTGCAAGTTCCTGTTGTCATTTTTCTAGCATCTGTGTAGAATGATGTATAAAATAGTCTCTGTCTGTCCTTACAGAAGTTACTCTCCAGGTGGAATGAATGATTGTAGTAAATGCTAAGAGAGGAAAATATGTGGGGTGTTTGAAGAACATACAGGGCATGGGTACTGACCCTGTCTTGGGGATATGAGAGGGGCATTCTGGAAGTGGAGTCTAAAACCCAAAGCGTGGGAATGACGTAAAATGCAAAACAGTGGTGGCTTGCACAGTGCTTTATTTCCCTGTAAAAGCCCAGGGGTGCTCATCCAGCGGTGGTGTCAGGGTGCTCCCTGGTATCAGGACTCAGGCTCCACACATTTTGTTGTGGCACCAGGTATGGCCTCCATTCCCAAGGTCACCTCATGGTTCAGTATGACTACTCTAGTTCCAGCCACCCTAGCCACATTCCCCATTCAAACACAGTACCAGTGAGTGAAAGGATTGCCGAATATATGAAACTCAATCTAATCTATCAGCAATGTTTTCTAATGCCCCCTCCCAATGTAATACATGCACAGGATTACACATTATATAGCACAAAAGGGCTTAGGACAAAACATTAATGTCATCTGCCTTGGTCCTTCCCACCCCTCAAAAACAGTTTCAACCCAGCTTTCTGGCAGCTGCTGTCAATGGGAGATACTCTGACATTATGTTTGAAGTGCAATGTTTGCAAAACCAACCACGGCATCCCTCAAATGAGCTACTGGTGCCTCGGAAGAATCAGTAACTGGAATTGCCTTCCTCACAGGTTCCCTTCTGGGCTTTAAGGGGGATTGCTGATTGGAGAAGGGTGATCTCTGGACCCAAGGTGATTAATAGACAGGCTACCTGGCAGCTTATGAAATGACAAGAAAGGGGGCGCTCTATCCAATTATCTTAACCAATCAGATCCATTCTCTCTAGAATTTGAACTATAAATCTTGGGCCTATCTGCAGAGAGGGAAGGGTGATAACACAAAAGACAAAGAACAGAGTCAGGTAAGAAGGATGAACCCTTGAATACCGACCACAGCCCTTGGTCTGCATGGTTATGTGACCCGATGATTCCCATTTTGCAAAAGTTTCGCGTTGCATTTCAGTCACTAGTAACAATCTTAATTCAACATCTAGTAAGTTTCTGGAACTGTCCTCCTGGGATCCCATTTTTACAAAGCTGCAGTTTTGGACACAGTTTAGAGGCAAAACCTGAAATGGGATGCAACTCTAAACCTTATTGTCCAGCACAAGGCCTGGAGGAGAGAATGACCCTCCGTCGAGGGCAATCGGCCTTGTAATTGTGGACAAGGATGAGGCTTAAGGACTCCTGTGATTTTTTTAAAGCACTACCCACACGGATGGACTAAAAGTGTTATCTAGGGCCGCGGGAAACAGGTTACTCTAGGGGAAACTACTCAGGAGTTGTTTTGCAACGCCTGCCAGTCAGTTCCAGACTGACAGGAACGGCCGTTTCCCAGGAGACACTTAGTTCTGTGATCCCTTCAATCTTGGAGCCACGGTGTCACGCAACTGAGTATTTGGTTAGCGTGGGGGGTCCCGCAGTGTGAACTCAGGCCATCTAGGGCGCTCTCTACGTGCTGCCATTCCATTAGTTTTCCCCTGGGGCTCCTTTTGCGCTGCTTCGAGGAACCTCCCCCAAGCTGAGCCCTGTAAAACAGCAACTCCTGGCCTAACCAACCGAAAACACGCGGAAGACTTGCGCAGGCGCACTCTCCCAAGGGGGGACCTGGTCTCCACCTCAAGGGCGGTGTTCCCTCCTGGGGGTGGGGCCAAAGGCTTGAGGGGGCGGGGCGTCCGCCGTCCTGGCGGGGTCTCGTGGGCCTTCCCCTGGGTGTGGCCCCTCGTGCCCAAGAGTGTGTCTGGTGAAGAGGGCCGGTGTCGTGACTCAGAAGAACGTCAGGTGCCCCACGCGGTAGAGGGACGAGCGGTGTGGGCCCCGCTCCCAGACCCGGACGTTGGCGGGGAGTCACATCCGGCAGGAGTAGGAGGGCCTTGCGGACCCCGGAAGCGTGGGCGTGGGCTGTGGTTTAACCCGCGGCGGCTGTGGCAGCGGCGGCGG
Source organism: Sturnira hondurensis (assembly GCF_014824575.4). Classification (NCBI taxonomy): domain Eukaryota; kingdom Metazoa; phylum Chordata; class Mammalia; order Chiroptera; family Phyllostomidae; genus Sturnira; species Sturnira hondurensis. Next base: position 1,307,438 of record NW_028084511.1, on the reverse strand, counting down.
CCCGGGCAGGTGAGCGAGACCCGGGGAGGGGCAAGGACGGGGACGGGGGTGGCGCTGCAATGGCCGCCGGCGCGCCCCCTCCTTCCCGCCTCACTCTGGTAGAGGCCGGTGATTGGGCACGAGGGGCGCGTGACTGCCGCCGAGGTCTGGTTCCCCTGCCCCTCGCAATGGGAGGGAGGCAGTGAGGGGAGGGCGCGAGGCGCTGCCCGGGCTGACCCCGCAGGTCGCGCCTCCAGCCCCGCCCCTCTCACCACCGCGCTTCACCCTCCACGCCCTCTTTGAGCATTTTGCTGCTCACAGTTCTGGTGACGTTAAAGCCAGTTTGCCCATAGTACAGATGGGGAAGCAGGCCCAAGAGTGGAGTCAAACCGGCAGAGGACTCACGGGAGGTGGTGGCCTTATGGGGTCGGAGGGTCACTCTAGTCTTTGACTCCCTGACGTGTGCCCTTTCTGCAGGGCACGGACAGCATGGGCTTTAAGCCTGGACTCTGTTCTTATACTTTTTTCTGGACCCAATCTTGGACTGCCCTGCATCACCGACAAATCCTCATCCCTGGACTTGCTGGGGACCCAGGGCATTGGTGTGTGTCTTTGTCCAGTATGGGCCTGATACTTCCTGGGTACAAAAGGCAGTGTGTGTGTATACTACAAATACATAAATAGACTCCTTGACTTACAACAGGGTTGAGTCCTGATAAACCCATCGTAAACTGAAAATAATTCAGAATGCATTTAATACACTTAACTTTCTGAACGTTGTAGCTTATAGACTAGCCTACCTTAAGTGAGCTCAGAGCTCTTAGACGTTAGCCTACAGTTGGGCACAGTCATTTAACACAAAGCTTATTTTATAGTAACCTGTGAATATCTCATAATTTATTATGCATACCACTATTACACCATCATAATGTTGAAAAATCGAAGTCAGGACCCTCTGTGTCGCCAGCAGGTGCCTGGTTCCCCCACGTTTCCTCCCCCACAGCCAGTGAGGTGCTGATTTCCTGCTTTATGGGTGAGGGAAGAAGTGATCTGGGGCTGTGTTGTGTGTTATTGGCGGAGTTCAAGGTGTACGGAGTTCATGGTGTATGTCAGGGTCTCAGCCCCCCAGCAAGTCGGTGCTTTCTCAGCCACGCAGTGTCTGGACTCACTCATCTAAGTAATTCCCACTTTTAGCTCTGGAAACTTCACAGGGTCCCTTCCCTCTGCTTTAGCAGTATCCCAGAAATCCTGTTGCTGACTCAGGCCTTTGCCACCCTGTAGACTGGGCTCCCTGCCTTTTATGCAAGAGTCTTATTTCCTACTTGTTGACCTACGATGCTGCCACCTGACTCTCAGGTCTGCGACTGTCGGCCCTTGAGCTGGAGGTGATGGTGACCGAGGGATTTGGGATGGAAAGCCTTTTTTTGGCTGTTGTCCAAAGCTGCAACCCTGTAGAGGACTGCCTGCTGGTTCTGGATGGGAGTGAGGACTTGGGGCAAAAAATACTGGACACTGAAGTGAGAGTCTTTGTTCTTGTCGGTCGTAGTGCCCAGAAAAGCTTTTTCCCCAATATCATCTCAGAAATGGGGTTCGGTGCCTTTGTAATTTCCATTAGGTAAAACATTTTTATTGTAGATTTCTTCATCTTGGCAGCTACCGGTGGCGGTTTTTTAGGTAGCAGTAACTGATTTCTTGCGTGGCTGCATGTGCTTTTGGCATTGCTCAGAGAGCTTTGTGAACATGTTGAACCCTGAGAACACCACAAGGTCGGTGCTGATCCCATTTAACAGGTGAAAAGTGAGTTCGAAAGATGGTAGATAAATTGGCTAGGGTCACATAGCCAGTAAACCGCTGAGTTGGAGTTTTTAACCTGTTACTCTCATTTCAAAGCTAATGTGTACTTGCTGGACCTTAAGAATCATCTGTGATGCTTACTAAAAATCCAGAGCCACACATCTGGAGATTCTTGCTTAGACTGTCTGATGGGGGTCCCAGGAATGTGTAATTTTAACATAGACACTGGGCGATTCTTATATGATAAGGAAGGTTTGGGAAGCACATTACCTGAAGAAGTTTGTAGATATGCTGAGCTTGGGAGTGATATTTTTTCTAGGGAATCTTGTTTTCTTTTTCCTATTGCCTTGAAATTGGCTAATCTGACCTAAATCCTAAAAGGGCATGGGTGTAACTAGCCATATGAATCATCTTTGGACACTGTTGGCCAGTACTAGTGGGGTTTTTCCAGACTGACCTAATCAGGTCTTTGAAGGCTTTGTTTTAATCTGATTGAATCTCTGTTGTTTGGAAATGCTCTTAGTTTCTGCTTAGGGTCTGGAGTTTTCAAAAGATTGTGATTTGTTCCCGGAAAGCTGTCTCTTATCAAAGAGATCTCCGTGATGGCAGAAGTCTCGGAGGCTTTGGGAGTCTCGGAGGCTTTGGGAGCCGCGAAGGCGCAGTCGCTTCACAGGTGCTTCCTCCATGGCACTGCTTTCACCGCTCACAGGTTTTTCCCTTTCACAAGTTTGTGAGAGACTGGGCAAACACCAAACAGGTTTGTCGTGATTTGTTTGGAGCTGATGGAGCAGGCCCCCTGGGGCTTAGGATGGGCTGGAGACTCACCCACGTATGATAAACAGATAACCCAGGTCAGGTACGCAGAGCAGGGAGGACATACAAGTCGCACTGCTAATTTATCTGTTCCCTCGTCAGCAGGATTACAAGTAGCAAAAGAGTCAGAGTCAACATGATAGTGTTTATTCTCTTTCTGTCCGATAAATACTGATTCCTAGTTTAATTTCTTTGTAAACAGAGGATGTATTTCGTATGATTTGAATTGTTTTGACTGAGACTTGTTTTGTGGCCAGGACATGGTCTACTTTCATAAATGTTCTGTGAGCTCTTGTGAGGAATGTATTTTCCATTGCCATTGAGTGGAGTATTCTGTAAATATTATGTCAAGTTGGTTGGTAGTGCTGTTAGAAGTCTTCTGTGTCCTTACTTCTTTTCTTTCTAGTTGTTCTATCAGTTATTGAAAGAAGGGCATCGAAATGTAACTACAATTGAGAATCTGTCTATTTTTCCTTGTAGTTTTATCAATTTTTGCTTCCTGTGCTTTGAATGTCTATTACTAAGCACATAAATGTTTGAGAATGTTATGTTCTTTGATGAATTGACCTCTTTTATCATGAAATGTTTTTTTGCTCTGAAATCTACTTTGTCTCATTTTAGTATAGTCATTCACATTTGAAAAAATTAGTGTTAGTGGATTAATATCCAGAATATATAAAGAACTCCTGTAGCTCAACAACAGAAAAGCAACTTGATTGAAATGGGCAAGGGACTTGACCTGACATCTCTCCAAAGAAGATGTACAGATGGCCACTGCACACGAAGACATGCAGCATCACTTGTCATCAGGGAAGTGCAACTCAGAGTGACAGCGAGGGACCACTACAGCATTGAGGATGGCTGCTATCAAAAAAATTAGAAGTGTTGGCAAAGTTGTGGGGAAATTGGAACACTTATTTGTTGCTGGTGGGAATGCAGCATAGGCAGCTGCTGTGAAAAACTGTGGAATTCCTCAAAGAAATTAAGTATAGAATTGCTGTATGATCCAGCAATTCCATTTCTGGGTGTACGTCCTAAAGAGGTACAAGCAGAGCCTCAAACAGGTTTGCACACTGCTGTTCACAGCAGCGTCATTCACAATAGCGCAACGGGGGAAGCTCCCAAGTGTCTGTTGACAGATGAGTGTGTACATGCCTACAATACACTGTTACTCAGCTCTAAGAAGGGAGTTTTGACATTCACTACAATGTGGGTGGAACTTGAAGAAGTAAGTGAAACGAGCCGGTCACTGAAGGAGAGGCAGTGCATGGCCTCTCTCCTGGGGGCTTCCTGGAACAGTGCCCTGGATAGAGACAGGAGGAAGAATGGTGTTTTCCAGGCCCTGCGGGGAGGAGGGAAGGGGCGCTGCTGGGGCAGAGTTTCGGTTGGGGATGATGGAGAAGTTCTGTAGGTGGATGGGGGCGATGGTTGTACGAGAGTGTGAATGTACTTAATGCCACTGAGCTTAAAAATGCTTAAGGCGGTAAATTTTATGTATGTTTTACCACAATTAAAATAATGATGGGAATTTTAAAAATTGGTGTTAGCTCAATGTATCTCGTTATATACTTTCACTTTTAAACTAGTTGTTTGTGTCTTTGTATTTAACAAGGGTCCAAGTTGGTCTGAAGGTTGTGTGTTACTGTTAAGCTGATTAACAAGGGTCTTTTGTAGATAGCATGTAGATGGGTTTTGTATTTTGTAAAACCCAATTTTATAATCTCTGCCTTTTAATTGGGATGTTTAGACCATTTAGGTGTAATATAACTATTAGTATTGTTGGGTTTAACTCTTTCATTTTGCTATTTTTTTTCAATTAGTTCCATGTTATTTCTTCCCATTTTCCTTTTTTTCCTGACTGTTTTGGGATGGAGTCACTTTTATGATTACATTTTGTTTTCTTTATTGGTTTATTCGCTATAACGCTTTTTTTGTGGTTGCTTTAAGGTTCATGGCATGCATCTTTAACTTGTCGCAGTTCATCATGAAGAGGTATTGTACCACTTCACAAACAGTCCAAGAATCTCACAATAATATGCTTTCATTTACCCCCCTTGGCCTTAATAATGTTATTGTCACAATTTCACTTCTATATTGTTATAAGTCCCACAATATATTGTTATTTTTGCTTTAAACAGTCAGTTATTTTTTAAAGAGATGAAAGAGAAAAGATCTTTTATATTTACTTAACATGTTTATCATTTCCCCTGCTCTTCATTCCTCTGTATAAACCCAGATTTTCAGTTTGTTTCGTGGTCCTTCCGACTTGAGGGCTTTATGTAATATTGCTTGTAGTGCTGGTCTGTTGTGGACGTGTTCTTGCATCTTTTGGATGCCTGAGAAAGTCTATATTTTTTGCATTTGTTTTTGGAAGGTATTTTTCTCTAGATATACAATTCTCGATTTATTATTTTTCTTTCAGCATTTAAAGGTGCAGTTACAGTGCCTTATGGCTTGCATTGTTTCTTATGAGTAATTTGCTGTCATTCTTATTTTTTCATTCTGCTGATAATGTGTGTTTTTCTCTTCTGGCTGCTTTTCTTTTATCACTGGTTTTAAACACTTTATTACGTTGTACCGTGGTGTGGGTACATGTTTTTCTTCATGCTTCTTGTGCTTAGGTTAATTGAGGTTTTTGGATCTGTGGGTTTTAGCTTTCATGAAATTTTGGAAAATTTTCGTATAATAATTCTTCAGATGTTTTCTCTATTCTCATTTCTTTTCCTTGGTGACCCCATTTACATGTATATTACGATGCTTAACGTTGTTCCACAGCTCTCTGATGCTCCTCGCGATTCCCTAAACATGTTTCTCTTTGTGATTTGTTTCATGTAGTTTTCTTGCTGTTTCTTTAAGTTCCCTGGTCTCTTCTGCTGCGTCTGCACTGCTGTTAGTTCCATTCAATGTACTTTTTATCTGAGACATTGTCGTTTCCATAGCCAGAAGTTTGATTTTGGTCTTTTTTACATTTTCCACGTCTCTGCTTAACATGCTCAGTCTTCCCTTTAGCTTCTTGAAGATGTGGAATATGGTTGTAATAACCATGTTAGAGTCCTTGTCTGCTAATTCTGTTACCTGTATTTCTGAGTCTGTTTCTATTGGTTGATTCCCCCCCCCCCATCATAGATCATTTTTATTACTTCTCTGCTAATTTTTGACTGTGTGTCAGATGTTGCAAATTTTAACCCTGTGGGGTGTTGTATATTCTTGTATTTCTGTGATTATTCTTGGCATTGTTTTGGGACACTTTTAAGTACTTGGAAACAGTTCAGTTCTTTAAGTTTTGTTAGCTGAGATCAAAGCAGCTCTTAGACCAGAGTTAAGTTTTTGCACTACCAAGGCAATACCCTCTTCAGTGCTTTATTATGTCCCGTGAATTATGAGGTTTCCCCACTCTGGCTGGTGGGGACANCTGTTTCTATTGATTGATTCCCCCCCCCCATCATAGATCATTTTTATTACTTCTCTGCTAATTTTTGACTGTGTGTCAGATGTTGCAAATTTTAACCCTGCGGGGTGTTGTATATTTTTGTATTTCTGTGATTATTCTTGGCATTGTTTTGGGACACTTTTAAGTACTTGGAAACAGTTCAGTTCTTTAAGTTTTGTTAGCTGAGATCAAAGCAGCTCTTAGACCAGAGTTAAGTTTTTGCACTACCAAGGCAATACCCTCTTCAGTGCTTTATTATGTCCCGTGAATTATGAGGTTTCCCCACTCTGGCTGGTGGGGACACAAAATTGTTTGTGGCTCAAGTTGAGGTCTAAAGGTCGGTACCTCTAATTCTGATGATTCCTATCTGTGCTCAGCTGAAAGAAAGCTGGAGGGGCCGCTGCAGACTTCTAGAGCTCTCTTTGTGCAGTGTCACCTTCCTGATACTCTGCCCTGCGAACTCTGGCTCCTGGAGCTTCTCTGGACTCCCAGCCTCGTCTCCCCAGCTTGAGGAGTCTGTCGGGCTCTGCCTGGGTTGCCCCTCCCTGTGCCATGGTTTGGAAACTTTCTCTAGGCAGTAAATTAGGGCAGGTGTAGGGGCAGTTGTTGGTTTTCCTCTCTCAGGAATCCCCCGTGCACTGCCTGACTCGTTGTCTGGAAACTGTTGTTTCATTAATTTGTCTGGTTCTCACTTGTGTGAGGCAGGGGCGTGAGTCTGGTCCCTGTTCCTCTGTTTGCCGAAAGCAAAGCCCCTGTCTAGGGCAGTCACCGAGTGCCTGTGTGTGCTAAGCATGACCTGGGTACTGGGATGCAGACATGAGTGAGGCATGGGCTGCGCCCTTGGGGAGCTCACTTTCTTGCTGGGTAAAGATGCTGATTCCTGCGTGGTGAATGCTGTGTGATACCTACAGAGCACCGTGGAGGGCAGGGTGAATTAGTTCTTTGGGAGGAGCCAGGGACGCTTCCCAGAGGAGCTAACATTTTTAAGTTGGAGAAGGCATGGGGAGGAAATTCCAGGAGGAGGGAACGGCAAGGGCAAAGGGAAGGAGGCAGAGCTCCGGACTCCTCGAAGGCAAGGCTCCTGTTGTATTGATCATGATGTAGATGTGGAACATGTGTCAAGTGGTTTGGAAGCCTGCTGTTTGTTCTGGGAACAGAAGGGGGAACAGAAAGAGTGGGGACGGGGTAAGTATCCCATGAGGGAGTGGAGGAAGATCTGGCGGAAAAGGGAGGCTTGGGGTCAGCCGATCCAGGGCCTTGTATGCCAAGCCAGGGAGCACACGATTTTGAATGTCATTCCAAAGCACTGGGGACTGTGGAAGGTTTTCAGTAGGGACACGGGAGTGCTGACTGACCATTCCCTAGTGATTACTGGGGGGTGGGAGGGGGCGCAGTCTGTTAGAATCAGGAGGGCAGGTCTGGAGCAGCTGGCTCAGAGCAGACATCCTGCGTGAGGATGAAAATGAGTCCAGAGCTGAGTGCTGCGTCTGGCGTTGCCACCTCTCGCCTTGTGGATAATGGCCTTCACAGAGTTCTGCCTGAGTCAGGAGCGGATATAAGGAGCCTCTGGCCTGGTTTGTTTTCTGTAGCTACACGATTGCCCCGAACCCATTGGCCTGCCTCTGGTGGACCGGGAAGTTTTTCGGCTCAGACACCACTGGCAGGGGTCGGGTTCCATTGCCATCCCACCTTATACTGGCCTGGGTGACCCCACATTAGTGAGAGCAGTGAGTGTGACCACCTTGGGCTTTAAACAGGTGCACCTTGATTGGTTCCCTGCAGATTCCTAGATATTTGTCCTAAGTATGCTTTTGCCTTGACCTTAATCTTGATCCTTCCTAAAGGGATGTTTGAACCTGCTAGCTCAGCTTACTCTCTATGGATTAGTGTGGGGTGAGGGTGGAGGACTGATGACTGTAGTTCAGACCCTCCTGGGTCATCTGAACAGCTGGGACAAAGGAGAAACAAATGGCAGTTTGGTGTGTAGTAGCCTAGGGTGGTTTTCTTTTCAAGTCAGAGCCACAGGCCAGAGAAGGAAGAGGCTTTGCCAAGTGGGTGGGTTGTGCTTCACTGTCAGGCAGTTTCAAGAACCGGCTACTTACTAAATGACCTGTTTCTTGGCCGTCATACTGACTGAAGCTGAATGCTATCGATCTGAGTTGCATCCAGCCACCGGAGTCCTGTCGCTCTGTTGACTGATGCCATCCCCGGAGGCATCTCAGGTTCTTTCTCTTCAGCGTCCACGTGGGACGTGCTTGAGTTGCAGAGGTAGGAGTGGGCTGAGAGCGTGAGGTCAGCCATGGCGGTGCGAGCTGTGGCTGTTCATTCCATCCTCACAGACACCCTGCCCTGTAGAAGAAACCAAGGGATGGAGAGCTTACGTACCCTGCCCCCGCACCCAGCCAGTAGGGACTGAGAGCTTCAGTCATTGGCTTCCCCTGCAGGGCAGAGGTGGAAAGGAGGGGCTGCTCCCGGTGCCACTGGGGGATCTGGGGCTCCAGGGTCTGGTGCGCCTGGCCCAGGAGTTTGGCCTTATCCTGAGGGATGGTAAAGGAGGGTAGGTACCACACTAGTACTTGTTGAGGACAGAGTTATTCTGGGTTCGGAACATCAAGAGGCCTGTGCTTTAGGGAGTGTAGTTGAAAGATAGGAGCAGTAACCACCACTGATTAAGTTTGTACCCGGAGCCAGGCACTATGTTTCACGGACATGGACTTGACTGAGGCGAGCAGCAGTGCAGTGGTGAAGAGTGGGCTCCAAAGCCAGGCTGCCTTGGGTGAAATTCAGGCTCTGCAGCTTCTCTTTGGCTCAGTTTTCTTGTCCGTCAAATGAGGAAAACCAAGGCATATACAGTGGTGAAGGTCCATTGTGAGGGTCACACAAGCTGCTAGGTAGAGAGTGTCCAAAACAGCGCTCTGTGAGTAGTGAGTGCTGCGCACATGAGCTCTGGTCACAGCCATCTTTGCTGTTTCACTGGTGGGGCCGAGAGGTTTGGGCAGGGGCACAGTGGTAGGTGGCGAGGCCTGGTTCCACCCCTGCCCTCAAGGATTCAGCCCCCAGCGTGCTGCCGCCCTGCCTCTGCTCTGCCTTCCCTCCGCCTGCCGTCTTCTCTTCTGCACCTTCTCCGTCCTGAAAGTGCCTGCCCACCCTCCAGGTGTCAGCTCACCTGTGCTGCTTTCCTTGCTCCTTCTGCCTAGACTTCATCCTGCCCCACCCATGCTCTGTACCAGGTAGCATTTCCTCACTCTGCCCTTCGGGTGGGTGAGACATCACAGCCTAAAGGGAGTAGAGCAGGGGTGGGGGATGGGGGGCTGGGCCAGTGGCCAGGCTGCGAGGGTTGGGATCAGCAGAGGTGAGGGCTTAGGACAGTGGTTTTCAAACAGTATCTGGGAAGGTGCCTGGGGAGGAGCCCTCTTGAGGCTTAGGGATAATAGGGCTCTCCCTCTACCCCTTTGCCCAGAGGATGGCCTCTGATTTGTTCTGTGCCCTGGGGGTTTTGGATTAATGGGTAATGTTTGAAAAAAGCCAAAAGTATCCTCCTTTAGAAACAATGTTGAGCCCTGGCCAAATGGCCAGTTGGTTGGAGCATTGTCCTGTACACCAAAAGGCTGCGGGATTGATTTCCATTTAGGGCACATGCCTAAGTTGTAGGTTTGATCCCTAGTCAGAGTGTGTGTGGGAGGCAACCAATCTCTCTCACACTGATGTTTCTTTCTCTCTCTTTCTCTAAAAAAAAAAGTTGAAAATTAGCAAAACAACAGGAGTGGTATACCAAGTGGGGGCAAAGCATGGAGGTGGCATGTCCTGGCACTGTGTCCTGACTGCCCCCGCTGGAGGGATAGGTGGGAAGTAAGGGGAGCAGGGGGGAAGAGAGGACTAGCGTTAGGGAAGGCAGAGGGAGTGGGCAAGAGTGTTTAAAAAAATTAATCCAGATGGTTGGAAGAAAGGGACCCTGGAGGTGGGAAGACGCATTTGGAGTTTGTGGAAGGACAGGGCTGGAGGCGCTGGAAAGACTGTAACAGTGACTTGATAAAACCTGGTGATTGGTCCTCAGAGGTCAGGGGTGGGCCTGTGCCTCGGAGATGGCCTGGGGAATTGGAAGTGAGAGTCCTGATGGAAGCAGAGGTGGAGGTCAGTTGGGAGGAGTATCTAGTTTGGAGAAAAATCAGGAGATGAGAGCATCCCCCCCCATTTAGTATGGTAATGGGTCTTATTATTCCTGAGTCGAGAATTCTCACTTGCCAGCCTGCCTGTGGGAAAGGGATCAGTTGGAGTTATTCAGTGACACCAGGAGCATTCTGTTGGTTATGTAAATATTTATGTGCAGATGCCAGTTTCCTTCAGAAGCCTTGTCCTAAGAGATTGTACAGTGCCCCGAAGATGTATGGGCATGCTTACATTTGGGGACCTTGGCTTCCCTCCGGGACCTGAAGAGCCCTCTCGGATGGGTGCCCAGAAAAGTTGTCAGGCAGCGTTTTACACAATAAGCTGTGAGAGGTGTGAGCGCATGAGAATTATAGCACCTAGCACCTGCTTGGTGCTTTTTCTAGCACCTCCAGAGACTCTCATTTAATTCTCATTAAGACCTTACAGCAACCTGACGGTTTTGGTGGAATTAGCCCCATTTTACCAGTGAGAAACAGAGTAAGAAAAGCTGAATAATTTTCTTAAAATCCTTACTCGAGGATATGGTTATTGATTTTAGAGAGAGAGGAAGGGGGAGAGAGAGAAGAAAAAACACCAATGTGAGAGAGAACGTCTATCAGTTGCCTCCTGTATGCTCCCTGACTGGGGATTGAACTCACAAGCTAGGTACGTCCCCATACTGGGAACCACCTTTTGGTGTGCAGGACGACGCTCCCACAGAAGGGGAGAGGGCTGAGCCGCCCAGCCAGGGCAGAGAGGTGGAGTAATTGGCCCAAGGTTAAGTGGCTAGTAAAAGGTCATGCCGGGATTAAATCCAGGGCCGTTTGTCTCTGAAGCCCTGAGCCCTTTCCACTACCTTTCCTACTATCTTAACCACTTAGCACTGGGGGTGGAAGGGGGCCCCAACCCCAACTCTGGAAATTCCTCGGAACGACTGAACACTGAAAAGGCCTCCCCTCTGGGGCTTACGTGCCAACCTTTCAGAGCTGCAGAATGGGTGAAGTTGGTAGTGTTTTGGGTCACGTGAGACTCACGTGATGTTTGATTTTTTATGGCCTCCTGTGTGAAGTCAGGTGACTCGACAGCCTGATACTTGGCTACGTGGCTGGAATCATTTGGAAGAAGAAAAATAAATTGGATCAACCAATACGTCTTTATTAAGAAGCAGGATTAGGAAGTTTGCTCTGGCACCCGCAGGTGTTCTCTGACATGAGGAGTTGGATGGGACCAGGGTTCAACCCTGGGATTGAACTGTGCAGCTTGCTATGGTAACAGCTTTCCTTATGCTACCATGGGTGGGATGTGGGGAATTTGCAAGAAACCCCAAGGCCTTTATAACTCCCCCTGCCAAGGTAATTTCAGGCTTGGAAGTAGCTGGCAAGGAAGTGGTGTCTGGTCACAGTGAGGAGGGGACTGGAGCCAGAGGAAGCAGCAGCACTGGCCCAGCTGCAGTTCCGTGTTAGAATTCATTAATGGCAGTTGTTTTGCTTGCCTCAGTATTGAGCCCCAGGGGTGTGTGGAGTCGCCCCTAAGATTGCCCTCAAGAAGCAGAATTATGTAGTAATGCTTGTTCAGTGCCCGGGAGCCTGCAGAGCCCTGCTCATCGGAGGCACGCAGACCCCACGTGGCATTATCCCCGGAGTGCCCATTTGCTGGAGAAGGAAACTGAGCCTAAGGGACTCCATCAAGGCCACCCTGATAAATAGCTGTGAAGCCAAAGCGCAAAGCCAGAGTGTCTGTCCCCACATACTGTGCTTGTCCCCTCTGCATTCTGTTGGGGGAGAGTGGGCTTTAACTGTTTTGGGGTGAGGGGCACCACAGACCATCTCTAGGATCAGCATGCCTTTCTCTGGTCTGAGCACCTTGCAGGTACAAAATTCTGTGTTTTGCTTTCATTTTTTTTATCCCCTCCACTCCTGAGTTTATTCTTTAAAGGACCTGATGTCAGTCGAAGCTGTTTGTTTTTGAGCTGAACAATCCTGGCAAAGATCCTCATTGAGCAAGACCCATCAATACATTGCTCCCCTCCGACCCCATTAAGGATGGATCTGGAAGGCTGCCTGAGTTTGAGCTCTCACCAGCCTCACGTAGACAGACATTCTGCAGCTGCTTCCCGCTGCCTCCCCAGGGCAAGAAAGGATACTACTGCCTCTGGCCTAAATCCACTAGGGTGCAGTGTCCTCTTCTTTGAGCCTCATATCTTCCGCTAGATCACATTCCTTCCCTGTGTCCAAGGCATGTGAGATTGATTCAGTCAAGATGCAAAGTAATGGAAAGAAGTTGAGACCCAGAGTTGCCAGCAGCAAGGGCCAGTGGCCAGAAGCTTTGTTTTTCAGTACGTGAGCTGCAAAAGCCCAGGGGCACAGCTGTGGAATGCAGGGCTTCTGTAATGTGTCACCTGGCCCCTCTGTCCTCCCCCCTCTTTGCAGAATCCACTCTCCTGGCAGCTGTCTCTCTTGGAGGACATGTTGATTTCGGGTTTAAACCACAGGCCACCCAGTTTTTGACAACTTTGAATTGCCCACTGGAATTTAAAAATGGGGAGATGGCGCAGGGATCTAGATTTTGAGCTGTCTTTGGAGACTCACCCTCTTACCCACAGGGGAGGGGGTGTGAGCTGGGTGGGAGCCTGTGCTTTGCAGAGGGAGACACTCCCGCCCAGAGGCTTGGCCTCTGATGCACCTGCCTTGTCCTTGTGGGTTCAGGGTTTGTGACTTCCGTGATCTCTGGTGGATGTGAAAGCTGCAGAGCAGACAAAACAAAGCAAAAAGGAAGAAGAGAAAGAAAAGAAACCTTTTTTCCCCTCTCAGGGCTTGATATCAAGGGATACACGACGTTGCTCCCAAGAGGGCCCTGCTGTCGTCTGCCCTCCACCCTGGGACTCCTGTCCCAGTGCGAGCAGCCCCTTTGGTGAGGCCTCAGGGGCTGTGCGCACACTCAGCCCTCAGAGCCATCCGCCTCTCCGCTTCTTACTCCACGGCCCCCCCGCCTCCCTCCCCACCAGGACGCCCTTCTCATCATGATCCGCTTCGAACTGTTTCGCTTTCTGAAACGAAACAGTTCCTAGAGAATTAGCTTCAGTTTTTATATTTTAAGGCTGTGTCTGGCCTATAGTAAGGACTCAGTAAGAACTTATTTACACCTCTCTGCCCCCACGTACCCTTCCTCCCTTTCTCTGGGTCCTTGTATGGTACTGGGCATGTAGTCATGAATAAACAGTGTGTTTGTCAGGAAAAGCATGAAGAAAGGAGTGAGGTGTGGAGACTGGAGGAAGCCCTGCTCTCACATCCCCACATCCTGGATGACGCGTGTACCAGCTGACCAACTGGTCCTCGCCCTCCTGCCCCTGTCCACTCTTCTGCAGACATTGTCAGGGGCTCTGCGTGGCACTGGGGGTACAGTGCTGAACACGCCGTTTCCTTCCCTTCTCATCTCACCCTTCTTTCCTGTCCCCTCCTTCCAAATAGCAGACTCCTGACACTGCCCCACCCCCGAGTACCCAACATCCTCTTGGGCACCTTGGTAAGTGGAGGGGGGTCCTGGTCAGGCCTGGGTGCTGGGGGTGGGGGGGTGGGAGGTAATTGGGCTTGTCGGGCCCTCCAGACACAACACCTCCTGGCGCTGGGCCCCCAGATGGCTGCTCAGTGACCTCCAGTTCTCTGCATCCGGACGTCCCAGGGGGTTGTGGCCACTTTGAGTAGCACTGGTTTCGATTTTTCCTGCCACGTCGGGTGACTGGGGACAGAACACTTCCAGCAGCAGGGGCCTTGGGCAAAATATTTTTCTGTTCTTTTCTCCTTTTCCAAATTAAGAACCCAGAGAAGTGTTTGGCTGCCTTTGGCCTCCCTGGTGACTCTGACTTCTGGAAGAAAGGCACTCGTAGCTTCCAGGGGCTGGTGTTGCTCACGGGACAGGCATTTGCCTGCTTCGGTTTGAGATATTGTCAATGGGCCAGGGTAGGGGAGCTGGTGGCGGGGGAGGGTGCACCCAGGGGCCTGGGGCTTTCAGACCTGCAATCTTGTTATCTTAAACTATCCTCCTGACTGCCCCGTGAGAGGCAGGCGAGGGACAGTGGGGCAGGTAGGCAAAGGTGCTTGTGAAATTTACATACCAAACAGCTCATCAGACCTTTTGCAATGCATGGCAATACTTTCATCATCTCTCTCTGAGCGTCCTTTCTTCCCTAAAATAGGGGTAATTAGCTTTGTGTTCACTCTACTTACTAGAGTGGTTATGTAAGCCAGCAATTTTCAACTGGTGTGCTGCAAGAGGCACTCTGCTGTGCCCCCAGAATCTTTAAAACATGCAGTACCTTTTAAAAAGATTCTTGGGGCACACCAGAGTGTCTCTTGCAGCCCAAGAACCTTTAAAACATGCAGTACCTGGCCTTGGCCAGGTAGCTCTGTTGGTTAGAGCATCGCCCTGATACACCAAGGTTGAAAAGTTCATTCCCTGGTCTGGGCACATACAAGAAGCAACCAATGAAAAAATACATAAGTGGACAACAAATCGATGTCCCTTTCTCTCTGTCTAGAAGAAAACCAAAGTGAAACATGCAGTGCCTGACGATTTAGTCAGGGGCACTGACTTCTTTTCCCCTTAGATTGTCAAATAAAACAATGACAGCAGCTAACACAACGGTGCCATCTGGTGTGAATGAATCAAAATTATGCCTATTTTTAGGGTCAGAATGGCAGAAAGTATATTTTTGGGGGGTGCTGCAGAATTTTAGTAGTTAGTTTCTGTGTGCCATGAGATGACAGGCTGGAAGTCACTGATGTCGCTTAATGGGAGAGACTGCAGAGAGCTTTGATCTCTGAAGAAAGGGGCCCGTGACCATCAGGGGTTGTTTAGCCATGTTACGGGTAGGGAGAAGGAGCCCCTAGAGAATGTTGGCACCTGTGGGTGCGGGGGCCTGCACCCCTGTCCTGCCAGCAGTGCCTCGTGAGGCGCTGTGAGAGGGGGCGACCGGCTGGTGGAGCCCAGGGAGAGGAGCAGCAGGCCTTCCCCCAGCCCCCGGAGTCTGGGGCCCCTCCTTGGTCACCACAGGCAAGTGGCACGCCACTCTGCCGTAGTTTCAGCACCTGTAAATTTGGGGGTGTTCGTCTTTGCCAGTCAGGGAGTGCCAGAGATAGTCCTCACAGATAGGAGCTAGAACCTCCTGTCCCTTTCGTCTCCCGGGTCCCACACCCTGGAGCTGGGATGTCAGGTTTCCCACGCAGAATGGCATCCTCTTCCCCAGTGAGGGGGCACTTGCGGGGGCCTGATGCCAGGCAGAGGGTGGTCTAATTAGGACAGCGGTGCGTTTCACTCCCGGCCCACTGCGGGATTGTCACTGTCTAAAAGACAACGGGACTCTGTGGATCAGCAGGTGACTGTTACAGGACGTTTGCCACAGGGAGTTCAAGGCAAGCAAGCAGAGTCAGGAGGGGTGCGTCAGATTCCCGAGAAGAGGTTATCATTTGGGCAGTGGGCGGAGGGCACTGGATCTAAGGGGCTGTGGGTCACGGCACAGTGGGCTGCACCCTGCGGCGCACCCTGAGTGATCCGGGGTGCTCGCTGGTTCGTTGATTTCTTGATCGGCCACCATTCTTTACTTAACACAGGGAAGTCTTTCTTGCTTAATACCAGGGTATGGAAGAGGTAGGTTTATAGTTATACGTGAAACAGAGTTTATTCTTGAGTTATTATTCATTATTTGTTAAGAGTATTAACTCTGAACCTACTTTTGCCCACCCCTGTAATTACAGTCTCTTATTACCAAACTTCGGTGACAAGTTACGTCCTTGGTGCTGCTGCTGCTCCTGTCCCTGTCCCTTTCCAAACGGCAGCAGCAGTAGCCTCACTCAAGTTTTAGCAACGTCAGGTCCTGCTTTGGGCCACCTGGGCCTTTCAAGCCCAGCAGAGGTGGCTTGGGAACTTAGCTTTCACAGACTCATCCACCAAACCCCACGTTCACTACAAGTTCAAGAAGGGTGAACATACACACCAGATCCACAGAGGTGTCAGTAGTACGCTTTTGTCATCCCCAGCAGGAAGACAATTCAGGATGCTGTGAAATACTCAAACTGTTTTCAGAGGTTTTATTTTGGTGACTTTACCATGATCAGAACATACCCCTTTTGGGGGGAGGGGACTAGTGGCTGGTGGGAACCAGGCAGTTGGCTGTAGGCTGGGTCCCCGTCAGTCAGTGCCTCCTCTCAGGTAAGCTCTGGTGCCTGCCTGGGCCATCCACACAAGCTGGACCAGAGGCACTGAAGGAAAGTGCACTGAGGTCCCGGCAGAGACTCAGAGCCCCTGCATTCCCATCCCGCTCTGAG
Organism: Sturnira hondurensis; assembly: GCF_014824575.4. Classification (NCBI taxonomy): domain Eukaryota; kingdom Metazoa; phylum Chordata; class Mammalia; order Chiroptera; family Phyllostomidae; genus Sturnira; species Sturnira hondurensis. Next base: position 1,290,956 of record NW_028084511.1, on the reverse strand, counting down.
GGACGGGTTGACAAAGCCCTTCCCGGTCTTTGCTTTTCCTGTCGGATGAGGCCACGCCCCCCAGATGAGGCCGGGAGCACTAGAGCTCCCTCAGTTACCGAGGAAAGTAAGGTCAGGGATGCAAAGCCAGTTTGGCCCTGGTGGCTTCATTATTATAACATCATTAAAAATTAAAGTAGGACCTCCAGTCAAGATGGAGGCATAGGTAGACATGCTTTGCCTCCTTGCGCAACCATAGAATTACAACCAGATTTCAAAACTAGTAACACCCGGAACTGTTAGAAAATTGAGCTGTATGGAAGTCCAGCAACCAAGGATTTAAAGAAAGCCACCTTCATCCGGATGGATAGGAGGAGCAGAGTTGCAGAGACGGAGAGGAGGTGGCGGAGTGACGGTCCCACGTTCATGTGTGGTGGATAAAAATCAGGAGGGACAATTTGGGAGTGAGTGATCCAGCCCCAGGCTGGACTGCACAGCCCAGGGTCCCAGCACCCGGAAGATAATCCCCATTACTTCTGTTTGTAAAAACCAGGAGGGGTTGGGGTGATGGAAGGAACAGCTGAATTTTCGCTGCTTAAGAGGCCTGCAGAGATTTAGAACAACATTCAGAAACCCATCCACTCTGGGTTTCACCAGTAGGGCAGCAGCTGGAAGGTGCCAGTTGCATATGGAAAGTGATAGAAGTGACTGGAAATGAAGCAAGTGCTGGGAAAACCTCCAGAAGCCAGGCAGCAGCTCTGTCCCCTCTCCGAGTCCTCCTTCCTCCCCCAACAGAGTCACAAAGTGGGGAAGTGAAGTGGGTTGCCCCGCCTTGGCAATTACCCGAGACTCTGCCCCACACAATTTACTACTAAGACAGGGAGTCAGAGTCTTTCTCTACCTAATAATGCAGAGAAACAAACACAGGGAGGCTGCCAAACTAAGAAGACAAAGAAATACGGTCCAGATGAAAGGACAGAGCAAAACCCCAGAAAAAGAACTAAACAAAATGGAGGTAGCCAGAATGTCAGATGCAGAGTTCAAAACGCTGGCGATCAGGATGCTCAGAGAACTCACTTGAGTACAGCAACAATACAAAGGCAGAAATGAAGGATCCACCAAGTAAAATAAAGAAAAATCCACAGGGAACCAATAGTGAAGGGAAGGAAGCTGGGATTCAAATTAACAATTTGGAACATAAGGAAGAAAAACATTCAACAAGAATAAAAAGATGAAATAAGAACTCAAAAAAAAACCAAGGATAGGCTTAGGAATCTCTGGAACATCTCCAGATGTGCCGGCAGCCAAATCACAGGGATGCTAGAAGAAGAAGAAGAGCAAGAAATTGAAAACTTACTTGAAAAAATAATGAAAGAAAACTTCCCCAATTTGGCGAAGAAAATAGACATACAAGTCCAGGAAGCACAGAGAGGCCCAAACAAGTTGGACCCAAAGAGGACCACACAAAGACACATCATAATTAAAATGCCCAAGTTTAAAGATAAAGAGAGAATCTTGAAAACAGCAAGAGAAAAGCAGAGAGTTACCTATAAAGGAATGCCCATAGGCTGTCAGCTGATTTCTCAAAATAAACCTCACAGGCAAGAAGTATTCAAAGTAGTGAAAGCAAAGACTTAACATCCAAGATTATTCTACCCAGAAAAGCTTTCATTTAGAATGGAAGGGCAGATAAAGTGCTTCCCAGACAAGGTAAAGTTAAAATTCACCATCACCAAGCACTTATGTGAACTGTTAAAGGGCCATATCTAAGAAATAGAAGATCAACCATGAACATTAAAAAGGCAACAAACTCACAGCTATCAACAAAGGAACCTAAAAAAAAACACAAAAACAAAAACAAAAAAAATCCCAAGCAAACAACTAGAACAGAAACAGAATCATATGTATGGAGGGTTATCAGCTGGGAGGGGGCAGGGGGAGAATGGGGGGGAAGTACAGGGATTAAAAAGCATAACTGGTAGGAACAAAATGGACCGGGCCATGTCAAGAATAGCATAGGAAGTAGAAAAGCCACAGACCTTACTTGCATGACCTATGGACATGAACTAAGGGGGGGGGGGCAGTTGCTGGAGGTAAAGAGGTACCAGGAGGAGCGGGGCAGGGGGGGAAATTAGGACAACTGTAGTAGCATAATCAATAAAATATACTTAAAAATTAAATTAAGACCCTTGGAGCCATGGCTGAGAGCATTGTCTTGCATGCCAAAAGGTGGATTGGTTCCTGGTCAGGGCACATGCCTGGGCTGTTCCCAGGCTCAGTTCCCAGTGAGGGCACATGTGGGGGCTCCCATGGGAGGCAGACAATTGGTGTTTCTCTCTCACATCGATGTTTCTCTCCTTTCCTCAAAACAAAAATCTGTAAATGTATGTAAAAAATGTTTTAAGAACCCCGGAGATTCTTAAGTTCTGGGTCTGGAGGAGGTTCTTAGGGCTCTGGCTTTCCATGGGGACTCCAGGTGAATCTGATATATGTGGTGACAACCGCCCTGCCCCTCACTGGTAAGGGCACGTCTGACTCTAGGCTAGTGCAGGGTTCAATGAGGTAATGTAGGCAGAGCGCGGGCTGAGCAGGAGACCTGCCCTGGGACAAATGCTGGCAGAAGACCTCAACACCACAGAGCTTAACTTATTCCTGAGGTTTCCACGTGCCCACCAGGAGAGCCCGGAGCGGAGCTGCAGTTCCCTAGGATGGGCACGGCTGTCCCCTCAGCCACGCCCCATGGGAGGTGTCATGCCCAGCAGGGACTACGCGCGGCAGGCAGCATAGCCTCGGGCCACAGACTCTGTGTCTTTGGGTCTTGGGACACCTTTCACTCCTAAAATTACTGAATTTCCCAGAGTTTGCATCCATGTGGATTTTAGCTGTTAATATTCACTGTGTTAGAAACTAAAAGTAAGGAAATTTTAAAACAACTTGCAAGCACACACATTGGCTGCCAAAATGATCAGGTGACCAGGTGCCAGGTGCCCTCTGAGAGCTGCTCTGTATGCAAAAAAGGGAATAAAAAAATGTTTTGGATCATGAAAGTCATTCTGACCTCTTGGACAGCCTCAGAGGTGCTTCGAGACTGCCCCGGGGTGCTGGGAACACACGTGGAGAGCCATTGGCCTAGAGTGTAGGAGAATAAGCCCTGGAGTCAGACTGCCTGGGTTTGATCCCCTGGGCCACACCAGCCGGGCTGTTTAACCTCTCTGTCTGTACCTTACTTCCTCATCTGTTAGAGCGGCTGCTCCTGGAGCAGAGCCAGCGCTGCGGCGGCCTTGGCCATTACTCGGACCCTCACAGCCACTTCTCTTCAGTGTCCTGTAGGGTGGCAGGCCCCTCCCTGGTGGCGTGGGGGCTGGGCATGCTGCAGAGCCCCAGCAAGCTGGGCCATCCCGGAGGCCTTAGGTAGGAATAAGTAAGTTCTGAAGCGTTGCGGTCTCTTGCTGGCACTTCTTCTAGTTCAGGCCTCGTGCAAAGCCAGCACTCCCCCTACTGAATCTCAGTGAACCTTGCACGAACCCCTTTCACAGGTGAGGACCCTGAGGCTCAGGCAGGTTGCACTTGGGCAGGGTCTGGTGGCTGCTAAGTGTCAGGGCCCGGGACTCAGACTCCGTCTGTCTGACCCTGGGCTCCCGACATGTTTCCGATCTTCGAGACTTGTATCAGAATGCTGCCCTGCTTGTCCTGCTCCTCCTGGTGGGGCACTGGGCCTCCGAAGCTCGGCTCCTCCCTGGGGCCTGTGCAGTCTGCTGCCCCCGCCCCAGCTTTTAGACTGCAAGTTCGGGAGCAGCAGGGGGAGGTGTAGACAGGATGCAGGTTTCAGTTTTGACTGCCATCTGCAATGGGGCAACTGCTACTTCACAGGATTAGGAGGGACAGCACGTGTATTGTAAAACTCATGCTTTGGCTCTCAATATCCAGTAGCCTCCATTGTCACACAACTAGCAAGGAGCTATCTATGTCTTCCTCCGACTCTGGCCCTGGATCAGTTGCATCAGCATTTCCTGGAGAGATCCTGCATTTCTGGGCCCCTCCCTGGCTTGCCCGGCAGGTGGGGCTCAGGTGCACACTGAAGCCTGGCATTCCTTCCTTGCAGGGTTCAGGGCTCCATTCCACCATTGGTAGACACCACCAGACATGGAGGTGGCCCTGATTGGGGAGCACTTTATCAGTGGGGTGGCTGTATCCAGGCATACCTGTTTTGTTGTGTTTTGGAGGTGTTGTGATCTTTACAAATTGAAAGCAAGGTCCTCCACTGGCAAAAAGATTAGGACTCAGGTTACTGTGGCGTTGGCTCCATTGCGGTGGTCTGGGACCAAACCTGCACGATCACGGCGGTCTGCCTGTGATCTGTCTAAACTGGGATGTTTTTGAGCATGGGAAGGATAGCTCCGCAGGAGGTGAGGCGTAAAGCAAGACTTTCCTGGAAGGTGGGGGGTAGGGTGGTCAATATTTGTCAGTTTCTTTTCTCAGCTCTCAGGGTCCTAGGAGATGCCTCTTTTTCTAGATGGGGAGACTGGGACCCAGAGAAGGTTGCTTCTGCTATAACTCCGGTGCTGGATTCCAAAACGCCTCCTTGGCCGAGTGGCAGGTGTCGGCTCATTGGAGGCTGGCACTAGTGTGAGGTTATGAGGCCCTTCAGATTTCCCGTAGTGTCAGAATCTTCAGAAAGCTAACATCTTTGTAATGGTAAAACCAACAGTAATGCTGTAAAACATCTCTCTGGAAAAGAAAAAAACATAAGCAGAGAGGGTCCTGTCAGCAGAAAGGGAGTGAGTCCTGGGTGTGTTTGTGTGCATGCTTTCTCTTGGTCCCTGGGGTCTGGCTGTGACCCCTTGTCATACAGACAATCTATCAGTGTCCCTTTGGGCAGAATGACGGAGGGGGAGGACTGCTGAAACTAGCTCTTTGTCAAAGCGGACATTCTATTCAGGTCGGTCAATTTCTTTTCCTCCTGATTGCCTTGGAAGCCAATTTGGCAACTTTTCCCCCCTGTGGTGATGAGGATGGGGCGTGAATGTGACTGTCCAGTTTTGTGGCATGTGGGGAGGATGGCAGTTGCAGAAAACACTGAGGGGACCAAAGGCTGTCAGTGGCCTAAATATAACCCGCAGCAGCCTTTGAGCCTGTGATGTTGAAGCCCTCGGCCCTGTGTGTGTGGGCTGGGTCTATTTCTGGTTCAGACAGAAATAAATACCTCCCGGAGTGGCCGCTGTCATCAGGGCTTGCAGGCCACCTTGGGCCAGTCTCTTCTCTGTCCCTGGCTGCCTGGCTCTCTCCTCCTACCCTTTCCATCTGCTCCTGGGGCAGCTTCCTCTGTGTTCTCCCCCTGGCTGCCGAGCGCTTTCACGTGTCCTGCTCTCTATGGTTCGGACGGAAGGAGCAGTTCCTTGGTCTCTGGGGAGAGGGGCAGGCAGGGTGGCAGGAATACTACACTAAATAGGACCCTTACCCCTCCTTGAGCCACCCCCCCTTGAGGGTGGAAGCATCCTCACAAAACTCTTTGTCTTTCACAGATAATACAAATGGGCTCAGGGCTCTCTTCCCCATGAGCTTCTCTTCCTCACATAAGAATCATTCTGTGTTTACAGGGCAAGATGGAGACTCTGAAAGACAAGACCCTGGAGGAGCTGGAGGCGATGCAGAATGACCCGGAAGCCATTGACCGGCTGGCCCAGGAGTCCCCCGAGGTAGAGGCGGGCTGGCATGGGGCCCAAGAACGGAAGGGCTATAGATGGGACTGAGGCATGTAAGGAGTTTGGGTCAAGTTCATCTTCCTTTCCTGTGGCCTTCCCCATGGTTGGGACCCACAGAGATGCCCCCGAGGTGCCAGCCCAGTTCCCTGGCCTGACAGGGGAGCAGTACTAGGGAGTCTGGGCCCTCACTCGAACCTGCAGTTCCGCACTGTTGTTGCAGCCTGAGTCTGGAGGTGGTTTCTGGAAGCCCTGGTACTTTTTCGTAGCTGCCTTTCCCCGGGGCCTGTGGCCCTGCACCTCCAGGAGGAGACATTCTTGGGCCGGGGCATGGGCCCATCTGATTGATCCCATTTGCGGCCATTCCGTGGGGTGCCTGGTCAGAGCGCTTGCTCGGGGTTTGAACCCAGATCCATCTGACTCTAGCTGAGGGCTCAGTGTTGTGGTTGCCTACGGTGGGCAGTGAGTCCCAGAAGCCCCCAGACCAGCCTGCTGTGCTGTGAGTGGTAGTGGTGATTCTTATGTGGAGCATCCTGTTCTTTAGGTCCAGGACCTACAGCTGGAACGGGAGATGGCGCTGGCCACCAACCGGAGCCTGGCTGAACAGAACCTGGAGTTCCAAGGTCCCTTGGAGATCAGCCGCTCAAACCTCTCAGACAAGTACCAGGAGCTCCGGAAGCTTGTGGAGCGGTGCCAGGAGCAGAAGGCAAAGCTGGGTAGGGGTGGCTGGACCGCGGGAGGGTGCTCTGGGGGGCTCTTAACTTGGGGGGCACTCAAGGTTGGACTGGGAGAGCTGCTGGAGTAGCATGGAAGGCGCTGACTGGTGTGGCTCAGTGGATTGGGCATCCTCCCGTAGACCCACAGGTCGCCAGTTCAGTTCCAGTCAGGGCACGTGCCTGGGTCGAAGGCCAGGTCCCTCGTTGGGGTGCATGGACGAAGCAGCTGATTGATGTTTCTCTCATATGTCAACGTTTTCCTCCCTCTCTCCTCTCCTCTCCTCTCCTTCCTCAGGATGGGGGAGGGTCAGCAGTTACTGAGGGTCACCACGTCCCAGCCCTGTGCTAAGAAGCTCTTTACGTGAATTTTTGTCCTTATGGCCATAGAAGGGTGGGTCCTGCTGTTGCTCGAGTTTCACAGATGAGAAAAAGGAGGCTCAGGGATCTCAGAGCATGGCCAAGGTCGCACAGCCAGCTAGCAGTAGGGCTGGGATTCACACCCACAGAGCCTGCACCCTGCGCTGCCACTGTCAACTCAGCCAGCTCAGCTTCTGCACTCTGCAGGGCTGGTCCCGGCCCTCTGTGTGCCGGACCTGCCATCTGTGGAGGTGGCAGGGGCTGTCCGGGCATGACAGCAAGGAAGAGTGGTGCCCTGTGGGACAGAACAGGGCTGGGCGTGGGAGGCTGGTTAGCAAAGGTCTGGGCTGGGCTCGGTTGAGCTCCTCTCTGCTCAGGAAGGCGACCTGAGGGAACCACCACAGGGTGGTGGCTCGGCCTTGGCACATGGGACACTGGGGGCCTTGGCGGAGACCTTGGCCTCCAACTCTGAATCCTCCTGAAACGTTGGCCTTTCTGCCCTCTGTTTCAGAGAAATTCTCTTCAGCACTGCAGCCAGGGACCTTGTTAGACCTTCTGCAGATCGAAAGCATGAAAATTGAAGAAGAGTCTGAGGTGAGAGGGACATTGGCACCCCCCCTTCCTCTCAAAGCGTCAGTCCCCGGGGCAAAGCCATGTCATGAGCACCCGGTGTCTGCAGAGGGTGGGACGAGGGCGCATTAGCAGGTTGCAAAGATGGGTGGCACCCTGTGTCCCAGCAGAGGCCCTTTGGGTACAGAGAGCAGGGACCCTGAGCGGCTGCATGCGGGTGGGCAGGCGGGGGCAGCTCTCTCCCGTCTTCCGTCTCTGTGCTCTGGGTGTGGGAAGCGGCCAGGCCCGCCCAGCCCCTGGGCTGGCCACCCCAGCAGCTCAGCAGCCAGTGTTCCTTGCTTATTCAGCACCCACAGGTGGTAGCTGTGGGGCCAGACACAGTGCGGGGGTGGGAACAGCAGTGACTATGACAGATGGTCCCTGCCCTCCAGCAGCTGATACTCTGGTGAGGAAGATAGAGTGAACCATGGAGTGTGTGTATATCAGCAGTGAGGAGCCAGAGAGGGCAGGGGCTGCCTGGGGCAGCGGAGGTGGGAGGGCTGTGGCTGATCTGTGACCTGGGGGACCGAGGGTGGCCTTGTTCCCAGCCGGCCTCTATTGTCACCTGACCTATGTCTTCTAGGCCATGGCCGAGAAATTCCTGGAGGGTGAGGTGTCCTTGGAAACATTCCTGGAGAACTTCTCCTCCATGAGGGTGCTGTCCCACCTGCGCCGGGTCCGTGTGGAGAAGCTCCAGGATGTGGTGAGGAAGCCCAGAGCTTCCCAGGAGCCAGCTGGTGATGCCCCTCCGCTCCGCCCGCCTCTGCCTTCCCGCCCAGTCCCCCAGGCGACGCCCCCCATGGCCGAAGAGCAGCCACCCCCACCGCAGCCACCCGCAGGAGTGCCTCCCTACCCCCTGCCCTATAGCCCTTCTCCCGGCTTGCCAGTGGGTCCTACTGCCCAAGGCCCCCTCCAGCCAGCCCCCTTCCCAGGGGTGTCCCCTCCCTCCCTTTCCTACAGTGGGCCCATGGGCCCCCCATATCCGTCAGTCCAGCCGGGACCCAGGGGTGCTGCGGGCTACTCCTGGTCCCCACAGAGGAGCATGCCTCCCCGGCCTGGCTATTCTGTGCCTCCCTCTGGTGCCTCTGGCCCCGGGTACCCCTTAGCGGGGGGCCGGGCTCCCAATCCTGGTTATCCTCAGCAGCACCCCTACCTCTTGACAGGAGGCAAACCTCCTTACCCAACACAGCCCCCACTCCCAGGCTTCCCAGGCCAGCCCCAGCCCTCAGGCCCCCCTCGGCCTCCCTACCCCCCTGGGCCAGCTCCCCCCTATGGGTTTCCATCACCTCAGGGTCCTGCTTGGCCTGGGTATTAGGCAGGATCCTGGCCCTAGGCCCTTCCCTACTTCCACCTGTACCACACCTTTGGCCCACCTTCTGCTGAGATTCGAGGTTAAATTGGAAGTGGAGTCGGCACTCCCCATGGACTTGGGGGCACCTGGCTGGGAGTCTACAGGCCCTCGTTGTCACAGCACTTACGGGCCTCCCAGGAGAAGGACACGCCTCCTTCCAGTGACAGCCTTCGCCTGTCCAGTGCCAGCCAGGCTGGGAGCGCAGCGCCTCCCTGTGGCTGTCTGCACAAGTGGGCTCTGCATCTGTGACCATCGGCTGCGTCTGTGCTCCGGGACACCTGAGCCCAGTGCAGACCCGTCTCAATTGCATGGCAGCTGGCGGGTCCTCCTGCCCCTGCTCAACCCGCTCCCCTGGGATGTGGCATATTTGACAAGGTGCCTGCACCAGGGGATGCATCTTTCTGTGTCTCCGGTCTGTTCAAGGATGGCCTGCCCAACGCACTATGGCCAGGGCTGTGTCACAGGGCGAGAACAGAGGGAAGATGCTTCATGACTTTTAGTCACATAAAAGCCATAACTGAACTCTGATAAGCTGGTGTCAGAGGAACGTGCTGTCTGCTGGTTTGATGACAGCAGCAGGCCAGCGCAGTGAGAAGACGGGGTGGTGAGGGTGGACCCCAGACCTGGCTCCTTCTGGTTGGGAGATCTGGGGGGGTCACTGCCAACCCTCTGGCTGGATGGTAGAAGGTAGCTCTGGCCGAGGAGACTGGTCACATTGGGGGTCACTTAGGAGTGGAGTGCCAGGTCGCCTCTCCAGCCACCCTCTTCCCCGGGGCTGTCCCCGCCCCTCCACTCCTTGAGTGCCTTGAATCTCCTTTGCGGCAGCCCCCTCCCTCATCCCCTTCCTCTGGCTCCCTGGTGTAACTCTCCCCACCCCCAGCATCCATCCAAGACAGACATCAAAAAATCCCCTAACAGTCACCTCCCAAATGGTGCTTCCTAAAACACCATCAGTATGCCGGAGTCCGTTTCTTTGCATCTCTTGTCTTCAGAATGTAAAGGACAAGGATGGTGACTTCGAGCCACACACACACAGCCCCCAGCACACTCGGGGTTTTGAGCACGTTCAGTGATAAAAATGACAACGTACCAAAGGGGGCGTGAGGAACGAAGCATTAACTTGGCTGTTGCTGATGTGAACCAGGTGTCAAGGGCAGACCCTGGAGCTGCTACCGGTTAGGGAGTCATATGTGCCTTGAAATGTCCACTACACGAGCACCCAGAGCCTGGCGGCCTGGGGTGCTGGGGGCCGACGGGAACTCGACCTTCTGGTGCCTGCCCCCCCCCGGCTTACGTGCCACCAGAGGGCGTGTGGACGGGCTCGATGCGCGCGTCGGTCCCTTGCCAACTGTGCTTGCTTCCCATGAGTTATTTATAAAGAGAAATCACTAATGGATTCTGCTGGTTCGAGTGCTTCGGAACGGGGTGAATGACTATGTTGTATAAATAATTGCCACAGTGAGCTGAGGTGTCCTGTGCAGTGCTGTGGCTCCAGTGGGTTGGAGAAGTGGAGAGGGCCGCTTGCGGTGGGGGGGCAGGCGCTGGTTTCTTCCGCTGCCCCCAGGATCACACCCTGCTGAAAGGCCTCCTTGATTCAAGTCCACAGAGCCCCTCTATCTGGCTCATCTGAGCTGCTGCTACCCTCCCCGCCCCCTCACCCCTGGGGCCTGGCTCTTAAGTGTTTCCTCCTGCTACTGTGGTTTTCCATCTGGGGCATTTCATTCCCACACCTGAGCCTGCACGTTTGCCTCACCCTCGGGGGAGAGCTTGGACCCTGTGGGGCACAGGACCCTGCTAGGCAGCGTGTGTTCCTGCCACCTGCTGGCCTGACAACACCTGCTCTCAGCTTGTCCAGGAGCCCCATCTGGGGTCCGAGTCTTCCCATCCAGTTTCTATGCCGGGAGAGGGGCCGTGGGCTGCTAAACAGGCTGAGGGGTCCAGTGGTCCCCTGCCATGGGCCAGCCTGCCTCCCTCCCAGCTCCCCCTGAGCTCAACGGACAGTCAGGAGGCCTGGGAGGGGCTTCTGCTTCCAGCAGGAAGGGTGGCTTCCTGGGAGTCAGGAGGCCAGGTTTCTGATGGACCTGCTTTTCTTTCCTTGCACAGTAACATGAGGTGACAAGGGCAGGCTGCCCGTGGACGATGCCCAGAGTCACCAGTATTGACAACAGGGCCGTGCACATTGTGTGAAGCTTTCAATGTGCCTCATCGCGGGTCCTCTCAACAGCACTTTGATCCCTGCCCCCCCCTCCTATTTTAAATAAGGGTGGGTGGTTCAGTGATGGGGCACACAGCCTAGTGGGCAGGGGTGGGGCTTGCCCCCAGCTCTGTGTGACCCGGTCTCAGGGGCTCCTCTGCCACGCCTCTGTGGTACCAGAAGTTGTCAGACTTCCGAAAGGCCACAGCACTGAGTCCCTGGGCTCCAGTCAAATGTTCCCTGCCTGTGTCCCCTCCTGAACTCTGGCCTTGCCTTGTGAGTGTCCAGTGCTGAGGACACAGGGCACCAGGGCAAGCTAGACACTTTGGCTCTGTAGGAAGGGGCTGAAAATCTCACTGGAGGGGCACAACCAAGTCACTTGCTGTGTGCTGGTGTCAGGGCGCACGGAGCAGCTGAAGACAGGAAGCGCCACCTTCTCAGAAAGGACTTGGCTCAGAGCGGGGCAGCCAGTCACCCGGCGTGTTGCATCCCTGCCGGCCCTTGTCTTCCTTCTCGCAGACCGTCCACACCGTGCACCTGCACGTGCTGGCCCTCGCACACTCCCCTCCCCCACCCACCCCTCACCCATCACCATGACAGACCGCAGTGGGCCTCTTGCTGCAGAGCAGCTGCACAGGGCACAGGCCCGAAGTGTCAAATTTAGAGCCTCAAAGAGACCCCGAGCTCAGTGAGAAAGGTCTTTTGTTGGCAGGTCCTTTCAGCCTCAGGTTTGTCCCATGCACTGCTCCCAGGTCCCCGGCACCTGGCCACACCAAAGCCAGCCTCGTCGCTGGGTAGTCCAAGTGCGCTTTCCTTTTGACTTGAAGAGAATGTGCTAGAATCAGGTCGTGCTCTAGACTGCCTCTGGGGTCAGGCGAGTAACAATTTAGGGGAGTGGGCTGGGGTAGGGGGCACACAGGTGAGCGCTATCCTGTGTAGCTGAGGGGCAGCCCCTGCTTTACTCTGGCCTGTGGCTGTGAGAGGGGAATATGGACCAAGAGGTCGCCCAGGGCACAGGGCTGAGGGAGAGGCCTGGCTGACCCGTGGGCCTGTGGGCAGGGTCTACCTGCTAAGGCTGGAACTCGGCAGAAGTGCCCCCAAGGCCAAGACAGTTCCCATTCAGTTGCCTAAGCAGATCTTTTTGAAATGCATCACTTCCCTCCACCCGGAAAACAGACTTTGCTTCAACACCCCTCTTTGGAAGGGGTGGGGCAGGGAGTGTGTCTTTAAGGTAGCCAGGGTTGCACTGAGGCCCCTGTGAGGTGGCCAGGCTAGAGATTGGCGGGCTTTTAGGAAGAAAGGCGGTGGTAGGAGGTGTCTGCTGCACACCCCCTGCCAGACCTAAGCGCAGCCTCTCCGCTCCCCTGTGAGGACCCTCCCCACTGCCACACGTGGGGAGCGGGGCGGGTTGCCTCTGTTCCTGGACTCCCAGCTTGGTCAGGATGACCCGGGCCCTGGGCTTGGCCACTGGACTCTCGTGGGACCTGAGTCCAGAGCAGGGCAGGGCAGAGGCTTGCCAGGAGGGTGCTGGGAGCACCTTCTCTCTCCAGGATGCGACTGGTCACCCTGGTGCTCTCCCAGAGTGGCTTCTGAAGCTGGGACCACTGATGTCTGCTGCTCCCAGTGGGGACAGTGACCAGTCAGGCGGGGAGAGGCCTCAGGTCCGAGACGTGCTCTCGTGTTCTCAGGGAGCCCTCTGGAGCCCAGGGGCTTCGTGAGGCCTGGCACGGCCTCTCCCTTCACTAGACAGAGCCACAGGCCCTGCTCCGCCATCCTCTCCCTTGTGCTGAAGGAAACCCAGGCACCTCAGGGTTCGGTGTGTGTGTGTCTGCTCGCTGACCACTAGGGGAGACTGCTTCTGTTGGGGGAGTTACTTAATACACAAGGCTGTTCAGCCCTGACCTCTGACTCTCCAGGGAAGCAGTTAACTGTGATCGGCTGACACCCCTTGAGGCGTGCACTTTTAGCTGCTGTGCAAGGCAAAATCCCCAGTCAGCCAGGGTTTACTGGGTCCCCCCTTTGTGCCAGGTTGTAAGGTGGCACTAGGGCCCTTTGGGCTTGACAGCCAGCCCCAGTCTCTGCTGTCTTTCAGGGAGGCACCTTGAAGCAAGAGTCGGGGAAGCCACAGAAGGAGGTGTGGAGCAGGGCGCGGGGTCGGGGACCACACATCACCCTTGCGGGGGCTGCTGCACTGCCTTGTGTTAGGTGTGCAGCCCGCCCACCAGAGGACTGCCGGGCCCCCGGGCAGGCGCCCCGGCCCTCAGGCATCCCCAGAGGGACCCTGGACGGAGGAGGCTGGACACTAATTCTCAGAAAGTAGAAAAGGCGTTATTTACAAAGAACATACTAGAAACACACTAGAGTATTCAGCTCCCCCCTCCCCCCCTCCCCCCTGCCAGCCGTGAGCTTCCTGTCAGTCCTCACTGGGGCCCAGGTCTGCGGAGAGAGCCGGTTCTGCTTGGGTGCTGCTTCCCACAGACAGGCGGGGGCTTCCAGGGCCCGGCCCCCACAGACGTCTCTGCCCGGGGGTGGCTGCCTCTCTGTGGGCTCTGCCCTTTCCCAGCCGCCGCACTTGCGGGGTCGGCCGAGCTGTTTGCGGGTCTCCCCTGGGCCAGGCTCCTGCCTTCTGTCCATGTTCTGGCGGGGGCAGAAGTCGGGGGACGTATTTCCAAGTGGCAAATACAGAATGTTCTCAGAACAAACGGTCCGGCTCTGGATGTTCGTTCCCATTTCCTGGGTCTGTGGGTGAGGAGGGAGCGTGTCAGAGGAGGAAACCTCATACCTCAGAGCTGGTTTTGGGAGGTGGGGGCAGGCCCCAAGGCCCCTGCTCAATGTCTGGGTCAGTGGCTGTCCCTCTGGCTCAGGGGCTTCTCCTTCCTGCAGCCCTGGCGTGAGTGCACCAGGAAACCTCGTAGGGGCTCGTTCAGGTGGTCTCCTGAGATGGAGTGAAAGAGGCAGTGTTAAGGCCGGGAGTCCTCTGCTCTAATTGCCAGGTCAGCTCCCATCCCCTAAATCCTCGAGGCTCACTTATTTCCTCCTTGCACACGAGCCCAGACGTGGAATCCCCCACTCATGGAGGGTGGGTGGGCGGGAGGTAGGAGTCCAGTGGCTGGCACTTATCCCCGGGGCAGTGTGGGGATCCCGTGCTCACCTTTCACAGCCGCTGAGCCCCATGCAGGTCGTAGTCGCTGTCAGAGGAGTTGTCGGGCTGGGTGGAGACACGGTGCAGGGCCCCTTCCAGAGCTGTGGAGAGAAGGGAGGCGACTGCAGCTGAGCTCACGCCACCAGGCTACAGAGACAGGGCCCAGAGCCCCACGGTGCGTCAGGGACCAGAGCGGGAGCTTACTAAAGCTCCTAAGCTGGTGGCTCAACAGCCATGGATCTGGTTTGATTGAATCAGACAGATGTTTACTAACGATGCTGAACTCCAGGCTCCCTGGGGCTCCATTGTTAGTGCCAGTCTGGGAGCATTCCATACCGGGCTCCCGCAGGCCTCTGGGTCTCTCTGTTCTGCCTCATTTGCCATCTTGCCCTCAACGCCCTGCAGCGACGCTGGTCTGTGGGGTCACAGTGGTGCTGGGGTTAATGGCGTCCCAGTGCCTTCTCTCTAGTTGAATAGCCTGTTAAGGCCGCCTTCCTTCCGCACCCTGCTGTGAGCCGCCTCAGCAGGCAGTTCACACCCCACCCTGGCGCCCTTCTCTTTGGGTGATCACGTGATCCCCGCTCCAGCCCTGCCAGGCCTCCTCGGAGCCCCCGAAGTGCTTACCTGGATAAGCGGAGACTTGGGAGTTCCTGGGAGGCTGGCTGTACTCATTCTCCACGTGTGAGGCTGTGGGGTTCTCGACCTGGGATCGGCGGACAGTTGTCGCGTGATCGCGGTGGAAAGACACTGAGCAGACAGATGCAGGAGACCCTGTCATTACATGTGCTGAGTCCTCATCCTCCTTCCCAACAGGGTCCAGACCTTTAGTTTCCGTTCCCACTGTGTAATGGGGGGACGGGTGCTGCAAGGGCACCCACAGCTCCTCTAGCAGGTCCCTCTTTTCCTTTCTCTCTGGACAGGTTCATACTAGCAGGCGCCAGTCTTAGAGCAGCTTTTGGACTGGCCAGCAAGCTGATTGGGAGGTTGGGCCTTTGGTTGGTCTGTTAGTCAGTCATCAAACCTGTTTTAAGCAGGGAATTGGAACACAGGAGATAGGGTGGGTATGCCCCCTGCCCTCCAGAGTTGAGGGCCTTTATTGATAACAAAAGACTTGACAACACAGAGCCTTCCTGAAGGGTTTGGCTTTTGGCAAAGCAGAGAAGAATATGAAGCGGGAGTGAGGAGGAGAGTCGCGGTTCCACCCAGGAGCGTGGTTCTGGCAGGGCTGCAAGGAGAGAGATGAAGGCTGGGTGGGGTTGGGCTGGCTGCATCAGAATGATTTATGACTGGCCTTGGAGGGTTGTTCCACGACCGAGACGGTGATGGAACTGGCCTGAACAACCCTTCTTTCTGGGTCCCCGCGTTGGGGGTGAACCAGGCAGAAATGCCGCTTAAGGTTCTGATAAGTCCTGAGATGAGGAACCGAGTCCAGCTTTGTCTCCCGCATGGCTGTGCAAACCCACCCTGTCACGGAGTCCTCCTTTCTGAGTGCCACCCGTTAACACCGGCTGGCACAGCCATCCCTCAGCCACACGGTGGAGATCAGAGCCCCCGGGCAGCCCCTGGCTCTGGCGGTGGTCAGCGTGAGCCTCGACCCTGCCTCCAAGGCTTCCTCCTGAGCCTGGGGGACACTGGCCGGGCTGACAGACGCTGCCTCTGGGACACTTACTGTTCTGGCTCATTCCTGTCGGGCCAATCCACTGGCGCTGCTTCTTCTGGCGGACTGGGCGACAGACGAGAAAGGCGCATCAGGGTGGAGGCAGGAGTAGGGAGTGGAGGGGGCGGGGAGGAGGGGCAGGCGCCCCTGCAGGGGCCGACTGCTGGGCTCTGCCCCCCGGGGATCTTTGGGGTCCTCAGCTTTCTGACTTGCTGGGGAGGAAACTGCAGCCATCTCTTGCTAGAGGTGGCTGGTTCTCCAGCAGAAACGACTTCAGAACCAGAGTTAAGATCTGGGAGGGTGGTAGGAACCCAGCCAACACTGCCTGCCTCTGGGCCTTCCCTTCTCAGCCCCTCTAATCTCCCTTCCTCGTCCTTGAATCTCTGTAGGACGAAGACAGACAGCAACCTGCTATATTCACTAGGTGAGTAATCACCCATTTTGTAGATGAGGAAACTGAGGCACCGAGAGGAAGCGGCTTAGTCACTATCAGGTACAGCTGGTAGGTGGTGGCACTGGGCCTGCGACAGGTGTCTCCTGAGGTCAGAAGCCATGCTAATGACCCTCTGGGCCCCTCATCAGCTAAAGAAGGCCACACCCTCCCTTTGGCCAGGAGTGGGTCTCAGCTGGGCCCCAGGTATGGGTGAGTCAGCCACCTATACTGTTCCTGACTTCCTGTTTCTCATACTTTGGGCAGAAGATACCAAGTCGAAGGGAGAGGGGTGGGGCTGGGTGTCAAAGCAGAGGCAGGGCCCCTCCTCATCTCCCCACAGGGAGGTGGCTGAGGCACCTACATTTCTTCACCAGCTTCTTGTAGGCGAGGGGGCCGCACACGACCAGCAGCAGCGCCAGGAGCGCGAGGGCCAGGATGATGCTCGCCACGTCGCCTGCGCCCAGGCCCGCTCGTTTCATATTCTTGCCTGGGGTGGGGAGGCAGGGGGCTCCGCTCAGTCCCATCCCGCCAGCGTCGAATCTACCCATTCAGAGGGAAGCCGCTGCCTAGCTCCTCCCCATGGCTCAGCAGCACAGGTGAAAGGCAGTCACCCACATGGCTGTCCCTCCACCGTCCCTGGATGCCGCGCTGTGCCTTGCTCCATTCCACTTAGTCTGCCACTCGACTGTCCCGCTATCACCTGCCGTTTGGTAATCGATGACTGAACTCCCTACCATGTGATCCCCTTGCCACCATATATGGCACCGATACATGGTCATATACCAAGAACCGGCCGTCCATGCCTCCATCTCTGTCTTCAATGTGTTAGTTGCCACTAAAGGAGCAATGTGTTCCACCCGTCCCTTGCTTCACTCCCGTCCATCCTGGACGAGTAGAAGACAGAATGGCGTTCTGTCCTTCGCTGGCTGCCTAACAGTGAGGGCCAGCCCTCTCTTTGTGGCTCTCGCTCATCGCTGTCTGAGTGCTCTTGCCTCCCTCCCCCCAGTTGCCATCCCTGCATCCTTTTCTGGGGGCCTAGAGCTCCCTGTCCTGCTCGCTGACCGGGCCTTAGAGGGAAAACCCAGAACTGTCCTCCGCCCGCCGTGGGCTGCAGCCAACTCACACGTGACAAACACCCGCCTGCAGTGGGTTGTCTCCTGAAGCTGGTAGCACTGGGACAGCTTCTCCTGGTTACAGACGAGCCCCCGGGAGGTCTTGTCACTGGCACCCAGCACCTGGGAGGAGCTGACACCGCCACACTGCTGCTCCCGGCACACCTCCTCCCACCGAGAGATGGCCTTGGCGGGGGAGTTGTGGCACAGGGCCTCCCACTGCCGGCCCCTGCGCACCTCCACGTGGCCTGCACACATGCCGCTGCCCCCCACCAGGCGGCTCTGCACCTTGGGCTGGAAATCTGGGGAGGAGAAATGGTGGGAGATGAGGTGGCAGGCTTGGAGGGAACCTCCTCCATCCTGAGCCTGCGTGCCTGGCTCCTGGGACCCCCTGCCACTGGCAGAGGGGTGGCCACCGCGCAGGGGCTTCGGCTCCACGTGACACGACTTTCCTTTCTGTCCTTTCTCCTTTCTGCTGTAGTCTCTGCCACTTCCCCCCTTTTCTGGGAAGCTGCCAGTAGCTGTCCGGAGAGGCCACAGCCTGGGCCCTTTGATCGGTGAACAAGCTGGCAGGGGGCAGTGCCTGTGGCGGCCACCAGCAGGGAGTGGGAAGACCAGTGGGAAGAGCTGTGGGAAGTGGGCTCCCCTTTCCTCTTAGAAACATCCTCTCCTTCTCCTGCTGCTCCCTGGGAGGCGGGAGGGCTTCTCAGGAAGGGAAACAGAGGCCCAGGGGTGGGAACTCCCTCCTGCTCCAAGTCCTGGCAGTTCACAGGGGGAACAGAAGCTAGAAATACTGCTGTTTAGGTCCTGCTGCTCCGTGTAGAGGGAGCTGGGATCTCACCAGCTTTGGTCAGTTTCCATAGCAACATCCACCTTCAAAAGCTTAGTAAATCTATTTAGAATAAATGTAAAGGCCAGCTCCCTGGGTGTGGTTTGCAGGTTATAGCCCACAGGAGGGCTGGGTGGGGCTGAGAGCCAGACTTGCCCCCCTCCTCAGTCCAAGAGACCGTGAGGGCCAGCTTCTGCCTGGAGGGGGCAGTGTTGACTAATTCACACCAGACACCCAATACGTGGGGGCCGCTCCACCAGCAGGAGAGCCCCCCTTCCTGGCTTCCTACGCACACATCCCTGGACCCGTCTGAATTTCGGGTCCTGATTCAGTAGGTTGGGAGGAGGGAATGGAGAGTCTGCATTTCTAGCCAGCCCCGGATGACCTCCATGCTGCTGTCCTGGACCACCCTTGGAGTAGCCGAGGCTTAGGTAACAGGCTCTGGCCTGAGCCTGCTTGCGTGGAAATCAGCCAGTGCTCTGTGACAGCGATTTTCAACCGGGTGCTGCAAGAACGTTTAAGACACGCAACACCTGATAATTTAGTCACGGGCACTGACCTCTTTTCCCTTAGACTATGAAACAAAAAAGTGACAACAGCCACAATAGCCATCTGGTGTAAATGAATCAAAATTATACCCCCTTTTTTTTATCAGATTGGCAAAAAATATTTTTGTGTGTGTGCCGCAGAATTTTAGTAATTAGTTTCTGTGTGCCAGGAGATGAAAAAGGCTGAAAATTGCTGATCTGTGATATTAGGCAAGAAATGTCACCTTTGAGCCTCAGCTTGCTGGTGCGTGAAGCCGGAGAGCGATAGCTCCCACCTCCGGAGCTGCTGCGAACAAGAGGAACACCCTGGCCCACCGGCGGGAGACTTCTTCCATCTGGACCCGCCAGACCCTCCCTGGCAGAGAAGCCCATCCCTCCTCAGGCAGGTAATGCCTTTCCTCCTGGTTTTGAACTGGAGTCTCTTTCCCCTCAGTTCCCCACTGATCCTGGTTTCGGGGTCCCATAGACCAGACTCCTTGGCCACCCCTGCTCGACCACATCGGCATCACCAGTTTCTCCCGCTTGCTGCTCTGTGGCTGGGCAGCCCGTGCAGGAGGCCCCTGGAGACCTGCTCGGGCCTCCCACCTCTCACCGTCTGCAACCTTGCTGTTTATAAACCCCCTTCCTGCAAGGCTGGTCCTGCCACCTGCCCCATCCTGCTCTGGTCCTTGGCATAAGCCATGCTTCCTGCCTGCAACCCTTCTCTCCTCTACTCCACTGAGCTCTCCTCCTCCTTCCAAACCCTCTGAGCAGACCTTGCCTCCTCCTGGAAGTCCTGCTGATCCTGCCTTCCCCACGTGGTGGGGCATTTGGGGCGTGTGACTTGTTCGAATCACTTTGCAGAGATTCCCAAGACACCTGGTGTGACTGCAGCCTCCCTGTCCCACCCTGCCTACCACTTAGAGGCCAACCACCAGCCCCCACCTCCCTCGAGCTCTCTCTGTAGTGCCCTGAGCTACATGCAGGGGTTTTGGAGAACATGTGGTGACTGACCTTCTGGGGACACCCTTGGCCTTGGCCCAGTCTCACTCACCAGAACAGACGAGGGCGAGAACTCGGCCCTCCTTCCGGGGCTGGACTTTCCTGAAACACTGCTCCAGAGAGGTACAGTTGGTGTTCTGGATCTCCCACCGAATTGGCAGGTGCCCGATCTCCCCCAGGGGTTGCGTCCTGGCTGCCTTGGCCTCTGGCAGGCGCTTCAGGAAGGAGCCACAGTGGAGGGCCCCACAGATGAGGTCCCCCAGGTCCTTGGGCCCTTCCCGGTCCTCATAGCTGATGGTGCCACCCAGGCTGCCCCTGTAGAATTCCACCACGCCCGAGCACCGCAGGCCCTCGGGCCCTGGCACCAGATGCAGCCTGGGAGGCGCTGGGGAGAGAGGGGGAGGGGTGTGCGTCTGAGCACTGACGGCCGGCAGGGGAGCCCTCCTTGCTCCTGGATCTAGGCTCCAACACAGGGACCTGGGAAGTGGTGAGGTCCGGAATGCTGCATGGGCTGTAATTCCACTAACACTTTTCGTGTTTGCCCGAAGTTCAGATGTAGTTGGGCCTCCTGTGTTTCTAATCACTGCATCGGACACCCTCCCCCGGGAGCCTCGGAATCCGTTTACCTGTGGGCTCTGGCGTGGTCGGCAGCGGCCTTGTGGTAGGAGGGTTCGTCTGCGGTGGCTCTGCAAGGAGACATTCTGGTGAGGGGGCAGAAAGAGCGGGGAGGAGGGAAGGGTGGGGCGTGTGGAGGGCTGAGGGCAGCTGGAGCTGAGGGCAGGTCCAGAAGGACCTGGAACTCAGGATGGGAGGGCCACTTGCCTCACGTGTTGTCTCTAAGCCTCCTGTGAGGTGGGCGGCACCAGCCCATTTTACAGTTGGGAAAACGGAGGTTAAGAGGAGACAGGCAAGTTAGCAGGTCCTTGACCTTTTCCATCTTATCAGACAGGTGCCAGCCTCCCCCCTCCAGTTTCCCACCAGTGAATGTGTGTGTGTCGGGGCGGGGGGCACTGCAAACCTGGGACCCTCTTCCACCTGCTTACGCAGGCCCACATCCCAGGCCCGGGCAGCCTCCTCAGGGCCGGTGTCCAGGCCAAGGGGACCCACCTACGCAGATCAGGCTCAGAGGGTCCCTCTGGTTTGCCGCGCTGGAGTTGCAGCTGGAGAAGGACCCCAGCGGCCCCTGGCAGATGACCTGGTTCTGGGGGTGGCTGAAGTAAGAGATGTGGGTGAAGACCAAGGCATCCCCGCAGTTCAGCTTCTGGCAGAGATTGGAGACCTGCGTGGGGTCCTCCCGGCGGTTGGGGCTCTGGCCCCAGCTCCGGCTGTCCAGTGTGTGCCACTTGCCCTCGAAGTGGACCTCCAGCTGGCCCTGGCACGGGGAGCCGGAGCCGCGCAGTCTCAGCGGGAACTCTAGGGGTCAGAGGGGAAGGGAGGGTCAGGCTGGGAAGGCTGCTCTCTGCCCGCCTGCCCCCAGGTCTCGGCCTGGGCCCCGCCCCCAGCCAGGCTCCCATCTGCCGCTCCTGTGACTCATCCTTGGGGCACTGCAGGGACTTCCCAGAGTCTCAGCCTGGGGCCTCTCCTGACCCAGGCGGCCCCCTGAAGCCACCCGGAGCCAGGCCCGGAGGATGGGGCGCAGACCTCGGCACCAAGAGAAACTCGGAGCAGTGGGCGAGGGGCCCTGGCCATCCACAGTGCAGCAGAACCGCCCCACTCTGGGGAAGTCTGTCTCCATCGCCCCGATAGGCCTGGTGCCTGTTTCTTTTCCTCTAACTTTTAAAATCGACTTTATTGAGGTGCAACTCGCACACAGTGAAACACGCTCCTTGTAAGGGCACTTGTTCAGAGGAACTGGGCGGAAGGCAGGCGTCCGTAGCACCACCACACTCCGTGCAGAGCCTCTCCATCCCCCGGGAAGCTCCCTGAAGCCCGCCTCAGCCGCCACCATCAGCTTTCTGTCACTAAAGATTACTTTCACCTGTTCTAAAGTGTCATGTGAGTGAAGTCACTCAGCATTTTTGTCACTGGCCGGTTTTTCCGGTCTGGCTCCTTTCACTCTGTGCTGGAGATCCCCCCTGGTGCTGCCTGGCTGTCAGTCCGTCCTTTCCCGTGGCTGACCACACTTCCTGTGTGGACGCGCCTCGATCCACGCCAACCTTCACCATGTGGGCTGTTTCCAGGTGTGGGCGCTGTGGACCCTCGGGGGCCTGTCTTTGCCTTTGTGTGGGCACACGTTCCGTTTCTCCTGGGAGAAGACTGAGGGGTGGAATTGCTGGGTCGTAGGTGGGAATGTGGCCTTAGTGATTTGCTCAAGCTCCGTGAAGGAAAGAATAAGAATCTGTGTTTGCACTTGCATAGAGAGATTGTGGAAAGATATGCCAGAAGTGAATGAGTGTTTAGGATGGGGGAGACTGGACAGATGGGGCGCTTCGTGGCCGCGGAGAGCAGCCATGTGCGGGCGGGCATGTCAGTGTGTGTGTGTGCGGTGGGGGGATTCCGACTCTGTCTCCATCTCTCTCTATCCCTGGCGGGGGCGCTGATTTCTTCATTGGCAGGACCCCCTACAGCCTGACAGAATCACAGCCCTGCTCCGCCTCCCCACCTCTGCCCCAGGCCTCCCATAGCTCTTCCTCACCTGAGTCGGTGGGCCTTCCGAGGCAGGCAGTGACTGTGGAAAGGAGAGAGCAAGGTCAGGAAGTGAGTTTCCCTCCCGATCCCTTCGCCCGCAGGCAGAGCAATGGCCTTCTCTGCCTGCCCCCAATATCCCGGTGTCCAGGTGCAGGGCTTTGCAGCTACCCTCGTCCCCCTGGGTGGGTCATGAAGCCAGTTGAGTGGGTGGCGGCCACAACCTTTTGTCCCTGTTTTAAAAGTTGACTTTGTAAAAGAACAGGCTGCCCACTGGCTTTTCCTTGGGTGCACAGTGCTGAGGATGTCAGCACAGACCTGGGCCAGGGCCATCGCCACATCCGGGGTACACAACAGTTCCAACCCGCCCCACGTCCCCTCCCACGTCCCCTCCCACTGTCCCTTTGCACTAATGAGTGGTGTCACAACCATTAGAAAATGAAGTGGACTCGAAGAGAGGGTATCAGAAGGCAGTGTGCATTGTGAGGATAAGAATCACTTTCTGTGCCTCAGGTTGCAAAGTAAAAATGTCCTGTTAGGTTGCTTTCAATCAAAAAAGTTTGCACTGCTGTTCTGGTTGGTGTGGCTCAGAGCACCAGCCTGCAAACCAAAAGGTCGCTGGTTCGATTCCCAGCTGGGGTACATGCCTTGGTTGCAGGCCAGGTCCCCAAGAGGCACCTGATCGATGTTTTTTTCACACATCTATGTGTCTCTCCCTCTCTTTCTCCCTCCTTTGCCTTTTAAAAATAAAAATAAATAAAATCTTTTTTTTAAAGTTTGCACTCCATAGTTCTAGGGAACCAGGAAATGAGCCAGGGAGGGAATCCAAGACCAGCTTGCTTCTCTCTAGTATTCCCAAGGCCGGACAAGAATGGCAGCAATTTATCTCTCACAGCTCCAGTTTCCAGGGGAGGGTGTCAAAGCTCAGACTTGGATTGGAAGGGACTCGGCTGTGGCGGTACAGCCAGTTGGTAGGGGCGCCAAGACCACGGCCCCAGCGAGCCTGGCACAGCTCCTGCCCAGGCTCAGCCACTAGGGATGTGGGCCATTTGGGAAGTGCCACCTCCTCCCAGCCCCATTGTGGGAAGAAGGGGGTCTCTCAGCAGGCCACCTCCCTCCGGTTCCAGCTCCCCGTCGTGAGTGGGGCTGTCCACCTTTAGGGAGTCATTTCTTTGGCTAAGCCATGACGGCTGAGGCAGCTTGGGGGAGCACATCGGGGGAAAGGGGACATAAGGGTCCCCCCTTTGGTGCTGTGCAAATTCTCAGGCACTGGTCCCTTTCTCTGGGCGAGGGCACAGCCCTGCCGCAGCCTGCCTGCGGGCCCTGGGAGCAAGTCCCTCAGCCCCTCTGAGTCTCCATTTCCTCATCCACAGCATGGGGACAGGGAAGGGGCAGCTGCGTAGTGATGAGAGGATGTGATCAACGTGAAGGACTTAGCCCGGTGCCTTCCCGGCCCTGTTTGGTGCTCAGAGCTGCAGCTACTGGTCATGGCCCGGGCGGGGCCTGGGGTGCTTGCGGGGACCCGGGGAGCTTTCCCCACGGGGGATTCCGAGTCCAGGACCCTGGGAGAGCCAGGCCCCGGGGCTCACACTTGCCTTCTCACCTGGGACCCTTGCATTCCCAAAGTCACCTCAGTCAACATTCATTATTAACAGCAGCTACCATTATTGAGCACCTGCTGTATACTTGGCCCTCAGGGTCATTCCTTACGTATGTCATTGTTAATGTCCCACACGACCTCACACTGTGAGGTGAATATGTTCGCAGAAGACATATTGGGAGAGTGTAAGTGCCGCCTCCAGAGCGACACGGCCAGCAGTTGGCAAGGCCTGGGTTTGAACCATAAGTAAGCTTGCCTCCTAAACCCATGCCCTCTACTCTCTGCACCCCCATTGTGCCTCCCAAAGGCCAAGTTGGGGCTGCAGAGATGAACATGACCCAGACCCTGGCCCTGAGGAGCTGGAGCCCCCAGAAGCCCCTGGGCCTGGTCGTGGAGGCAAGTCTCGCACGGAGCAGCCCAGGCCCTGCCAGGAAAGACCGAACGAGCCAGACAACCAAGGAAAATTCCCAAACAGAAAACGCCTGGTCACCAAGAGGCATCTAGGCGTCCTGGGGCTTTGGCTCCCTCTAGGCGTCCGTCTGTCCTCAGCTGAGTAGCATTTCTTGTCTGTCCCTCCAGGAGCGTCCTCATCGCTTACAGCTTGCCCCCTTGCCCAGACATTTTTTACGTGGACTCTCTCAAACCTCATCACAGCTCCACGAAACAGGCACTGCTGTCCTAATTATCCCCATTTTATATATAGATGAGGAGATCGAGAGCGAGGAACTAGCCCGAATAGCCAGTGAGTGCTGGGGTCAGAACTCTTGGCCGGGCCTCTGGGAGCCGAATTTGTGCTTTTTGACCTCTGGGTCAGGCTGCCTCCCTTTCCATTGGAGCGGAGGCCGAGGCAGCCGGCCCTGTGTGTCTCACCAGTTCCTGCTGTTCCTGGTGTGCGGGCTGATGAGAAGGTGGGAACCTGTGATTCTGTTCAGCCTGTGAGACATGCCTGGGGAGGGCTTTCCCAGGCACCTGCTGGGTGCTCTTGGCAAGTTAGTCCACCTCTCTGGGCTCCGTTTCCTCATCTATAAAATGAAGACCTTAGATTCCACGATCCCTCGCCCTCCTCCAGGTTCAGAGGTGAACTGCGGGATGTGTGCCTGACCTGGAGCATCCTGGGTGCTTTATTCTTTCCTTCTGTCCAGGAAGATGTTCAGGTTTTGCTTGTCCACAGCTGATTTTAGCTGCTTTGATCAGACCAACACCCTCCTTCCCCTGAACCTGGTAGATGCGCTCAGGGCTCTCTGACGCCCTTCCTGCCACAACATACCCCACGGGCCCCCACCTATAGCCTGAGGTCCAGGCTCTGCTGTGGCAGAATCTGCAGACAGAATCTGGAGACCCTTGAGAGCGTGGGGGAAAAGGGGCACGGAAGCATTGTGCCATTTCCTAGCCCGCTGTCCACAGCGGCCCCTTGGCCGCTGGAGCTGGGAGCGAGGGTTCTCCAAAGGCCCCTCCCTTCTCCAGCCCACCTTCCCTGGAAGCCCAGAAATTTGGGACTTAGAATGACTACGTCCAGGCAAAGCTCAGAACAAGAAAGCCAGATTAGAATGCCTCTTAAAGCCCTGGCTGGTGTAGCTCATTGGATTGAGCTGGACTTCAAACCAAAGGGTCGCTGGTTCAATTCCCAGTCATGACACATGCCTGGGTTGCAGGCCAGATCCCCCCCAGTATGGAGTGCACGAGAGCCAACCGCACATTGGTATTTCTCTCCCTCTCTTTCTCCTTCTCTTCTCCTCTCTCTGAAAATAAATAGATAAAATCTTTAAAAACAAAACAAAAAAAGAGAAGGCCTCCTTACTCCCCTCCGAGCCCCTTTTTCATTTCTGCATTTACAGGGATTCAGTCATTTTGACCGTTTTGCTCCAACAGGTCTCGGTGAGGCGTAGATGAATTCCTGAAAGCAGCTCTGAGACCATATGTATCTCATACACATGCATCCTCATCTCCTACTTCCCTCTCCTCTTGGCTCCCAGCATTTACACGATTCCCACTTTGGCAACCCTGCAGGCCACATCAGGCCCTGGATGAGTTTTATCGGCTTTGAACAATGTTAAAAATCGGGCGGCCCATTTTTTTTGAAAGGTTTCTTTTTGTTTTGTTTTATTTTAAAGATCCCAAGATCCAGATGTTTTTGAAAAAGAAGTCTTTCTGGCCGTGGGGGCAGTGTCACGGCCAGCCCCAGGCAGCGGCCTGCCCTGCTGGTTGCCACGGTCCCTGAGGTAGCCTCCTGTTGCCCTGCGTCTGGAGAGCCCCGGCCTCAGACACAGGACGGTCTCTGCAGTGAAACGCATGAATTTTCACACTGAGGAGGACGCGCCAAGATTATAAATAGCCTCCTGTTCTATTCGTTCAGGTCAGGATTCACACCGAATGCGTCGGCCAGAAACCTACAAACGCTGGTTTGGTTGGGAATTGCAGATGAAGGCTGGCAGGCCTGTGGGGTGGGGCCCACTTTCCAGTACTCAGGAGAGCCCAGGCCGGCCTGTCTCCCACTCACTGGTAGGCCCTGCCTGGACCCCGGCCACCTGCACCCTAGGACATGGGGGGCACCTGGGGTCCCGGGAGGGGCTGGGACAGTGTCGATGGTGACAAGGGTGATAGTGAACATTGATTGAACCCCTCCCCGGTGCAGACCCCAGGGCGGGCAAGAGTTGATCAGGAAAGACCCTGGCAGACTCATCTGAGGGGGCGGCCATCGCTGTCCCTCAGATAAGGAAACTGGTGGCTTCATTTCGCGTGGTTTGAAGTCAGGTGGTCCATTTTCCCACGAACAGTGATTCCTCTTACTAGTCTGGGAACTTCAATGTACAGCAAACTCCACAGGTCTGAGGGCCTTTGGGGACATCCTGCCTTCTCCTTCCTGTCCCCCCCAATGAGAGGCCGCCTTGGAGGGGCAGAGACCCCTCTTTCCTGGACGACACTAGTCAGTGAGCTGCATCTAAGCTGCATCAGCGTCAGGGCTTCAGGGGAACAAAGGTCACAGGACCCCAAATTCTGTTCCTCTGGCCGAGCCCCAGAGGAAGTGACTGGTTTAGGATTAGGAGCTTTTTTGTGTGCAAAACACACAGAAGCTCCTGCCAGGAGAGCCAGGGGACCAGAGCCCACAGAAGGGACAAAGGGACGGCAGGTGTGGCCGCTTCTCTCGCTCACCCAGGGCCGGGCCAGTGCGCAGATAGTGAGCCCGTCCCAGGCACGGTGGCCTTCACGATTTAGCTTATGGCTCTCTCTCCCTCGTGGCCTGGCGTGTCTAGTGGAGTTTGCGTGGGCCTCATGCCGCAGGTGTCTCCACTGTGTCAAGCCCTCTGTTTTGTTCAGAGCTTCACGTATCTCAAGACTCTGCCACACGTGGGGGCTCATTCTTCCCACCCACAGCCCTGGGTTGGAGGGACCAGGCTTACCCCCATTTTGAGATCAGGACACTGAGGTCCAGAGAGGCTGAGTGACTTGCCCAAGGTCACACAGCTCACTGGTGGTAAAGTCAGGGCAGAATAACAATCACCATCGCTGGACAGGGCCCCACGGGAGTCTGCTTGGGGAGGCGCAGAGCCCGCTGGCC
This sequence comes from Sturnira hondurensis, assembly GCF_014824575.4. Classification (NCBI taxonomy): domain Eukaryota; kingdom Metazoa; phylum Chordata; class Mammalia; order Chiroptera; family Phyllostomidae; genus Sturnira; species Sturnira hondurensis. The sequence goes on along the minus strand of NW_028084511.1, from coordinate 1,263,568 downwards.
CCGTGGTACACATGGGAGAGACTGAGGCCGAGAAGAGGGAGGGCTCACTCTGGAAGCCTCCGTGGGAGTCTGTGGGCCCTCGTCATCTCTGTCGACTGCCACCACTCTCCCATCCTGTCCCTGCCACACCTCTCCCAGCTGTGTCCCCAGGGATAAGGGAGTAGTGGGTGCCTGTGAGAGCCCTGCAAGTCCAGCCTCGTCGGGGAATAAGGATGATGATGATAGCAGTCATTACTTATAGAGGAGGCGGCCCCAATCCCTCATCTGCAATTCAAAATCCAAACCAAAAGTCTTTCTAACGCCTTTGGCGGGAAGGTGCTGGCGGCCTCTGGGGTCCCCCCGAGTGTGTGAATTCGTGCCTCACTGCAGAAGCCATCTCCTGAAGTGCTGCCCGAGGCCGGGTTGGCGGGTGTGTCGGGAGCACGCAGCCCATGCCCAGGGTACCTTCTACCATCGGAAACATTCTGAACTCCCGAAGCAAGTGGCGCGGGACTCAGGGTGCGGGCTGCAGACCAGGACAGGGGAGTCACTGTGTCTCTCCAGGGCGCTCAGCACACTTTCTCCTCTGCTCAGTTCGCTGGAGAAGCCCTGGGCGGCTGCCCCTCTGCCAGGGGTCCTCACCCGGCTGGCACAAGGGGCTCCCCACTCCCCACCGGATTTTTCTCAAACATTACCCTCTTGTGAGGCCCACCGAACCCTCCCAGGTCCAGCACGGCCCCCAGTGCTGCCAACCCCCCGACCACACCACTCAGGACTCCCAGCACTGCGAGCACCAGCCTACTCCACCTCTCGTCTGTCACACCCCGACTACAGCGTTGGACCCACCAGGCGGGGCTTTCCTTGTTCACAGTAGTGTCCCCAGCACTCGGAACGCTGCCTGGCACATAGCGGGTGCTCAGTGAGTAAGTGCTGTCTGAATGAGTGAACGAAAATTATCCTCTGAGGCTGGCACAGCAGTGACCCCCATTTTCCGGGCGAGAAGGCTGAGACTTAGAGAGGTGTTCTTGTCACTTGTGAGTGGCCATGTAGAAACTGGGCCCAGAGCCGTGCTGCTCCGAGCCCTGTGGGCCTTCAGGAACGTGCGCACAACCCTCCCAGACACCTGGCACCTGGCACAGACGCACACAGCATGCACACACACACGTATGCACCCACACATAGGCCTGCGCGCATACACAGTAGGGGTTCAGTCAAGCCTGTCAGGTGGAGTTGAAGTCCCTCCCTGGCTGTGATGGAGAAAGCCTGTCTGAACGGTTGGGGCTGGGCAGAGTGACCAGAGGGCCAGCGCCGGCCCCCGGTCCCTCCATTCCTCGTGGGGGTGCTGGGGCCTCATCCTTTGTGCCCAGAGCCAGCAGGCCTCGACTCTGCAACCTGGGACACAGGCTGGGCGGCCTGCGTGAAGCCGGGGCACCCACCCCCCTCCTCTGTTGTGGATGCCCAGCCTGTGGACTCACAGTGAAGTCGGTCACTTATGTCAACCGCTGCTGTTTCCTTGGTTACACTGATCAAAATATTTGCACATAGTTCGAGGGCTCGATTACTCGTGCTTTGTAACGGGTCTCCTCGGTCAGCCTGGCCCATGATACCAGCTCCATGGGGGGGGTCCTGTTTCGTTCACAGCCGTATCCCCAGTGCTCTGCACAGAGCGGGACACATGGGAGGTGCTCAGTGAACGTCTGTAGGTGGACGAAGGAATGAAGAGCCTGTGCCGAGTGTTGGGAAGCAGAAAGATTGAGGGGCAGGCCAGCCTCTGGCAAGACCCCTTCCCACCAACCCCACCTCACCTTCCTTCTGACTGACTCTGAGAGCAGTAATAATAGTTTATTATTTAATAACACTAATAATTGTAATTATTACTATTAACGCTTCTTGAGTGCTTACTCTACTATGTGCCGACATTCTGACTAATACTTCACACGCACTGATTCATTTAATCCTTAAAAACCTGTCTGAGGTGGGCACTCCAATATTCCCATGGACTGAGGAGAAAGCTGACACTTGCAGGCAGGTCGGAGGTCACCCAGCCGGCAAGGGGCAGACAGGAATTCAATCTGCAGAGCCTCTGGGGCTGAGGGCAGCGGCAGAGGGGAGCCACTGTGGGAAGCCATGGTCACCGCCGTGTCCCCAGGGCTGTGGTGGCATCTGTTCTTGGAATGACTCAAAGGTACTTGTGCTGCCTGCCCCCAGCTCCAGCCCTGGGCCTTGGGGTCCCTACACCTTGGTGGCTGCAAGTTCGCTGGGGGCAGTTTTGTCCTGAGACCATTTTCCTCCTCGTGGGAGTGGCTTTGGTGGCCTCTGCTCTTAGCTAAGGGTCCTGAGGGGTCCCCGTGAGAGTGGGAGCGCTGGGCTGGGGCCAGCTCTGCTGCCCAGCAGCTGCTTCGTCCTGGGCTAGCCACTCAGACCTCAGTTTTCTCCACCGCAAAATGGGGGCACTGGGCCCACCTACTTCCAAGGCTGCTGTGGAGCTGACAGAAGAAATGGCTCTGAAGGTATTTTCTAAGCGGTGACCCACTGAGCGACGGGAATGTTTATGATCTACCTGTGCATGCGTATTTGCACACACGCACAGGGAACCACATGCTCCAGGGGTCCCAGGTGGTGCCTGCTGAATTTGGGTTGAAGGTGCAGCAGCCGAGTCGCCCTGACTCCGGGCTTCCTTGGGCCATGGACCTGTGTGGTCCTGCCAGGAGCCTTGGCCCACGATGGGATTTGGGCGGGAGGCCATGGAGCAGGACCCCACCCCATACCCAGCCACCAGTGAGGGGCAGGCGGGGATCGAAGGCCCTGGTCCTAGGGCTGCCCAGGGCCAAGGGGCCACAGCAGCTCCTCCAGAGTGTCCCGGGGGGCACCCAAGGGCCCGTCTCCAGGCCTCGGCCCTAGAGGCGGAAGGCATTTTATATCTCTTGCAGTTCTGTGTAAGAAGAGCCATGTGAACATGTGTGCACATGTGCAGTCGTCACATGCTCCGGGGATGGTAAGACAACATTTGGAGGCATGCCTAGCCCTTGGAAACACACACAAGCACATTTCTCACACATGCACACACGGACACACATGCCTATTCACACACTCATGCCTAGTCACCTCTGCACCCCGGCTTCTCTAGAGGGGACCGAGGGTCTCCTGAGACCTTTCCTTCCAAACTGGGAAGCTGCAAGCTCCCTTCTGTTGCTGCCCACGCCCGTCCTGGGACCACGAACCTCTCTATCCTGCTACACCTTCCAAACCCTCGAGAAGAGGTCAGACCTCTTCTGGTTCACGCCCTGCCTTTTAGAAACGGGGAGATGGAGGCCGGAAGAGGCCCAGGGACCTAGCCTAGGTACACATGGCCACGCTTAGAACCCTGGGTTCAGGCCACAGCACAAATGGCCACACCTCCCCACCATTGCCCAGGATTCTACGCACTGGCCAGAGTCGGTGATGGCCCCAGCAGCAGGGCCCTGGTCCTGAGCTAGTGCCCCAAGTCCCTGGGGATGGAGGACCCCCCAGCTTCTACCATCTCCCCCCAGGCAAACAGAAGGTCCCAGATTGTTTCATTAGTGGCCCACGGGNTACACATGGCCACGCTTAGAACCCTGGGTTCAGGCCACAGCACAAATGGCCACACCTCCACACCATTGCCCAGGATTCTACGCACTGGCCAGAGTCGGTGACGGCCCCAGCAGCAGGGCCCTGGTCCTGAGCTAGTGCCCCAAGTCCCTGGGGATGGAGGACCCCCCAGCTTCTACCATCTCCCCCCAGGCAAACAGAAGGTCCCAGATCGTTTCATTAGTGGCCCACGGGGACTGCGGTGGGTTCTGAAGCCCTTCCTTCTGGCCTGGAGGAAACCCGCGGCGAGTTCGCGGCCTGGTTGGTGGTCCTGGACGGGGCCCCACTGGGGACAGAACCAGAGGGACTGGGAACTAAGGCATGCACTTTTGGCATCTGCTGAGCTGCATTCTCAAGGATGGTCCCTACCCTGCCTGCCTCAGCCACCCTGCCCAGAGCATCGTCAGAACCGTCCAAGAGACCTCGACTTTCCTGTCCCCCGAGGCATCTAATGGAAGGTTGTACATTCTCGAGCAGTGGGGAGCCACAGAGGGAAGTCCACATTAGACGGGGGCTGGTGACTTGATTACTAAGCTGAGAGCCTGATTTAGCACAGACCCCACCTGGAAGGCCCCAACAGGGTTGAGGAGAGAAGCAGGGTTGAGGCGCTGGGGTTGGGACAAGCAGGGCCAAGAGTGAAGCAGGAGCTGGGAACTCGGACGGGGGTCCTGGTGGTCCCAGTCTTGCATGATGCTCCCAAGAGAAGACATGCAGGCCTTAGAGTCAGACCAAGGGGAGAACTGGCATCTCCCCCTTCGCACGCCAAGCCTAGGTACCCGGCAGATGCCCCGGAGGGGTACTCACCCAGCACTCCCAGCAGGCACAGGGCAGCCAGCAGCGGTTGCTGAGACTCCATGGGCACAGCCTCCTGCTTCAGCCTCGGTGAGTTCAGCACCCGTGGGTGAGGCTATCTGCCCCCTGTGGCTCCCTCTCAAGGAGGAGGGGGCGGGGCTGGCAGGCATTTGGCAGCGTAGGGCCTGCGTCACCCACGTTTGAAGTTGAACTGTCAACTTCCTCCGGTGAAACCACCTGTCCCAGTTTGAATGGCTTCTGCTAGCTTCCTGCCCGAGGTGCCCAGGGCTGGGGCAGTGCCCAATCATGCCACCCTGGGGCAGGGCTCCTGCGAGGGAGGCGCCTGGCCCAATGGGAGCAGGCTGAGGGGGCTGAGAGGCAGGGGTCCCACCGGGGTGGTGCTCAGCTGTGCTGGGATGCTCGGAGTGCGGAGGTGGGGGGCACTACGCCCGTTCTTGCTGCAGGCTCAGTGATGAAAACCCCACCCAATGGCACCCTCCACCTCTCCTCACAGGGGTGAGGCGGGAGTTTGAGGCACACCCCCACAGGCGGTGTTTAACCAGCAAGCCTGGGGGACGGCTCCTTCACAAACGTGGGGCTTGCGGCAGTGTGTGTGTCTGTGCACGTGTGTGTGGGGGTGGCGGTCTCCATGTCAGTGTGTGTGTGATCGCTACATTGGTGTGAGATCGCTGTGTCCGTAATGCTCCCAGAGGGGCTGAAATCAACCTCTGGCCTGTGAGAAAGAGGCAGGGGGCTGGGTTTCTGTGAGGAGGGGGTTGGGGGTGGGGCCCTGGGACAGGAGCCTGTGCATGGGGACTGGTGGACAGGCCCAGACTCAGGCTCCTTGGGACTTCTCACAATCTGGGCCATTCCAGGCAGGCGCGGAGGCAGGAGAGCTGAGCGTGAAGTGTCAGAGGGCAGGGGTCTGAGTCACCCCTCCCTCCTCCTCCCCTCCCCACAGCAGCTGCAGGTCCTCCAGGGCTGGGCTGGGTGCTCTCCTTCCCCGGCTGGTCAGATTCTCTCAGCAGCTGCCCAAGAATAGCTACTCAGCTCCCCAGCGCTGAGCACTCCCCAGTCCTTTCTACGAGAGGCTGGGAGGGCTTCAGGCGCTTGAATCAGTCCATCAGAGGGCAGAATTGAGGTGTGGCGTCAAGGAATGAGGACCCCCCCTAATAGGTGTGATTGGGGGCCACGCCCTCCACCTCCTACAGGATTCAGAGGTACCGTGTCCCCTCCACAGGTGACTCCATGGAAGCCTATACCCAGCCCTTCCCAGCCCTGCCGCTTGCCCTCAAAGCCATCCTTCCTGTCCTGTGCCTGGAAATCCCAGAATTTTCATTCGTTTGTTCATTCATTCATTCAACAAATCTCTGTCCCCTGCCAAGCACCAGGGGCCCAGAGATGAATGGTCCCCGCCCAGCTTTATACTCCAAGGACCCCCCTGTAAAATTTTTCTCCCGAAGACTCGGTGTTTCAAAGGCTTTCGTTGGTCACAGTGACTGTGTAGGAAGTGGCCCTTACCGTAGCAGTTTACGTACTTGCAGTTTAAAAGGGAGAAAGGCTTCTATGCGCACATATACGAGCCAGGGGCGTGGCCTCTTTCCTCTTCCCAGCCGTCGGGGGAAGTGGGCGGGGTTTTCCCTTTCACAGATGAGGAAACTGAGGCTCAGAAAGGACCACGCTTGGCTTCTGGAGGTCAGAACTAAGATTGGAACCCACATTTCTCCCACTTCACAACACTTGCCTCTACCCTCCGCCCTCCACTTACCAAAAGCAAAGAGCACAAACGAAAACTTTGCCTTTCGTTTGATCTCAGAGTCTCCATCACAGGCAAGGTTTTGGTTTCTAATCTTTTTTATTTGTTCTTGGAAATCGGAAAGCAGCTCAAGGCCGAGGGTGGCTGCCTTCCAGGCCTCTGGGACTGGTACCGCCGGATCCCGGGGCAGGGGTCCGGCCCCTCCACTGCCTCCCCACTGCGCAGCTGCTGCCCCCTAACTCCCTCCTCCTCCTCCTCAAGCCCCTCCCTCCCCGCAGCCCACCCCCATCAGTTACTCCACCCTTTCCCCCACCAGGCCTCCAGGCCCACTGTCCCCGAGCAGACCCCAGATCCCTGGCGGGAGTTTCCTGTCCTCATCACCCCCACTTTCCATGACACAAGAGGAAGTCAGCTGAGCCCGGCTGGGTTTTCCATGCTGCCTGACCTGGGTGGAGGCCAAAGGTGGGGGTGGGGGCGGGGGTTAGCAGCCCCCAGGCCAGGCGTCAGTACCTCCTGGGCCTCCGCTGGAGAGGCACCTGCTTGCTGCCCTGGCCACACCAGGTAACCACTGAGCGTGTGTTCGTCTGTCAGTGGGACAGCCCAGGGCTGCTTCAGCCCCTCTGAGCTCCTTGACTCCCCAGTGCCCCCCAGGATTTGCCCTCCTTGCCAGGGCAAAGGGGCCACAGGGTTGAGTGGGGAAGAGGAGGAGCTGAGGGCTGGGAGGGAGGGTTGGGTGGTGAAAAGAGAGGGAGGAGACCCTGAAATGTGATGGACACATAGTAGGACCTTAGTGTTTGTTGAATGAATGAATGAATGAATGAATGAATATATGGGATGGTTCCCAAAGACCAGGGGATGGCCTGGTGGCCAGAGGAGGTGCCTCTGCCCTGAGATGGGTGGGAAGAGCCCGGCAAGTGTTTGCTTGTTGAATGACTCAGTGACCTGAACCCTTGAAAACCTGTGCTTGGCAGCCTGGACAGGGCCCCCCTGAGGGGAGCAGGTTTTGCAGCAGCCCCTACCCCCGCCCCAGCTCAGGAAGTGCATCCCCTCCCCCAGCTTTGCTCCTGCTCAATTACATCACTGGTGGGGGTGGTGGAGGGGAAGGAGGGACATAGGAACTGGGTTCTGGATCCAGATGGGCAGAGGAAGGGCGAACAGGTGTGGTGGACGGGTGCTGGCCCAGGTGGGCACCTGTGTTTGAGTCCCAGATCTGCCCAGAACTACCATGTGGCCTCTCCGGGCCTCCGCTGACTTGTCTGTAAACCATGGGGCTGGTTGGTGCTGGGGCCAGTCCCCTCGTTCTAGGGCGGCACGCGCCCCTGCCTGCAGCCACACTCCCGGTGGCCTGGGAGGTGGGTGGGGGAATTTCTCTGTCCTGGAACCTGGAGGGTCTGACTCTTGCTCTTGAAAGAGTACCAGGTGTCGAGCGCCAGGGTTTGGGGGCGCACAGAGGACAGAGCCCTGGGGGAGGCACAGGGCGGGGCATGCTGGTTCCCTGTGTGCACTTTCCCCGAGGCCCAGGTGGAAGCGGGCCTCCCTCAGGGCTGGCCTGCCCGTAGTCTCCCGGCCTCTCCCAGGGGCCTGGAAGGTGAGGTCAGAGGACACTGGCCTCACTTCCCTGTGGTCTACCCTTGAGTACATGACTCATGCGAGGTACCTAAACTCCCCATCTGCAAACTGGTGGTTCAAAGATGAAGCAGAAGGAATAACTGGTGCAAAGGGCATAGCACAACCCTCGCTGAGGGCAAGGGCTCCAGGCCGTAACCGTAGAAATAACCATAACTGGGTGACCTTGGGCAAGTCATGTCCCCTTTCTGAGCCTGATTATCCTCCTCTATAAGATGAGGGTATGGTGAGATCCCTGCACTGCAGGGCTTCTGGGAGATTTCCTTACAATGTCATGAAGGGCTTGTAAACTGTAGTGAACTCCCTTGAGTGTGAGGGCTGGTCAGCTCTGGCATCGTCCACCCCAGCCTCCTCCCCTGGAGTTTGTGACCCAGCAGCTACCTTGGAGGGAGTCCGCCTGCGCCTTTCACTCCTCACCCCCGCCCCAGGGCCTGCTGCAGGCCTCCCTGCCGGTTTCGGGAAACACGAATCCCACAGGCCATGGCCCCCTCCCCCGCCATGTGTGAATCACATTTCTGGAGGACTCCACGTTCACAGTTTCTCTTCTGTTGCTTCTGTAAGTAAGATTGGACTTGTTCGACCATGGAGCCTAAGTTTTGATGAAGAAAATAAGGCCGCCTACAAGATAGAGTAGGACAAGTGTTAACCAAACCCATTTTTCAGATGAAGTAACCGAGGATCGGATCAGTTAGGTGAATTCCCCACAGCACAGAGCTAATCACCAGTGAGGGTTGGACCGGACCCCCAGGGTTCGGTCTGCGGACCACCCTTGCCCACCGCAGCCCCTCTATCCCTTCTCAGGCTGGTGCTTCCCCTGCCTTTTGGGGGCCAAGGAGGCCCACACACCCAGCTCTGTGTACTCGGCTCATAGCCAGGGCTCTTGGAGCCTCAGATCCCTTCCGCAAAATGGGCACCGCAGGGCCGTGGGGGGGGGTGTGGTGTGGTGTTTCCCAAGCCCCTGGCGCTGTGGGGATCGCTCCCCTTTCTTTTGTCAGCCAGCCCGGGCCTTCTCTCCCAGCGCCTGCCGCAAAGCTGTACTTGAGGTCTTATTTTCCAAAAACCACTTCCCAGAAGCTGAAAAATAGACAGCCTTTTCCTGAAGGACAAAATGGCAAAAGCCACATTATTTATTTTTTAAAGCTCATACAGTGTTACTTTTAGAGAGCCCTCCTGTGCTCCCAGGGTGCCAGGCAATATGCTTAAGGGTGTCAGGCCATCGAGGGACAGTGAAAAGATGGGAAGACAGGGAAAAAGGGAGTAATTCCCGCCCCCAGTCTACTCTGGACAATAGCGTGGCCTTCAGGGCAGAGGACAGAGTCCGAACAGACCAATACGGAGAGGCGGCCACTCTGCTCAGCGGAAAAACGGAGTTTGAGGACCAGGTGTGTCCAGCAGCCTCACCCCCATTAACTAGAAACACGAGTGAATTGAGAAGTGAGATAAAATGTTTCCTCACTCACAGAAAAAGGTTTCACAGAGTGTTCTTCAAAATAATGAGAACAGATTGATTGCAGGAGATGGAATTCAGTGGAGACGGCAGAATGAAATTGGGTTGGGTTTTTTAAAGTAATTTTATTTTATGCACTTTGGTATGTGGTTTTATCAAAGAATGGATATTATGATTTTATGATAAAACATAATGTAAAAGGGATCTGCAGAAAATCCTTTTAAAAAAATGTCCCATGTATTTATTTGCGTAATTGTATATGACACATAACATTTTTATAATATGGTTTTCTTAACAATAAAAAGAATGCATGTTTGTTGACAAAAATCAACAGGTATAGTAGAGCAGAACAAAAACTAAAACCACCCCCAATCTTACTGTTCAACGTAACCACTGTGAACATGTTAGGGAATATATTTTCACTCTTTTCTATATTTATAATTATAATTATACTTTGTCTCAAGATTAGTGCTATACATGATGTGTATCTTTGTATGTAGAGATCTATATATTTTAAAGTATATAAAGATGTAAGGATGGGGCCAAAGTAGGTTTAGAGTTGTTTATATGGAAATGATATAATAATTAATCAATAATAATACGGTCGTAGACTGTGTTTTGCACAGTTACAGCTACAAACCTACTTTGGCCCCAACCTTTGTGTGTGCATAGCCTGCATTTTCCTCTTAAAACACATCTCAAGTGTCTTCCCGTGCCACAGACTAATGGAACCTGTTTAAATGGCTGCACAAGAGCTACACTATAAAAACCCTGACCTTCGTGTAGCGGAGCCTGACGAATGGGTATTTGCATTGTTTAGTCTCTCTCTCTCTTTGTCTGTTAAACATAGCTCTGTGATAAGCGTTTCTGCGCAAACATCATTTTTTCATCCTTTTATTCTTTTATTTCATCCTTTAAGTAGAATTATTTGAATCACTCCAACTTCGTTCTAGTAAAGCTGACTGCTGATGGGCTGAATTTACTTAAAAAGTGGCAGACATGAATAGGTTTGAGATCACGTTCAAGGTCAAAGTTGTTTTTATTCTGGGAGTGGTCACTCCAGGCACCCGTGGCGGTCAGTGAAGGAAGGGCCTAGGCACACCCGGGAGGGCAAATTTGAGAAATTATAGCACATTTTCAATGACTTACTGAGTGTCCAGGGCTCTCCTATATGATGTCTGTTTGTCTGGTGATCTGGACCCCTTGATGTCTGTTTGGTGACCCTGGCCTCTTGGTGGGAAGTCTTAAAGAGACGGGCCGCTCGCTGGCTCTGTTTTAGAGATGAGGAGACTGAGAATGGGAGATGCGGAGGCGGGCCTCTGTGGTCAGCCTCCGCCTGGGGGAAGAAGCAGGTCAACAGGCACCTGGAAGAAAATCAGCCCTCGCCTGGTGGGAAGTGTGGGGATGCGCAGCCCAGAGCCGCCCTGCCACTCCTGACCCACCCGCAGGGCAGCCCTCACCTGGACCTGCACCCCAGGAGGCCCCAAGGCTTCAGAAGGGCTTCCGTGGTCTTAATCCTGGAAGCCTGGCTGAGCACAGGGCCAGGCTGGTTGGCCTGAGATGAGATGGTCTAGAAGCAAGTATTTACCGGGGGTGGTGACATCAGTGATGGTGATGACGGTGGTGGGACAATGGCGGTGATGTTGGTGGCGATGATGGTGCTGATGGTGTCAGTAATGATGATAATGACATTGTCGGTCATGACGGTGACAGTGAGATTTGTGACAATGATCGTGATAGTGGTCACCAGCCACTAAGGGCCCTCGCAGTGCCTGGGCCTCTGAGCAAGGCATTTTCTCATGTGTTTGGTTGTTCCCCAACACAAGTACGCCATTATCACTGAGTGATCTGAGGTGGTTCGCAAGTGAACTTCTTTGTCTTGAGAGCTGTGTGTTTTAATTTCTGTTAATTTAATATACTAGTGTAGGGAAGGAAGACACTGTTCTCTACCCGTCTAGGTTCTTTTGGTTGGTCTAATAATTAAATAGGCATGAGACAGCCTAACAAGAGGAAATGACCAACTTCAGTTACATATATGTGTGTGGACGCTCCACATATATGAGAGAGTCAGAGGCCCCATGTGTGAGAGAGGTTCACAGTCAGAGAGCCAAAGTGAGGTGTTTATGGCATTCTGAGCTAAGGATGAGGTAAGGCACCTTGAACTTCTGAGGGGCAGAAAGTCATTCACAGGATGATAAGAACAGATGTTCAGTCATTAGAAGTTTGCTCTGCCCTGCGGATTGGTCACACAGTTATCCGGGGTGATAACTCTTATTATGGGCAAAGCCCCCAATTTAAATTCTTTAAAAAAGAGGTAAAAGTTTCTCATGAGATCACGACGACTTGATTGCCTTCACCTGAAAGCAATTCCCAAGGCAAAATGGCCCATCCTGGGGAGGCCTGCTCTGATCTCCCTCGCTGGAAAATAAGTAATTAGCACACCAAAGACGTGATTGATGAGAGTGTAATAACGTTTTATTTTTAGATTATCTGGCTAAAACTGCCAAGTTGATTTAAAGGAAAAGTACTGATACTTGGTACTCGGATACGGCGAATCCCATGAAGGTGGAATTTAAATAGTTGACATTTGGGACTGTTAGGGACAGGTGCCTTTGTTTCCCCACTTTGCAGAGGAGCGAGTGGAGGCTGAGAGCACACAACCTGCAGTGGTGGAGCTGGGATCTGGACCCAGAGGCCAAATTACAGACGCGTTTTGTTTAAATGTAAGGCACACATGGAAAGGTGTACACTCCATCCACGCAAGGCTGTGGTGTTAGCCTGACTTCTATCATTGTAGATCGCTTTTGCCTGTTCTTAACACTTTATCTAAGTGGCATCACACAAGTTGTACTTTTATGTGTCTTTTTCACTCAACATTACGCTCAGGGGACGCACCCTTGTTGCTGTGCACAGTATAGCAAGAGCCTGTCCTTCTTCGTTGCTGTGTAGTATTCCATGGGTTGATGATCCCACAATGTATGTCCCCATTCTACCATGATGGGCTTTGGGGTCATCCAAAGTCCTCATTTTTTAACCTTGAAGCTCTGCTGCCACCCACAGACACATGCGCCTCACAGAGTAACCCAGACTTTCTCTAAAGAGCTCGAAGCCAGGGAGGGAGGTGAATCACACAAACCCACAACTACAGAGGCAGGTGCTTTCCTGATTGCAGAGCAGCCTTGAGGTGGCCTGAGTGGTGAGTGGTTGAGGCAATCTTAATGCTGCTCTTGAGGCCTTGCACTTTACAAAGCTATACCCCCCTCCGCCTCTCCCCACCCCAGTTGTGTGTGTGTGTGGGGGGGCCTGTCCCATGCTAAAAATGAGGAAACTGAGGCGGAAGGAAGTGACTCCCACACCACCTGGCTAAATCGAAACAGAACCAGAATCTGAAGAATTTCCTGATACTAAGTCCTTGGCTATTAGCACCTCCTACTAGCTGCCGGCAAGTCAGGGAGGGGGGGTCTTGCTGGGTCTTGGAGACCCTGTAGCCTGGGGATTTGAGTGCCTTCCAAGAAGCGTTTAAAACTAATACTAGCCCTTGGATTTTTTGAAGTAAGAAGCTGCCTTCCTTTGAGCCTTATTTTATTTCATTTGCAAAACAGGGGAGGGTCCGTGCCCCCCTGCAGGGGGAGGGCTGTAGTCTCCCTGATCTTGTTGTCCTCACTGCTTTCCTCACTGGTGAACTTCCACATTCAACCGCCCGGGGAGGAAGGCAGTGCAGAAAACACCCTTTTGCAGAGAGGTGGAGTAACCTGTAAGGAACCAGCATGGACCCAGGGCTCCTGACTCTTGGCCCAAGAGGACACCTCCTCTCTTCCCGCACTGGGCCTTGTCCACTAGGCAAGGCCTGCTTTTAGGACCTGGCTCACACTGGGGACTTGGGGACTGATACACAGGACACAGGGGCACAGCCCTGTTAGGGGCTTCCCCAGGACACACAGCAAGCAGGGTCAGTCCAGGAGGGAGCTGCGGGCTCCTGCATCCCACCGTTTGCAGGATGGGGCCAGGGTAGGAAGGCTGGGGGATGTGTGATAGAGAACTACAAGGCAGACAGGTTCTAGGGCAGCCTGCCTGGTGGGGATGGGGGTTCAAACAGGGTTCTAGAGCCCTTTTCTGTTATCTGGAAAGCTCTGCCACCCCCTAGCTGAGTGGCCAGCCTCTGCAGGCCAGGAGTAATGAATGACACCCGCCCCATCGGATTGCTGTGAGGACTAAATGAGGCAAAGCGGACCGAGCTCTGAGAAGCGTGCCTGGCCCAGGCCTCCCCTGGCTCTGCTAAGGAGTGCAGCACAGATGGGCAGGCACGTGGCACTGGGAACAGGTGGACAACACCCACCCCTCCCCCATATTGCAGAAGGGAAGGTGTGGCCATTAGAAATATGACCCAGCTATCAGAGCAGATGGCCCAGCACAGAGACTGTGCCCACCAAGTGCTGTTCTCTTGATTCCGTGACAAGGCCACCCTGCCAGGTTTCAGCAGGCTGCAAAGGGATGTGTGCTCTCAGCATATAAGCCACACCTGCCTGTGGGCCCGCAGCAGGGTTGGGGGTGGGGGGAGCCTCAGAGAAGCCCCCGGTCTAGGCGGGGTGTGTCTGTGGGGCTGGCTGCCCTCTGTGCCCCGCGAGGCTGTTGTGACTGAGGTGCCTGTGTGCGGGCGTGCAGGGCTGGCCCAGGCCTGGGATGAGACCGGCAAGGGGAGGAAGGCCTGGGGTGGATGCGTGGGCAGTGCACCCAAGGGTGAGGGCTGGGTGGGGCGTGGGAAGGAGTGTTGGGGCGGAAGGAAGCTGGAGCTGGTCCTGCCCCCTCAGCCCCTCAGCCCCTCAGCTAGGCCCTGGCCCAAATCTTCTTCCCCCAGGAAGCCCTCCTGGGTGTGGCCTGCTTGGTGTCCCTCCATCTTCTTTTCTCCTCTAAGCTCCCTTCCGACTTCCCCTTTCGACACAAGGGTTGGTTAGAAAAGCTGAAAGTCTAAAATTCTGTAATCCTGAGAGCTCGTTCTTCACCGGGCTTTGCTAAAGGTACAGCCAATGTGGCCACAGGCTGTACTGAGAAGTTCTGGGTCAAGTCCACATGGTGGGATTGGTGAAGGGGATGGGATAGTTAAATGTTTAATGTCCCAGAGGGCATCCAGCATGACAGCAACCAGTGTGGATGGTCGTGCGGAGAGCTGCTGGGCCTGCAGCCTAGCCTCTGCTTCCTCCGGGACTGCCCCTGCCCGGGAAAGCTGTCTAGTGCGTGAGTCTGGGTGGGGCCGGGCTCCTGACCTCCGGGCCGGGGTCTGCACCTCACTGCTCCACCAGCTGTCTGGTGTCCTGTGCGTGCATTTGTGCGTTTTTCTGGGGAGAAGGGCCCACACTGTCAGTCCCAGCATCTGGGCCTCCCTGCACCTCAGAAGGTTCTAGAATCTGTGGTGCAGAACGAGGCTGTGCAGGGTGGTGGGGTGGTTTTGTGCTTAGTTGATTTGCTGGGCTTTGCTGCAGAGACTGCGCTTTCTCCCCACTTAGAAAACCGCTGCCTGGGGGGGCCCAGGCCTGGCTCGCTCTGTCTGTATTGCCCGGCTCCGTGTGCAATCACTTGTCCCACCAGAGATCGAAGCTCCCCTGCCCTTCTGTGGGCTCCCGGCTCCCACGACCAGGAGCTCTGGCCTGATGCTGGCTGTGGGGGCCCTGAGGTGAAACGAATGTCAAGTGGCTGGTGCAGGCCCGAAGCCTGGAACGGCATCTGGGACTTCTGATTCTGGGTCCTGGGTCTTTTCATCCCATCAGTCCCCAACCTCCCAGCCTTCCCTGTTGCCATGGCAACAAGAACAGGGGCTGGAGAAAGTTACTATTGCACAGAACTATTTACTGCCCTTTTTCTGCATGGCTGGTTTATCCATCACTCACAATGACCCTGCAAGCCTAGGATCTTGTCCTCGAATGTGGCCACCAGCCAGCGCAGATGGATAATGAGGCTGCGGTCCAGTTGTCTCACCTTTTGTGTCCCCCCAAACTGTGCTGTCTGCTGTCTCCTTGCGTTTTCGTGACCTCTTTCTGCATCACCAAGGGCTTCTCATGCTCCAGTCCACAACCCACTCATTTCAAGCAAAATTCTAAGGTCAATGCCTCAGAAGTATGCGCGTTGAGCAGCCGAGCCCCAGCGGTCCCCTACTTTTGGTTGACAAAGGGCCTTCTGATGCTTTGTCTGAGGCCCTGGGGAATTTGGGGCGCTTGGGGGTCAGGAGAGGGCACCAGACTCAAAATCACTTGGCCTGGCAGGGAGGAAGGGAGTGGCCGAGCCTCACTCCGGGAGGAGGTTTCTTTTTTGTTCCTCGGGTCTGTGGGGCCTGGGGGCTGTGGGTTTGGGGGTCTTGGAATGGTTAGGCCCAGTGTTGGGGTGTACTCATGGGGGCAGGGAGGGGCAGCCACTCGCAGCTGCTCAGGGGAAAAACATCTCTCAGTGACAGAAATGTGACAGATCTGTTATCAGCGACGTGAACTGTGAAATGCAAGTTCCTTTCCTATACACTCCGACACTGAAAAAACGCAGACTTTTCTGAGAAGCTTAGAAAACAAACAGGTACCAGCTTCCAGTCCAGGTAGCCTGCCCCCATCACCGGGCTCTTTGCCGCTGTGTGGGGCCCGAGTCTGAAGGCGGACCAGGGGGACTGAGGCTTTCTCCGTCGGGCCCACCCACAGGCCTAGCAGGGTGGGCCCTGTTGAGGCCGTCCAAGGTCCCCTGTGCCTCCTTGCTCCTAACACTCCCCCTTACTCCTCAATATCGGACTCAGTTTCCCTCCCCGTCCCTAGATCATGGAGCCTGGCTTGCTTTTCTTTTAACTATGATTTTCGAAGGAAAAAAAAAAAAAACCGAAACCACTCACTACCCCTTGTACAAAGATTGGAAGATATGTAAAATATCCAGAAAAAATTTAAAACACCCTGAGAATCCCTTTCCCCACAGTCCCCTTCATCTTGGCCACGGTGCTAAGGCCTTCACTCGTGTGCCTCTGACCTTACCAGTTAAACTTGACCTCTTCAGCACACAGCCACGTAAGCTGATTTACTCAGCTCGTCTTTGCTTTTTGTTTTTAAAGCATTTTTGTTATTGTAAGGGTTGCATGCTCACTGGAGAACATTTGGAAAGTAGGAAAGTGCATTTTCTTGCTTCTTTAAGCAAAGGGTAAAAAACAACCTTGTAACCCACCTCCCCGAGGTGACCACGGTGAGCAGTTTGGTGTAGCTCCTTCTGATCTCTTTCGACATTTTTCAAAGGCGATGTTTCTACAGTGGGGAGCATTTTACACAGGACTTTGGTCCTGGTCCTGTCCCGCAACCGTGTGACTAAGCCCTGACCCGTTAATAAAAACAGTGACTCTCGCGGTTGGAGTGCGGGGTGCTCAGCTTCTGCAGGCACCACCTCCCCGTAGTTTCTCGTGAGCTTAGGACGCAGGGGCTGATGTGCATTTCACAGATGTGGAAACTGAGGTGACCCGGTTTGAGGTCGGAGAGTCTTCCTGCATAGCTCCAAGCCCGTGCTCTTCGTCCCTAGGTTGCCTCTCCTCTGAAATTTTAATAACCCTTCTCGTCCGACAGAAAAGCGGCAAATGACCATTGGGAACAACTCAGAGATTCCCAGACCACGTGAAGGGTCCTCAGAATCCCATCACCTCTGGGTTTATTTCTGACATTTGACAGCTCTTTGTGTATTTATAGTCCCCATATTTTTATAGTCGATGCTATCCTAATTGTTCTGTTTTGAATGGTTTTTTAAAAATTGTAATCTCATTTTATAGTTATTTCCCAAGCCAACTGACTCTCATGGAAAAGCATAATTTTTATTGGTGGTTTATCGGCCTGTCGAGCACGGGGCCTGCAGTGAGCGTGGGTGGTGCCCAGAGGGTGGGATTTCAGGCTGGGCTCTCTTTCTGAATTTATAATGAACTTAGGGACGAACAACTTTTTGTGTTGAATCTGTTTCTGAATTTCTATATCTTTAGGAGGTATTGCCAGAAAGGGAATTACTGGGCCAAGGGCTTTTATAGTTCTTAATTGCTCTTGCCAAATTATTTTACAGATGGCTGGGGGCTCTTCGCTCTCCAGCCAGCAGCATGCATTTCATTCCTGATTAGATGGATACCAAACGTTACTTTGGTTTAGTTTGCATTCCTTTTACTCCAGATGAAGTTGGAATTTTTAACGTGTTTGTTAGTGATGTGTGCATCTTCTTTTGCGAGCTCTCTAGGCGCTTTCCCACGAAACTTCCTGAAATGGTAGAAGTAGTTTCCACCTGCACCGTCTGACAGGGCAGGCGCCGGTCAGGTGTGGCCACCGAGCCCTTGAAATGCGGCTAGCTTGACGGACAAACTGAATTCTTAATTCTATTTAGATTCAGATTTAATTTAATTTAAGGTTCTCATTTAAATCTAAATGAATGTAAGTATGTGTAAATAGCCAGGGGCCAGGGGTGACCTATCGCCTAGTACAGGGCTGAGTCTTTCCCCCCCCATTATGTGTTGCAAGCTCAGTGGGTGTTTTGCATTGATCTGTGTGAGCTCTTTGCATATTACGGCTACTCATCTTTTGTGCCACTTGTTGCAGCTATCTTACCCAGCTTGCAACTTGACCTTTACTTTGTTGACAGAGCATCACAGTGTTGGGTAGCCGAGTCTCGTGCTCTTCTCTTTTGTGGTTTCTCCCATAGCTTTAGGCTTAGAAAGTCCTCCCCCTCACGGAGCCTTGATAAATTCTCTCATCAACTTTATTCGAGTCTTTCTGTGATTCCCCCGCTTTAGCCCTTTAATCCACCCAGAATTAATTTCGCCCTGTGGCGTGAGGTTCGGCATGTCTTAGTCACTTCTGTGCCTAACGTAGAATACGCACTGAGAACATCTCGTCTCTGATGGGGCACTTGGGGGCTGCAGGCCACGCTGGGTGGCATTAAATAGTAGCTAAACTGCCACTGCTTGAAACACTGATACGTTTTAAATGTGGTGTGTGTGAAGGTTTTAAGAACATACAAGAACAACTAGTATACAACGTTGTTTCCAAGGAAAGACACAAAATCCTACCTGCAATCTCAATTATTTTAAAAAATGCGGTGAAAATACTGGAAAAACGTATTTCAAAATGTCAATAGTGTGGGGAGAGGAGAATTTTCCTCCTTTGCCTTTCTTTAGTTCTCACAGCTGGAGTAGTGATAATAACGCTGACACAGGCTCGGTTAACAGGAGAAAACGCAGTCTCCCGGGTGCCCTGGGAGAATCACAATACAAGGCTCAGATCACAAAACGGGGCCCAAAGAAAGGATTGAGCCACGTTCTTATCTTTTTTACACAGAGAAACAATATATTCGTGAGGAACTGACCGGACAAAGCAAGTTATTGGCCATTAGAAAGGAATCGGGGCAAGGCTTGGGTACTCTTTAATGAGGAACTGAAACAGAGCAGTAAATTGGAGCAGAGGCAACAAGATTCAATTAGACTTTGGGGCTCTGAGTTCACCTCAACAATCAGGAGTGGCTTCCAGGTGCCCAGAGGACGCCTTTCACACAGGGGACGGATCTCCTGCGTTGCATTCAAAGAGGCGAGGGAGGTCCAAGTGCCCTCTTGACACCAGGTGCTGGTCGAGTAATCAGTATGCCATTGTGGGAGATTTGGGACCACCTGCGTTGGGCCCTGGCCGTAGAGATGGTCTTTGTGTGTCTGGTGTTTTCCCCTCTGCCCTTGAACGTGTCTATACTTCCCCAGCTGATGACAGCACTTTGACAATCAGCAACGTTAAATACCGCACCTGGAGAGGTGATGCATGCACCCGCCACCTCCAGCTCTCACAGCTGTCTTCCACCAAGCCAGGACTTCACGCGGCCTGGCTTTGAGTTTAGGGAGGGGTGCGGGTGCTGTCAAGGGGAAGGGTCCTAATTTTCGGGGTTGGGCAAGCCGGGACCAAATTCCTTCTCAGCAATCAGAGCAGGCGAGGGTCTCAGGTGGGTGATGTAAGCTGGGGGGTCTTTTCTCATCTCTAAAATAAAAATTATGATCACTTTCTGGGGGGGCTATGAGGATATACTCTTTTGTTGTTAATTACACACACACACACACACACACAGCATGCCATGTGCGAAAGGACACATATAATAGAAATGTATTCATAGAACAGCCAGATAAATTTTTAGGAAGCAACATTCCCTCGTTTCTGTCATTCACCACTGACCCTCTCCCCAGATGTAAGTAACCATGACTAACAGCTTGGTCTGAATATTCATTTATTTTGTTTTTTGAGGTGTTGGTGGGGGAGTAATGGGAAAAGAAGGGGAACACGTTCAAAGGACCTATGGACAAGGACAACGGGATGGAGATTGTCTTTGGGATCAGGGGTTGGGGGGGCAGGGGAGAGAGGAATGGGTGGGGGGGATGGGTACAACTGAAACAATAAAAAATTTAAAAATATTTTAAAAATGGTATCATATATGCTTACTACTATATAATTGCTCTTTTTCTTTTCCACTTCCCGATAAATCATGGGTGACTCTCCCGACCGTACGTGGGATTTACATCAGCCTCTGTAACACCCACGCGGTCATCCGAGTGTAAAAGTGTCGGGATGAATTTTGTTTACCCTTTTCTTCAGTTTGCTCCTCAGTTTGCGAGGGAGCACAGCCGACGTGTCTCCATGCACGTGGGTTTAGCGTCGTTTAAGATGGATTCCCAGATAGACGTGAGCTGGCTTCGCGTGGGCGAACGTTCGCAGATTTGAGAGAGAACGCCTAAGGTCGGTTTGAGAAAGTGGAGCCAATGGACGTGCTCGCCGTCGAGGTCGAAATGCTCTGATAGCATCCTCCCCGCGCCCCCGCCGCCCCCTCAGTTCTTGATGTTGCTTGGAATCTTAATGTTTGTCTATCTAATAGGTATAAAATATCTAATTGCCTTTAAAATGTTTACTTCTTTAATTATCAGGAAAATTGAACATACATTTCATGTGTTTTCCATGTGTTTTATATTTCCTCATTGGTTAATTATCTGTTCGTATTCATTATCTATTTTTCTTTTGAATTGTCTGTGCCTTCCTGGTTGACTTATAACAGCTCTTTATATATATTAGATATTAATTCTTCATCTATTACACGTGTCGCAAGTATTTTTACCATCCTGCCATTTTGTTTGCAGCAATTTGTTTTTATGATGTTTTTCACTATGTATAAGCTAAAAATTTTATGTGATCTAACTTTTTCTCTTTTAATGGCTCCCAGTTTTTACATCATGCTTAGAGACAGGCCTTAATCACACTGGAGTTAATAAAATTTTTCTCTTATTTTCTTCCAGTATTTGTGTTCCTTTATTTTATTATACCAACATCTTTATTCCACCTGTATTTTTTTAGTATGGTGTGAGATGTGACTTGTTTTAACTACTCAAAACCATCTTTGTAGTTTGTAGTTAAAATTTATTTTCTCCCAAAGGAGACCTATTGCTTCAACACCACTCTTCAAAGCTCCACATTTCCCCTCACAGGTTAGAACATCATCACATCATTGTATTTCCCTATAAATCTTGGTCTTTTTTTAGGTTTTCTCTTCTTTTCCATTAATTGATTTATTCTCAAAGTGGCACGCCCAGTTTTAATTTCTGTAAATTTGTAGATTTAATGACACTTTTGGTATAGGGAAGGACATTATTCTTCTTCAACAATTCTTAGTTATTCTCACTCATTTTCAAATAAATTCGTGAAGTCTCCCACCCTGGAACAAATCCTATTAGATTGACAATCAATGAATGTGTGGATTGATCTGAAGTAGTATTGACACGGTCACCAGCTCGAACCTTCCCACGGAAGGTCTGGCATCAGATGAAATAAAACGTGTGACCCGGCCCTCGGTTTCCCCCAGTCCTAAAGGGGGAAGGTAGAGTTAGAGGCGAAGTTCCCTTCAGGTTGTAAAATCGAAAGCAACAGTGAGTCCTTAGAGGCCCAAAGCCCTGTGCTGGGCACCAGGACACAAAGGCACAGAGGACAAGTATTGATCTTCCAGGAGCTCTTCATGAATCGGGAGACACACAGGGGCAAGAAATTATGGCCGGAATCTCCAGATAATGTGTTCTAAATTCATGGACGGAACTAGGTAGAAGAAAAAAAATAAATCGGTAACAGTGGACGGAGGGCGCTGCACCTGTCAGCCGGGCAACGACGTCCTCGGGGATGCTGGGTAGTGGCCACGAGCTCACTGGCCCCAGTGAGACTTCAGGACGACAAAACGACCAGAGGTGTCTCTGGGGCGGTTGCAGGTCCGCTGCCCCCACTCCGGGCTGGAAGGGTCTGCACACTGAATGGCTAAGGGAGCAGTGTGGGGTGGAGAGCGGGGCTGCCCCCCCTCGGGGTGAGCTGATACCACATCCTGCTGATTCAGGCCTCTTGGGAAGCCCTGACTTTCATCTAGAAAACTCCCCAAGGTGCACTGCACGCGGGGTTGGAGGCCCTGGCTTCTGCTCCCCGACCAGGTTCTGACTTGAGCAAGCCTCCCTTCTCTTGGGGCCGGCAACAGAATGGACCGA
Source organism: Sturnira hondurensis (assembly GCF_014824575.4). Classification (NCBI taxonomy): domain Eukaryota; kingdom Metazoa; phylum Chordata; class Mammalia; order Chiroptera; family Phyllostomidae; genus Sturnira; species Sturnira hondurensis. The sequence goes on along the minus strand of NW_028084511.1, from coordinate 1,241,839 downwards.
GCATATGGTTCCTAATCCCCCACTGCATCTGAGCCACCAGAGCTGGCTTTTCCGTGTTCTATGGCATCTCGGCGGAGTGTGACCACAGTCAGGGTGTGTGTGCTGGCGGGTGACGGTGGGCAGTGACTGAAGTTGGCCCTGGGGTAGTGGCAGAAGACCAGGGAAGAGTGGGTGTAACTCCCCCTCGCGAATGCTCTCTGAAGCCATCTTGATATCTTGATTCACCGCGTGGCCCTTCTCCCTACCAGCACCATGCTCTCTGGAATTGGCCTCTCCGATTCCTCCATGCAAGGCCACATGCCTGTGGTCAATCAGTGACCCTCTGCCCTAGGCAAGGGCCTGCAGAGAGCTAAAAAATCCCTGTGTCACTCAGTCCAAGCAGAGGAGCCCCCCCTTCCTTTCCACTAGTGTCTTCGTCGGGTGGGTGACAGCCGCTGAGACTGAGACTTGGGCCTAATTGTCCCGAATCTGTGTGAACTGAACTGGCTCTCACCTTCCAAAGGCAGGAAGCTGAGGCCCAGCAGCAGCATCACTACCTCCCGCTCTGGGACTGCCCCGGGCGAGGCCCGCTTCTTCCCAGAAACCAACTCCCCGTCCCCCTGCATGGTGGGGTGGGTGGGGTCCCGTAGCTGGGCCTCAGGCTTAGCTCTTGGACTAAGATGTTTATTGTCAAAGCAATGGTGTGGGTCGTCTTTGTGGATGGTTCGTTCGTTCGTGCGTGCGTGCGTTCATTCATTCATTAAATAAGGATGCGCTAAGCACCAAGCCTGCTCTGGGCACCTTGCATACAAAGATGATGGAACTCAGTCAGACTCCCAGATTCCGATCCTCGCTGATGAGTGCCTTGCGTAGCAGGTGATGATTTGGTAAATTTCCCCCAGGCTATTGAGGAGGAATGTTTCTCGGAGAGGGGTGAGGTCCCGTCTGGTGGCTCTGACCTCGTGGTGGCTCTGGAGACCAGTGGGGGATTCCATTGCTCTTGCTTCAGACCATATTCCCTAAAGCAGGCCCAGCTTGGAGGCTCTGTAGGGCCTCGCGTGTCGTGGAGCACATCCCATCTAGGACGCAGCTGGCCTGTGGTCTGACACGGCCACACCGAGGGCCACACTGCCCCGTGAATCAGGGTGGCCGTCAGAGTTGTAGGTGCTGAGGGAAGCCTCCGTTTCTCTCCCTGGGTGGGCAACTCCCCTCCCCCAGAGCTGCCAGCACCACCCGCTCTGCAGGAAGTGGTTCTTCTCTGTCTGTTCCCCCTCCCTTCGCTGACACAGGGAGGCTGGAGGCCACGGAGAGGAGAGGTGGGGCTGGAGCGCTCGGGCCTCAGCTGAGGGCGCTCTGCACGGGCAGTGCCAACCTCTGGCTGCGCGGACAGCCCTGGGGGAGGCGGGCAGCGTCCAATGTGCTCTTCTGTTCTGTTTACCAAGAATATGGGTTTATGGTAGCTGTAAAATTATTCGTAAGATGCAGAAAAGAATAAAAAAGCGAGTAGGTTACTTAGCCCTGGCCGGGTACTCAGTTGGTTAGGGCAACATCCCCGATACGCCAAGGTCTCGGGGGGGTGCATTCTGGGTCCGGCACATACAAGAATCAAACAGCGAACGCGTAAATAAGTGGAACATGTCTCTCTCTCTCTCACCAATAAATAAAACTAAAAAGAAAAAAGGGAGTACTTTACTCATAGGCTCACCGGCTGGAGGCCAGCACTGCTGTTTCTGGTGCCGTCTTTCTAGACGCTGTGCTGCCCCAACATCCACGCCTTGATAAAAAGGAAAATGGGGTCACGCAACACAGCTTTGTGCCTCGTCTCACAGCCACTGTCCCGAGTTAGGAAATGTGGCCCCCCTCGTCTTTCTCACAGGAGTCATGGTTTGTTCATGGTCTTCCTACGGTGGGACACTCAGCCGGCCCCTGTGGTTCTCTCACCAGAGAATCCCTTGGGTGCCCCCTTCAGTCACGTGGCCGCTCCTTCAGTGACTGCCTTGCAGTAAACCTCTAGGCACAGGGCTCTGGGCACAGGGCCGCGCACTGCAAGGCCCCGGTACTGCTTTCCGTGGTTTGATCAGGATCTGCTCTAGATTGGGGTGGTGGGGGGATGACCGCAACCCCCCGATGTCCTCTCAGACCGACTTCAGCCCCCTCCCCCGGCTCACTTTCTTCTGGGGCAAAATCGGCGTGGGTGCCCGTCCTCTCTCCAGGAGGTCACTGCCACCATTGTTTCTGCCTGTGCTGCTCCGGAGGAGCCAAGTGGGAGGCACAGGGTGGACCGAACAGAGCCAGGGCCAGGCGTGGTGTCAGGTGGGGGGGCGGTCCCCCCCCCTGCCGCCATGTGTCACTGGGCCTTAGCCTGGGTCTCCCGACCTGTGCAACAGGGATGCAGAAACGGTACTCGGGGCTCATGGGGCCACAGCTCTGGAAATTGCGAAAGGCAGACCGATGCATGTGCGGGGGCTGGGGGGGGGGCAGGAAAGCAAGAGGCGTCNTTCTGCCTGTGCTGCTCCGGAGGAGCCAAGTGGGAGGCACAGGGTGGACCGAACAGAGCCAGGGCCAGGCGTGGTGTCAGGTCGGGAGGCGGTCCCCCCCCCCCCGCCATGTGTCACTGGGCCTTAGCCTGGGTCTCCCGACCTGTGCAACAGGGATGCAGAAACGGTACTCGGGGCTCACGGGGCCACAGCTCTGGAAATTGCGAAAGGCGGACCGATGCGTGTGCGGGGGCGGGGGGGGGGCAGGAAAGCAAGAGGCGTCTTAGAAGTTGAAGGAGAGGGGTGGGGAGAGTCATGGGAACGGAGGGGTCCCTTGCCCCCACCTCTGAGGGGACCTGGGGACCTGCTGGAGACACCCTGCACACCCACAGTCCTGCTCTGGGTGTGGCGGGGGCGGGGGCCAGGAGCAAAGGGAAGAGCTTCGCTGCCGAAGCTGCAGCTCAGAGGGAGGTCGCGGGGCCTGGACTCAGCCACTGCTCAACCTAAGTACCTACTACACGCTGTGCCCGAAACAGACCTGAAAGACCCTTCCTCCATGCTTCTTACTTTCCAATTTAGGAAGATGGACCATGAGCAAAATAAGTAAAGATGCATTGTGTGTCAGATAGTGATAAATGCTGTGAAGGGGAATTGGGAGGGAGGAACGGCAATTTTAAATAGGGTTGTCCGGGAAGACCCTACCAAAGTCGAGGGGGGGAGCCACGTGGGTATCTGGGAGAAGAGCCTTCCCGGTAGAGGGGCCGGGCAGTGCAAAGGCCCTGAGGCAGGGAGGCAGAAGCAGTGCGAGCAGAGTAGAGCAGTAGGGTGTGAGATTGGAGAGGTGACCAGGCTCCTTACAGGATCGCGCTCTGCGTAGCACCGACGGGAACAGGGCCAGACAGCAGGGACACCAAGAAGCAGGGGAGAAGTGATGGAGGCTCAGACCAGGGCGGCCACCAGGGAGGGGGTGAAAGCGATCAGATTCTGGCTGCCTGTTGAAGGTGCAACCAGTGGGACTTCTGGCTGGAAGGTGCGTGGGAGAGAAAGAGGAGTGTGGGGGAGACCCTGGTGCTGGGGAGAACAGGGGAGCCCTGTCTTGAGGGGGGGACTCTGGTGACCATGTGGCACTAGAGATGCCAGAGAACACCCAAGCAGAGGTGCTGAGTGGGCCGCTGGCAGTGAGTCCGGGGCCCCAGACTAGGGACACGGCGTCATCCTCACTGTGGAATTGAGAGGGGTGGTGGGCGGTGGCAGCAGGGTCACGTGAGGTCACTGCCCGGCCGGTCTCTGCCCTCAGTTGTGCCTCAGAGGAGGGAGCCAGACCGTTCCACCTGGAGTCCATCCCACTGCACTGGCAGCCACCCCTGCCCACCCCCTCCCCTGCCTCTGTCGGTCACCTGGTGTCTCTGTGGGTTGAGGGAGGGGGTTGCTGTTTGAGCTGCCTCCACCCCGCACTGAGCAGAGGAAAGAGCATCAGAGCCATCAACGCCAGCGCCAGCTCGCTCCAAAGAAACTAGGTCACCCTGAGCTGGGGGCCTCCATGATCAGGCCCCACTGGTCATTGATCCAAGGCTTGCATGTCCCTTTTCCCAGCAGATGCCATCTGGGTCCCGTGTGGCTCTGGTCGCCCCACTGCTCCTCTGTTGGAGCTCAGAATGTGAACCGGTCAGCTCTTTGTGGATTCCAAGCCTGGGCCAGGGGAGCGGCCCTGTATCTATCGCATTGTCCCCAGCAGACTTGCTCCCCAGGCTGACTGGGTGCCGGCCACCACGATGACTAGGAGATTCAAATGGGTTTGTCGAGTCCCCAGTCCTGCATTTCACCGGAAGGATCAGACTCAGGCAAAACTGTCTTTGACTAACACTTTCATCTTTTGATCAAGCAGTTCATTCTGAAACAGATGTGTAAACAGGCACTGTCAATAATTTTTCAAAAACGATTTTTTAGTTATAACACACATACACAGAACCACTGCCCACCTTGTGTTCTAGAACATTCCTGCCCCACCCCAGAAGGCTCCCTCGTGCCTCTTCCAGGCAACAGCCCCCTCTCCCACCCTGCACTAAACCCCATCACCATCGATTAGTTTTGCCTCTTCTGGAGGCTCACATAAGTGGAATCAGTGTATCGATCTCTTGTGTCTAGTTTCTTTCGCTCCTATTATGCTGGTGAAGTTCATTCATGTTTTGGGTGTACCAGTGGTTTGTGCTTTTTTATTGCTGTGTGGTATCCTATTGTGTGGATATCGCACCTGTTCAGGGTTTATGATTTTGCTCTAAGCACCATGGAGGGCTGGATGCTGTGTCTTTCTCAGCGTTGAGTCTACGCGAACCTGACACAGAGCTTGTGCACTGAATGAATGAATTGTTGTTCCTCCTGGTCATTGGCCAGGACTGGGTCTGGCCAGACCCAGTGGGGCGACCACGGAGCCACACAGTGTGTGGTTACCGTGTTTGTGGGCCGCCTCCAGGTCGTGCTGGGATTATCTGTCTGGACCAAGTAGATGCTCGTGAACCTGGAGTCCAGTCCTTGTCCCTCCCTCCCGCTCCATGGAGTGTGTCCCCTGCTCCATCGGGCACATGGCAGAGCAACAACACCTCGTTACGATCCTGGTTTGGGTTGCTTGAACCCCTGATGTGACCCCCTGGCTTTCACTTTGGGGAAGCGGGGGGACATCCCTGCATTAAGTAGTCTGAAGCAGTATATGCTGCAGAGGTGATGTGCCTAAGCCAGAGTAAGAAGGCTGGATGCTAAAGCCTTGCTCTGTGACCACGGCCCCACCACTACCCTCTCTGGGCCTTGCTTTTCCCATCTGTGCAAACAGTCTGGCTTTGTCCCATTTCAGGTTCTTTCAGGGGTTCTGTCCACAGTCTCTCACAGCCACGGGAGCCCTCAAGGTGGGACGAGTGGGGGACATTTCAGAATGTCCCTCCTGTGAGATGGGCCGATAGGGTCCACAGTGCCATCCCAGAATGGCTTCCTCAGGCAGAAGGTGGCTGCTCCCCCAGGCATGTGGCTGATAAGACAGCTCCCCGAGCCCTGCCCTCATCTTTGATGGTGAAATGTGAAATCAGGAAGCGGCTAGCTCTTGAGTGAAGTTGTATCGAAATGAATCCTTCAAGGCAAACGGGATCTTGATTTTTTTTTCTGTTGCGTGGTTGCCGTTTCCTGAGTGGAAACGTAAAAGATGACAGGGTGCTTTCAATTAAAAACCGAGAGGCCAGGATATGGCGGAGTAAACACTGAGTGGGAATGCGGAAAGCAGGGTCTTTGTGGGGAGACAGGCTCCTCCAAAAGGCCCTGAATTTTCTGCCTCCATATACGGAAGCCAGTCCACACAGTCTGAATATTCGGGTAAATCCAGATGAAAAGAGGAGAGATATTTTGTCTGTGTTGGTAGCAAATGTATGGCATACATATGACCACTCCACTCCTATGCCCATAACAGACATCACTAATCCATCACAGTCTTCTTTTCTAAGTTCGGATGCAGCTCAGATTCATTCCCAGCACAAACAGCATTTCATACCATCTGGCCTGGGATGCAAATTGAAATCTGTTCGTTAACTCTGGTCTGTGCTGTCAACCTGTCTTTGGCTGCTGCCTTATCTGTGGACTGTGTCCCAGAACCCAGCATGTTAATGCCATATGTAAAGTGGAGATGTGATCTTTCTTTCTCACTGGTAGTTCCACGGGGCCCGGCCCCATCTCCTCTCCTTGTGGGAGGTGGCCTGCGCCCCTGTGTTCACCCCAGCTGTTCTCAGGGTGCTCCTGGATTACCTGCAGCCTCAGGTTGAAAACAGAGCAGGCNTTGTCTGTGTTGGTAGCAAATGTATGGCATACATATGACCACTCCACTCCTATGCCCATAACAGACATCACTAATCCATCACAGTCTTCTTTTCTAAGTTCAGATGCAGCTCAGATTCATTCCCAGCACAAACAGCATTTCATACCATCTGGCCTGGGATGCAAATTGAAATCTATTCGTTAACTCCGGTCTGTGCTGTCAACCTGTCTTTGCCTGCTGCCTTATCTGTGGACTGGGTCCCAGAACCCAGCATGTTAATGCCATATGTAAAGTGGAGATGTGATCTTTCTTTCTCACTGGTAGTTCCACGGGGCTCGGCCCCATCTCCTCTCCTTGTGGGAGGTGGCCTGCGCCCCTGTGTTCACCCCAGCTGTTCTCAGGGTGCTCCTGGATTACCTGCAGCCTCAGGTTGAAAACAGAGCAGGCAGGGCACTTGGCAATGAGGCCATTGAGTGCTCTATGAACCTGGCCTCTGTGATTACCTTTCTTTTTTCCTGAAGCAGCAATAACATCTTCCTTATTTTTCCACTGGGCTCGCTCTAAATCATTTTGGAGGTTTTCTGTGGACCTCAGGCTTCCTCGTGAAAATAGACTGCTTTCTAAGTGAGGCGTATCCTGAACTCCCAGGGAGAGAACAGAGAAAAGATTTCCTGCAGAATCATCCCCAGTTCCATCCTGCATGGACTGTGCTGGGTCTCCTCATGGTTCCCACTCCAAGCTACATCCTGTCCAGCTCTTCCTCCAGATAGCTGCCGGTGATCTCTGTCCAACGGAAATTGGGTCACCTCACCATTGCCCTCCCCCCGCTTACAACCCTCTATTCCAAGCTCTTCGGTCCCTCCCCCATCACCTATACCAGGCAGATAATATTGGCGAAATAACTGGGCCAGAGAGGGGAGACGTGACGGGGTGGTAGGGTCTGCAGTGAACTTGGGGCAGGTGGCTGGCTGTACCCCATCTACAGAGAGCCATCCCAACCCTAACTGTCGCCATAGAAGGATGTGGGTGGGCTCCATGTTCCCAGATCTTGATTTTCAACGTAACCTGGGAAATTTGAGCTTTCATAGGAAATCTCCCAATTTTTAACTGTTGGTTTATCTTTTTAAAAAAGCACCATGTGGGCCACATACCCACATGTTATGACCTTCGCTTGTGCTATATGTGTGCAAGACGCTGGCAGTCCTCCGTAAATGCCACGTTCTTTCATTTCCGTGACTTCCCACACCCTGATCCCTACGCTGTTTTGGAAGGTCACCTTGTCCTCACTCAGGCTGTGCTATATCAGCTGTGACTTTGGGCCAGATGAGGAAATATCTTGGTGACTCAGGTCTCTTTCTCATAGGATGAAAATAGTAATGGCACCTACCTCAAAGAGAGATGGGGAAGATTACATGAGTTAATGAATTGTAAATATTAGAATTTGTTTGGCATATTGTAGGTGCTAGGCCGGCAGTAACTAACCTTCTACTCTTGGTTGTCACCTCCTCTGAGAAGCCTTCCTAGACAATTTGAGGACACACTGACCCCCTCCCTTGATCCTGAAGCCCCTGTGCACCCACATCCCAGCACCGTCTCACTCAGTCTCTCCTGGATGGTGAGCACCTCGGGAGGAGGGACTGTGTCTGTCTTTCCACGTACAACTCCCAACAACACTTGGCCGAGAGAGGTCCCTGTAGAGGCTTATTAAGTGGATGGACCTTGAGTGAATGGTGGGCTGGCAGCCTGATGAGTTGTCTGTTTCGGGCCAGGCCAGAGAGGTGCTCTGACATCCTCTCTCCCAGCAGCAGCCTTGGTGATGGAAGCAAGGAAACAGGAAGTGAAACTGACAGACACTGACCAAACCCCTTTCACTGCAGGTGTGAATGAAAGGGACTGAGCCCCTTGAAGGTGGGGGAAGGGGGAGGGGGGAAGGGGGGTTGGCGTGAGTCATGGTGTGTCATCGAGATTTTTCTGGATGTATCTTTCAGTTTCAAAAGCATGAAACACTATTACTATGGGTTGAGAACCTGGAGTGCCAAATGACTGTGTCCCACACGGGACACTGCTAATCTTGTCTGGTAAAGTACCTGGGAGTTTTCTTTGCTCCAAGCGAGACTGGTGGTTGAACGGTTGGCCTCACAGCGGTGTCACGATTCCATACAGTCGTGTTCCTGAACCTCTGAGCCCCGACTGATTCTTCTGCCCTTGAGCTGATGTTAAAAAAACACACACACACCAAAACCGTCTGTGGTCACAATCAAGATGTACCGATCGACTCTGAGCCCCGAGAGTCTCACCCAGCCCACTCCGGCACGTTTCGGGGATGCTGTGAAACTTGATCGAGCTGCCTGTCATCATCGAGAACCGAGCGAGTGGGGGTAAGACATTCAGATCAGCAGGAGTTCTGTTTCTCGCTGGTGGTACAAACAGGCACTTGCCGGAAGCTGCCTCAGTGGGAACAAGGAGGAGCTTCACCAGGGCCCTGTCAAGTGTTTGCTGGGAATGATGGAGGTTTTTTCCATTTTCTCATTTTCCATTACTCGAATACAGTTATGACCCGGGGCTTTTTGTGTGTGGGGTCCTGGCTGCATGTTTATGATTTTCAGGAGTTCTGGTGGGAGTTGGGTGGGATGGGGATGGGGTGAACCTGAAACTTGCCCCAATTTGTGTTCCATTCATCACTATCAATTACCTTTATTGTGTGGGTAACGTATTCAAGAGAAGTGTGGTGTGGCGGGAAGAATATGGGGTTCGGAGTTAGCTGGGCTTGGTTCTGTGCAGACAACTTTGGGTTCTCTGAGCCCCAAGTCCTCATCTTTAATAACACATTTGTGCCCTGGCTGGTGTAGCCCAGTGGATTGAGCACGGGTCTGTGAAGCAAAGGGTCGCTGGTTCGATTCCCAGTCAAGGCACATGCCTGGGTTGCAGGCCAGTTCCCAGCAGGGGACACATGAGTGGCAACCACACATTGATGTTTCTCTCCTACTCTTTCTCCTTCCCGTCCCCTCTCTCTAAAAAATAAATAAAATTTAAAAAAATAACGCATTTGTGATATAGAATTGAAGAGAGTGTGCAGACAGTTCCTGGGACAGAGGGGACGAGGCACGGTTGCTGTCTTTGGTGCCCCTGCTCCCATCCCTACCTCCAAGCAGATTGACCTTGAAGCTGGAGAAGGCTAACCCCAGTGTCATACATTTTCGTGGATCCTTTCATGGCCCTTTATCTAATTTTATTTGTTTCTCTTGGGCCTCCCAAACTAGGTAATTAAATTCCAGTAGTTCAGTAAAATCTGGATCCATCCCCGACCGTGTACCACAAATAATGAAGAACTGGCCCTGTTGACTGTTGGAATCTTGGCTTCTTCTGTGAACGGGGGCCAGCTATCGACATATTTGTTCACCTGGTTTGCAGTTGTTATGAAAAGCATTTACCTAACACCCTCAATGAGAGTCATACCCCCTGGAACTGGTTGACCTGTGTAGACAATAACTGGGTAGTCTTTGCTACAAAATAAAAGGTCCCATGTGATGTCCATTTGAATTAGCTTCAGTGGCAGGGATGGTAGTAAGGGTGAAGCCCCCTAGCTGGGGGCTTTTTTAGCCAACAGTGACAATACACACATAGTGCTTCAAGATCTCACAGGTAGCCTTTCAATGGGCCAACAACTGTCTGTAAGGTGAGCAGGACAGGGGGCACTGTTGTTCCTTTAGTTATAAACCTTCTGCTCAGCTAGTCTTCAGTTGGTTATTCAGGTTGATTTTTCCATAATTTAGCTGTGATTTCAGTGTGGTCCTGGGAGGAGATGGGTCCTGGGAGGAGATGAGTATGTAACCTCCACCTGCTCTGCCGCCATCTTGGATCCCCCATCACCCTCGTTTAGCAGGGGCACAAACAGACACAGAGAGGCTGAGGAGTTGGTTCCCATTCACACCATCATGAAGAGGCATGGGCAGGATTCAAACACAAGTCATGGAAGCTCCAAATTTTGCACTCTTTCAACTGCCACCACGTTGCTTCTCGGAGACGCTGCCCACAGGAAGACCAGGGTGGATATGCTGAGAGGTATCTGCGCTTTACGGGGTAACCTCACTTTAACTCTACCCACCGTGGGTCTGTGAGAGCTCAGAGGACTGGGCGGGGGCTGTGTGCTGGGCTCGTACCCAGCAGAGTCACCAGGGCCTCTCAGTCCAGCTGGGTATACATTACTCTCCCCCACCCTGTCTCTATGATGGTCAGGTTCAAGGTTCACCTGAGGAGGATGGCAATGGTTCAACTGGTGGGAAAGCAAAATGCACCTTGGCAAAGGTGGAGCCGTGAGGCTGCTGGGGAGAGCGCAGACTCTGGCGTCTTTGTGACTCGGGTTTAATCCAGATCCTGTCACTTACCCCATAAGTGACATAAACCCCTGTGAGCCTCGGTTTTCACATCTGCGTCCTAGGGGTAATAGTACCAGGCCTAGGCCTGGGCATTAGCTCAGAATAAGGCCTGGAAAGCACTTAGCCCACAGCCTCTATCAACGTCGTTAATACCACGGGGCTGGTGATGAGTGCTTGCCATTGGTCAGCCTTGGGCCCAGAGGGAGAATGTCACACTCTATGACATTTGAAGTAATTGGCAGCCACAATCACTGACCGATGGTGATGGCTAATGGCTGGACCTGCTTTGGGGGCGTGTGCTGGCCCACTGGCTTGGGAGCGTTGGTGTCGCTTGCCTGGGCTGTGTGGGAGCTTGATGGATGGGGTGGGGTTGGGGGTGGGTGGGGGCCCCCAGAGGGCCTGGTGCAATCTTTGTGACTCTGCCCTTGTCTCACCAGGAGGTAGGTTCAGAGTTGACTGGCTGGCGTGGGAGGGTGATGGGTTCGCTGGGTGGCACTTTAGGATCCAGCTAAGGTGTGTTTTCCTGAGAACGGCTCTGGCTGTCAGGGTACAGATGGGACTGAGGGCAAGGAGGGCCCCAGACAGGTGAGCTTGCCAGGCCACGGGACCGTGGGAGGTGCAGGCCTGAGGGAGTCCTGCAGGCAATCCAGGGAGAAGCACCCAGCCCATGGCCAAGCTCTGAGGAACCTGAAATTCAGCCGGGCTCCCCTCGAGGGTCCAGCAGCTCTCAGCCTTGGCTGAGAATTGACTGGGGAGCTTTAAAAAATCCCTCTTTCCAGGCTGTACCCCAAACCAGTTAGGTCGGGATTTCCGGGTTGGCTGCAGACATCAGGATTCTGTGTGCTCTGAGCTCAGCCTTCGTTCTGCAAATTATGAACAGATGCATTCATCACTGTGAGTACTAATAGTACTAATTCTTGCTGTCAACAAGCGGGGATGATGCTGGGAAGCACTTTGTATGCCTTCGGGGCCATTCAGGCGTAGCCACCAGTTCACCCTCGGGGACCGTAGGGCAGCCCTCCACAGGCAAACGGCTCTCATCAGGGGTCTGCACTGCTGTTACTCTTAGGGTAGTTGTGTCCCATCTCTGGTTCCATGTGAGTAACCGAGCGTTGATGAGATGAGGAGATAGGTCTTTGGGGTCTTCGTGACGCTGGTCTGGGGTTTGCACCGACCAGGACTTGCAGGCAGTGGGTGTGGTGACTGATTTTGTGGGGTCCGTGGCTCGAGACTGGCGGGCCAGCTCTGTCAGCCGCCGGCCACGTGACTTCCCCTCCCCAGGCCTCAGTTTCCTCCTTTGCACTGGGGCATGGGGTCGCCATGAGAAGCCAGTGCAAGGCTTCTGTTCTGCTCCAATGTGCACTTTGCAGCTTCTGAGCTGCACACGCCTCTGAAACCCCAGCACCAGGCTGTTTCTCTCTCTCTCCCTCTCTCTTTTAAATTACCTCTGACTCAGCAAATTAATGCTCTGCTCAGACACTTGGATCTTTCTCTATTCACATTGCTCTTTTCCTGCCTTACTTGGGGCCCGCCATTCTCAAACTTCTTAAGAATGACCCCAGGTCACCTTTTATGACGCAGCTTCTTTGTTTCGGTTGGTTCAGGGAGTAGGCTCAAGGATCTGCCTTTTCATAAGGGTCCTCACTTCCTATTTGAGTACTTTTACAGCCCAGTGTGTGGGTGGGGGGTGAGGGGACCCAGCCCCATCCCCTCCTTCCTTTATCCCAATTCCCTCCTTCCGTCACCTTTATCTCCTTTGGGCACCTGTGCTTGGGCTTTGGCATAAATAGACCAGGTTTGACTCCTGCTCAGAGGGTTACAGTTGTGAGACAGAACCAGGTGTCTCATCTCTTTGAGCCTCAGTGTCCTTTACAGTTTGACTCTCAAGCGGGGTGACAATGCAGGGCTACACAGGCATCAGCAGGGCTGTGTGCCTGCCCAGGCTCCTGGGAACAGAGCAGCCCTCCAATGGGCAGAGCTCTGGGCTGGTGCGGAGGGCGTGAGGAAGCTCCGGGCTAATGGCCAAGTCTAATCGGAAGCCCAAGGGACGGTGACGAATGGCTGTGAGCCGCAGGAGGGGCACTATGATGAATGGGACTTGTCTCCAGCCCTGTGTGTTCCCGGGAGGCCTCCTCTGAGCTGCTGGGATAATAATAGCAAGGATGAGGGTGATAAGAGCTGCTGGTTTCTGAGCACATGGCCGTTTGCAAGGCACCTACCAAGGGACTTGCCTCTTTCGCTCATTTAATCTTTACATCAGCCAACATAAGACTTGCTGCTGTGTCCATTCCAGAGATGAGGGAGAGCAGGGCAGGCCCGTAAGTCACAGGGCTGATGCCAGGTCCGCTGGTCCCACGCAGCTGTGCCAGAGCCTTGTTAGGAATTAGGACGGACGTCTCCAAAGCACATTACAGTGTCCAAGGAACGTGAATCTGCACCGATCCCTAGAATTTCTGTCTTTTGTTGTGTATAATGTGCACCCATGTTTTCGGCCCAAAGTTTCAGGAAAAACTTTGTTTTACTTTATTAATTCAAATTTTAATTTATTTATATTTAGATACTTGTTTTTTGTATTATAAAGCAATTTTAGCATTTTTTTGAACATATTATGGTACAAGAAAATTGTGTGACAAATAATTATAAGACAGATACGGGTAATGCTGGTACTACCCATTTATAATGTGCATCCTTATTTTTCCCTCAAAAATTGGAACAAAAAATTGCGCATTTTGCGTGGAAAAATATGGCATATTCACCAGGTACTTTTCAAAAACAGCTTAGTACGAGCATTATTTACATACCATAACAGTTACTTGCTTCATTTGCACAATTTAATAATCTTTAGCAAATTGCAGAGCGTGCAACCAGCCCCAGAGTCCAATTTCGTGGTGGTGCCGTCACCCACAAAGACCCCGTGGGCCCACTGGAAGCCACCCTCCATTCTTTTTTATTTTTAAAGATTTTATTCATTTATTTATCTTTAGAGGGGAAGGAGAGGGAGAGAAACATCAATGTATGGTTGCCTTTCGTGCGTCCCCTGCTGGGAGTTGGCCTGCAGGGAACCGGCCTGCAACCCAGGCATGTGCCCTGACTGGGAATCGAACCATGATCCTCTGGTTCGCAGGCCCGCGCTCAATCCACTGAGCTACACCAGCCAGGGCCCCACCCTCCATTCTTACCCCAGCTCCAGGCAGACACTGACCTGCTTTCTGTCTCTATACCCTTCTCTGGATGTTTCACAGAAATGGAATCATACACCATGTGGTCTTTCGTGTCTGGCTTTTGTCACTTAGAGTGACGTTGAGTTTCACCCAGGTTGTAGCTGGTGCTGGGCCTTCTCTGTGGGTGGCATTCCATTGTCGGGAGACTGTTTTGTTCATCCAGTCACCGGTGGATGGACATGTGGGTTGTTTTCCATCTTGCCACCAGGTTCTCACACTGTTACTATGACATTTACAGCCGAAAAAGCCTGAGGGCCGAGTGTTAGCACGTAAGGGCTCATGGCCCGATGGACGTGGAAGCTAATACCACGGCACCGGCCTTTTGGGACTGGCTTGGTTTGCCAGCTGACTGGCCAGGAGACAGGAAGCCTGGCTCAAATGTGTCTCCCCCGTCCAGGGATCCAGGCGGGATTTTAAGGGGTTTCCATACCGGGTCTTCCTGGACAACGGCCCCTTCACTTCTGAAAGGGCTCTAGCATTCAAATTCTGATCGTGTCTGGTCCTTTGGTTGGGTGGAGTTAGGGGTTTACAAGCACTACATGTAAGTGGTGCTCGCACGGTTTAAACGTTCGTTCCAGGTCTGGTCAAAAACAGGATGGGACCCGTCTGAGCTGATTCTGTGGCTACAAGGGTTGTCACTGTCCCCATCTGGCAGCTGCAGGGTCTTGGCTGGTTAACTTGTTAGAAAGGCTCAGAGCCAGACTTGCACCCAGCCGCCCAATTCGAAACCCATTCCATGATCCTCTAAAGCCCTGGCCTCAGCTACAAGCCTGGGCAGCCAGCTTTCTTTTGCTTTTGAAAGTCCCTCCCGCTCCTCCTCTGGCCTTCCCTCTTCCTGGGATGGCCAGTCACTGCCAGCCACCAGCCACCAGCCACCAGCCACCAGCCACCAGCCACCACCAGCAGCAGCTCTTCTTCCTGAGGCTGCTGAGGCCTGGATACCAATTCAGCCGAGTAGTGAGCGGCTCCCTCCCTGACAAGAGACGGGCGCTAACCTCCTGCAGTGGTGATAAGGAGGGCAGTGCTGTGTTGTGTGGGCTCCGCCTGGCTCCCTGACCCCCGACAGGCAGGAAAGCTGGGTGTGCGCCGAACAACGCTTTGGTGTTGGTTGAAGAAACTCCTGGTGCTGAGAAACTGGATTCAGACTTCAGCTGCTCAGGGCATAGGGCTGGCTAGGGCTGGCGGGTGGCGTTTTCTGGCCTCTCTCCCCCTCCCGTGGTGTGGGGGAGGCAGGGCTGGCCTGTCCCAGGACTCACTGTTCACAGCACTACCCCTGGGACATCCGCCTCCCAGGTCTCCGGTCCCCAGGGCAAAGCCCTTCCAGGGTCCAGGATTCAGACCATGGATGGGGAGATGAGACAAGGCAGGGGCTCCCTGTGGTGGTGGTCAGGGGCGGGGGGTAACAGAGACTGGGCTCACTTGTCCCCTCAGCTTTGAAAGGTTCGCTCCAAGGAGGCAGGGCCGAGTGGGAACAAGGCCCTTCCTGGGGCCACCCCAGCCCTGGGTATGGTCCAACCAGCAGTTCAAGTTGGCTTGTGTGAGTGCAGCTCTCTGCAGCCTCCGGAGTCAGGGCTGCCCAGGAATGGAAGTGTGGGTGTGACGAGCTCCACGCGTTGGCTCCACCGAGATCCTGTCTCACAGCCGTTCTCATGGGAGGGCGCTCAGGTCTTTTGGCAGGGGGCAGGGTGGCACTGGGAAGGAGTTCAGCCAGACCTGGTGGGATCCTGGACATGTCACTGTCCTTGTGGCCCTGACCCAGGCACTTCACCTTGTGAACCTCAGTGTCTGCAGCTGTAGTAGGGAGGCCAGATACCTGACCTGCCTCCAGCCGAGCCCGTTCCCAGCATTCCTAGGGGAGAGAAAGTGGCCTGGACTGGGGCTGGGGAGGACCATGGTCGCAGTTTGGCTTCCTCTGGCCTCTCATTTTCCCGGACTCCTTCCCAGGCCCAGGAGAGGGCAGCTGGGGGCACCTCAGGGGCTGGGAGAGGAGAGTTGTGCTGTCCAAGCCCTTGGAGCTGAAATGCTCGAAACTTAATTTCCCCCATGACTGGTTCATTTGAGCTGGTTATTATGAATCGAAGGCCCACATAGGCAGAAAGCCACACTCATCGAGATTTTAATGAAGCCAGAGGGAGCCGGGGCGGAGTGGCCTTTCTGGGGCAGGAACAGAGCGTCCCAGCGGTTCTCCCATCCTGGCAGTGCCCCACGGCATTGAGGTGGGCAGTTACCTCTGTTGAAGCCAACAGCCGCCGTGCAGTGTGTTCTGCCGCCCCTGAAACCCAAGTAGCAGCTTGCAAGGGCGGGAACCGCCGACTGCGGGGTGACCCTCTCCAGCTGGATGTGGGACGTTGCAGTGTGATCGCTCCCACGGCCTGTAGTTTAAGTTGTAGTTCATGACTCTGTGTTTTTATCTATAAAATGCTAAATGTGTGGTGTGGAAATATAATTTCAACGTTAAAATGTTGTTACTAATTATTGACTAGAATGAATGTTTATTCCTGCGTAGCTCCCACTTAGGGGGCACTCACACTCATTCACTTTGCTGTAAAACTTGGTGGACCCACGGAAACAAGACCAGTCAATTCATTTAAACAAGGAAAACAAAGGACAGCACACTAAACACATGATTTTCCACCATAAAGCATCGTTTCATTACATGATTTTTTTAAAAAGTAGAAAAGAAAAGGGTTCTCTTCCTTTTTCTGAAATGGCGGTGGTTGGCTTACGAAGAAAACAGAATTCAAGGAATTCGGCCGAACCGGCCGAGGCAGCGTGTGACAAACAGATGTCAGAGGCCCTGAAAGCTCAGGAGGAGGAAGAAACACAGAGCATCAACCGCTAGGGTTTATCGGGCGCTCACTGTACGCCGGCACCGAGCCGGCAGTGCCTGCAGGGCTCGCCGTGTTGTCACAAGAATTTGATGGTGATGCTGATGATCATTGTGTCACTGTTAGCAGGTGGCGTTTGTTGTGTGTAAGCCCTGCTCACAGCGCCTTGCATGCCCCCTAAGAGCTCACTCTGAGTCACACAACCCAGGGAGATGAGAAGACTGAGACCCAGAGAAGGAAGTAAACAGCCGCCTCGTAGTGTGAGGTGGGCACCATGATTAGCTCCCCTTCACCAGGGAAGAGATTAGAGGCGGAGGGAGGCTGAGTGACGAACTCAGGGTCGCAGGTACACACACAGACAACGCTGGTGGGATGAGTAAATAACTGCGTGGCTGGGTACACGTGGTTTTGGAAGCGCTTGTTCGGAAGTACTGTCTCGTGGTGCCGCACTGGGCATCGGCCTCTGTTACAATCTGAACCCCTAAGAGACCAGTGTGATGACAGCAAGGAGAACCTGCCATCACCCTCTGCCAAGGCCAGGTCTTAGTGACAGCTTGGGCTGAAATTGAATTTAAAGATAAGGTTGCATGCAGCCCGGCAGGTAGCTTCCTGCGATTTTAGTTGAAACCAGGCTAGTGTGTCAAGAACAGGCAGCCAATGGGCCCCAATGAAGGGCCCACCTGGCCTGCAGCTGGGGATGGGGGATTGGAAGCAATTCCTGCAATGGGTGGAGATGGAGTGGAGAGTAGAGAGAGGAGGAGATGGGGAGGGGAAGGCTTTGTGGGTGAGGAGGAGCTCACTGGGGCCTTACCTGGTCGGTGGACCCAGGGGAGGCCGTGCTAGGTGCAGGGGACAGCAAGCACAGAAGCCTAATTAATGACCAGAGGAAGGTGACTCGTGTGCACTCTGTACAGAAGTACCCCTGAGGCGAGTTTCTTTCTGTGTCTGGGCAGGAGCACGAGATTGTTGGATAGCGAAAAGGTTTTGTTTCTTTGTTTTGTTTTTCCACTCAGAGTTTCTCTTAGTTGCCTTGGAACCTGGCAGGCCATTCATTTGGGTCCACAGGAGAGGATGTGTCAAGGGCAATTTCAATTTACAGACGCTGCCACCTCTACCTGCTGGGCAAGGAGAATAGGTCTGTGCTGATGGTTAAGGACAACACGTGGAGCGATTGAAGATGCTGTGCAAAGCGCCCATGAAGAAGCACTCTGCTTTGAAGTGGTGGGGACTGGGGGGACTCAGACCAGCTCTTCAAACAATGCTGCTTCTTCCTCAGGCGACCCAGTCATCACATGTGGGGAAGGGGCTGGAGGCAGGGGACCAGTCCTTTGTCCCGTCTCTGCCTTCTGACATGTATTTATTCCCCTTCTCATTCCACCAGGGATGTGAGGCCGTGTTGCATAAAAGGGATCAGGGTGAAAAATGAGAAGGAAAATCTGGGCGATAGGAAGAGAAGGATACAAAACAAAATGCCTTTGGTGGGAAACCTGTCTCTAAGATGCCTCATACACCAGAAGGACTGTCTCTCCATTAGGCCTCGGGGCACTGGCTTTGGCTTGCTCCGCAGCTCAGCCCAGCCCCCTGAAGACTCTCTCTACTGTCTTGAAAGACAGTCTCATCATCTCTGTGAACCACCAACAATGAGTTTCCCCGGAGCGTTTTCTTACAAAAGCCCTCAGTGCCTGAAGGTCTGGCCCAAAGCACGATCCAGTGAAAGCCATTCTTCAGAGGCTGAAGCAAACAGAGGCCTGTGAAAGAGGCTTCCGTTACTGTCTACTGTCACCTGTCACGGAGGGATTTACCCCTCAGAGGACCCGGCCTCTCCAAGCCTGATTCCTAGAGTCAGAGACATTGTTTAAAACTGGGGTTTTTAGAAATTTAGTCTTTACTGTATTTTTTCCATTACCAATTAGTTCCTTTATGCCCCCTCCCCCAGCCATCACCACACTGTGGTCCACGTCCGTGAGTCCTTTTTCCTTTTTGATCAATCCCTCCACCCCCTACCATCCCCCCCACCCCGCCCCACTAGCTGTCATCTGCTCTCCATCTATGAGTCTGTCTCTGTTTTGAGTTTTAGTTCAGTTTGTTCGTTAGATCCCTTCCACATATGAGTGAAATCACATGGTATTCGTCTTTCTCTGCCTGGCTTATTTCACTCAGCATAATGTTCTCCAGGGCCATCCATACTGTTTCAAAGGGTAAATTTTTCATCTTTTTTTACGGCTGAGTAGAATTCTGCTGTGTAAATGTCCCATAGTTATTAGATCCACTCAACTACGGGTGGACTGAAGCTGGGTTTTTGTGGAGTCCCTTAGTGCCTCCAGGAACTGCCCTGTCCTTAGGATTTAAGAGACGTGCTTAGAACAGTGCCTGGCACGTAGTAGATGCTCAATAAAGTTTATTGTTGCTGCTGTTGGCTTAGAGCTAAGGTGCCCAGTTGAGGCCCACTCATGCGCTTGCTGCAACCTCAAAAGCTTTTTGCTAAGAAGAGGCCTGTTTTAGGAGCATTTGCCAGGGATATGGTGTTGCGAGTAGGTGGATTCTTGAGAGATTTGCTGCAGAGCCACACAGAGCTCAAGGCGTCCTAAGGTGTACGAGTTTGAGGTTCGAGGAAAGAGAAACGAGGAGTGCGGGGTCATTCTGCAGAAGGGAGACCCGGAGACTAGGTGAGAGGCAGGGGACTCACCCAGGGATGCTGGCCTGGCTGAAGGCAGAGCTGCACTGCCATGTGTTTATGGCCCCAGGTGGCCTGGGAGACACCTTCCAGTCACCCCCGGACTCGGAAGTAGGTGCCATTTAAGCCGGGCAGGTGTTTGAGGGCTTTCACGGTGTCATTTCAGAGAGGAGTTCTGTTCCTTAGCCGTGCTGTTGATTCTAAATTGTACTGCACACGTCACACTCTCGAAACATTGGCTGCCACTTTGAGAGCTCAGCTGGAGGCACCTCAGGGTTCATCTGATGGTCCCCCTCCCCCGTCCTCATCTCACAAAGGGGACACTCTGCTCCGAAGGGGGATAGTGAATTAACAATAGATATGACAACTAGCTTGGAGGCTGACTCCCAGTCCTGCTCACTTACGGATCCGTTAATTACTAAAGGAAATACCACAAACGATCTCCATGTGCATCAGTAGGGGATTGGTTAAATAAATAATGGTAGATCCATACAAGAAGATGTATGGGAGGAAACATTTTAATGCAGACCATTAGAAAAGAGTGAGGTCGATGGGCTTTTATTGACACAGCAGGATGTCTATGACGAGTGGAAGGAGCACTTTGCAGAATTGCATGTTTATACATGTGTGCATCTCTTATTGGGCGACAAAATGGTAGCGGTGACTCTTTCCCAGTGGTGGGACTTTTAGACTGTTTTTGCTTTCTTCTCAATGTTTTGTGTTGAGTTGAGTCTTTTTCCTTTTAATGAATGAGTATAGATTTGCTAGAATAAGCTGTGTTAATTTTGAAAACTGTTCATTGCTCATTTATAATAGGTTTTAAAAATCATCAAAGAAGTACACATTCATAGTGAAATACTATTTTTTAAAACTAGAAAGAAAAAATTCCCACCCAATCCCACCCTCCCGAGCACCATAAGCCACTGCTAGGTTTGTTTACCGTGCATTTTGCTGGGGTTTGTAAAAAGAGCCACTTCTGAAAACTGCATAAAACTTCGTCTGGTCCACACACCAGCATTTACTGAATGGTTTTCTAGATCTTGGACATCTGGTTCTAGTTTTTCCTTCTGACACATGGGGTGACAAAAATATTTACTAAGTCTTTATTTTCTAAGAATATTTAATGGCATATTACAAGGTGAAAAAAGTAGGATGTAAAACTCAGTGCATTTTAAATTATATGTGTTTCTGTATGTGTATCCGTTTAAGGGACTGAACAGTGTGAAAAAGTTCAGAAAGACGCACAGCAGGTTGTTGGCCTCGGAGGGAAGCCTCTTAGTTCCGTTTTACAGCCTATATTTTGATTTCGAATTTTTACTGTGAGGAAGAAGCACTTGTCTAAGGAACAACCTGTTTTAGGAAGTTCCCGTAAGATAAAAAGTACAGTTAAATCCTGAAACACGTACAGCTTCCCAGGAACACACACAGGAATACACATAGCATTATGGCAAGTAATGAACTATATTTTGAACTATAGTTTGAACTATATTTTTACTCTTTTGTATTTTCTAAAGTTTCTACAATAAGTACCTGTAGCTTTTATAGCCAGAAAGTAAACCGCAAGCCATTATTATAAATTCCTAAGATGTCTAGGTGACCCCCAAACCTAGGAAATAGGATAAACCTACTTTAAACCACTGTTAGCTGCATTTCCGACCTGCTTTCTCCACTTGCAGTAAGTGTGAAACAAAGGGTCCACTTGTCAATCTGAAAAACGTTCAATAAATAATCACTATTCCACGTGTGTTTCCAGACTTTTGACACTCTGTTAGGTATTTGTTGCCCTGGAGGGTGAAGAAAAACGCATCGAGCCTCGTATTTGAAACTTGAACGTGCTGTTTCAACGCACGTTTCGCTGGGGGACAATAAACACAACGCGTCCACTCTGGAAGGGGGTTGGCGGTTTAGCCAGTGAAACACGTACCTGCCACACAGTGGTTCCGCTCCAGGCATCGACCCCAGGGAAATGAAAGTGTGGGAGATCCAGACACGGCTTGTACACGGGCGTGCGCAGCAGTGCTACTCATACCAGCCCCGCATTGGAAACCACCCAAATATCCACCACCAGGTAAAGGGGCCAACTGTGGTGTATCCACAGCTGAAAACAACAGAGAAGGACAACCAACCGACAACAACGGGACAAGGGGATGAATCTCCGACGGCGTGGAGGGAAGAAGGCAGAGAGGAGCGTGCACGCCCCACAGCTCCATTCTGATAGGATTCGAGAAGCGGCAGAAGTGAGCTCTAGGGTCTGAGAGCAGATGGGGGGTTGCCTGGGGCTGGGAGGAGCTGCGGGGCTGCACGGGGCGTGAGGGTACGTTCTGCGGTGGTGGAGATGGTCTGTACCTCGGCTGTGGTGCTGGTTCCATAAACAGACATTTGCCAAAGCTCATTCAACAGTCCACTTACCATGGACACATTTTGCTGTATATAAATGATACCTCTGAAGAGCTGATTTTTAAAAAAGTGAGTTTGTTCTATGCAGGGCCAGCTAGATAGTTAAGAGTTCCGGTAGTGGCAGCAGATTATCTAAACCAAGCCCAGGGCCCTTCTGGGGAATTGTGTGTGGGGGTGGGGGGCGCCGCACAGGCCCTGCGCCCCTGAAACTGGCCCCAATTCTGTTTCCTGGCGTTTCAGGCACCTTCAGATACTGCGCATGTGTGTGACAGTACATAAATGGGATCTCACTACAAATGCTATTTTTAAATTCACTTTTTTTAACTCAGTGATATGGTGAGGTCATCTCTCTAAGCCAGTAAATCTAGCTCAACCACATTCTCCAGGGAGCGTTCCTGGTGCCCGTGGGGCGTGTATTCATCAGCACACTATCACTGGCGTGCCACCCTCCTTCTGCTGGCGTGTTAAGATGTTTTCCATTTTTCGAAAGTAGCAGGACCCAGCCCCCACACAGTGTGGGGCTCTGTGCAAGAGAGATTTGCAGGCCTTTCCCAGCAGCCCGCCCCGCCCCACCATCTCTGACTGTGCGCAAAGGTTGTTTGCCTTTCACATTTCCCTTCCCGCTTTCTTTTTTTCTTGAGCTCTAACTAGAGTCTCTGTAATCTACTGTCTGCAGTGCAGAAGCCTCCACCCCACCCCCTCCCCCAGAGCCCATGGGACCTGGCTCCTGGCTTCAGGCACCCGGAGGAAGTCTTGTCACTCCAGGGCCTCATGACCCGCAGGCTGGAAAGCCAGGCTGCATCAGGGGCTCCTCAGGGCCAGGCAGTCCATGCCCCTGTCCCTGTCCGCCAGGAGGACTGCCCCTGAATGTTCCCTGCTTGCCCCCCAGCCCCACAGCTGAGGGCTCGGGGTCACCCTCTGTCTGTCAGGCAAACATTTCCACACTCATTGGACCACGTAGTGCCATCGCCAATCATAGGGCTATTTGAAAGAGAAGCGAACGGTGGCCTCTGACCAGTTTCGTGGGCTCAGGAAAGTCACTTGATGCCCTTGGCTTCCACTTTCGTGTACAATGTGGTGGTTTTTAGGGTCCTGAAGGTTTTGTCCAGGCCCGTGTCTCTGGGCCTGTCTCTCCCCCTCCAGAGCAGGAGGCACTTTCCTCAGCTCAGAGGGACTTGCGTCTGTCCTGAGCAAGTCACTCTTCTGCCAAGAGAACACAGGCCGAGGAGGAGGGGCTCCTGTGGGAGGGGGCTGCCCTGGGGGCAAGGGCAACCGACCACTGAAACCTCCCCCTCCATTGTGTGTTGGCTGGATGGAGACCTGGTGCGTGTTAGTCTGTGCCTTGGGCAGTCCGGAGGAGGGCTCTCAGGCCCCGTGTGGCCTCCAGTCCCTTGGGAAGGAGCACTGAGGTTGACCAGCAGTCCTGCCCTCGGAGCGGATTTGTATTTGTGCACTGTCAGCCATCAGCAAAGCAGGCGCTAAAGGCAATGAGGACAGATTTCACCCTGTGACAACTCCTGCTCGTGGGAGGAGAGTCCAGGGACAACTGAGCTCCACTTTGATTCTCCAGGGTGGCTGGGGGGTTTAAACAGAGAGTGGGGTGGTGGTGAGGCTCGGGGGGAGTCAGGGGAGGGAGAGCCGTAAAAAGCGGCAGGGCAGCGGGCTGGTCCATGACTGGGCCAGCTGTGCCTCTAACTCGAATTTATCGCAGTCAGGCTTCCTCCCTCCCTCGGAGTCAGGGAGGCTGCAGCGTGTCCTCGCTGGTGACGGGATTCGGAGGAGCAGCTCTCGGGCCCTTGGGAAAGGCACCCTGAGCTGCAGGAGATGCAAAATACACCTCAGAGGGGGAGAGAGAGGGTTGGCGATGCTTTAAAATAATGCAATGTAACATTTAATTTAAAATGAAATAGTTTTAAAATAATCGCTCTATCGAAAGGGTGGTCATGGGGCTTCCCCACCAGATGGCTGGAAAAAACAGTGAATTCTTTCGTCTGCCTTGAGCGTTTTCCAGACAGGGTCACAGGGGCTGGGTCTTCCAGGATGTGGCCTGAGGCTGCCAGGAGCCACAGAGGAGCCCCGGCAGGTCTCCTGCTTCATGCTGAGGTTTTTGCAGCTCTCAATGCAGAGGACTTGCCTTTCTTTTTTCTTTTTAAGATTTTATTTATTTATAGAGGGGGAGGGAAGGAGAGAGGGAGAGAAATGTCAATGTATGGTTGCCTCTTGTGAGTCCCCTGCTGGGAACTGGCCTGCAACCCAGGCATGTGCCCTGACTGGGAATCGAACCGCAATCCTCTGGTTCGCAGGCCCACGCTCAATCCACTGAGCTACACCAGCCAGGGCAAGGACCTGCCTTTCTTCATCTTTACCCTAGGCTGGTGGTCTCCAGATGGGAACAGGCCCAGGGAGACTCCAGGGAATCGATTGCAGACCTTCGACCTCCCTCTGCTATCCTCCCCAAGTCCACCTCCTTCTGGACCCCCTTGCATAATCACTCTTTGCCCACTTGACTAAAATGATGAAGACCTAACCCTTCCCTGATCCTACTGGACAAAAAAAATACCAGGGCACCAACAAAGGGACTGCTTGAGGCATTAGAGCTGGCGGTGAGCAAGCAAGCCACTCTAAGACAAATCATTTTGCAAGGCAGATGGTTTCTAGTTTTTAATTTTGGCAGAATCTTGAAAATCAAAGAGTAATTTGATGCTAGATTGTTTCGTGATGTTTTGCATCTTACTTGGATGCAGCTGAAAGAATTGAGTGTCATCACTATAAAAAAATTCCTTCTAGTCCTAGCTGGTGTGGCTCTGCTGGTCTGAGCATTGTCCGGTAATCAAAGGGTTGCTGGTTCGATTCCTGGTCAGGGCACATGCCCAGTTTGGGGACTTGATCTCAGGTTGGGGTGCATGCAGGAGGCAGGCAATCGATGTTTCTTTCTCACATCGAAGTTTCTTTCTCTCTCTCCCTTCAGGGTTATTTTATTCCCACTCTCTCAAATGAGAATAAAATAAACCTTTTAACAAATTCCTTCCAGCCCTGGCTAGTGTAGCTCAGTGGATTGAGCGCAGGCCTGTGAACCACATGATTGTGGTTCAATTCCCAGTCAGGGCACATGCCTGGGTTGCAGGCCAGTTCCCAGTTCCTGGCGGGGGACGCATGAGAGGCAACCATACATTGATATTTCTCTCTCTCTCTCTCTCTCCTTCCCTTCCCCTCTAAGATAAATAAATAAAATCTTTTAAAAAAATTCCTTCCAGGCCCATCTAGTCAGTTCACACATTTATAAAAAAAGAACAAACAGGATGCTAATGCCTATCTTCTTTTAGCAAGAAATAATGTCCATCCACAGATACATTAGCTAAAGGCACGTTTGGGAGGATCTAAATCCCTCATTAAGAGAAAGACACACTTCCTATAAAATTTGGCTTTTTGTGGTGAATAACGAATTATCAAGATTGTAATACCCATGTTATTTTAATTTGTTGTTAATAATAATTGTAAAAATTGTAACATAATGTAGGCAACATTTTATTTTATCAAACGCTTATGACTACAGGAAATGGCAAAGTTTTAACATTTTAATTTTTATACTTTTTGTTCCAAAGCACGATAGGAAGATTACTATAAGACTTAAAAGCATGAATATACACCAGGATATTATTATACAGAGGGAGTAGAATAAGCGTTGAAGAAGAAGAGGGACTAATGTAGAATTACGGACCGTTCGAGGATGGCTTACTCATGTGTTTTAAAAATAGGTGACGGTTGCGTACTGCAAAGCAGGCATATTTTCACGTCTCCTGGCTTAGTTTTTTCAGCTGGGCCAGAGAATTAAACTAGCAGGAGACAGATTAACAAGAGAAATGCGTACACATTTGCATAAGTGTTACATGGCATGGAAGTCGGGGTAAGGAACAAAGACCCAAAAAGCAGTGGGCCCTCTGCGCTTTTAGAGCAGGTCGAACAAAGAGGCACCGCTGTGGAAAAGTCGGTAAGCTACCTGGGGGGCTGAAGGAAGACAATTGTCGACCTATTTTTACGAGGTCTGTTTGTACAGAATTGTCTCCACCTCAACTTCCTGTCCTTACTGACACTCTCCCCTTGTGGCGGACGGAGGACGTCTTTCATGCAGAAATTTCATCTCCTGGTTTTAAGGAAAAAGAAGGAAGGTCAGAGCGTGTTTCTTGTATTTGCTGTTTTTTAAGTGCCTTTAACTCCGGCGGATCCTCATGCCAAAGTGGCACATTTGGGGGTGGCCTATTCTGCCCCCCTTTCATACCCACGTTCATAGCAGTGCTAATAGTAGCTAAAGCACGAAAGTAATCCTTTGGCGGGTGAATGGGTGGGTGAAATGTGGGACATGCACGGAAGAATGCTATCCGCCCTGGAACAGGGAGGCAGTTCCGACACCTGCTACCACATGATGAATCCTGTGGACATTACTCCACGAGTGACATAAGCCAGCGACAAAGTCCGATGGGACTCCCCTTACATGAGCTCCTTAGAGCAGTCGAAACCATAGGGATGGAAGGTAGAATGGTGGTCACCAGGGGCCAGGGCCAGGGGAGCGGGGAGTCATCGTGAGACGGGGATAGTTTCGGTTCGACAAGATGAGAAGAGCTGTGGAGACAGACGGTGGTGTGAGTGTGAGCGTGCTCAGTGCCGCTGGTCGGCAGTCAGACACGTTAAGACGGCAGATTTTGGATTGCGTGTACTTTACCACAATAAAACCATCTGAAGAAGAGGAAGGTTAATATCCAAGTTCTGCCCACCAGGTTCATCTAAAAGAATGACGTGATTTACTGGCTGGTGTAGCTCGGTGGATTGAGCGCTGGCCTGCGAACCACACGATCACGGTTCAATTCCCAGTCAGGGCACATGCCTGGGTTGCGGGCCAGTTCCCAGCAGGGGACTCACGAGAGGCAACCATACACTGATATTTCTCTCCTTCTCTCCTTCCCTTCCCCTCTAAAGATAAATAAATAAAATCTTTTAAAAAAAGAAGGATGGGATTTAAAATAGGACGTGAGTATGAACTAGGTATCCCATCCTGCCTCACCAGACTCCTGATGAAGTGTTTTAGAAAATGACTGAAAAACACACCAGGGCCTCTGAAACAGCAGTGCTCTGGAAACCATTCCAGTAATGCAGGGTGAGCGGACCTTGCCCTTGGTCTCAGTCGGCCCAGGGCTCGGTTTCATACGGCCTGCAAACTGAGCACGGTGTTTACGGTTTTTTAAAAAATATTTTATTTATTTATTTTTATCGAGAGGGGAAGGGAGGGAGAAAGAGAGGGAGAGAAACATCAACGTGTGGTTACCTCTTGTGAGCCCCCCAACTGGGGACCTGGGCCCAACCCAGGCAGGTGCCCTAACTGGGAATCGAACCGGTGACCCTTTGGTTTGCAGGTCTGCACTCAATCCACTGAGCCACACCAGCGCAGGGCACATTTTTCAAAGAGCTGGAGAAAAGTAAAATGAGACTATTTTGTGGCACATAAAAACTATACGAAATTCACACTTCAGCATCCATAAATAGAGTTTGATTGGAACCCAGCCACACTCAGCCATCACAAAGTGTCTACAGCTGTGTTCACAGTGCTGCGCACAGAGGGGTAGTTTCAACAGAGACTGTGTGGCCAGCAAATTCTAAAACATTTACCATCTGGCCATTTCCAGGCAAGGGTTGCCGATTGCTGCCCTGGACCCCGGACTCAGGAAAGCTGCCTCGTGGCTGCAGCGGTGCCCCGAAGCGGGCATAAATCACCTCTCTGATCTAAAGAAGTCAAGCTGCTTGGACAAGTGGTCTTTCAGTTCCCTTCTGGCTTAAAATACTTGGAAATCTGGGGAGAGCAATTCATACTCAGGTGTTAATGGCTGAAACCTCCCAGGAGTACTTGCCTGTAGAAATGACCCCTGAAGAGGCAACTCCTTCTTGGAAATAAAGTGCTAGCTAACAGCAGGATTCCAGGCACTGGGTGGATGGTGGTGATTTTGGTGAAGGGGCTCTTCCCAGTATCATGCGATTTCGGTGTTTGTGGTGAACAGACGAAGGTTTGTGCAAACCAGTCTGTCCAGGTACAAATGCCCCCCAACCTCCCCAGAGGCCAATCCTGGTTCATTCTAAGTCCACAAGCTTAGAAGTCCAGGGCTTCTAAGTCCGAGCCCCGTAGATGCCTCAGGGTAGACCAGTCACGGAACCGAGCAGAAAAGAGCTTAGCTGAAGCTGGCCCCACCCCTGGTGCCAGGCTAGGCGGCTGCAGGGACTCAGCAAGCCTGATTTTCATGTCCTCGTGCGAGGCCCTGGCAGGGAGCTGTGGAGGGGCCACCGAGCCACAGGCAGACTAGCGCCAGGCCACAGCTGGTAGGCCGTGACGTTCCAGGTTCCCTGGAAGGGTACCGTGTGACCCCCTCCCACACCCACGCTGGTGGTCTGTGCACTGGGGGCTCAACTGGAGGGTGCACAGTAAAGAGAGGAAGGGAGGACTGGACGTTCAGGGCCTCCCTCCGCCTCTCCCCAGTTTCCCCCCGGCCAGGCAACCGGCCGTCCTCTGCCTCCCCCTGGGTCAAATACGGTGAAGCCGGCTTTCGTGGAGGGCGAGGCTGGGAAGAGTTGCCGGGGGAGGTGGCAACCCAGGGCCAACAGGGTCCCAGCCTGGATGACAAGCTGGCCCTGGGCCACTGCAGAGGGCCCTGTCTCCTTGCTCAGGCCCCACCTAATTGTTAAGGTTCCAGGCCTGGGGTTTTCAAAATTTTCAATCTTTTCTAAGAAACCAGAAATCTGGAATTGTATGTGAAGTCTGATTTTCAAATGTTTGTAGTTTATTTCAAAAAAATTAAAAACCTGTGAGCTGGCCTTAAAAAGCTGAACCGTAGATTACGTTTGGGCTCCAGGCTGCCGGTTTGAGACCTGGGCGAAGGAAAAGCCTTGACTGTGGACTTGGTCGCTGGACTGGTGTCTCCCTCGGCCCCGACAGTGTGGCCTGGGGGTCTACTCCAGGAGCCGATGAATATTGATTCTTTTCATCTCCAAAGTGGGGTAATGTCCCGGACTTTGTAGGCAGCGCCGGGCTCGGCTCCTCTTTCAGGGAGAAGGCCGTACCTGCGGGGAACGATCCTCCTGAACGTCCCTCCTTTCCTGGCTTGGAAACGCGGCTGTGTTTTCCGACCACGATGACGAAGAAAGGGAAGTCAGAGTCTGAGGTTCTGCCCACTGCGCCTTGTCTCATTGCTCTGGGAAGGGAGCGGGTGCCGTGGCCTAGGCAGCCTCATCGGACCGTGTATGCAACACCAAAGGCCTGCGTGACCCTCTCCCCACCCAAGGAAGCCTCTCAGACAGGGGACGGGCTGGATCCTGCCGAGTGAGAGTCTGGGGAGGGGGTGGCGGCTCTGATGGCACGATAACCTTGTCGCGCGCCACGTGAGGCTGCGTTCGGGTTTTCGTGTGGGCGTTTTCCCCTGGTCCGGCCCCACTCCCCAGAGCCCAGGGCATGTGGTAGCGGAGCGTGGGCCTTGGACTCCCCAACCTGGGTTTGAATGCCATTCTGCTGCTAGTTGCCTGTTCTTCCCCACGCGTCTGTATTTCCCACCGTAGGAAGGAGGTGCCAGCTCGGAGCCCATAAGGCTGTTAGGATTAAGTGTGGTCAGGTAGGCACGGTGCCTGGTGCAGAGCAGGCGCAAGAAGGAGGGGGTTGGACCCGGAGCGGGATAAGCGGGTGCAAATGTGATTAATGAGAACATGAGGAAGGAGGGAGGGGGACCACTCCTTCTAAACCGCGCATAGTGAGAATTATCTCTGCTTTTGGAATGCCTCATAATTTCTACCACGGTGACCCAAAGGCTGCCTTTTCTATTAAATTGTGTTTTTTTTCTTTTCATCTTGCTTAATAAGAAGTCATGGACTGAGGGCTCGGTGCCTGAGTGAGGGGATCCTCTGGCCCCTCGGGCAGGGCTCCTATCGCACAGGGCTCACTAACAAGCAAAGAACACTGGGAGAGGCGTCTGCGACCCTCAGGAGACCTGGGCATATCCTACTGGGGGCACCGTGGGGTGTCTGCTGGGGCAAAGAGAGCGGGGGAGGGGCAAGGCTGAGCCTTCTCAGTGTCTCAAATCGGGGCAGAAACAAACTAGAACAGTGGCAACCATTGACAACTTTTTTTATTGTATTTTTTCCATTACCGCTCATCCCCCCATGCCCTTTCCACCGCCACCCACACCTTCCCCCCCACAATCACCACACTGTTGTCCCTGTCCCTGGGCTCTTTCTCTTTGTTTTTTCATTTTTTGCTCAATCCCTCCACCTTACTGCCTCAGCTGTCAGCCTGCTCTCCATCTGTGAGTCTGTCTCTACGTTGCTCGTGAGTTCAAAGTTTGTTCATTAGATTCCACATGTAAGTGAAATCATATGGTAACTTCTTAAAAAATTGGGACACAGATGTTCAGGTTGCAGCATAATCTATTCATAGAAACACATGTCAAAGGAGCGAGCAAGACAGCTTTGCCAACAGAGAGAAAATTAACCCAAGACCTTCCGAGGTTGGGTAACAGCAACAGAGCCTCTTCCTCCACGTGCACACGTGCCTTCCGCGTCTGACTTGAATGCCGGTAGAGGTCCCTCCTTCCATCCATCCCCAGAGACAGGGAAAAGCCACGCCATGGGGCCGCCAGGGGGACCGCAGACCACCCCAGGGATTTTCCTGACAGCTTCCCAGAGCGAGGGGCCAGAGGCTTTCCACTCTGCCTCAACTGTATCAGATTAATGAGACCTGCTCGTCTCCCTGCAGCCGGCCCCTTTGTGTTTCCATTCATCTGGATAGAATAATGCTTCATGAAAGTATCAAAGGACCGGCACGAGCGGCGGTGCTAGGAAGGTGGGTGGCGAGCAGAGAGCTCTAGCGTTCGCGTATCCCCTGATGTGGCTGATCAGATTTGGCACCAAAAGGATGTTAGGGGCGCCTGTGTCTGTGTCTGAGGAATGAAAGGCCCTGGGACGGGAGCTGAGGGCTGCTCCTCCCTCCCTCCCTCTCCAAGAATGTCGACGTGGTACTGCTTTTCTTAGGGACATTCTGCTTGAATTCCGGAGGGGGGAGGACAAAAAAAGAGAACCAAGTTCAGGCCTTGCCCTTGAGGCACTTAGAGTCTTGATGGAGAAAGTAGGAAAAAATATAAGAAGGGAAAAACAGACACAGAACCGAAGAATGGAGAGAATGGATGGGGGTGGAGGAAGCCGGGTTTCCCGGAGCTGCAGTGGGAGGTCTCGGGCAGACAAGAGAAGGCTGGATCGACCCACTGCCCGAGAGTCAGAAGCGTTGCTCTGGGCTCAGGTTTGCCTTCATCTACCTACGTCCAGGCGGCTACACAGGAGGTGTGCATGCGTTGGTAAGGATACATGGGTTATGTACACACAGACGCACACACACGGCCTTGCTCTGTCAGCTGATAGGGCCTAGAAACAACCACACTGCAGACGCAGCAGGTACACCTGCAGCCCAGACGCTGGTTTCTAATGTTGTTCTCCAGCGAGAGGAACCAGGGCTCCCCGGAGAAGTGGCTGATTCTAGCACTGGAGCAGAGGCTGTGCCGGGGGAGCCGAGCCTCTTGCAGTTCCCAGAAGTAAGGAAGTGCTCGAAAAACACAAAGTCGCAACGGTGGGTCTGCAGGAGGGTCCCCGGAGCCCGTAGGAGGAGCTCCCAACGGCCAAAGCTGCACAGTGTGGACAACAAAACAAACTAGTACCGGATTACAACCCAAAGTAACAACCTGCAACTCATACTGACAGCGAAGCGCGGTTGACTAAATTAGTAGAGGGAAACAGACAGCTCTCCCGTGCGGAAAAGCTCCAGGTAGTTCGTGGAGGCTCCGTCCTCAGGGCTGCGAGGTGTGGCTTGAACACAGAGGCTTCCTTCGAACGAGCAAGAAGCATAACTTTTCGGTGGGGAAAACTGACGGAAGCAGCCTCAGCCAGTGACCAAGGTCAACCTCGGATAAGGTGTTGAAAGCGGTACCACAGATGGGAGGCAATGCGAAGGGCCCTTTCCCTCTGTGGTCTTCTCCCTCCAAACCTGTAGGCGGTGTAAGAACAAGAAAAACAGCATACAAATCGGAGTTGGGGGGTCGTTGTACAAAACACCTGACCAGCACTTCTCAAAACTGTCGTGGCCGTCAGAAACAGCCAAAGTCAGAGACTGTCATAGCCGAGGGGGGCCGCAGGATGATTAAATGTCAGGTGGGGTTCGGGACAGGATCCTGGAGCAGAAAAGGGTGTTAAGAAAAAATGAAAGCAATCTGAACAGCCTACGGGCTTTGGCTGCTGATGGTGTTCCTGTGTCAGCTTGTTGTGATGCAAGAGCCAACCTAAGGTGTTAATGTTGGGGAAACCGAAGATGGGGTGCAGGAGAACTTAGTGCTATCTGAGTAATTGTTCTTCAAATATAAAACTGTCCTAACATAAAAAGTTAATGTTTTAGAAATGAGACGTGCCGTGAGGAGAACAGGGAGAAAGCCTCGCTGGCAGTCGGAGCAGGAATCAGGGTGATGTGGGTCGGAGGAGGACCCAGAACAGACCCTTGGAGACCAAGCCAGCTCGGGGCTGCTCATCTTCCTGGCTGTGACAGTCCTACACCTCGTGTCTCACATACCGACCATGTTGTCTTGTCTTCTCCAGCTCTGAGCTGCCCCTGTTGTGCACCTGCTCCCGGGGCACCTGTCAGCCCCAAGGTCGCCACCTCCGGACTCCAGGGATCTCAGGAATGTTGGGATTCAGAGAAAGAAGCGAGCTATGCCTGGACACTCGTCCATCCCCATCCCAGCCATGATTGTCTCTGTGCGGCTTGTGAGCTTCCCGAGGGTGCCTGTGCTTCATGGCAGCCTGGCTCTGAGGGTTCCCAACTGTCATGAAATGAATGACCCAGGGCTTGTAACCACAGGGCAGGATCATTGGCTCACAGGTCACACATGAGAAAGCAATGCCTTTTCAATTCTGCACCAGCCTTTCCCATGAAATCGAGGAGAACGTCTCAGGCTGGAGCGAAGACATCTTAGTGCCTCCCCACCCTTGACTGTCCCCACCTATGACCAAGAACAGGCAGGTCCCAGGCTCAGACTTGGCAACCAATGTATCCAGAAAGAGTAACAGCATTGCTTTATTTTAGAACTACCTTAAATTTGCAGCAAGTGATGGTGTTATAACAGCAACATAAAGCAACACGTTCCTTTAAATGTGTTTTAAAATAATTTCACACTTAGAGAAAAGTTGCAAGACTAATACAAAGGATTCCTGGGCACCATTCACCCAGATTGCCCCAGTGTTAGCATTTTACTGCTGTATATTCTCTCTCTCTCTCCTGCTCCCTCCCTCTGTCTTAGTCTCCCCCTCCCACCCATCCCCCCACATGGATTTTTTTCCTGAGCCATGTATCAGTAGGTCATCTCTGTCCATCTGAAACTAACACAGAATACTATTGAATGTAAACTGTCGTTGAAAAGTTTTTTAAAAGCCTGTCCCTTTACTCCAGAATACTTTCCTACTTCAGTATGCATTGCCTAAAAGCAACCAATTTTCTCATAACTAGAGAACACCTACCAAAACCAGGGAGGCAATGCCGACAGGACACTGTTAGCTAACCTGCCGGCCTCATTCCCGTTTCACCGTCGCCCCAACACCGTCCTGCCCAGCGAGGGCAGGACATCCCGGATCACATCTCACATGTCTCGTTAGTTCCTTCCATCTGAAACCGTTCTTGTGTCTTTGCGTTTTACGATATTAGCATTTTTGAAAAGCACACTGTGGATATTTTGTAAAATGGCTAAAGATTCCTTTTACAATAAATTTCAGTTTTGAAAAATGTGAATTTGTTGAAAGAAAACTTATTAAGCAGGCAAGAGAACAAAAGGTCCACAGAAAAACAAAAACAAAAACTGAGGTTTGGGAAATGTGGGTTTCAATCCACTTTATTCTGCCCCTGAAGGGCCTGTCATCCCACACTGCAGGGGGTCCCCACAGCAGGAACTGCAGGGTGACCTGGCTACCTCCGGCCCTGCACTAGCCCCCCAGGTGGGTGGTCCTGACCTTAGAGCCCACACGGGCCTTCTCACAGGAAGAGGTGTTCTTGCCGACTGGGAGTGCGTGTGAGCCGGGTGGCTCTGCACGGCACCGCACCTCTGTGCCTCGGGCGGCTGCCCTGTCCCTGGAACTCGGGCTAGCCCTCCGCTGCCTGCAGGGCGCACCCACCTCCTTTTCAGGTTCCCAAGGAAGTGAGAGCAAGGGGAGCCAGAGCAGGAAATGGAGCAAACAGCGGGAGGTCAGGGCTCTGCCACAGAAGGGGCCACCAGTTTGGAGAGGGGGTGCCCCTCATGGTCATGTGACAGGGTCTCACTGGGTCCTGGCTTACAGAAGAGTTGGGGGTCACTGACTCCAGTTATTTTAGCCTCTCATCCTCAGAGGACAGCAGCCTCCAGCAGCCAGGCAGGGCGTCTGAGCCACGCCCGGGGAGTAAGGCCGCACCCAAAGTGGAGGGAAGCAGGAGCTTCGACCTGGGGAATAAGGGCGCCTCCCGGTGGGAGAGCCGGGTGCCACCTGGGGGCCCTGGGGCGGGTGTGTCTGTGAGTGTGTAGACATGGACCATTTTCTCTCCCTGCTGTGCAACCGTGGGTGGGGAAGCAAGTGTGACCCCAGCTCAGCGGTGGCAGGGAAGGCAATGGACCCACAGGCAGCGGGGTGCTGTGAACAAGGTCGCTCGGAAGGGGAATGACTCTTGGGCAGAGTTCATGGCACTGCAGTGACTTCCTCTCCTTCTGCACTTGGGTGGCCAGGGCTGTGGGCCTAGGAAGGAGAGACGGGAATGGGCACCTGCTTCAACCAGGATGGTGCTGGGTCCTCCTGGGGGGAGCTATCCTTCCCCAAGGAAGAAGGTCTCTCCATCCTTCCCTGGCCTCCACCCCTCTTCTGCCTCTCCTGCCTTCTGCCTTTCCAGTTTCCTTCCTCTCCTCCTTCCTGCCTGCTGGGTGGGGCCCTACTGGGTGTCTGGCTCCCAGGCTCCTAGCTGGGTGTCCTTGAACTAGTTCTGAGACTACTCTGGGCTTCACTGTTCTCACCGGTAAGACCATAGAGATTAGGATACCTTACTGCCCTGAGGGTCTGGGGTTTGAGGACCAAGTGAGCCACACGCATATGGGATCCGGACAGTGTCCAGAGAAGGGGACCCAGGTGGCCTCGTGGGGCCCGCTGTGTCTCCCAATGTCTGTTCAGACACAAGTGGCCTCTGCTTCTTTTTCCTTCTCTGTCTCACCACTCTCTCTCTCACTCTCTCTCCCCTCTCCCTTTGTCTTTTTCTTCTTTGTCTTCCTCTGTTGCTATTTTGGTCCTTCCTCGATGATGCTGGTGAGGGGTGAGCCTCTTTTCATGTCAGGATGCCAGAACCCCGTCAAACTGGTAAACAGCTGAAGGATGTGGGGAGAGATGAACTTTCCACTGAGGCGACTTTGAACTCATCCTTCCTTGATGGGTCTCCCCTGCTCCTCCTCTTTTTGGAGCCTCCATGCCCTCATCTTGAAGCCAGGACCCTGGCCTGGGGCCACGACGAAAAGGGGTCCACACCGGGTGGCCCCATGGCGCCCCAGCCACCTCTGCCCAGCTCCAGAGCCATCGGGAGGGGCTTGGGGAGGAACGGAAGTGGAAACCACAGATGTGGCGATAGGGAGGGATGGGGAGCTGAGTGGCGGCCTGCCAGATGTGCCTCAGAGGTGAGGTTTCCAGTGGAAAAGGTTGGGTACCGGCAGGCGATGCCCAGCCGGGGGCATGGAGCCTTTACCCTGACTCCTGGCCAGGTCCGTGCAACCCAGAGAGCAGACGGGAGCCGAGGACCCTGACGGGACAGTTCTGCCGAGTCCGTCCTCGTCCTTCCGGCTCTCCCAGGTGTCAGGAGGAGGCAGTAAACCGAGGGGCTGAGGCAGAAATGATATTCCCACTGGGTGGTCGGACCAGTGAGCACAGAAAGACCCTTTCATGCGGCCCCCGCCACGTCAGGAGGCCACGGGGAGAGCAGCAAGGTCCCGGCCCTCCACGTCGAGCGGACAGCCCTGGGGAAAACTCTGAATCTTCCGGAGCCTCGGCTCCCTCGACCCTACCAGGAGGAGAGTGGGAACAACACCTCACGGGGCTGTTGTGAGCACTGATGAGTCAGGAGCTGTACAGGACCCAGAAGGGGCCTGACACTGTTCGACTACGTGACTCGGGCAAATCACCGAACCTCTTCGGGCCTCCATTGTCTCACCTGGGAAAGAGTGGGTTGGAGAGTCGACTGTCCTCAGTCCCCTCTCTTAGGCTGGACCACCTGGGACCTCACGAGCCACTGGGCATCCTGTACGGCCTTTGTGTGTGCCGTTCCATCAGCCTGCACCTCCCTTCCCTCTCTCGGTCCACAGCTAACTCCTACTCGTCCTTTGTGACCCCACTCATGCAGCGCCTCCCCCGGACAGCCCCTCTGCGGCAGGGGCAGGGGCTCCCCTGGGCCCCACACATTCACAGGGCGTCACTCTCTCACTGCACGTGCTCAGCCATAAAACTGCCCCTCCTGTGTCTCCGTTCGGGCCCAGCCCCTCCTGTGTGGATGTTTCTAAAATTGGGCTTCATTCAGCTGCCACCTCCCCTTAACGTCATGGTGTTTCCCTTCACAGAGCCTCGAGGCTTTTTATAGCCCCTGGTCGCTGGCCAGCACACCTGCTTCGCCCATGAGTTCCCTGGGCTGGATGGTCTGGGTCCCCTGGAGGCACGAACATTGGGGGCCTCCCTGTGAGCAGCCCCCATCACCCAACGCAGGAAGCCGGCTCTGTAGGTTCTGGACGCCAACCCGTAGACTGTCTCCTGCCTCTGGGCTGCCCAGGGGCTGGGAAGGGGCAAGGGAGACATGTCTCAGAGTAGCCCGAGTTCTCTGGGACTGGTGTGGGGAGGGGACAAGAATGGGAGAGGGGGCTTTGGTGAGTAGTGAGGGGGAACTCAGGGGGAAAGAAGGTGTCACCATCTTCCTGGGGGGGTGAGGGCGGGGTGGAGTAGGGCCGAATTGTGACTGGGCTATTAACTCTCTGAGTGGCCTTGGACAAGTCCTTTCCCCCACTGGGCCACAGCCTCCTTATTGGTCAAATGGGAGCAGGATGAGATGCTCCTACCCCTCCAGCACGAATGGCTGACTGCCTTCTCTACTTTTCTCACTTTTCTCCTTTTAAGGAGATCGCTCGCCTCTATTGATTAATCTGCCATGGGAGGAAACGTGCATTGCAGAGACTCTAACCCTGGCCATCACCTACACGGTGCCTACCACTGCAGTGCACACTTTACAGACTCTCAGCAAAGGCTCAGAGATGTTGAGTGACTTGCCCGAGACCACACAGCCAGGACAGGGTAGAGTCTGGATTTGAACCCAGGCTGTCTGACAAATAAAGACTTTCACAAATTGCTCTGGAAGTCTGTCCCCGCCCACCCCACCCCTGGCTCCTCCCCTAGGAATCCTCCTTGGCCTGGGGAAGGGGGCCCATCACAGCAACAACCACATCCTGTGACAGTTGCCCTGGGGAGTGCCAGCCTTCTCTCCACCTGTGGGACAGGTGAGCAGAAAACAGGCCCTGCTCAGCCCTGCTCAGTCCTGCAGAGCAGAGTCCCACAGCCCAGCCTCCCCTACCCACCCCCTGCTCTGGGCAGGCTCAGCGGAAACCTGAGCCCCAGCGCTCACCCCAGAGGCAGAGCTGGGCTGAAATCCGTGTCTGAGCTGGTGGAGAATCCCTTTCACGAGTCCTTTCCCGGCTCGCTTCATATCCAACAGCCTCATCCCCAACTCCTCCTCAGCCTGGGATCAGCCTCTCAGCCAGGCAGCTCTGAGCACAGGCCCCCCCTCGCATTATCCTGCCTCAGAAGCTTTGGAGGCCCAGGTTCGAACCCACCCAGCACAGCAACTTCAGCCCCACTGCGCCAGGGCCCGTAAGCGGCAGATGGATCAGGGAGTGCGGTGGCTGCCGAAGTCACGGGCAGCTGTCTCGGCGTCCACCTCCTCCAGGGGCAAGCCCCATTTCCTCTTGTCCTCGTCTCCCCAGCCCTTTCCATGCTGCGGGGCCACAGTGGGCTTTCCAGTTCGCCTCAGTGGACAGAGCGGACCCCACCCAACCCACACACAGCCTGGGGTTCTACAGGGTTCAAGGGTTTGTCACTCCATGTTTCATTCAGCAATTAGTTTAATCTCAGGATGCTCAGAACAGGACACCAAGCAGCCGACCCCAAGCCCCAGTCCCGCACGCACCCCTCCCCTCCCCGGCCTCTGGGGAGGCTGCCGGTCATGTTTGTGGCTCTGGGGTCGTCTTGCCTATTCACAGGCTCCTCTGGGAGTCTCCCACCAATCCGTGCAGCCAGATGGGGACTCGAGGCTTGACGAGCCTCTGGACCCCTCCTGGCAGACATCTCTGAGCCTCTGCCCCTCTAGGGACTGGGGCCCAATTCAGGGTCTGTGCTGGGATCATCTTCGTAAACTGTTGGAAGCTCAGAATAAGGATTCGGCGTCCAGGGACAGTCACTGCAGAACCAGGTGGTGACCCTGGTGGGCTCCGAGGGCCTCCAGAGGCAGGGCTGGCCTCAGGCCCCAGTCCCTTGGTGGTGGGGGTTGGGGAGGCAGTTGTCCTGCTCACTGTCAGCTGGCTGTGCCCAGGAAGGCTGGGCTCCCTGCTCTGATGGAAGCCCGGATCTGCCAGTGTGCCCCCCCCCAACCCCAGAAGCTACCTGTCGGAGCCGCAGCAGCCCAGCAGGCCCTGCTCCTGGCGCCTCCTGGGCCACACTGGGATGGGCCGTTTCTGCCCCTCTCACTACTTCTGGGCCCCAAGCTGTCTGAAACTCCGGGCACCAAAGCACCAGACACCCGAGGGTCAGAAGGGGCTTCAGGAGTCATCCAGTTCAACCCCTTAGTGCCGCCGGCTGAGAGGCAGCCCAGACTGCCTGTCCATCCCTGAGGCAGAGCTGGCCACCTCTCGGACGAGGCACCTCCACCTTGGGGATGCTGTTTGGCGCTGGCAGAAGGCTGTGCCAGCAGGTTCAGCCTGATGGATGGAGACCCAGAGGTACAGGGCGTGGAGCTTCCTTTCATCTCTCCAGGGGAGGCCTCTCAGCACCCAGCGGCACAATCTGGGAGGGGGGGTGGGGCGGGGGAGTAGGTAGAGCCTGAGTCCAGTGGAAGGGAGCCACCTGGAGCTTCGCTGGGCCCTGCCTAACCTGCTCCAATGTCATCATAGTCGTCATCATCGGTAGAATCAGGCTGGGGACAGGAGGATCCTGTGTGGCCAAGAGGCTCAGGTCAGGGGGACGCTTAGGGCAGCAGGAGACCCAATCCCTCCCCGGCTGCCCCAGGACAGTGGGTCTGAGTCCACGCCCCCTCC
Source organism: Sturnira hondurensis (assembly GCF_014824575.4). NCBI lineage: Eukaryota > Metazoa > Chordata > Mammalia > Chiroptera > Phyllostomidae > Sturnira > Sturnira hondurensis. The sequence continues at coordinate 1,202,695 of NW_028084511.1, read as the reverse complement.
CCGTGAGCCTGTGGGGCGAGGCGTGACAAGAATCCATCTTATCATCTTGATCACTGCCATCTCCCTCACTAGCAGGTGGCCTTATCTTTGTTCTATGAGGTCATCACAGTGCCTGATGGATGATTGATGCTGGGAGCCCCTCTGCCACCACAGTTCCCCTCAAGGGCCCATCTGGCTGCTTCTGCTTGAATGCTCCCACTAATGGGGGGTTCACTTCCTCTCAAAGCATTCTCTCTGAATCTCTGTCCAATTTACCTCCGTTTTCCCTACCTCCTCATATTCCTGTTCATTGGGGTTTTTTAAAATCCCTTTACCTCTCTTCTTTTCTCCTTGGGCTGATGTACCCAGTGGATCCAGATGTCCCCCACTCATCCTTTCCCCAGCCCCTCTCTGTCCCCACTCCCGAGATTCCCTCCCCTGCCACTGGCACCTGGACACCCAAACTGCTCCGCCGAAACGGGCTGGGGCGGCGGCCGGAAGTTCTGGTACCACTCCCCGGACGAGGTGCTGGAGCTGTCGTCAGCCGAGGGCCCTGACGGAGGCAGACACAGTCACCCTCTGCCTGGAGACAGTTGGCGCACAAACTGCCAGAGCTGGGAGGCCCTCGAGACCCCATGGAGTCAAGTCTGTAGCTTGATGAATGAGGAAATGAAGGCCCAGAGAGGGCAAGAGACTTGTCCAAGGTCACACAGCAAGTGGCTGCGGAGCTGGGACTAGAATCTTGAGCTCAGCCTGGTTCAGGGCTCTTAGCTTTACCATTTCTCCAGCCAGGTTGGCTGCCGGGCAGGCACAGAGTCCCCCTGGCTCAGCTTACCTGAAAAAGTTCCCTGGGAGCCAGCCAGCTCCAAGCTCTGGGGCTGCTCCTGGAGGGGGCTCCTCTCTGAGGAGAAGCCCTGGGGGTTCCAGGGCGGGAGCCTGCTGCTGGGGCTATTGCAGTAGCCCTCCCCCGACGATGTGCTGGACCCACTGTCACTCCTCACGGGCTGCTGAGGGCGCAGGGAGGGGGCATCTGCAACGCAGGGTCCAGGGTTGGCAGGTGGGACCTGGGAGGCAGGCACCTCTTCAAGTCCCAGGCGAGCAACGAAGAAGGCTTTAGATTATTAGATTTGGCAGAGGACGGAGGGCCACCTGGACTGTTCAGGTCAGCGAGGACCTGTCGAGGGAGCTGCAGGAGCTGCCCATGGTGCGCTCCGCTGCTTCGTCTGGAGGCAGAGCCAGCATCGCCCGCACCGGGCCCTGCCTCAGTCCCACTCACCTTCCTCCAAGGCGGGCATCCGGAACCTGCTCTGCTGGACCTCCTCGTCGGTGACTCGGTGTCGCTGGGAATCTGCGCAGACACGGTGGTGAGGAGGCGAGGAGGCTCCACAGCCTTGTCCCGGGAGCCCGGAGGAGGGCGCCCCCGAGGCTGCTCGGGCGGGAGGACAACCCCAGGGGCCCAGACAGGCTTAGCCTTCCCCACCAGACCTCAGGCTTAGGTCTCAGTCCAGGAAGACCCCAAACCTCAGTCTGAAACCAGTAGGGGCGCAGGCTGCTTCTGGCCAGAAACCCTGCGCCCTTTGTCCCCAGCTGCCCCTCCCTCCACGTAAGGAAATATCAGGTCCTGGGTTCTCTCCTTGTGTGGCGTTGCCCCTTCGAGGAGCCAGCCCTGAGCATAAGCTGGAGGGTCGGGAATCTTTCTGCCACACCTCCTGGGGCACCTTTGTTTCAGAACTGAGGAGATGCAGACTCGGGATTTTGCAGGCTCCAGTGTCCGGGGGCTTGGAGTCAGCTCTTTTGAGCCTGGAAGCACTGACTCCTGGTGTCAGAGTCTCGGGATGTGGGAATCTAAGTCTTTCGCCTTCCATGCCTGGGCTCAGGATCTCAGGTCGTAAGGACACCTCATCCCCGGGGCCCCCAAACGCCAGTGCAGGGACCCAAAGTGGAGCCATTTGCATCCCCACCCCAGAGGCCCTGGTCCAGCAGGTGCAGCAGAGATGGCTGGCTGTTCCAACATCTCTCCCCTGTAGTAGGGGACCCTTCGGCCTTTGTCTGGACACACAGTGGCCCAGGACAGAGGCTTCATCTCCCTGCCTCTCTTGCAGCCGGTGGGTTTAAGTTCCAGCTGCAGAGTCCCGAGTGGGAGCCACGAGGGCAACTCTGGCCTTAAGCGTAGGGCATGCCCCACCTTCCCTCCCCCTTCCTGCTGGCTGGGACGTGGACCCGGCGGTGAGCCATTCCGAACCACGTGGACAAGGGCAACATCTTTGGGACGGCAGAGTGGCGAGAGAGAAGGATCTTGGGCCCTGGCCAATGTCTCAGGACACTGTCATTTGGGGGTCTCTGTCCCACTCCAACTAACTGTCCTCCTAACTTTTGCAGTAGGTGTGGGGTGGGGCTCAGGAGTTTGTGACAAGCTCCCAAGGGACTCCACAACAGGCACGGGGTTCTCTGCTCTCATTCAAACTCCCGGCTTTCGTGGGCCCTGCCACCCCCGCAGGCAGAGAGGAGAGCTGAGGAAGCCAGACAGGAGGTGGAGCTGGGGTCCCAGTGGAGGCGGGGAGAGGGGGAGGGGCACAGACCGCGCATGGGAGTGTGCGGGAAGCCATCTGGACTGTGTCTGTCCCCCAGACTCCCTCGTATCTTACACAGACACAGCCACCTTTGGGTGAGTGTCCAAAACAGGTCTTAAGACCCTGCACGGCCAGAGACGAAGGTGGGAGGGAAGAAGGTCCAGAGTGGGTATGCCTGTAGGCACGGAGATGCCAGGTCAGAGAGCTGAAAACGTCCGTGTGGGCCCTTTATAGTCAGCACAGGGGGCGGCAAGGGTACTTCCACCCTCGTTGTGTGGGGGTCATCAGGTGGGACCTGCTGAGGGTCCCCAGGCAGCTGGGCCCTCTCCCTGGCTCAGGCAACAGGGCCTCCAGGCGCCCGGGCCCAGGCACTCACTGTAGAAGGTGGTCAGGGCCACGGGAGGCTGGGCGCTGAAGTCATAGTGCTCGTAGTCAGAGTCGGAGCTGGAGTCCGGGTCTGCGGGGGTTGGGGCCTGGTTCTGGACGGGCAGCTTGGGAACTGGGGAGAGAACAGAGTGGGCGGGGGAGTGGCAGAGTGGTGGGCAGAGGGTGCAAGGAGAGGTGACCCATCTGTCCAAGACTCCCAGCCTGGATTTTCCCAGCACTTCCCGCCTATTTCAAACAGGAAACCAAGCAACATTCCTTCTGTGACAAACACTTCGCAGTCACGTACACGCCAGGCGGCTGTTCTAATGTGTACAAATATCATCTCGTTTAATTCTCATAACCACTTTGGGAGGGAGGGACGGCGGTGTCCCCACTTTATAGCGAGGAAACTGGGGCTCTCCCTTGCCCAGAGAAGCAGGCAGAGTGGCTCTCAGCCTCCAGGCCGTCCTGTGCAGTGGGCGGCTGCTCGGTGCCTGGCCTGGTTCTGGGCTCTGTTATTCACATTCTCTCCTCAGATATGTGGATACTGCAGAGAATGGTAATAATGTTTGGCTGAGTTTTGCACTGGTTTTCAAGGACAGGAGAGTTAACACACTCACAGTGCAATGTGATTACACTCCAACTCCCTTAGGAGAGTTTCAAGAGGTATAAATCCCTATGTCATAAAACATGGATGCGTGATCTATTTTCTTTTTCATTCAGAAAGCATGAAATAAAATCGTGTTCCAGGAAAATCTTGACAGGGCTCTGCAGGGAGGCTGACTGAGCAAGCCCTGGAAAGAGGCATCAGTACCACAACCGACTAGCCAATTAGCAGAGTGGAGATTTCCAATGACAGCCCAGTCCCAAATGCCCCAGGGCCGTGTCTGTCAAAATTCGAACGCCTAGGGTCCCAGAATGACGGCATTGGAAGCTCACCTGACCATCAGAGTGAGACTTGATCCACTCAAGGTCTCACAGCCCTAGTGGGCTGGAGACCAGGTGTCATCCCGGTGAGGGCACTGCTTTGACCTTAATAGTGGGGACCCTCCAGAAGGGACACCCTTCCTGTCATGTCCAGCCCTCCCCTCCCCCAGGGTGGCTGACATCCTACCTTCTTCTTTGGGGATGGTGATGGGGACCTCTTGATAGCTATTGACCCCTGCTGGGGTGGTGGTGGGTAGGTGTTGGTGGTTCACCACAGCAGGGAGGGCTGAGGGAGGGGAGGCAGAGATTCTACAAGTTATTTTTTGGCCCCTTGCGGTCTGCCTGGTTCTGTTCTCATCGAGACACCTCCCTCCTCACCCACCCGCCCAAATATACACACACACACGCACACATAGTCTGACCCCCCGTGGGACCCACATTGGTCCACTTCTCCTGGGTATGCTGGGAGAATCCTTCCCCTCAGGAGGTGCTCCCGGGTCCAGGGTTGGGTGGCCATGGCTGAGTCACTGCTACTCCTGATGGGGCCCCCCAAGCTCACATCCCCCTGGGAGGGTTGCACCTCGGGCCGGCTTCTTCCCATCCCTGGGCCTTCCCTATGGCTCCCAGAATTCTGCACTTACCATATTTTCCTTTAACTTTCAAGAGGATGATGGCGATGGTGATGAGTGAACCAAGGAACAGAATTCCCAGAATGATAGAGGTGATGAGGAGGATCAGCTCCTGAGACTTCCAGTCCTCCATTTTCACTGCCACAGAAGGTTCTAGAAGCAAGAACCCCCAAATCAGGGAGGAAGAAGAATGGACACTGACTTCTCCTCGCCCTTCTTCTCGCCTCTCCATCCAGTCTGCAGCTGAGCTGCTTTTTCTTTGGACCTAGCCTCCTCTTCCCTTAAAATGTTTTTTTCTCATCTACTCTTAGGTACCTTGAACATAGTAGGTGCTCAAGAAATACATCCTGAATGAATAACTGACCGAGTGAAGCTTTCTCCTGGCCCCCAGCCCACAGGGATCTCTCTCTGCTCAACCACAACTGAGTACCTACGGCGTGACGACGGCAGCACAGGCCAGTCACGGTCTCTGTCTGGCGGGGACTTCAGTAACTGGGCTCAACCCCGTGCAGTGCTGCGATGGAGCTGTGGGCGGGGACCTGGGGGCATGAGGCTCTGCCAGGGCCACCTGACTCTCTATGGAGAAGACAAAGGTGGCCTTCCCAGAGAAGCCACCCCTGGTAGTGAACATGCCAGGGGCTCCGGGCCTGGACTGAATAATCACAAGAATGACATTGCCCAGGCAGTGCCTGCTGTGTCCCAATCCCTGTTCTAAGTGCTTTATGAAAACTTATTTTTTGGAGACTCCCAGCAACACTAGGAGAGGTGCTATGGCTTCCAATCCCACTGTATAGTCAAGGCGACTGAGGTTCAGAGAGGTTAAGGACTGCCTAATATCGCGCAGCTAGCAAGAGGCACAGCTAGGATTCCAGCCCCCAGAGTCTGCCCTGAAGCCAGCCAAGCTACACACAGCTGGCAGATGTACCAAGTGTGGGTCTGGGATTCAGAACCCTGGATGCAAATTCCAGCCAACACTGGCTAGCTGTCGCTTCACCTCTGAGCTGGACCTCCTCCCCCTGTGTAAGGGTTATCATTAGACCTCCCCAGGAGGCTGCTGGGAAGATTCGAGGGTTGGGAAGTAATGACCCTGAGTGCTGGGCCAGTGCCTGGGACAAGGTAAACACACTGGCTGTCACCCTCAGCGTCCTCGCCCTGTCACACCAACGCAGCTCTCCAGCTCTATCCTCCTGCCTTACAGGAGGTCACAGAAGAGTGGGAAGTAGACTCCTGTCCACAGGTACCAGGATTTAGGGAGTGGTGGAGCTGACACGGGAGGAGGGTGGGGAGGGGAGAGGGCCACAAGGCACCAAGGAAGCCTGGGGGAGGCAAGTCCAGTGTCTGGCGGTGGGCGACGGGGGGCAGGGGCGCACCACCTGGCCCCACCCAGGCAGATGCACACACACCCACACACAAATGCACACGCACACCTGGGCCTTGGGGACACTGCAAACCCAGCGAGACTCACCTACAGTGACTGGCTGCATACTCGCGGGAACTTCAGGGGTGGACAGGTTGAGCAACCTCTGGGAACCTGTCAGGAAGCACATGTCATTCAGCTGCACACACAGCACCTACTATGTGCCAGTGCTCATGCCAGGAATTGAACATGACAGAGAGGTGACCTAGAATGGGGGGCACAGTCCCAGGAGGGCACATGGCTGAAGAAACCTGTCTTTCCCATCCCCCCTCCCCCCAACAAGGAGGAACAGCGTGGATTAAATGCTGGGGAGGTCCTTGGCTTAGAATGTGGAGCCAATAAAAGAATAATCGCTAAGCCCTGGCTGGTGTAGCTCAGTGGATTGAGCGCGGGCCTGCGAACCACACGATAGGGTTCGATTCCCAGTCAGGGCATGTGCCTGGGTTGCAGGCCAGTTCCCAGCAGGGGACACAGGAGAGGCAAGCATACATTGATATTTCTCTCCTTCTCTCCTTCCTTTCCTCTCTAAAGATAAAGAAATAAAATCTTTTAAAAAAAGAATAATCTCTTCCTTCCATAGAATCTGCTACAGACCACAATTCCCTTTTCCACTTGGTCGGGTTTGTTCTCCAGGTGGCCTCAGGAGGTGCGAAGCTGGCGCCCTCAGTAGTAGCATAAGCACGTGACAGGTACGGGATGGCAAACCCCAAGGTCCCATGGATCTGCTCTCTGATTTCCCAGCTACCCTGGGAGTGGCTATATCGGCATCCACATGGTCCCGAAACGGAGGCCTTCTGGCTGGGAAATGGTGGCCCTGGACCCCGGGGCCCGGCATCGGACCTCCCCAGACACAGCTCGGGGCTAATGCTCTTGCGTTTTCATACCTTAACACCTCTGAAATCGTCACACCTAACGACAGGCCAAGAGTTTATTTTGGCAGCATTTTTGTCCATCAACGCACATAAAATAATAGTGGAGTGGAGTATCGGTGCCGTCTCAGACTTGTTAAAGTACGGTGGAAACCAGTTCACGGAGGGGGTGTGGGGCTTCACCAGAGTAAGACACACCGAGGACTCGGCCTCATCCGCTACGTGATGGGGAGTCCAGACACTGCCACTGATGTTATTATTAGTGCCTCCTAATGTGTTCTTACTGTGGTCACCAGCCCTGGGACAGCAAGTTGGTTGCTCCCCCCGAGCCAACCACGGAGACCACTGATTAACTTAGAATAATGCCATAGTAAGTATTTGATCCCGAGGCCAAGCCAAGGATTTGTGGAAAAAGCACCCTGACCAATTAGCAATGTCCTCCTGGGCATGCTGGGGACCGTGGCCCCTCTAATGCCAGCCTTTGTGATTTTTGATCTGGTCTACGCTGTGTTCCCTGGGCTGCAAATTCTTAGGCTGTGGATTCAGGTGGGATTCCTGGTCTATATCTGAGGTGAGGGTGCGGCGGGGGGGGGGGGGGAGGGGAGGGGAGGAGGGATACCTGAGCAGAGGACCCTGGCTGCCCTCGACTGTATGCAGACGTTGGAGTTGTTGAACAGCCAGAAACAATCAGAGAGGGTGCTCTCGTTTCCCGTGCAGGAGTAATACATCCTGCCCGACAGGGCGTGGGGCAGCCCCTGGGGCTGTTCGACCTCGGTCCCGCAGCCCAAGGCTCGGCAGAGCACGCGGGCCTCTGATGAGTACCACTCGCTGTCACACACTGTGCTCCAGACCCCGCGGAAGTGCACCTCCACCTGCCCCTCGCAGTGGTCAGCGCCTCCGGTCAGGCGCCAGGATTGGTGCTCTGCAGGGGACGGGGTGGGCAGCGTCAGGCCAGGACCTTTGGGCCCAAATTCCCACCAGCCCACGCCCACGAATGCAAACACCCTGCAGCCCGTAGGTCTCCAGATCTGGGTGCTCCCCACCCCAGGATTCGCCTCCCCCGCCGATTACTCAGGCTTCCGTGCCCTGCATCCCTCTTCCCCCACATGTGGTGCGTGGACCAGCAGCGTCAGCGTCGCCTGGAATCTGGTTAGAGATGCAGAATCTCGAGTCCTGTCCCAGACCTACTGAATCAGAATCTACATTTCACAAGACCCCCACCCGACTCCTATGCCTATCACAGAGGAGTGCTGGCTGGACCAGACGGCCTCACCTGGGCTGCCCACAGCCTGCTCGGGCCTCCCTGCCTCCAGCGCCTCACCCTGCTCTGAATCAGGTGACCAACTCCCGCTCAGGAAGAACTCACCCTAATGCCACCCCTTCCAGAAGGTGGGCGGGTTTATCCCTCTAGCTCTGGATTGCCTGCAGCCTAAATAGCACCTGGCTTCCATCCTCAGGACTTTTACCATTTGCTCCCTAGGGGTATGTTTGTCTGGGTCTCACCTTCCCTCCTGAATGGTGGCCACGAAAGGACAGGGACCATTGTCCTGCACTAACTCCGGGCCCGGTGCCCAGGAGGCTTGCAGCAAGTGCTGGTGGAGGATGGGGGTTCAGAAACGGTGCCCACTGACCTGAGCACACCACGCCAGCGTCCTCCTTGTGGCCACAGTAGCCATCTCCAGGCAGCCCTGGACAGTCCCACAGGTACGTCTCGTTCCCCAAGCAGTTCACCTGGTCCCGGTGGATGGCTCCTTGGCCAGGGGCAAAGTGCAAGCCCGGCAGGGCCTGGATGGCCCAGCCACAGCTCAGTTGCTTGCACACCACGTCGGCATCCTTCAGGTCCCATGTGTCGTCGCACAGAGAACCCCACCGGCCATGCTCCAGCATCTCCACGCGGCCGGCACATGGGCTGCCACCCTCCACCAACCGCAGTGCTCGATTCTCTGGGGGTGGGAGGGCAAGGGATTTGTGGATGGGGGTGGGAAGAGGGCCGGGAAGGGAGGCGATGGTAGGGACTGGGCCGGATAGTTGTGGGTGGGGCTGTGGACCCAGTGAGAGGGGCTGTAACCCTGTGGGCAGGACAGGGGAACCCTGCAGGGCTGGGACTTGCTGAGCAGAGGTAGGAGCCCGTGGGAAGGGCTCATAACCTGGTGCAAACTCATGGGTGGGGCCAGACACTTGTGGGCGGGGCCTGAAAAGTGAGGCCTTGGTGCTGGGGAGCTGCTGTGCTAAGGGGCCCTGGGAACTTGTCATATTTATGTACATTGCAGGTAGGGGTGGAGCTAAAGGAGACAGAAGTCCAGAGCAGGTTGAAGGAAGGCACCAGCAAGTAAAGCCTACGACTCTGTCAGGATTGGGGACCTAAGGGGTCAGGTTGGGGACTAAGTGGGCCAGTTGGGAGATGTAGCAGGGGAAAGATCCTCGGGCCAGATATGAGGAAATATCAGAGCTGGAAATGATATGAAGGGGACCAGTCGTGTTTGCGTGGTGGGTGCGGGGAGAAGTCCCAGGGAGGAGGCTAGGGTCCAGTGCCTAGGGCTGGGGACAAGAGTGAGGGGCATTGGCTGAAGGCCAGTAGGGAATAGGTGCTCTCTCCCCCTTCCCGGGCAGGGGCTCAGCTGGCGGGCATGGGGCAGGCCGCTCTACCTGTACAGGTGACCTGGGCTGGCCTCCTGCTGATGCATTCCTGCTCCACCACCTTGCAGAATTGCCAGTCAGTGCTTCTGCACAGGACTGCAGGTGCCAGGGCCTGAGTGGTGTTTGGGAGTCCGCTGGCGTTCCCCGTGGCCCAGTCCGGTTCCGATGACAGCGGAGCTGGTGAGACTGGCTCCCATTCCACCCCTCCGCAGCCCAGCACCTGGCACACGGCCTCCGCGGCGACAAGGCCCCAGGACTTCCAGCACAAGGGCTCCCAGGACTGTCCTAGCTGAACCTCCACGGTCCCGCTGCAGCGGCTGCTCCCGTTCACCAGGCGGACCCTGGGCCACTCCCCTGGAAACACCAGACACCAGCTGAGGCCTGGGCAGACTCAGATTCTGACCACCCAGGAATAGGTGGGGGCAGGCGACTGCCAGAGGCCCTACCACGGACCTGCTAAGTGACTTTGTACAATTCCCTACCTCACTCTGGGCCTCAGCCTTCCAGTCTGCAAAATGGGGCTGGGAGAGGTCATCCCCAAGCCGCCTCTGACACCTGACCCTCTGGCTCTCCTGGGAGTCAGGAAGAGGGGCTGAGGGTGACCCTGAAGGCTAGGATGAACCAGGCCTGGGGCAACAGAGAACCAGGGGTCAGGCCCCGCAAACCCTCCCTTGCCCCTGTCTCAAGAGCACCCTTGTGTGAAGGAAGGGCAGAGTTCTGGGCTCAGGGGCCCCCCTGGTATTGCGAGCGCCACCCAGGCCTCTCTGCTGCTCCCAGGGAGTGCCACAGTGACCCCAGAACCCTGGGGGACAGACAGACGTGGGGTTGGTGAGGGGGTGGCAGGTGTGTGGTGTGTGTGATGGCTCTCCCCTGCCCCAGAGCTCTTCCTTGGGGGGCCCACCTGCCCATGTTTGCCCAGGATTGCACCCCCAGTGTCCGTGTGCAGCTTTGCACGGAGTAGGCCCTTTATAAATACCTGTCGAGTTAATCTAAGGCCTGCCTGGTGGAACCCCCAACCTTCACCGAGGATCCTTTAGGTCGTTCTCAGCAGACCCCTTTGAAATGCGCACTGCGCACCCTGTCTCGTGTACGTGACTTTTTATCAGTGGCCTCCCGAAGATGGTAGTTCTAAGGCCTCCAAGGGAATCTACTGTGCACCTGCAGACACCGGTTCAAGAAGCAGAGGTGCTGTCTGAAGTTCGGGAGCCTCCCTGGCGCCCTAAAAGTCCATTTCCCCTTTCAGTCACCCCAGAACGCCACCTGCTTGGTCTCAGAAAGCTGACCATGGGTCCCAGCGAGAGAATTTCCTCACCTGGCTCCGTGGGCCGGCTCTCTGCTCCGCTGGTGTTGCGCTGGCCGGACGGGGCTGGAGACGGGTGACCTGAAATCAACGAGCAGCAGCCATGGTGAGTGAGTGGACTCAGGCGTGGAGGGCACAGCGGTGCCTCGAAGGGCAGGGGGTGCTCTCTGGAACCTGCCGCAGCTGTATGGGGCCTTTGGAAAAGCACGTGGCCCTGGACCTCGGTCCCTTTGCCTCCCTTCAGGGGAGGGAGGTTCTCAGTCGTCAGAATTGCAGCATTCGCAGCAGAGCAGAGAGGAAGGACCAGGCTTTGGGGCCAGACCCACTCGCTGGCTGAGTGGCCATGGATGGCCCGGTCACTTTCTCTGCCAGAGTCCCCCCAACTCGTTGGCAAGGCACTTTGGAAAATATTGTGGGCGTAAAGGAGTTAGTATCTGTAAAATATCTGATGTACAAAGGAATCTTGAAAATGGAGTTATTTTTAGTAAAACCTTTTTTGTCTAGAAAATTTGGAGATGCATACCAGACTTTCGGGTAACTGGCGCCTCCTGAGCTGTGATCCACTGGGACTGCAAGGGGGGCTTTCAGACCCTGAGAAATTAACGTCTGTGGAGGACTGATTATGTCAGGTGTTTGCATACGTGATGTCCACTTGGCCTTGGGAGGACAGCCTGTTTGGTCTAAATCAGCATCTTCCTGGGCCCTTTGGCTTCCGTGTGGCCCAGCCAATGGGGAGCCCCAGCAGGGACAGGAGGGGGGGGGGACTGGCATTTATTTCCCCGGCTCCCTCTCAGGAAGATTCTTCCGGCAGGTTAGGTCCTTCTATTGGTCCTCTCAAGGTAGCCAGTCACCTATCCTTGACTCTCTCCTCCCATGTCTCACTGGCCGCTCCCTGGTCTTGTGTCCTTGGACCAGGGCCGTAACAGCTCAGCTGCCCTGAGTTCCTTTTACTGCATCATCCTTTGTAAAAGGGCTTTTGTAAATAAGCCCCCTTCAAACTTCTATTTTGAGTGTGCCATCTGTTTCCTGTTAGGACCCTGAGTCATACCTGGCCCAAGGCCACCAGCTAGCAAGTGGCAGACCCAGGCTTTGACCTGTCCCCAAGGAATGGGCTCTGTGCTGGGCGGGGGCGGTCCAGTCTGCAGAAGCACCAAGGGAGAGCTGTAGCAGGGACTATTGTGCTCACAAAAGAACACCTCCCTCTTTCCGGGTCTCTTGTGCTCATGCTGGAGCCATTGAAGCCTAGGCAGGTGGACGTGTGTCCACTGAGGGGACAGGGTGGGTAAGAGGCAACGAGCCTCCTCTGGCTCTATCTCCTCTGGCATGGCCATATTTGAGGTCCTGGGTTCCAGTTGCCGCTACAAGATGAAGGGGATGTTGACCCAACTGGAATTTTGTGTGAGTCAGAAGTGAACCTTTACTGTGTTGAGTCATGAAGATTGGGGGTGTATTTGTTACCACAACCTGACCTGGCCTGGCCTGACGGATACAGGGCTGCAGACATGGGCACGGCTGCTACACGTTCTCAGCCTCACCTAAGAAGATTCCATGGACTCACACGCTCAGATGAGCGTGCATGCGTGCGCACACACACCCCTTGGGACAGAGCTCTCCCACAAGCACCTGTCTGGGCCACTCTGTCACTCAGACAGAAGGTAATTGGGCCTTTAATTGCTTGTCCTCACCAACTCCCAGCTTGGCTGCCCAGCCTGACCCCTGAAAGAGAAATGACTCAGAATTCAGAGCACGAACTCCATGACTAATGAAATATTCAGGACCAGGATTCAGATGCCCTCAAGTTAGGATTTTGGAATCCCGGTTCCCATGGCAACCGTCCAGTGCTCCAGTGTGGTTTTCACTGTTTCCACATATTTCCATGTGTGCTGGGGAGATGGGGGATTGAGGCACTGGCTGCAGTGCATACGTGGGTATGGTTGTGATCGTGGGTACCACTGTATATGGGTACATCTACGTGTGGAACCATGTGTTTGTGTGTGACTGTGTGTGTTCGTGGAGGGCTCAAGTTCAGTTCTGTATCATCTGTTTGGGTCTGGGAAGCCACTTTGTCATGCAGAAAGGCACACAGGTCTTTTACTAGACCAGAGAACCCTGGAGGGCAGGGCCCAGGGCCAAGTCAGCCCTGTGCCCCCAGGGTGCCCAATACAGGGTTTGTTGATTGACTGACTGACTAAGAATGAGAAGGAGCTGCCAGCTCCAAGGACAACTGTCACCAAAATAGTTAAAAAGTACTTTAGATAAGTTAACCAATTTAATTTTCACAGCAAGCTCGAATAGTGGGGAAACAGAGGAACAAACAAGTTTAATAATTTGCCCAGGATGACATTGCTAGAAATTGACAGAGCTGGGGTTCGAACCCAGGCTGTCTGGTTCCAGAGCCCGCACTCTTCACGGCTCTGCTCCACTGAGTTGAAACTCAACATCCTGCTTTCTGTTTCAGCGACAGTGTCAAGGGTGTGGGGCAGAGAGCGCTGACAACCAGGTGGTCTTCCTAACTCCCTCCAGCTTCACAGGGCTGGGCCAGCCCTGAACTTACGAATGACAGCCCAGGCCCCAGTGGTGGTGATACAAGTCAGCAGCAAGCCACAGGGACTCAGCTCCGAAGGCCTGCTGTAGCTGCCTGAGCCAAGGCCGCGCACCATTGGCAAAGGAAGATGGTGGCAAAGGCTTTGCGAGTCCCTGCCCCAGAGGGCTTCAGCCACTTGGTCAGAGCAGCCCAGCCTCTTTAACTGTCCTTTGTCACCAGGTCACACGACAGAGGATGTTCAGCGGAAGGACATCTTCCCTGCAAGCTCAGATTGTATTCCCTCCTCTTCACCACCACACCCAAGGGGGAGTGAAGGACAATTCATAATCTCCACTGAAAGGGAGCCCAAAGATAATGCAACACCCCGGCCTTGGGGTGTGCTTGCTTTCTGAGACCCCTCGTTTCCCGCCCTGGTGCTCAGGAATGTGAGGGCGTGTGACTGACAGTACCCTGAAAGCTGAGAAATGAGTGTATTACTGCCTGCATTCAATCCCATGAACATTTGCTGAACCTTTACCAGGTGCTGGGCTTGGAGCAGGAATTAGGGAGATAAGGGTAAGTGGGAGGGTCCAGAAGTAGGAGAGCCCACCACCTTCCCAGGGCACCAGTGCATCTGCGTGGCTGCTGCCACCCCAGGAAACTCTGTCCTCATGTCTTAGAATGGAGGCCTGGGGAAAGACAGCACAGCGGTCCACAGTGCTGTGTGACCTTCACAAGGTCACCGGGCCCGACTAGACTTTGTTTTAAGCCTGGCACTGGGCATAACACGTGGCCACAGCAGGTCGCCTTGAGGGGTGCATGGATACTGCCTATGAAATGCTTAGGATGTGGTACACGGTAGCTGGCATCCTTGTCCCATAGGCTGAGGCTTTGACCTGCTTTCTCCTGTCAAGTCCCGAGTGGACACGAGGGGCCAGCTGGCCATTGACTGCGCAGTCGACTCCAGATCAACGCAGGAGTTAGGGGTACAACCCCCAGTGCAATAAAAAATTTGCATATAAATTTTGACTCCCCCAAGTGACTCATAACTTACTGTCAACCAGAAATCTTACGGGTAACATAAGGAGCTAATTAACACATGTTTTGTATATGCATTATATATTGGATTCTTACAGTGAAGTCCACGTGTAAGTGGACCCATGCAGTTCAAACCCATGTTATTCAAGGCTCAGTTGCATAGACATTCCACCCTAAGCGAAAGACGGCCCTGAGAAACCCTCAGTTCTCTGCTCAGCAAAGGCTGCTCCCCAAAGGCTGCATTCTTCATTCTACTCATCCCTTCCCATCTTGCTTATGAACCTTAGCCGAGCTGTCCCTCCCTTACAGCCTGCTCTCCCTCCCTGGCTCTCCATTGTATCCAGTGGTCCAGGACACGAGAGGCAGACCGCAGTTGCCATGGTAACAGAAGTTCCTCTCAAAGCAAAGGCTCCTGTGGTACTGGTTCCGAGGCTTTCTCAGGTTCAAGTGCCAAGTTATTCCTTCTTTGCAGTTACCAGATGGTAGGATGACACACCCCAGGCTCAGAATAAAAATCCCGTGGGACACCGGAAAGGAGGTGGCTCCCAGAGCCAGTAGGCCAGAGACACTGGCCCCATCTTCCTGACCCCTCGTAAGAATTCAGACCACTGAGTGCCAGAGGTGGATGTCCCGGACCCTCCTCCCTGATTCCAGTTCAGTAAGGTCTTGGACGGGGCTCTTGAATCTGGTTTGGGTAGAACCATCTGCCAGGGCTTGGGCAGCGGACAGAGCATTGGATTGGAGCGGAACAAGCCTGGGATCGAAACCCAGCTTCCCCCTTACTAACGGGGCCTTTGGCGAATCCCTTCATCCGCATGACTTGCCTCCCTCACCTCACAGGTGCAAAAACGTCTCAGGACCCAAGTCAGATGAGGGGACAGACCCAGCACCTATCTGGCAGTCGGTGCCCTACAAGATCTTGTTGGTTCAGAGGAGAAGCTGGGAGACACTGGGGTTATTCAGCCTGACTCTCATAGCCACCTGTGTCATTAGCAGCTGGAGGCTGGCAGCGGCCCCTGGCTATATGGTCCACTGGACCCAGGAGTTCAAGTTCAGGAAGTAAAGTTCGAGAGGAGGTAGCATCTGAATGCCTACTGCATACCCCTCCTTTATACACACAGCACAGGCTCTCTCACTCATCTCCGCAAGGGCCTCAGGAAGTCTGTTTTCCAGGTGAGAAAAACTGAAGCTCAGAGGGATGAAATGACTTGCCTGAGGTCACAGTTGCTAGGAGGTGAAAATCAGAATACGACTCTAGGTCTCTAAGTCCAGGCACCCTTTCTTCTCCCTAGGCCTCACGACTGTCTCATACTCCCCCTCACAATTGACATCCAAGGTGCTTCCAAGGTGGTGGACACAGATGGACTCAGAGTGGATGGTGATCAGGAATAAGTGTTATCCTGTGGTCAGAACTAGATGCCCCGGGGGAAATAGAGGTGAGAGGGGTTAACTCTGACTCCAAAGAGCAGAAGACAAGTGGGAGGGGTCATAGCAGGTGAGCAGGGGTTCTCAGGGATGAGAAAGCAAAGAGAGGCAATAGATAGCCAGCCTTGGTCCTGCAGGCTTGCAGCTGTAACCTGCACCTTTCCAGGGGGTGAATGGACTGGGAGTTGAGGTCATGTAGGGCCATGCAACCCACCACTCTCTCTGGACACCCTCCCCTTCCTCTCTGCCATTGGCCTGGAATTGTGGGGCTTCCCTGTCCTTCTTTGCAAAGGCACATGAACCCTGATGGACGTACTGGGAGGACACTGTTGCCTTCTCAGCCCCCGAAGCACAGTGATGGATAAGAGCTCTGACCAGTGCCTTTCCCCACAGTACCAAGTGTGTAGGGCTCCCACCCGCGCCACCAGACACCTGGCTGGGTGTTCAGTCAATCCCAAAGTGTGATGGACCCTCCGGAGGTTTCCAAGAGGATGGAGGTGGGCCTCCCATCCTCCCACTCCATTCTTCTGGCAGTGACTTTGTTTCCAAACTGCCAAGTCCTGGGGAGCAGAGAAGCTGAGAAGCCACCGTTGTAGGGCCGGGGACAGCCTGGCAGAGTTGGGAGTGCGTGGGCTTTGGAGTCAGACTGATGTGGGTTCAAATCCCATCTCTTCCTCTTAACATGAGGATCTGGATTTCTTAACCTCTGAGCCCCTGTGACTTTTGTTCACATAAATGGTGATGCTAATCTCACCGTTCTGGGGCTCCCAGAAGATTGGAGGGGGAAATGGGCACCACAGGGCTTGACCCTCAACTGCCACTGTGGGGACACTGCTGCACCGTCCCTTACTGAAATTCTGAAACCCCAGTCCCCTCAAACTCGAAGTGTTCTCATAACTGCGTTGGTGGCAAGACCTGGCCAGGACTGGCACAAGGCTGCTCATAGTCATTCTTTATTTTGCGTGATGTGAAAATCATACATTTCACTGCAGAAAAGTTAATATATCTGATTCCAGTGGCTGGTCAGGCTCCTGCTGACACGTTACGTCATGGACAATATAGGCTCCACGCCAGTTTTCGAAAACCTAAACGGTTTGGATTGGGCATTGCTCCTGGCCCCTCGGACCCCGGAAAGAGATGGAGGACCTGGAGTGGTTTCCCACTTCCCCCCCAAAGCAGTAGCTGTGCGGGCAGTTTGCGAAATTTCAGGCCAGAAAAGCTGCCCTGACTTCCCCTTCCTCTTTCCTTCTCCTTCCCTAATGGAAACACATCTCAGCAAAGAATCTCTTTTATAAGGAAGGAAAAGGCGAACAGAAGAAAAATGGGCAAGGGGCAGGAAGAGGCTCTTTACTGCAAAGGAAAGGCTAAGCATCCAGCCTCCCAGTGACCAGAGAAATGCAAAGTGAGGCCATAGGGAGATACCGCCTCACCTCACTCGATCGTCCACCATTAAGGAGTGTGGTAAGGGGAGGAGTGGTGACGGAAGGAGACTGACTCGGGGTGAACGCCCAATGCAGTGTATGGACGATGTGTCACGGAGTCGTGCTCCTGAAACCTGTATCATTTCATTCGCCAATCTCAGCCCCAATAAACTCAATTTAAAAAATTCAAAAAAACAAAATAAAAATAAATTTAGCTTGTTCCATGTTTCTGGTTCTATTTTGCTTGTTAGTTTATTTTTTTCATTAGATTATTCTTATACGTGAGATCATATGGTATCTGTCTTTCACCACCTGGCTTACTTTACTTATAATATTCTCCAGTTCCACCCTGGCTGGTTCGGTCCAGTGGATTGAGCACTGGACTGGGAGCCAAAGAGTCTCGGGTTTGATTCCCAGTCAGGACACATGCCTGCATTGTAAGCCAGGTCCCCAGCATGGGGTGTGCAAGAGGCAACCACACATTGATGTTTCTCTTCCTCTCTTTCTCCTTTCCTTCCTCTCTCTGGAAAATAGCTAAATAAAATCTTAAAAATATATGTTCTCCAGTTCCATCCATGCTGCAGCAAAAGGTAGGAACTCCTTCTTTCTTTCTGCTGCATAGTACTCCACTGTGTAATGTGCCAGTCTTTCAATCCGCTCCCTTGCTGATGGGCACCTAGGCTGTTTCCAGTACGTGGCTATCATAAGTAGTGCTGCTATGAACATAGGGGAGCACAGGTTCTTTGGAATTGGTGTTTGGGGATTTTTAGTGTATATTCCCAGCAGTGGAATCACTGGGTCAAAAAGCAGTTCCATGTTTGGTTCTTTGAGGAAATTCCATACTATTTTCCACAGTGTCTGCACCAATCTGCATTCCTACCAACAACGCACTAGGCCGAAGGGAATGGGGAGGAGATAATGATGGAAGGGAAGGGAAGGGACTAAAGAACATGTGTAAGTGAGCCATGGCCATGGACAACAACAGGGTGGGGATGGACTGTGGGAGTGGGGGTGGGCTGGGTGGAGGAGGGCGGGGGGCGGAAACTGGGACAACAGTAACAGAATAGCAACAGAAAAAACAAGTTTCGAAAAAGAAGTGTGGGAACGCTACGCGTTGGTGAGAATGGGGGCCAGTGGGGACTCTGCACCCTCCTGTGCGGGGGGCCACGTTGGCACAACCACCTCAGGAAACACTTCCACAGTCATGACCCAGAAACCCCGCTTCTGAGTCACACACACTCATACTCACACACACACTCACACTGCTGTAGGTTGAATTACGTCCCACATAACAGGATATGTTGCAGTTGCAGTCCTGGTTCCCAGGACCTCCGAATGCGACCTTCTTTATCGTGGTGATGTTTCTACAAGCCGAGGAGCACCAGACAATGCCAGCTAACCGCGGGAAGACGGCAGAGACGCCCAGCAGACTGTCCCTCACGGCCTCGGGAGGAGGCAACCCTGCTGCTGGCATGGGCTCCAAGTTTCGACCTCCGGACCCAGGAGATGATGCATGTCTGTGGTTCATGCACCGGGGTGCGCAGGGCTTTGTTACGGCAGACCCGGGACACGGAGTCACACGCATACCACACACACCCGCAGCAAAGGCTGCCTCTGGCGGCAGGGGCTGGGGTGGGCCCCGAGGAGAGCTTCTAGGGGACTCTGGAAGGGAGGAGGAGGCAAACCCCAAAACGGAGGAACGTGCCCCTCCTTCAATTCCAAATCGCCAGAGTCTGGGCACCTACAAGCGCTTCGTGGGACTTCGTTTCATGGCTCTGCTGACGCAGCTGGCCCCGAGACAGCCCCCACAGGCACAGATGACTAAAAATCACCCAGGAAGGTACTCAGAGAGGGCTCTGAAGTCTCTCTAGAGGTCATTGACTTACAAGTTGCCCCTATTTTTTCTCTCAGAGGCAGGAGTTGGCCTAAGGTCACAGAGGAGGTGGAACCTGGAATGGAACTCGCGTCCATGTTCCCACAGCTGTCCGGACCAATACTGATCAAAAGGAGCCTGGTGCCCACCAGCACAGCCTCCTTCGTGCTGCCGAGACTGAAGGCCCACGATGCACCAGAGACCTACACACTCCCTCCTTCGAGCTCGAAAGGCCGTGCCTCGTGAGGGTGCTGCGGGAGACTTCTTTTAATGTGGTTGTTGCAACGTTTTTACAATAAGGATGACTAATGTTTACATCATGTCTGATTTTTCAGCTGGAATCGGGTGGGAGTGATGATGAGCGGTGGTAGAATTGAGACCAGATACTACAATGACCTTGGGTAAGTCCCCGCCCAGTTTCAGGGCCCGGGTTTCTCGGTTTCTCCGTGGTTAGCTGAGTGCGTTGGGCCAGCTGGGGTCTGGCTTTGGGGGACAGGGATGGCTGATTTTAGGCGGCCGACCAGGCTGTGGCCCTCACAGCACAACCCCGCTGCCCCACTACCTCCATCCCATTCACCTTTCTGCCAGGTAGCACACAGTTTAAGATTCCAGATTAAATAGTGTGGAATCGCAGAGTAAGAAAATTGTTCTTTTTCAAATCCTTCAGTCCTTGGGTTTTCAAGACCTCTGTGGGGCTGCTCAGCCTCTAACCCCCAAACACTTTTTAACAAGGGGACGGCTGACTCAGGCCTGAACGGCAGGCTGGTTAACGACACTTTTGTTTTCAGTGTCTTATTTGTTTATAGGAATATATTCTAGTTATTGAAGTAGCATTGGCTTGAGATATATGATAGTGAGAGAAGATTCCTCAGTTTAAATAACGTACTTATGTTAACAGTGGAGTTGATTGTTGAAAAATATTTAATAAGAAGAATAACTGTGCATGTTGAGGCTAATCCGGTCCCATTCTTTTACTTCAAGCTCTCCGATGATTTCCCATTTCCTCTGAATTAATTCCAAGCCCGTAGGTGATCTGCGTTCCCGGACCGACACCTGCCACCCTCTCCGGCTCCATCCTCTCCCCCTTCCCTCTGTCAGCGCCCCAGGTGTGTCAACTTCCCCTGCCTCGGGGCCTGCACCTGCTCCTCTCTCCGCCCCAAAGACCTGCTGCTCCCAGGTCTCCGCATTCCCAGCTAATCCCATCCATCTGAGCTCTGCTCAAATGCCCTCAGAGGCCCCACCTATGTCCCCATATTAGTCACTCGCGGTTTTCCGTACTTTGCTTTTAATTTCCTTCTTGCACAGATCCCTCCCTGAAATGACACCGCTTTTAGAACGTGTTTACTTGTTGGTCTATGTTCTTATAAACTCCGTGAAGCCTGGGGCTTTGTCTCGTATCCTCAGTGTCTGAAAACCGTGCCCAGTACTTAACAGGAGCTCCACAAGTACCTGGGAAACACTGCACAGGCCGAGGGAGGACTGGCTCTGCTGGCAGAGAGGAGCCAAACCAGGTTCCAAAATCTGAGACGAGGCAAGATGGCAGCTGTTGGAGGCCCCGCCAGAGGGCAACTCACACCTCGTCAGCACCAGCCTTCCAGGCTCTGAGCCAGCTGGCTCCCACTCAGTGAACCAGCAAAGAAAGCCAGCAACTCAAGGCAGCATCTACACGTGTGTGCAAGGAACGGTGGGGTTATAACATCCCCAAGAAACTGTCGTTGAAACTGACTCAGGCCAGAGTCATCCATAATGTTTGAGAGGGGGCAATATGTTTGCATATTCTCAAAGAATCTGCCCACAGGATACATGGTAATTTAAAGGAGAAAAGAGTAATTGTATCTGGCGAACATAACTTTGATCAAGCAAGGAAATTAGACTCCCAGTGATGGGACAGACTTGTAACACAGGGTATAAACGGAGCCACTTTGAAATGGAGGCGCAGCTGCCTCCCCAGATGGACTGCCTGGTGTGTCTTCTCAAATGTTTGGAATGGGACACCTGAGCAGAGCGACCTCAGACTAGGCCAAAGCAGTGTCTCCCAAACAACCCTTTGCACAGATAACAGGCGAGCAGGCTCTGCGGCCACCCGACTGAACACAAGAAACATTCTTTGGAATTAGGATCACTGTGTGAGCTCCCTGCACCCACAGAAATCCCTTCCTTCTCGCCATGTCCCTCGCGTCCACCTCCTAAACGACGTTTGCGTTTTGTCTGCGTCAGTGCTTTCTGAGTTGCTGCTCTTTGGGGTCTCAAATAAATGCTCGTTGCCCCTCCCTTTGGCCTTTTTTTCTTGAAATTACAAGCTGACACCACGTGCCTGGTGATGCGGTGCACAAAGGACACAGCGCCGCTTCCATGCTGTTCCTGCCAGAAGGGGCAGGAGGTCAACCCCGTCAGGAGGGAGCAGCAGACAGACCCGGACGAAGGACATTTGTCTGGCTGGCCTAGGCCTTCAGAAAGGTCAATGTCAGTGGAAGAGAAAGAAAAATCTGAGAAACTGTTCCAGACAAAAGGAAAATACAAAAACACGAGAACACCATGTAGCACATTAAATGGAATTTTCTTTCGCTTTTGAACAACTGGAAAAACCCGAAAAAGACCTGCAGACTGCCCAACGGTGTGGGACCAGTGTCAATCACCTGATTTTGATCACTGCGAATGTCTTCCCTTTTTTTTAAGTTGCACTGAACCACGTAGGAAAAAGGGACGTTATATCTATAAACTACTCTCAAATGGTTCAGAAAAAATAGAAAAACAGAGAAGATGAGGAAGTGATTGTGGTAAAATGTGACCAGTTGGGAACTGAGTGAAAAGCATATGGAACAGCTTATGTATGTCAGAAATCTGTATGATTTCTTACAGCTTCTCGGTATGTCAGAAATCACGCTGAAATAAAAAGCAAAAAAGAAAAAAAAAGGCCGAGGATGGGGAGGGGTGGGAAAGCTGTTGAGACGGCGCAGACCGTGTGAGACCACATTGGACCGCGGCCCTCCCTCCGCTGCCGTCTCCCACCGAGGGGGAGCCCAGGATGCACCTGCCTGCACAGGCCCCGCCAAGCCCTCGTGGGGGTGGGCGGGGAGGAGAGGCCCTGGGCAGGGCCTGCAGACCCGCTTCTGGCTCTGCTCCATGACCCTGGGCACATCACTCCTGCTCTGCTCCTCCGTGTCCTCCTCTGGTGAACAGGAGGGTTAAACTCAGAATCTCTGTGTCTTCCAGCTCAGATACAGTTGCGGTATTTCTAGAACACTCTCTGGAGAGTGCAGCACACCCCCCCAGGGGGCTTAGTTCGTTTGGCCAGTGTGTTTACGTGAGTGAAGGAAGGAGGGGGAAGCCACTTCTCACTGGCCCTGGGCGTGTTTCCCTGCCTCTGACCCCCACCCAGTCTAGCTCCCAGGCACCCTGGTTAGGGGTGAAAAGTTACAGCAGAAAATTATACTTCAGCGTAGGTAGAATCCTTCCCCCAAACCCCATTTAGAAAGAAGCAGCGGGTGGGGATGGGTTGGGGACCAGAAAGTGACTCTGTCAGCAACTGGCCACGTGGCGTGGGCTCTGCTTCCTCCCTGGCTCAGGGCTCAGCAGGCAGCTTCCAAACTGGAAGTGGGGTGGTCAGATGGGATCCCCGAGACACAGGGAGACGTTCCCAGCTCCGAGGTTCTCCTTCCTCGCGTTGCCTGTGTCCCCACAGTGCCCTGGCTACCCCCACCCACTGGGCATCTGCTAACCGGCCTAGGCAGCCCGGCCCGGTTCAGGGCATGACAGAGTGGTTGGGTGGCCTGGAAACCTCCTAATGTGCTGCTCACCCCCCAACACCCGGTGGAGACCCAGGGGCACCCCCCTTGCAAGGGGACCACTTTCGCCTTAGAGGACCCCAGTCCAGCGTCTCACGCGGGCCCCACAGCTTCCTCCTCGCCCCGTCGTCCCTCCTCACTGCCCCGGTTAGACTTCTGGAGGCTCTCCCAGCACCATCGGCAGGCAGGAGGCAGTCGGGCCACAGGACTACACAGTATGTGGGTGGGAACCGGGCTTCCGTCTCTTCTCTCTCTGCTGCCCCACGAGCACCGGCCGGACAGGCCCAGCAGCGGCTGAGGCCTTGGGGCCCCAGTGCACCGCAAGGAGCCCTGCTTCCCCACCTGCCTCCCAGCCCACATCTCATGGAGCCTCATCCCAGCCTGGGCTCTGGAGGTTGCCACTGACCCTGTTTACAGCTGGGGAAACTGGTCCACAGTGGACACTTGGCCAGGAAGTGGTTCTAACCCACGGCACCTTCAAGGTCTTTTGCCACCCTGCGTCCACTCCGCCACCGCCCAGCTGATGGGAGATGAGGTGAAAGTCCCCAGAAAGTGGAGGGACCTTCCCTGCAGAAATCTTGAGGTGCCCATTCTCCAGGGCTGGGAAACAGCATGAATGTGGAATCATCGAGTTAAAGATCTGCTAGCTGTGCCATCCAGGAGAAGTCACTTCTCTCTGAGCCTCAGTCACTCAGTCAGGAAAATGGAGGCAATAACTCATACCTCACAGGGCTTCGATGTAAAAAGACAGGTTTACGAATTTACAAAGTGCTGCCCGAGAGGCCACTGTCCTTGTGCTTGCCGGGCTGGTGTTGGTCAGTACATCGTTCTTATATGTGCACCCATGCAGGCCTGTCACGCTGCTCCATGTTCCCCTGAGTTTTAGCTCGCTGACCCTCAATGACCACCCGTCTGGATGAGTCTGGAGAAGGAAAACAGCCTGGATCTCCGCAACTTCTGGAAATGTGGCCCCACCCACCCGGCATGCCCTGTGGGGTCAGCAGGGCTGGCTGCAGCCAGGGAGACCCTTGGGGGACCATCACCTCACCTGCCCTGCCTCCAGGCTGCTGGCCAAATGGGTCCTTTTGCCTAAAACGCCTTTTCCCCACCTAACTTTTTATTCTGAAATTAGAGACTCTCAAGTAGATGAGCAAATAGCCCAGAGAAGCCTGTGCCCCCATCACCCAGCTTCCCTAGCCGTGAGAGGTCAGGAAACTAGAGTAAATCGCCCGAACCAGGAAGCTGACATTTGCACAGCACAGCTGTCTCACCAGTTTCTGCTGTGCTTATTTTTTAGCGTCCTTGTGCCCAGGACATTTTGCCGCCCTCCTCTCTCTGCGTGTGGGCGCAGCCCTGGATGCAGCTCCCCTGTATCCGTCTCAGCTCCCCGACCACGTGACCCTCTCTCCGGGATGTGGCCCGTGCCTCCCTCCCCTGACTCCCAGCTCCTGGGGACAGCGCAGCCCCGTGACGGAGCCCTTACAGACATGGACCTGGCCTCGGCATCAGCCGCCAGCCTGGAACCAAATGCAGTCACACCTTGGTACTCGTCGGCTTCAGGACTCCTCAAACCCTGTGCTTCTCGCATTTTGACAAGAAAAAAATGTCTCAGCCCTTGGTGCTTGCTCGCCACTCAGTGCCCCTCCTCACGACGAAACAGAGGTCAACAAGTCAGTCTCGTGGTAGCTCGAGAACCGTTCTGTAGTTGCCAATTTCGGCACTCGTCACGAGTTCCGGGATGAATGAATGGACGGGTACCGAGGCCCCAGTGGGTAGAACTTTCTGAGCCTTGGTTTCCCCTCCCGCGAAGCAGGATGGCTCCCCAATGCCCAGGTGGGACAGGATAAGCGCAGCTGATCTTTGGAGGATGGTGCATCCCCTGTAGTCCAGGGTGGTCAGGCTGTCGTCAATGGCACCTGCAGTCACACCTCCTCCAGGCTGACCCTGGTGGGGTCCACCACCTCCCTCGCAACACTCAAAGTGTCAAGGGCAAACCTTCACATCTCATGTCTCAGTGCCCGCAGAGGGCCTGGCACACAGCAGGTGCTGAATAAATGTGACCAGACCCCCTGCCCTGCAAGCTCTCCCTTGACGCACGGTGGCTCTTTAACGTGACCTTCGTTCATTCCTGGTCCCATTGGGCAAGGTTAGTGTGTGGCAAACCCTTTGAGGTTGGGCCACAGTGAGGGAGGCAGCCACTTTTGGCCCCATCTGTCCCTGACAAGCCTCCCGGGGGTCCCCAGGGCCCCAGAGCCCCCGAGGGCAGCCCCTGGCTGCAGTGGTGGGGCTGCAAGCCCTGAACGGTAGCATCAGGAGGAGAAGCCTCACACCTGGATGGAGCCCCGAGGGCAGCAGCCTGGAGACAGGCCAGACCACTTTCTCCAATGGAAAGAGCACAGAGCTGCCCACCTGGGGACCCAAGCGCAAGTCCTGTCACTGACGAGCTACAGACTTTAGAAGAGTCTCTCAGCCTTGCTAAACCTCAGTGTCCTCATCTGCACAATGGGGTTGTCACGTGGGCAACTGAGCTCATCACGCAAACGGAGTTGTGTTAACCACTGATGCTGCGGTTCCATGTTTGAGATCTTTGTCCTCGCTGTGTGACATTTGTAAGCTAACCTTGTGGAGCCCCCTGAGTTCAGGCATTTGCAGACGCATTATCTAAATTAACTTTCACACCTCGGTGAGTGGGTGTTTTTGTCTGTGGCATACATGCACGGAGAGACTAGCCTGGGTCACACAGAGCTGGGACTGTGGCCCCGAGGGGTTTTCACCCGGTGCCCACCCCAGGGCCGGGTTCCAGCAGACCTGCTCCACACCACCAAAGCCTCAAGGGACAGAGAGGACTGGGATTTTTAGGCCGGTCTTTGGCGTTCGGTTTGCTCACTTGGGCAGCAAGGAAACCAGGGTCACAGAAACGAAGGAACTTGTTCCACATTACTCGGCACCCCAGAGCCAGAGCGGGTTCCAAGATTCCCTTCCCCCCCTCGCCCCTCCCCAGGACTCCTCCTTCCCCCTGCAGCTGGGGCTCAGTTTCCCTGAGCTGAATCGGGGCATATGCGTTGGGGGACCATCTGCAGCTTCAAGGCTCATCAGGAAAATCCAGGGGCTGCCCAAGGGGCCTGTGGACAGACAGAGATGGGGCTGTCCCGCCCAGGCTTTCCCCGGGGAAGGCGAGCTCTGTCAGGCATGGGAGCCACTGCCCACCTCTGCTGTCCTCGCTCTGGGTCAGCATTTCCAGAGCGTGGGGCGCACGCTCAGAGGCGGGGGAAAGATCTAGGTGGTGGCCAGCGAGGCACTCAGTACCACTGCGTCACTGAAGGAGGCCATGGCCCCTTTCCCTTTCAGCCCCTCTCTCTGACTACTTTCAGGAGAGACTCTCCCTGAAGGCTGGTCCTCATCGCCTCTCTGAGCCTGTGACCCTGCCCTCTGGGCCCAGGGAAAGCAGCCAGCATCCGGCCAGAACTGAACGACACTGTTTTGTTTCTGTTATGTTTATTTTCACCATCACTACCATCAAGGTGATCTGCAACGGCTTTATCTTTAAGGGAGCAACAGAAGAGGATTTTGTT
The DNA here is from genome assembly GCF_014824575.4 of Sturnira hondurensis. Classification (NCBI taxonomy): domain Eukaryota; kingdom Metazoa; phylum Chordata; class Mammalia; order Chiroptera; family Phyllostomidae; genus Sturnira; species Sturnira hondurensis. The sequence goes on along the minus strand of NW_028084511.1, from coordinate 1,176,363 downwards.
TTTTAAAGATAAATGTATTTTCACTTTAAAATCAGTTAGGAAAGAGTATTAAGTAAATCACCAGGTAGATGGCCGCTCTAGCAAACATGGGGAACTCACCGCCCCCACCCCCAGCCTGGCTGAGGGTGGGATGGAGGGGCTGGGGACGCTGTGGCCCTCGAAGGAGGTGGCCCTGGGGATTCCGGCCCTGCCACAGCTTGCTCCGTGCAGGCCTGAGCACCGGCGTGGGTGTGATTGGGCAGTTTCAGGGCTGTGGTCCAGGCAGAGGGAAGGTGGCCCTGTACCGGGTTGGTCTTTTCCTCTAAACTCTTGTCTGGGAGCCTGAGCTGGGGCCGCCTGCTTATTATTCCTTTTTGTTCCCCAGGGAAAAGCTGACTCTTAGCCTCTGAATTCAACATCTGGGAGACCAATTGAATTCCAGAGCTTCCCTTCCCACGAGGAAATAAGGCTGGGTAACTGAGGGAGGGAGGCTGTGGGCAGCGTTTCTTCCTCATCCCTGACGCCTCTGTAATCATCTACATTTAGCTAAACGCGCCAGCCCCAGTGGCCCAGCTGCCTCGTCCCACATCACACGTCGCCCCTGCAGACAGCCATGCTATCTGTCCCCACCAGTCCTTGACCTGTGACCAGAAAGCCAGACTAAGAAATACGCAGACACCTGCTATCTGTTATTTATATATCTATGAGTTTTCATCTTGCCAGACAGGGAGAATGTGAAAAAAAAGTAGACTTATTGGTTTAATTTAATCCAATTAAATGATGGGGGGCAGGCAGACCTCAAGAATTGGGTTGTATAACTTGGACCCAGAGGTCCAGGGTCAAGGGACCAGCCCAGCTGGAGGACTCGGGCTCTCAGAAAGGGCACTGCATGGTGGTCAGCAGCACGACACAGTGGTACCTGCTATTCTGGCAAAACAACAAACAAGCTGGCCTCCACTCCCCTGTGCCCACCAAGAAGGCAACTCCAGTCAGCTCCAGATAACCCCAGTGACCGGCTGCACAGTTCTCTTTCTGGCAAGGGGCTTTAAGCCCAGGAAGGTTCAGGTTTAAAAAATAGTGGTGGAATAAACAAGAGCCCAAATGTACAAATGTATTTGTACATTCACGTTACGTGAAAGTTGGGTCAAGCTCGGTGCGTTCGTGTACACAGCCCTGTATCTGTGGTGTGTAAGAACACTGGGCCACATTTCTCACGTGGGCCATCGAGTTAATCGACACTAGCTGAAATTTTAAGTTGAACATTTAAGAGAATTCGACAATGTCTGTATGTATTATTAGACTACGTAAGAGACCTTACTATTTACTTTGTTTACAAGTTCGTTGCACAGAGCAAAAGCATTTCTTTGAAATCCCTGGGAAAGCTTTGTTTCTTAGTGGTATTTGAAGCATTTATAAGAAAATCAAATTTATTCAATTAATGAATGTAGTTCAGAATGTCTAAGGCAGTGCTGTTCCACACAAATATAATTTCAGTGCATACAGGGTGGGGCAGAAGCAGGTTTACAGTTGTGTGTTTGCAAAACAGAGTTTATTCTTATACGTGTACTTATTAATTATTGTATTATTTTCCATGTGAACAGTTGTAAACCTACTTTTGCTCCACCTTGTATAGTATTTTAAACTTTCTGGTAGCCACATTTTAAAAAGAATAGATAAACGCAATAGTAATACAATTTATTTAACTCAACATATCCAAGATGTTATCATTTCAACCTGTTATTCATATAAAAGTTATTGACGAGCTAGTTTACATTTTCCCACACATCTCTAAAACCTGCCGTGGGTTTCACATTGCCAGCCCCTCTCGGTTCAGACTGCCGCACTCCCGGGGCACGTTCTGGTGGCTGGTGTGTGGGACAGCAGACGTCCAAAGGAATCGGATCAGCTGCGTGTATACTTGGCATTTATTATTAAGGAAGCTTATTCTGTTCAACCTTCTTGGCTGAAATATTATTCAAAGATGCCTTGAGAATCGTTGTTAAAAACTGCTGGACTTATACGGAAAATGAGATTTGGGTACCGAACTTCTAAGTTCAGGAAAAATAGAATTTTTAAAAAAACTGTTAATTTAAGAAACCACAAATAGCCTTCTAGGACAGAGCGGCAGGCCTTGAGGACATGACCAACCACAGTCAGATGGCGCGAGTCATCCACCTTGGCGCCGGACTGGCACGAAAGGCCTGGTGCTCTGCTGCCGCCTCGCACACAGAGGTCGGGTCTGACTGAGCCCTTAGGGAGTGTGTGCCCAAAGCAGCCCATTCCACTGATGCGAACACCGAGGTCCAGAGAGGAGGAGGGGCACATGGTGAATCAGAGGCCAGGCCTGGGCAAATACCTCCAGTCTCCGGATCCCACCCCACCCTCCCCAGGTGGCTGATCAGGAAACTGAGACACAGTACTGGAGGGAACACCAGCAAAGCCTTGGAAAGCACGGCTCTCTGGGCCCCGGTCTCGCAGCACAAACCAAGGTCTGAGGACACAGCCCAGACCCCAGACCAGCCTGGGCAGAGAACTCTCTGAGTGTGGCCCAGGCTGCAGCCTAGAGCTCGGACTATAAGGGCACCTGCGGCCACAGCCAGGTCTGCCAGGGCCCCCGAGGGCCAGACTCCAGCCGCCTGCAGTCCCAGGGCACAACCTGGTAACCCCACCAGGATGCACACCCCGCTCTTGGAGTGAAGGCCCTGAAACTTCCTCACGGGCCTCTTTCTCCTGGCTCCTGTCCCTCACTCTTTTCCCTTAATTCCATCTATTTCCTTCCCTCCCTCCCCCCACCCCCGGGGGTCCTAACCTCCTTTCTTAATTCCATCTATTTCCTTCCCTCCCTCCCCCCACCCCCGGGGGTCCTAACCTCCTTTCCCCATCCGGGTCTGCCCAACACACCAATCGGACCGAGGAGAAACCCACAAGCAGATCTGGGCCATCCTGCTAGGGTTCGGGCCTGCTGGGCCAGGGCGGATGGGAAGAACCACTCGGGGAGGCCCGGGTCACATTCTCCTCCAGGCGAGCTCGCTCTGGCCACACAAGAGGCCCCCTCAGGGCCCCCTCTACTCCTGGGGGGCTTCGGTGCACAGTTTCTACCTGGAATGCCCTTCCTGCTAGCCCGTGTTTCTCAGCGGTAGGGCATAGACCGCGGGGACCCTCCGGAAGGTTTAAGGAAGCATCATTTTAAAGCCGTTAAATCAAGTAGTGAGCAAACTGTTTCCCGCTCAAAGTGCTTTCAGTCGCCCTAAAAGGTCAAGGAAAAAGTAACGATTTGGAGCCAGGTGTCTTTGTCATTCCCTTCAGCTCCCCTTATTTTTCTGCCCCCGCCCCAGTTCCCCTTAAACAGAGACAGCAAGGCCCAGGCTTCAGGCTCTAGCACTTTGATATTCTCTTAACTCTCGGTGAGCACGTAATAGAAATTGTTTTTCACGACTGTTTATTTTTCTGCCTGTCTTTACCTTTACTTATGGCAGATGATGCCGGTTTTCCACTGGTAGTGGTGACACAGTTTCCTTTCAAAACTAAATCTGTGTTAGTAACAAGTGAGTCGATCGAATATAAACGCAGTTTCAAAAACACACGGCACATCACTGACAGTGTCGGGAGCAGAGCGGGTCAGGCAGGAGTCAGGCTGAGACTAGGACTGACGTGCAGGGAACTCGGCTCCAGAGGCCCCTTCGCTTCACTGTCCAGAGCTCTGCCCAGGCCATTTCCTGCTTCCCTTCGGGCACTGTTCAAGGTCAGTTCCCCGGGCCTAAGGGCCGGCTAACAGAACCTCAGACGCAGACCTCCCTTGGCACCAGAGCCGGCGGTCAGTCCTCACAGAGAAGGACAGAGCGTGAAAAAAAATGAAGATGGGGAGGAAGGGGTCTACTCTGACCATCTGTCTGTCTCAGCTCAGGGCAGAGGGTGACCATGTACTCCTGGTGACCGGGGTGTACCCACACGGGGCTGAAGGCACTCACATTCCTGCTTCCAGAGCTAAACAGCTTTCCCTGAACCAGTGTGAGGCCAGGAGGCCCGGAGCACATGGTAGAGGCAGAAAAAAGAGCCCCCCCCCCCCAGAGCTCGCCCAATGTTCCCAGTCCTTCCAGTTGTCTCAGAAGGCCCTCCCAGTGGGTCTTCCTGGGTCTCCCTCATACCAAACGGAACGCACTTGCCACCCCAACTGCAAAGTGGGCCTGGACTCCTTCAGCCCAGAATTCTGTTTCCACATCAGTCTCTCTAATCCCCAGACGTAAGGGCCCCACTGTGGCAAGATCTCTTGTGTCCCTGGTCCCCTGCCCAGCTCCCGCCAGCTTGGGCTCACATTCAACAGGGCCAATAGCATCCTATGAGCACAGCCCAGTGCCCAAACCTTCTGGCCACCTGACGCCCTAGCCCAAGTCACGGAGGTGCCCTGGCACCCAGGGAGAGCTCAGGAGGAAAGGGAAGTAGTCCTTAAGAACCTTCCTGTTCATTTGTGTCTTAACGTGCCCCGAATAGCTGTGGCAGAGGCACTGGCCGCCCTCAACGCCCCTTGGTTTCCAGAGCTCTGCTTCTAGACAGCTCTGCTGAGAACGGCGCAAACCTGGTGAGCCCAGAGCCTCGGCTGGGCAAGGCTGGAGTTGAAAATACAATCACCAGTAGTCCCACTTCTCTGGAAGGTGAACGGTTCCTTCCTGAGAGCTGGCGAGAGTGTGGGAATGGGGGAGTTCCCGAGCCTGCGGGTGGGTGGTATCTCCCTGCTCCAACCCTGGGAGCCCAGCGGCAAGAGCGCACCCGCTCCCGAGCTCAGCCTCAGTGCCCTCTCAGCTCTGTCCTGGCACAGCCCAGCCACCTCCCCCGCACCAGGTCCCCGTACCCTCCCTGGGCCCTGATGCTGTTGGCACCACTGAGGCCTCCCCGGTACCAGAGTACGGCCTTGGCTAAAAGGCTCCAGAAAGGTGAGTGTGAGAAACCACCAGAAGTGGGCCAAGAGGCCAGGACCGAAGTCCTCTAGCAGGAGTGACCGGAGGTGGGAAGAGGGGGTTTACCTGAGAGGGTTGCCACCAGCCATCCAGCGATCACAAGGAACCACATGCCTGGTGCCATCTCTGATGGCTACGCGTGTCTGCCCGAGGGGAAAGCCATCCTAGGGCCAGGGAGTGGACACGGCTGCTGGGTGCCCCTCACACCTGCTCTGCCCTTCGCTGATCCTGTTTGTGTCTTCCTCTTCGTGAGAGAAAGCGCTCTGTACGCATGCGGGCAAGCCCAGCCTGTAAGTGTCTCTCACGTCTCTGTGCTCTACTTGTGGTTTTGGTCTCCAGGAAGCCAGGCTGGTAGGGAGAGCCCAGTGCCTCTGCTGTGAGCCCACCACGCCTGGATGAACCCCAGGAGTCATGGCGAAACATACACACACACCCTAAGGAAAAGGGGAGTGGGAGAGCGCGCCTCCTTTCTGAAGACCCGACACTAACAGAGCAGTTAGATGTTCAACCACTACATATTGGAACGAGGGACCCACAGACGGTGGGTCCCACAGCCCACAGAATTGCTCCATGGAACCCAGCTCTCACAGGGTGAAACCCCAAGGGCTACCTTGTCCTTGGGTGCAGTGATGGCTGGGGAGAGGGACCGCGCGGTCTGACAGGCTCAAGAGGAAGAGCTTCCAATGTCCCCTACAGAATCTTAAATCGGGAAGGGCCGCAGAGGTGGTTTGTCCCCCACCTCCTCTGCAGGCTGACACCATCCCCTGAGATGGCACTAGGGAGGCCTGTGCCTCCCCCCACCTCCCCCCGACTCCCCACCAGGTCCCTCCGAGGGAGATCGTTCCTCCAAGGCAGTCAGGCATGGCAGCTGGGCCCAGAGGGACGGACGAATGGGATTTCCGGCCCAGAGGCCTCCACTGGGCCAGAAAGAGCAGAGGGAGCAAATGAGGAGGCAGGCTGCCCAGGACTGGCTGGGAAACACCCACTTGTCCAGCTGGGCTGCACTGGACACTGGGAATGAGACAAGAACCAAGTGTGCTTAATTCACCACTGCACTCCCAGTGGCTGCTGGACAAACGTCGGTGAGGAGCCAAAGAAACAGATCACTTAATTTAGTTGTCCAAGCAGAATCCTTAAAGCAGTCGGGGAGCCATGGAGAGCCCGGCTCCTCCCACCTAAACCCTGCCCAGCCCCAAGGGGTAAAAAAGGCTGTGGCACCAGCTGAGGCTGCCCTCTTGTGGAGGGTCGCTGGTAGCACAGATGGCGGACGTGTGCCTCTAGCCTCTGGATTTAATTTCATTCAACTGACACTTTTTTAAAAATCCTCACCCAAGGGCATGGTTATTGGTTTTAGAGAGAGAGGAAGAGAGGGAGAAAGGGAGACAAACATCGATACAAGAGAGAAACTTGATTGGTTGCCTCCTGCATGCGTCCCGACTGAGAATTGAACCTGCAACCCAGGCGTGTGCCCCCCCTGGGAACTGAACCTGCAACCTTTTGGTTTATGGGAGGATTTCCAACCAACTGAACTGCCCCAGCCAGGGCCATTCAGCGGACACTTTGAGAGTTGTCCATGTACGGAACTCTGGAATGGGCTCTGGGGAAGGCGACGGAACCACCGTCCTGCCCTCAAGGAGCATGTGGTTAACAAGCACAGGTGACTAGCCCGCGGGCCAGGTGAGATGAACTTCAGGAGTCTGCTGATGAACAGAGTGACACGCATTTGAATGGGCCGGAAAGAGGGGTTGACTTCTGTTTTCTTCTTAGATCCCACATATAAGTGACATTATATGGCACTTGCCTTTGTCTGACCTACTTCTCCCCATGTAATACCCTCTAGGTCCACCACATAACAAATGGCGAGATTTCATTCTTCTTTTATTGCTAAATAACATTCCATTCTATGTGTACGTACCATATTTTGCTGTGTATAATGCGCAGTTTTTGCCGAAATATTCGAGGGAAAATGAGGACGAGCATCATACAGGAGCGTAATTATTGCATAATAATTGGGTGTGCATGACACACAGCAAAATATGATAGAATGGTCTTTCCAGAAGGTACCGAGCCATGGAATATAAAAAAATAAAGACATTTATTGAAGAAGATACAAGAAACATTGTACATAGGACAATGACGCCTCAGTCCCCATTAAAGTAGGCACCTTGGAACCTAACACAGTTCTCCCAGTCGCCATCAGCTGCCCCGTTGTATTTTCCTGAATCTCATCAATGGTCTAAAGTCTCTTCCCTTTCAAAGATGATTTTAGTTTTGGGAAAAGCCAGACGTCGCAGGCGCCCAATCTGGGCTGTGGAGGGACTGAGTCACCTGGGTGATCTGATGTTTTGCCAAAACAGTCTGCAGGAGAGGCGATGCCTGCGTGGGCGTGTTGTCCTGATGAAGCTGCCAATCTCCGGTTGCCCATAGCTGCAGCCTTCTGAGTCATCTGAATAGTTTCTGCAGAGGAATATTCAAACTTAATGCAAAATTTGATACACATTTGTTGCTCTACTGGCTCAGTCATCTTGAATGCAACATCCACACAGTATACACACTCACTCAAGGGCATCTACCGCCCCCACTGACTAGTACAGTGATGGCGTCGTTGTTCATGCATGTGCATTCCAGTCCACCCTCCTTGGCTGCCAGGTTACAATGATGTCCTGCAAACTGCTCTCATGATACTAACAATGGCTGGGCTTTTTTCAGACAGTGCACGTATATCACAGCTCCGTCCATTAGTCTGTCGATGGACACCTGGGTTGCTTCTGTAGCTTGGCTACTGTAAGAAATGCTGCGATAACAGGGGGGGTGTCCTGTAACTACTTTGCACAGAAACTCTGGCCACTAGGTTCACCACGGCGATCACATTACATAGCACATACATGTTAGATGGCTATTCTGTACACGTTAACCAACACAATATTGTATGCCAACTATACTTAAACTAAAAAAATGTAGAGAATTTAGGACACAGGTAGATATAAAGAAAAAACCTTGCGAACACAGAAATAAAACGGCCATCGGTAAACCAATGAGAGGGGTCCCCAGAAGAAACAGACCCGACCACAGGCGCCTCTGCTTTGTTTTTCGATCACATAGATAATTATGCTGGGCTTTCGGAGGTGGGGCTGGGGACCTGCGAGGCTCGGTGAGGCCCACTCTGGGACTTCCACCACCTGACGTCTGGGACTGGCCTGGCAGGGTGCAGTCAGGGGGACCTGGAGAAGCCACGCCCACCGAACATCCCCGGCCTGGCGCCCCCGCCAACGCTGCTGGCAGTGCAGCCCCTGCGTTTCTCACGCGCACTGGCAGCGGCAGCCTGATGTGCAGGTGGGAAGGCTCGTGCCACCTGAGAAGGCTCAGATGCCACCCGAGGCCTCTGCAGGGCCACTTCAGCACGTCACTGCGGTAGGCGGGGGCGGGGGGGGGGGGCTGCCATGTGGGCACACAGGCCCAGAGTTGCAGGAATCTCCCCAATGTCAGGGGCAGCCAGAAATTTTAAGTTTTATGTGATCATTTCTGAATGTATAAGGAGATAACTACATGTGAATCATTTTTTAAATTAAAAAAAAGCAAGAACACACACTTCACACCATGTGGCCAAACGCTGTCTGAGCCAGACCACATGTGCTTGTGGGTTGTGGTCACTGACCACCGGCCCTGAGTCTCCTCAGTACCGAAATTCTGCTCTCCGGCCCCCGACACTGGTAATGAATGTCGAAGCCCTATCTGGGTGACAGTCACATCAATCTTCAAAATGCTACTTTCTCTGTCTACAACACAAAAATCAGCCCTGTGGTCTCCCCAACTAAGCAGGTCGCCAGGGCTTTTCCTAGTCACCTCACGCTGGTTCCTGGCCCCCACACACCGTGGGCCAGAGACTGGACAGAAAGAAAGAAACTGCTTCTCTCGCCTTTGATGCTTTCCCGCCTTGTTACAAGGGACTTTCCCGTCACCTACCACACCCCGACCGTCACTGACAGCAACTCAGCACTCTCCCTTGCCAGGCTCAGCTCTTTGGGTGGCATTTGTCCTATCGACCACGCTGGTGCCGAGAGGGCAGAGCTGTGTCACCACACCCTGGGGATCCGGAGATTCCTCCCCGAGGAGGCGGGGTCAGCTGAGCGGGACCACCTGGGCGGGGCAGGAGGCCTTGTCTCCACCCGCCCCATCCAAAGCACTTGTCCACAGCTGTAGTGACTGGGACAGAACGCAGAGTAGAGAGCCTGCTTTCTCACCGTCACCCTGCTGAGGCTTGTCCCACTAGGCACAGCGTGGCTTCTGACCCAATATAAATTTTTACAACCCTGTTTTGGGTGGTCTCTATAGCTTTTACAAGACTCCATTTACGTCAGCTTTCAGCCTTGCTGATGCTATTCTTACAAATCTGGGCTTGGGACACTCCTCGAGTGTCCTTTATTCAGTCTATATTGAGCACCTGCTGTTTGCCAAGCACTGGGCAGTAGCTGGGCATAAAACAGTGAGAGGTAGACAAGCCTCTTAAACAAACGGTGCTTAACCAACTGGGCAGCCACATGCAGAAAGTGGACCTAGGTACAGACTGTATACCCTTTGCAAAATTTCACTCAAAATGGACCATAGACCTAAATGCAGAACATAAAATTATAAAACTAGAAGATAGGGCAAAACCTACATGCCCGTGGGTAGGTAGACACAAGACCAAAGAAATGATCCGTGAAATAAATAATTTGGATTTCATTAAAATTAAAAATTCTGCTCTGCAAAAGACAAAAATGAGATGCAGACTGGAAGAAAATATTTCTTTAAAAAAAAGCACATCAGATGAAGGACTGTTGTACAAAATACGCAAAGGACTCTCCAAACTCATCAGAAAACAACCTGATTAAAAAATTCTGTGAACCTGGCTGGTGTGGCTCAGTGGATTGAGCACCAACCTGCAAACCAAAAGCTCACCAGTTGGATTACAGGTCAGGGCACATATCTGGGTTGCAGGCCAGGCCCCCAGTTGGGGGCGTGCAAGAGGCAAGCCATCAATGTGTCTCTCCCTCTCTTTCTCCCCCCCCTCTAAAAAACAAATAAAATCTTTTAGAAAATAGGCTCTGGTTGTTGTGGCTCAGTGGATTAAGCGCCAGCCTGCAAAACAAAGGGTCTCTGGTTCAGTTCCCAGTCAGGGCACATGCTTGGGTTGCAGGCTGGGTCCCCGGTTGGGGGCGCACAAGAGGCAACCACGCATTGATGTTTCTCTTCCTTTCTTCCTCCCTCCCTTCCCCTCTCTCTAAAAAATAAATAAAATCTTCAAACAATGAAAAGACAAAAAAGAAAATGGGCCAAAGACCCGAACAGATACCTCACCAAGAAAACATACACACATGTCAAAGAAACACGGAAGAAGATGCTCCACATCCTGTGTCATCAGGGACACACCTTTTCAAATGGCCAAAGCCCAGAACACTGACCACCCCCAACACAGAGGAGGATGTGGAGCAACAGGAGGGAGGGCTGCTGGGAGCCCACAACGGTGCCTCTGCTTTGGAAGGCAGTTTGGTGGCACCCCTGAAAAACGAAACACACTCCCAGCGCACACACAAGCAGTCACGCTCCTCCGTGTTTACTGGAAACGTACACCCACGCAAACGCCCGCACACACGTGTTTAGGGCAGCTTTGTTCACATTTGCCCAAACTTGGAAGCAACCGGGATGTCCTTCGGTAGACGAATGGACGCACTGTGGTCCATCCCGACAACTCACTATTATTTGACGCTAAAAAGGAACGAGCTATCAAGCCATGAAAAGACGTGGAGGAAAGTTCCATGCATATGAGTAAGTAAAAGAAGCCAATCTGGCAAGGCTGCCTGTGGGATGATTCCAGCAATGTGGCACTCTGGACAAGGCAGGACTACGAAGGCAGTGAAAAACTCAGGAGCTATGGTTGGGGGCCGGGGAGAGAATAGGCAGAGCACGGAGGCCTAGTAGGGCAGTGAAAATCCTCTGTCTGATATTGGAATAGTGGATACATGTCACCATCCAGTTGCCCAAACATCAGCAGCGAACTCTTGGGCAGTTCCCTGGTGTCCACGTAGGTTCACCCTCGATAAAAGACAATGTGCCGCTCTGGTGAGGGACATTGGTAATGGGGGAGACTTGCATGTGGGGGGGCAGGGGGTGCGTGGGAAAGCTCTGCATCTTCCCGTCAGCTTTGTTGTAAAACTGAAACTACTCCAAGGAAATAAAGTCTTGTGTAAAGACAGTTAGATGAGAGCCGATGGAATAGCTCTTCTGCGGGGGAGACAATGAGCCGGTCACTGAAGGGGCGCGCTTGCTCGGAGAGGGGACGACGGGACGACGGAAGGGAGACAGTGTGTCCGGAACCCAGCAGGCAGCTCCTGTGAGAGGATGACCAGGGAAGGTCTCTGTGAGGAGGACACNGCCTCTGCTTTGGAAGGCAGTTTGGTGGCACCCCTGAAAAACGAAACACACTCCCAGCGCACACACAAGCAGTCACGCTCCTCCGTGTTTACTGGAAACGTACACCCACGCAAACGCCCGCACACACGTGTTTAGGGCAGCTTTGTTCACATTTGCCCAAACTTGGAAGCAACCGGGATGTCCTTCGGTAGACGAATGGACGCACTGTGGTCCATCCCGACAACTCACTATTATTTGGCACTAAAAAGGAACGAGCTATCAAGCCATGAAAAGACGTGGAGGAAAGTTCCATGTATATGAGTAAGTAAAAGAAGCCAATCTGGCAAGGCTGCCTGTGGGATGATTCCAGCAATGTGGCACTCTGGACAAAGCAGGACTACGAAGGCAGTGAAAAACTCAGGAGCTATGGTTGGGGGCCGGGGAGAGAATAGGCAGAGTACGGAGGCCTAGTAGGGCAGTGAAAATCCTCTGTCTGATATTGGAATAGTGGATACATGTCACCATCCAGTTGTCCAAACATCAGCAGCGAACTCTTGGGCAGTTCCCTGGTGTCCACGTAGGTTCACCCTCGATAAAAGACAATGTGCCACTCTGGTGAGGGACGTTGGTAATGGGGGAGACTTTGCATGTGTGGGAGCAGGGGGTGCGTGGGAAAGCTCTGCATCTTCCCGTCAGCTTTGTTGTAAATCTGAAACTACTCCAAGGAAATAAAGTCTTGTGTAAAGACAGTTAGATGAGAGCCGATGGAATAGCTCTTCCGCGGGGGAGACAATGAGCCGGTCACTGAAGGGGCGCGCTTGCTCGGAGAGGTGACGACGGGACGACGGAAGGGAGACAGTGTGTCCGGAACCCAGCAGGCAGCTCCTGTGAGAGGATGACCAGGGAAGGTCTCTGTGAGGAGGACACATTGCAGCCGAGACATAAATAGAGAGAGGAGGGGCCCTGGCTGACGTAGCTCAGTGGATTGAGTGCGGGCCTGCGAACCACACGATCGCGGTTCGATTCCCAGTCAGGGCACATGCCTGGGTTGCAGGCCAGTTCCCAGCAGGGGACTCACAAGAAGCAACCATACATTGATATTTCTCTCCTTCTCTCCTTCCCTTCCCCTCTAAAGATAAATAAAATATTTTTTAAAAAAAGAGAGAGGAGGGTAAGAATAGTATAGGAAAGGGAGAAGCCAAAGAACCGACATGTACGACCCATGAACATGAACGAAGGCGGGGGAAATGCGGGTGGGAGGGGGTGTGCAGGGTAGATGAGAATAAAGGGGGGAAAGGAGACAACCGTAATAGCACAATCAATAAAATATATTTAAAAATGAAAACAAATTAAAAATAAATAAAGAGAGGAAGCCAGCTGGGCAAAGACCTGGAGGAAGAGCAGTTCTGATAGAGGAAATGGCAGGGGCAAGGGCCCTGGGGCAGAAGGAGCTCAGCTCGGGAGGGGAACAGGAGGAGGGTCAGTGTGGCTGGACGTGTGTGGGTGGACACGGGGCTGCCGTGAGGTCAGGGGATGGCAGAGGTCAGATCTCCCTGGGCTTTTAGTTCCCAGGGAGGGCTGGCTCTTAACCCAAGGACACTGCACAGCTCTGGGGAGGGGAGTGAGGAGGCCGGATTCTGATTTAGTCCGAGGTCCACATCCCCCCTCAATCTCGACTCATCGGCGGGGTGCCGTGTGGCCTCACGTGCTTCTTGACGATGCCTACTTCCTTCCTCACGGTGGCATTTGCACAACCTGAATTGCATTTTGAGAGCTTCCCCTGTCCCTCGGGGGCCGGGGCAGTGGCTCAGTCACCATGAACCAGCAGTCATCCTGTCTTCCTTCCTCCCGGCTCCACTGGGCCTCTGCCAGGTGGATGGGTGGGTGGGGCCACATGCCGTGTGGCCTTTCTCATCCTATCATTCCAGTTTTGGATGGTGACTGGAAGGGGAGAAATGAAAGTGAAAGATGGAAAATTTCCCTCCAGATTCCAGGAAGGCTGATGGGGGCGGGGTAGTAGCCAGAGAAGAAGGGAGGTTGTTAGAAAGCTGGGCAGGCAGGGACCCTGTGACCCAGGCTTTCATTTCTCCTAAACACCCCATGGCCCCATGTGACACAGCCAGTGACAGAAGCAGTGAAAGGGGAAGCAAGGAACTCCCGGGGTTTCTCAAGAAGCTGGGGGTTGGACAAAGCCTGAGCCAGGAGCAAGGACCAGAGGGGACCTGGAGGGGAGTCAGGGGACAGAGAGGCCGTGGAGGAGTCAGCTGAGGGAGTCCCTGTAGGAGGGCCCCTCCTCAGGGCACCACCAGGTGTCACAAGGGGAAGGGACACCAGTTAAGAAAGAGCGACCAAGCGGGGAGACCAACTGCGAAGGAAGGGGAGGGGCAGAGAAGTGAAGGGAGGAAGACGGGTGCTGAGGACCAGAGGAAGGGAAGAAAAAGTCCCGGTGGAGAAGGAGGAAGAGCTGGGGGCCGGGGAGGGGACAGAGTTGAGAATTGGGGAGGGAGGGAGACCCCGGGCAGCAGCAGAGGGACCGAGGGAGAAAGACAGGGAGAGGGGACAGGGACGCAGAGGGGGCAAGAGGGGCACAGCGCGAGCCACAGCGGGTGAGAAAGGAGGGCGGCCAGTTGGGAGGCAGGCAAAGAGTGGGGCCGCCGGCAACGAAGGGGCGGAGGCTCCGGAGCCCCTAGGATGCCCGGGCCGCGAGCCCCGGGGGCGCCCCCCGGGCCCGAGGAGCGCCGGCCGCTGCTGGAGCGCAGGCCGCGGGGCCCCCGGTGGTGGCGGCGGGCGGCGGCGGCCGCGGTGCTGCTGGTGCAGACGCTGGAGCGCGCCGCCTTCTTCGGCGTCGCGGGCAACCTCGTGCTCTACCTCAACAGCGCGAACTTCCAGTGGGACGGCGGGCAGGCGTCGAGCGCCGCGCTGGTCTTCCTGGGCGCCTCCTACCTGCTGGCGCCCGTCGGCGGCTGGCTGGCCGACGTGTACCTGGGCCGCTTCCGCGCCATCGCCCTCAGCCTGCTGCTCTACCTGCTCGCCTCCAGCCTGCTGCCCGCCACCGCCGTCCCCGATGGCCGTCGCTCCTTCTGCGGCGAGCTGCCCGAGTCGCCGCTGTCGCCCGCCTGCCGGTCGCACGACTGCCCGCGCCCCTGGCACCCTCCCTACTGCGCGCCCACCCTCTACGTCGGCCTGCTGCTGCTCGCCCTGGCCGCCAGCTCTGTCAGGAGCAACCTCACCTCCTTCGGGGCCGACCAGGTGAGTGGCAGGCGGGCCGCCCCCTCGGAAGGTGCCAGAGTGCCCATGGCAAATGAGGGATGTAGGCGGAGACCCAGGAGTGAGGAGGCTCCGGATCGCGGGGTGACCTCGGGCAAACCGCTTCCCTCTCCGGGCCTAGTTTCCTTACTTGAAAGAACAAGGGGATGCTCACTCCAACAACATCAGGGCAACGACAATAGTAATGAAACCAGCAAGTTCTGCCTTCCAAGCTGTGCCATTTCCAGTGTTTTGACTCATGTAATCCTCTTAACTACCCAGGAGGTCGGCAGTACTATTCCGTCCACTTTACAGACCAGGACAGTAGGGTTTGAGGACATTAATCACCCTGCCCAAGATCACACAGAGGACAAGTCAGGGAGCCAGGCCTCACCATGAGCCCCACCTGAATGTGTTATAGGGGTCTGGGGGCTCTAGCAGGAGCAAGCCTCTTCCCACCACCTGTGCCAGAGATTGAGTCAGGCCGCTTGTTCAGATCCCGGCTCTACCACTCACTCGCCAGGGGCACCTGGGCCAATATCTTAACCTCTGAGCCGTTCTCTGGACCCTCTGGACAGAGCGTGGCGCTAGGAGACATTCCATAATTACTTGCTCAATGAATGAGTAGGTGGCAAACGACATGGTTATGTGTTAATATCGCTCCTCGGTGGGATATTAGACAATAATTTTAAATGATCTGTCATGGTTAAAACAACCGCACACGGTGTCATTGAGCAAAAGCAGATGCAGAACTGTGTGCAGAATATGATTACAGCCCAGCTGGTGTGGCTCAGTGGACTGAGTGCCGGCCTGCGCACCAAAGGGCCGCTGGTTCGATTCCCAGTCAGGGCACGGGCCTGGGCTGCGGGCCAGGTCCCCGGTAAGGGGCCCACAAGAGGCAACCATGCATTGATGTTTCTCTCCCTGCCGTCCCCTCTTTAAAAATAAATAAATAAAATCTGTAAGAAAAAAAAGAATGTGATTACAACCATCAGTGTCAACCAAAGGGGACCGCCTGGCAGAGGAAACTGTAACGGTGGCATGTAGAATCACTGAACTGCTGTACTTTTTTCCCAATTGTCCCTGTTTTACAAATGCTCTTTGGTTGCATGTTTTACGATCATAAAAGGGACTCTTTAAAAAAGGAATCATTGCGTCCAGCTGGCATCCACAACCCAGCACCGAACAGTTCCATGTCGTTGCCAAGGAGTCACTCGTGAGCCTGCATGGATCCTTCCTTTGAAGGTGGGGGACTTGCTGCCCCCGGCTCGGTCCTGTCCGTCTGTGAGCCACTGCTGGCCTTCCTTCGGGCAGGAGACCCCACCACCTACCAGTAGGGATCTCTTGTCTTCCCTTACCTCTACTCTTTCCTTTTTTTTTTAAGTTTTTCATCTTTTTATTTTTTTATTTTTTAGAGAGGGGAAAGGAGAAAGAGAGGGAGAGAAACATCAATGTGTGGATGCCTCTCATACGCCCCCTACTGGGCACCTGGCCTGCAAATCAGGCATGGGCCAGAGACTGGGAATTGAACCTCTGGCGCTTTGATTCGCAGGCTGGTGCTCAATCTGCTGAGCCACACCAGCCAGGACCCTTACCCCACTCCACTCTCAGCTGTTCTTAACCCCTGCTCTTGACCTTGATGACCTCCAGAGGGCATCCGGACTCTCCCTCCTCCCTCCTGGTGGCAGAACTGGTCTCCGGGACTCCAGGCCACCGGGCAGAGCCTTCAGGGGCATCAAGACGGATGAAGCTCCTGTGCCTCCTCCCATTTACTGGGTGTGGACTTTGGGCAGCACAAGAGTCCTGACCCCTTGGACAGTTCGGGAAAACTGAAGTGATGTGAGGCGGGATGGACGTCATTGGATTTGCGTTCTTTAAAATGGCTCTGGCTACAGTGGGTGGGAGTCCCAAGCATGGGCACAGTGGGGCCGTGAGGGGCTGCTGCGAATTCAGGGGGGCCGTCAAATGGGGGCGGGGTGGGGGGCTTGGCACCATCCGGCAGGCATCTGTCCCCAGATCTGCATGTTGAACGCACCACTGGCTTCAGAAAGGGCCGTCCATCGTTCTTGGCGGAGGGCTCATCTCTACCCTGAGTCGGCTGCCTGGTCTTCCCCTTAGAGTCGCCATTGTCCTATCCACTTACATGCAATTACGAAATGGAAGTGGCTGCTCTGAATGGGATTTACTCGATTTTCTGCTTGGAAGTCTACAGCACAGGTTCTCAAGGCGGGGACGTACCTGTCCCTCTCCATAGCCAAGGAGACCCCTCAAAGTCTCCAAGGGAGTACAGTTGTAAATGCATCCCTACGGGCTATCGTTTCACCTTTAGAAAAGGAAGGAAGTACATGCCTTTCCCCCCAGTGCGACTGCACTGAGTGTACAGCTTGATGGCAGCTTAACTGTTGGGAATGTGCATCTCTGGGCAAAGGAGAGCGATGGCGTCTGAGGTGGGAGGGTCATCGACAGGGCGGGGGCCATCGCAGCATCATCCAGAGAACTGACCTCTAGTCCTCACTGCGTTTTTATTTTTTTGAGGAATGCTGATGCCCAGGCCCTGCCCCAGCCCCTGCCCCAGACCTGCCGAGTCAGAATCTGGGACCAAGGTCTGGGAGGGCAGGGCAGCCAGGGCAGCTGACAGAGCCAGCAGACCGGAAGGGGGCCTGGGGCCTGACTGATGCAGATTGATTCAAATCCTACATACAGATGGTCAGCCATTCTGCCCTTGCTGCAGGCCCAAGTTTTGTTTTCCTCCCCCCGGGGCTGTGTCCGGGGCCGCCTCTGCTTTCTCCGATTATGCCCACTTTGTTCGAGTGGGCGCGTGTCAGAGGGAGGCCAGGCGGGGTGAAGGGATGAGCCGCAATGGAAAACCGTCCGCATCTCCAAACCGTGGAGGAAATTCTCATTTAGACCTGGGACTGTCCTTTCAGTAATAAGCGTCCATCACATTCAGTCATGTGGAACAGACCTGAGGTCTCTTCATGATTGTAAAGGTGATGCATATTGCAGGTCACCCCGTCAGAGACAAAGGGATAAACCGACCAGAAATGAACACAGGGGCATCAGACACATCTGTTCTGCACGCTACTCGGCGGCAATAAAAAAGCAACACGTGTCCTGGGGCATGAAAAACAGCTGTGCCTAATGTCCTGATCATTAACAAGTGACTCCCAAGAAGAGGGTTCATTCATTCATTTGGCACATATTTATTGAGCATCCATTTAGTGATCATGCGTTAGGAAAGTGCCAGCATGCCCGCCCATGGACCCGAGAAGTGTCCCTGTGGGAGAGGGGCGCAGGTACAGAGAATGTGCCGTGGCAGGGTGCCCCCAGCCCCCCTTGGCCCTCACTCTCACCCCTGCCTGTCAGGTGATGGATCTCGGCCGCCATGCCAGCCGCCGCTTCTTCAACTGGTTTTACTGGAGCATCAACGTGGGTGCGGTGCTTTCCCTGCTGGTGGTCGCCTTCATCCAGCAGAACATCAGCTTCCTGGTGGGCTACATTATCCCCACGGGCTGTGCAGGCCTGGCCTTCTTCGTCTTCCTCTTCGCCACCCCCGTCTTCATCACCAAGCCCCCCATGGGCAGCCAAGTGTCCTCCATGCTGAAACTTGCTCTCCAAAATTGCTGTCCCCGGCTGAGGTGCCGACACTCTGCCAGGTAAGGAGAGAGCGCCCTGGGTGAGGGGGCCCGCTGAGCCTGGACAGGCGCCTGCCTCTCCTGGGAAGTCACGGCCCAGCTGGAAGGCATGCTGGCAGCCCTTTAGGGTGACATGATCTCAGATGGGTCGGAGCTGCCCACTCTGATGGAGGATGGCAGTGGAGGTCAAGGTGCTGGGATGGGGATGAGCTAACTGTAGGAACTGTGAGGACTTTAATGGTCTTGACCATGGTGGTGATAAAGGTAGGGACGACGGTGTTAGTAGCGACCGTGAAGATAAACCCTGTCAATGTTGATGACCATGGCAGTAGACAGGCGATGATGGAAATGATGGCACCCGCAAAGGTTGTTGGGTTGCAATGTAAAGAATTCTACACTTCCCTGATAGGAAGTATAAGAAAGTCTCATAAGTCAGCCAGACTGGCTCCTCCCCCACCAGCTGGCCAACCAGGGAGGAAGGCCTGAATGCTGTCGCACTTGGCACTTGCAGGACGGCTCTCCCTTCTGCCTCTCTCCTCCCTCGGCTCAGCAACGCCTTCTGTTCAGCAACGCCCGTCTCCAGACCCTGACGGCAGTGACGCTCCCGTCAGTGGGGTCTGGAAGGGAAAGGTGCGGCCTGCTTCCCCCAGCCTCCTGCACTGCAGCTGCAGGGCGCGTTTTAATGGTCCCTCGCGGCCGAACCACCCACCCCGGAACTCAGTGGCTTAAACAACCACCTCCCGTGACCTCTCACGATGCTGTGGGTGACTGGGGTCAGCCAGGCATTTCTGCTTCTTGCGATGTCCCCGGGGGCTGCAGTCATCTGGGGACTTGAAAGGGCTGCAGCATTCGAGGGGGCTCACTTATGTGGCTGGCAGCTGATGCTGGCTGCCAGTGAGCACCTGGGTTCCTCTTCATGTGGCCTCACGGTGTGGCAGGAGCTTCTCACAGCGAAGTGTCTGGGTCGCCAGAGGAGAGAGTGAACACTCCGGGGGTGGGTATTGGCAAAGGTCAGTGCAGACACAAAGCTGGCCCAGACTCAAGGGCAAGGGGCAGAGTGGCATCACGCACTGGGAGGGGAGGAGCCGACGGTAGCCGCCCTTGGAAGTGACCACAGTGCTAGTGACCCTTTTTAAAGAATCTCCATGAGGCAAGGCTCTCGGGCAGAGAGGCCTCTCACAACAAAGGGTGAATGGTCAAGGTTGCAGAGTGGTTGGTCTCTCCTGTCTCCTGGTAATGTTCCCTTTGCCGCCTGCCGCTCTGTCGTGTAAGGAGAGGGCCGTCAAGCTGAGGGGAGGGACTTGCAGACAGCGAGGGGAGTTTTGGGAGTTTTGGCATATCAGATCTGTGACAGCCCCTCTCTCCGAGTCAGGTGTGGACTGGGACTTCCTTGGTTCCCATGGCAGATCGATGCCACGAGACAGAAAGTCCCCCAAGACTGCTCGCCACAACCTCTGGTCTTAACTTCCTTCGGGGCCCCAGGGGCCACAGCTGCAGGGCAGAATGGGTCTTGATTAGCCACCTTTGCTACGAAGGAGGTGACCATGCTAACAACGGCAGTGCCGATGCTGAAAGAAGTGACGATATGACCGTGACCTCGTTCCTAACAGCAAGGGTGGGGAGGACGCGGGCAGTGGTGATGATGGAGAGGATGGCGAAGGTGGTCCTGACGGGGGACTGCAGGTGGGACTGGTGTCGGAGATGATGGCTGTGATGACTGACTATTGGGGCTGCGGGATTAAATCAGGGGAGAATGGTGGAGGGGAAAACAGTGGCCACGGTGGTGGTGACGATAGTGGCCATTTTATCTGCCGTCCCACAGGGACCCTGAAGATGCCCAGCTGCTACCTGACCAGCGGTCTCCCTGGCCTGGCCCTTCCCCCGAGGAGGACATCGCCAACTTCCGGGTGCTGGTGAAGATCTTGCCCGTCCTGGTGACCCTGGTGCCCTACTGGATGGTGTACTTCCAGGTGAGCACCCCTGCCCTTTCACTCTGGGGCGACTGGCTCCCTAGCCCCCTCGACGTTTTCATCTCTCACCATAGAAGCCCAGGGCATGCGGAAAGGGGAAGGGGCTCCCAGCTGGCGTGGGCTGGGCACAAGGCCTCCCCGCCCCGTAGTTAACACCCTTGGGTGGTAGAACAGGAGGAGCTCTGGACACAGGGCTGAGGCCCCGCGACTCGAGGCCCGCCTCTCCAGGCCTCAGTTCCCCCGCATGGAAAATGAGGGGCTGGGACGAAGGCTCTGACCGCTCTGCAGCATACAGGGTTTCCACACGTGTCAACGGGGGCCCAGAGGAGGTCTGTCGGTGGACCAAGACCCCACAGCAAGCTAGGGGCCAGCTCAGAGCACTGAGTGCTGTGTAACTGTGGTTCCCCACCTGGCTGTGCCTGGGAAGCACCTGTGGAGCTTTTAAACAATAAAGATTCCCAAGGCTCACCCCAGACGGCTGAAAGAGAACTGTGTGGGGCAGTGTCTGGTGTGATCAGCTTCTTAGATGATGCTGACACTCAGTCGGGTTTGCAAGCCACTACTTCCCACCTTCTCCCAGATGAGCAGGTGTCTGCATGTGAGCGCAAGACTCTGTGTGTGTGTGTGTGTGTGTGGGTAGCAGCCTAACCCCAGCCCCTAATCCCCCGACCACAAGGTCATTGCCTCCCCTACACCCTCCACAGGAAGCGTATTTCCAGCTGCGGGAGATGGGAGTCCCGCAGGGCCAGCCTGCTACTCAGCGGTAGCAGCACAGAGGTAGAAGGTGCCCTCCATGATGGGACAGGGACACGGCATGTATGCGTGTCCGTGGCTGATTCCTACTTGTCAGAATGTCGGCACCCTGGTGGGTGGGGGTGGAAGAGGGTATGGGGGTGAGAGATAAACTGTAATGGGGAAAATATACAATTAAAAAAAAGAATATTGAGATCCTTCCACCCCAGTTGATAAATAGCTGCTGCCTGATGCAGCCCCAGTGCCTGCCCCCCAGCCCCAGCCCCTCCTGTGGGACTCTCCTGGACGCCCTTCCATTGCAGCCACCAGAGGGGGAGTGTCTGCACCTGTTGCCAGGTCCAGAGCATTTCAGCCGGTCAGTGCCTACACGTTTCCTGGCTGTGGCAGCCTGTGGGACTCAGCCTGGCCTCGGTGTCAGATGAGCCCTCCCCGTGGGGACAGCCAGGCCATTATTTTCCCCATGCCAACAAGCATTTATCCACGCCTGCTCTGGGCCAGGCCCTGGAGACATGGTATGAGTCCCACCAGCTGGGCCCAGCTCTGGAATAAAGTCGCCCACACAGCTCAGGGGCGGGCGGCGGGGCGGGGGAGCAGAGTGAAGGAAGCTGCCCAGCCAAGTCTGCTTCCGAAGAACAAGGAGGGCGTGGCAGTCACTTTCCCCCTGAGGCTGGGGAGGAGACGGCTGCCCAGCTGCCCCGGGCTGCTGCTGAGGAATGCCTGCCTGGCAGCTGGAGCATCCTGGGGCTGGAGGAGAGGCGGCCAGCTCGGTTCCACCTTCGCCTCCATCTCTCTCGGCAGATGCAATCCACGTATGTCCTACAAGGTCTTCACCTCCACATCCCGAACATTTTCCCAGACTATCCTGGCAACACCTCCGTGGCTCTGGGAGCCCAGAACAGTGGCTATAAGGTGAGAGATAGCTGGTGTGTCCAGCTCCCAGTTCAAGCCAGGCTGGGGGCTTCCTCCTAGAAGCGGCGGAGATGAAGCTGCCTCTGCATTCTCCTCGTCCAACGGCAGGGGGTCCCGGGGCATAGGAAAGGCGCCTGGAGGGTGGGGGGACCTGTGCCTCAGCCCGGCCACCCTGCTGAGATGCTCAGCTGCTCAGAGGCATTCAAGCCTGCTTCCCTCCCACCCACTGTTGCTCCTGCTGCCCAGTTTGTCCCGGGGCCTTCAGGTCAGGTGCACCCTCCCCAACTCTGCCTTGCCCTGTCCTTCTCTGACGCCCCTGCCGTTCACCAGGACTTTCCAAAGCAGTTTCTTAGCATTTCAGAGACTCATAAAACCAGAGATCCTTAGAGCTGGGAGATGCATGGCATATCGGCCACTCTACCTCCCTTTGTGGCCCACGCGGACATCACCATCAATCATGACATTCTTTATACTGAGCCCGCAAGTGTTCCAGGCAGCCACCGCTGATGGATGGGAGTTAGAGGAACCTATTCACCATTTGGGATCCCATCCCCCGCCCCAGTCACACAGCCAAGGCCCGTGCCTTCTGTTGCCCGCGCAGAGCTCCTTTCGCTGCTAGCGTGCCTCTCTCGGCCCCCTCTCGCCCAGATCCCAGAAGCCTGGCTCCTCCTGGCCAACGTCGTGGTGGTGCTGATCCTGGTGCCGGTGAAGGATCACTTGCTTGACCCTCTGCTGCTGAGGTGCAGACTGCTTCCCTCGGCTCTGCAGAAGATGGCCCTGGGGATGTCCTTTGGTTTTGCCTCCGTCATTGTGGCAGGTGTGCGGGCCTGAATGGAGGGGAGTGGGAGGGCGGCCGGCCTCCTCTGGGGGCGGGGGGACACCAGCTCCACTGGGGCTGCTGCTGGAGCCGGGGCCCTGGGCCACATACACCCTCCACCCACGGGTGCCAGTCTTGCCCTCCCAGGAGGTGTGAGCTGAAGCGGGCTTTCCTCACTGAGTCCAGTCCCCCCACATCTGACAGATGAGGAAGCTCGGACCCAGAGAGGAAAACATCTTTTTCCCAGTGGGACGGAAGCTCCCTGAGGGCAGGGTTTTCTTCCTTCCCTGCAATGAATAACGCACGTGGGCATCGTACAAATGTGCTGAGCGAATTTTCCAAAGACATGCAGCCTCTTAGTAGCAATGGGAGCTTTTCTCTTAAAAAAAAAAAGTATTTATGCTCTTCCTTCTTCCATGTCAAAAGAATTTGAAGCCACTTGTGAAAACAGGAGCTCAGTTTAAGCAGCTTTTCACGCTGTTGCAACCACCTCAGGCTTTTTCGCTTTGTCATTAATGAAAGTTTCTGAAGTTTCTTGGACCCTCTGAGCCTCGTCTTTAAAACATAGACAGTGGTTCGTTTAGCGCCTGTGCAGGGCCCAGGCTCCGCCCACACGGAATGTGGTCTAGCAGGAGTGCCGTGCAGATTAAGCAAGACACGCCCGTAAAGCACCCGGTGCCATGCCTGGATCACAAGTCGGAGCCGGAGGAAGGGACAAACGCTATTGTAGTGCAAGGACGAAAACCAAACTAGGCTCTTTGTAAGCTATGTGCCTTAGTGCAGTTTGTCCTGTTTCGTCCTCACAGGAATACTGGGGTTTTGCTGCCAACTGGGTCTCACCGAGGTGTAGTGATTCGCCCGCGGTTACACAGCTAGTCCGTGGCAGGGCCGAGCTTGGAACCCTAGTCACCTAACTTCCACATCCTGTCTTTACTCCACCTGAGCACAGCTGTCTCCTAAGCAGTGAAAGGGAAGGAGTTAAATGAGCTTGAAAGCCAGGTTAGAAATCCAACTGCGGTCCTTGGTGCTGTGGTAGGAGCCCTGTGCTGGCACGGGGCATGGGCCAGCTATAAAACTGCTCTCTGGGGCTTGAATCCTGCCCCCATTATTTATCAGCTGCTTGCTTAACCCAGATTTCTCTTTCTTCATTTGTAAGAATGCCTAGCATGCGACAGGCTCTCAATTAATTGAAGTTGTTCTTGTTCTTGAGTGAGAAACCTAGCTCTGAGCTTCCCAGCAGGCAAGGCAAAAAGGGAAGAGTTGGAACCCAAATCTTGATACACACACCCCCTAGTCCAGTATTCTTTTCCCTTCCTGTTGCCCAGTCCGTTCATGACTACGTAGTGAACGCCCTTCACATGCCAAAACCTGCCATGGGCTAAGCTGCCCGGAGTGGACCTGGCTGTAGTCACCCTCTCCCCCACCAGGATTCCTGGAGATGAAGCGTTTAGAATACGTTCATCACAACCAGACGGTATCCCAGCAGATCGGGGACAATGTGTACTATGCAGCACCACTGTCCATCTGGTGGCAGATCCCCCAGTACCTGCTCATCGGGATCAGTGAGATTTTTGCCAGCATCCCAGGTACGCTGGACCCCTCCCCTACTCCTGCACCAGTGATGGGTTCTGCCTGGGGGACCCTCAAAGTCGGAGATCTCACAGGCACAGCCTCCAGAGCCCAGCTGTACGGAGGAGGCAGGATTTTCCCAGTGGGGCTGCCTGTACCCGACGGGCATTTATTAGCACTTGGTTTGTGCCAGGCCACTGCGATAGTCACTGGAGACCTGGAGGTGAATAAGACACTTCCCAGGCCAACTTCCCCCGCTGCCAGGTTCCCACGCTCTGTCTCTGCCCTCACCCTTCCCTCTGCTTCAGATTGAAGAACTCCTGTTTCCTGTTTGGTTCAGAGCCTAAATGCCATCTCCTCCATGAGGCCCTCTCCAAGGCACCCCTGGGGCAAGTGGGTCCTCCCTCTCCCTCCCTTGTCTTCCCTATCACAGCACACAGGTCACTGTGTTGTAATAACGCATTTACCTGTCTGCCTCCCTGGGCTGAGCTGTGAGATGAGAGCTATAGGGCTGGGCTGGGCTCTTCAATGAGCTAGTAGGAGAGGCTACTCAGCTGCAGACACAGAGGAAGGCTGGGTGGGACTCACTGATGGGGATCAGTAAGTCTCCCGAACAATAAACCCAGTGGAGTGCTGTGGAAGTGACTAGTGTGCCGGGGAAGCCCTGGAGCAGGGTGGAGTGCGGATAGAACTCAGCGGGTGGCAGCCAGGCTCCCACGGGCGGGCAGATTAAACAGCGAAAGCAGAAAGCTGGGCCTTGTGGGGAGAGTGGGGGGTCGGGGGAGGCTGGAGGCACAGGGAGGTCCCTGTGGGTTGAGCCTGGATGTTGAGACTTTTCCCCGAGGGCAGCGGCCACTCCCCGGGGGGACTTGGGCAGGGAAAGGATCCCATTCTCTGTTTTAGACAACTGGCTATGGGACGGGGAGGATGGGAGACAGGAGTGTAAAAGGCACACGGCGAGGCCTGGCAGGAAGACACTGGGGCTGGGGTTTGGCCGAGGACAGAGGGGATACAGAGGGCTGACACGGAGGAGACGTTTCTGGGGTTGAATCAAAATGATTTGGTGATGACACTGAAGGGGGCAGAGAGGGCAGGGGACGGGGAAGGTGAAAATGGCAGGGAGGTGGGGGAAGAGGGGAGCCAAGGCTCTTGGGACAACATGGGGGCTGTCCAGGTGGAGGCCTGTGGGGTGGATGAGCGAACACAGGTGACAGGTCAGGGAAAGCCAGGGTGGAGGCTGGCTGGGGGTGGGGCCCCTTCGGTCATCCCTCTCCTCTCTACAGGGCTGGAGTTCGCCTACTCTGAGGCCCCACGTTCCATGCAGGGCGCCATCATGGGCATCTTCTTCTTCCTGTCGGGGGTGGGCTCGCTGTTGGGCTCCAGCCTGGAGGCTCTGCTGTCACTACCGGGGGGCTGGTTATACTGCCCCAAGGACCACGGTGAGTGGGGGCCTCCCTGGGGGTGGGACACAGGTGGAGGGAGGTGGCAGTTGCCAAGTGCTTCGACCCCAGCAGAATGAAGGAGCAAGCTGGACTCAGAGAACGGGGTTCTCGCTGAAGCTGGGCCATCGCCCACAGTGTGGCCCCCCTCCTAGGGCCTCAGTTTCCTCAACTGCCAGTGAGGAAGCACGGATCTCAGTGGGCCGCCAAGCTTCCTTCCTGCGTCTGGCACTCTGCCATCCTGGCTGCGGGGCGGGGGGGCCCTTTTCCTGGGTTATTTGCGTTTGAAGCCCTGGAAATAGCTGGGCCCAGGACGGCCAGATGCTATCTGCCCAGTCTGCAGATCCCACCTGCTGGCCGCACCGCTTTGGCGCCAGCCCCAGAGGAGCCCTGCGGTCCCCAATGCCGTCATCCTCCCTTTCCCAGGGAACATCAACAACTGCCAGATGGACCGGTACTTCTTCCTGCTGGCCGGCATCCAGGCTGCCGCTGCCCTCCTGTTCGTGAGGATCGCTGGTCGCTATGAGAGGGTAGCTCGTGGCCCAGCCTCCCAGAGCTGTGCCAGCAGGGACAGGGGCTGACACGCCCCCCACTTCACCCCCTTGATTCTTTCCGTGGGGAAAAAGGACAACAGCCGTCCCACTGGGGCTTCCTTCTCCATGTATTTTGTACCGAACATTAGGACCAAAGGGTTCCCATAAATAAGGGGCATGAGCCTCTCCTCATGACCGTGGTCCGTGACAAGGAGCAGAGCAGAGGGGGGCTGGGTGGCAGTCCTTGTGAGAGACCGGGCAGGGGACGTGGGTCAGTGAGCACCAGAGGATGAGCAGGAGGCCCCCCGGTCTGACCAGGCCGGGCCAGGCAGGCTGGGGAGGGGTCAGGAGCTGCCCCGGATCCGCTCCATGTAGCTGCGAAGCTCCTCAGGGTCCTTCAGCCCCATGTCCTCACACACCCAGCGGATGTCCTCCTCACCTGCCACCAGGATGGACTGCACGGCAGGGGCCGCCACGGGCTCCTCAGGCAGCTGGTCTGCGGGGGCTGGCGCAAACGTCACGAACTCCACGCGCTTCCGCCGCCCCCCAGCTTCCTTCCGGGCCAGGGTGCTGGAGGAGCTGGCGGTGTCCCCGGCAGGTGCCTGGGCCAGGGTCGGCGCCTCCCCTCCCCCACTCTCACAGGGGCAGCCCCTCTCCCCCTTGAGTGGGCCAGGGGACTGCCGGTCCAGCTGGCGGCTCAGTTCCTCCTGGTCGGTGCCCAGCCAGACCCAGTTGTGGGGCTGGGGGGAGGCAGGGTCAGTGGCACCGTCGGGAGGCTCCTTGCGCTGGTAGCGCAGCACGAAGACCACACCGTTGACCAGGAAGATGAGGATGGCCAGACAGAAGATGCCCAGCAGGGCATACATGCCCAGCTGTAGGTCAGTGACCCGCTGAGGGGCGGGCACCATCTCCTCCTCTTCCCCGTCCTCTTCCCCAGCCTCTGCTTCCTTCTCCTTCCCAGGCTCTTCTTCTGCCCGCTCAAACTTACCCCTCACACCTCCACTGTCCCCCACACTGCCTGCCACCTGCCCTTCACCTCCCAGACTGGCCTCCGTGGCTGGTGAACCCCGGGCATGGCTGGAGGGGACAGCAGGGGCCGGGGTGGGAGCAGGAGGCAGCCCAAGCCAGCTGGTGCCAGAGGCCAGGGGCACACGGTGGCGGCCCCGGCGGCAGGGCTCCGGCGGGTGCAGAGACACATGCAGAGGCAGCCCCTCGGTGCCCGCCCCACTCACCACCACCCTGAGCTGGGCACCCCGCTCCTCCACTGGCAGGACAGCGCTGGGCTCCTCGGCAGAGATGGAGAGTCCCAGGTCACGGCGGTCATAGAGCTCAGCGGGGGCCAGGGTGTGGTCGGAAAAGGACAGCCACAGGGAGAGGGCCGCCTCCTGTGGGGCACACAGACACGGGCAGAGACGCGAGGGCACGCATGCATGCACACAGAGACCACTCCCACAGAGACAGGCCACACGGAGGGGGAGAGACCAGAGAGGAAACAGACACAAGCAGATGGACAAAACACAGGGAGAGAGGGGACATGCGTCAATCACCTGTTGGCCACTCAGCCCTGGGGCCTGAGTCATCAGGAGGGTTGTCAGTTCATAATCAACCTCCCACTGACACACTCCAGACAGCCACTGCTTGGTCACCTCCGGCTGCAGGGAGCTCACTATCTTACAGGGCAGTCAGTCCTTATTCTGAAAACCCTAAGGTGAGGGGTCAAAGTACCTCCCACCCCCCTGTCATCAACCCCCACCCGGAGCTGCTGACTTCACATCCCCCCTGACCCCCAGCTGTCACCTGCTTTGGGGCAGGAAGGGCTGGCTGTGCCCAACATGTGGCTGTGACCTCCCCGGGGTGGGCAGTGCCCCGGCTCAGGGCCAGTGATAGGCCCGTCACTGGCTGCACCCGAAGCTCCAGCACTGAGACCTTGTCATCCGTCACAGCCAGTGCCTGCTCCCCCAGGATGGAGTCAGACAGTGGGGAACGCACCTGAGGGTGAGAAGGAGCTGGTGGGGGGGGCCCTTGTACACAGGCAGCCTTTCCCCTCTGAGACCCCCACAGCCCCACAAAGGGATGGGGTTTCTACTCCAAGCCTCCACAAAGACTGCTCTCCCCTACCCTCTGCACTCCAGCCCCACACCCTAAATACATACCTGGACCCCAGTCCTACCCGTGAGAAACAGGTCCCCCCTCTCTCACGACCAGGTCCCCATGCATCCAACCCCAGCCCTCCATATCTAGAGGACTCCCCCATTACACAGGCCACCCTACGCTCACCCAGTCCCCAATCCCACTGGGCGCACATCTCCCCAGGTTCATCTGAGCCCCTCTGACACCCTTCACAGCTGCCCGAGAACCTTCTGGGGGCCACCTACGCTTTCCTCAGAGGGTCTGCTCACCTCGATGGAGGTGACCCCGGGCTCCCTGCCCACCAGGACACGGCCGTCCTCCAGTGAGGCTATGCGGGGGTCCTGCACGCGGGCGTGTGGCACCACGAGGTGGGACACGTCCAGCAGCCAGTCAGGGCCAAGCAGGTGGGTGAGGCGGCGGCCGCCGTCCAGCGGGTGGGCCGCAAAGGGGACAAGGAAGCGCACCCCAGCACGCTGGTACTGCAGGCGGCAGCCCCGGGCCCGTGGCTCCGCCTCCTCCCCGGCAGCCACTGCCTGGGGCTCCTGTGCCCTGCAGAGAAAGGGTGGCCAGGGTGAGCAGCCCTCTCAGCATGGGCTCCACCCCTGGCCACAAGGAGTCTTCCTCGGGAGCCCATCCCCAGTCCACAGTGGCTCCCTTCTTTAAGCTGCGCCCACACTGCCCCGCTTGGGTCAGGCCCCCCCATTCCTGACTGTACCTGTCCATCAAGCCGCTCTCACCTTCTCCTGCCCCTAACTGGAACCTGGTGGAGGCAGGAGGAGAGCCCCCTCTTTTGCGAAACAGGGGCACTTCCTCTCTGAAGGGCCTGGGAGCTCAGGTTTTTGAAGCCCCTGCACCCTTGGGCTCTGGTGGGAGCCCCTCAGTAATTACTGAGCTAGGTGCCATCTCAGGCTTTGAGAACACAGCAGTGAGCAGAAACTCCTTCCTTCAAGAGTTGACATTCTAGGGGAGGGATGTGGAGGGGGCAGAGCATCCCTCCACAGACAAGATGAACCCGAGGATACCGGAGAACTGCCACAGGGGAAGAAGAGAGAGGGCGGGGGGCTGGGATGGGTGGAAGGAGCCACAGCCACTGGGCCATTTTTCAGACCCCAGCTCGAGCCCATGGCCATGTCAGGCCCCCTCTCAGTCCCAGAGCCACCTCACCAAGGTCAGCCAGCTGCTTCAGGCCTCTACTCACCCTTCAGCCGGGCCAGGTACCCTCCAGCCTCGGACCTGCTCCAGGGTGGTGTCGGTCAGCTCGATGCGCAGGGGCAGCAGCGGGGCCCACACGGTCAGCCGCAGCGAGGCCCGCAGCTGGCGCCACCAGAAGTCCACCCGCACGCCCCGGGCCCCCCGGCTCTCCTCGCCAGACACAAACACAGCGTCACAGGCCTCGGCCACCTGTGGGAGGGCAGAGGGCCGGGGGTGGGCTAAGCCAGGGAACACAGGTGTGAACCAGAGAGAACAGTGCTGACCCCACGCCTGAAGAAGGGCTTTAGCTGGTATTCAAGTCTGTATTTGACGATAATGCATGTCCTCAGATTAAGAATTCACCGTGCATCCAAGGTCCCTTCACCGTGGAGGAAGCAGTTCCTCCAAGGTCATTGGGGCTCAGCTGAGGAAATTGGCTGTTTGCTTACAGCAGAATCTTTCCTGACAGGGAGGGGGCTGAACCCCAAAAGTTGCCTCCTTAGTGCTGGCCTCTGACTTTGGTGCCGGAGCTACCTGGCAACCTGTCCCAGGTAGGTGGGCAGAGGTCAAGGGGCAAGGCAGACCCGCTCACCCAAGCCCTCAGGCAGAACAAGTCACTGGGGGGCACAGTGCCACCAAAGTAGCCAAAGTCAGTGTTCTGTACACAGGCAGCTGGGATTTAGAAGTGCAGGCTCCAAACTTCCCCTCCTAGAGCTTCAAAACGGAGAAAGTTGCCAGGCCCCACCATTTTTTTTTTTTTTTTACTTCATGGGTCACAATGAGGATGCAACAAAAATAATGACCATTGTTTTTAACATTATATAATTATTATTATAACAGTAGCTACTGTTGTTTCAGCTCCGTCTCTCTGCTGGATACTGTCTTAGGGTGCTTTTAATGCTTGCAGCATCCCTAAAGTATGTTCCCATCTTAAAGCTTAGGAAACAGGCTCAGAGAGGTTAAGAGACCCGTCCACAATCACACAGCTGGCTGACCACAAAGGGTTCCAGACACAGAAACTTTCCCATCCCAAAGTGCCTGCTCTTAACTCTCCACAGCAGTTCACTTGCCGATGTGATAATGAATGTGAAAGTGCCTAAGCTGGGGGCTGTTGGGGTTACACAGCTCCCGCCTGACTCTGGAGAGAGGTGGGGAGAGCAAAGGAAATTAAAGCTGTGGCTCCCCCCCAAGAGATTTCCGGTGTCGGGAAGAAGCTGTCCTCTCGGGGACCTGAGTGGAGAGGGAGGAAAGCGGTGTGTGCATGACTGTGCACAGATGCACACTGCGAGGGCCTGGCAAGTGCCACTCACCTGCAGGACCTGTGCATTGGCCGACTCGCAGCCAATGTGCTCTGTCACCTCCACCAGGGCCCCCCCACCGTCCACGGTGACGAGGCGCACGGGGACGCGCCGCGGCACGCCGGTCAGTGGTGCCGTGTTCACCAGCTCCTCGGCCTGGAGATGCAGAAGGTGCTCAGCTCCCAGCTCTTCACTTCACTCGGCTCCCCACCTGGCTGGGCAGAGGGGCTGCCCCTTACCTTGGCCAGTGGGACGAGGGCTCTTATGTCCCGCTCCGACACCAGGATCTCCCACACCATTTTGTCCTTCTCTGCTTCGGGGGCCTGGCCTGGGTACTCCAGCTGCCAGGTGACAGGGCGAGTGACTGCCACGCCCCCACTAGTGCCATTGTCCACCAAAAAGTCCACCCACAGGAACTTCGACAGTTCGAGGGGGCTGCTGGCCAGAAGAGACAGAGACTGAGTGCTTGCTGGGAGTCCGGCACTCCTGGAGTGATGTGGTAGGTTCTACGATTATCCCCATTTTATAGACGGGGAAACTGAGGCACAGAGGTCCTATAACTCACCCAAGGTCACACAATGAAAAGCGGCAGGGGGGATTACACCCAAGCTTCCTGTCTCCAGAGTCCAAGCTCTTACCCACTCTTGTCCCCTGCAGGATCCATGTAGTTTCTTAACACCCCCCCCGCCCCCCCACAAAACTTTGCTGGCTCTCCTGCCTTCTTGGGCCTCCTCCCCTCGGATCTCTGCCTTCCATAGTCATCAGAGTGGCACAAAGCCTGATTTGACTGCTGTCAAGGAAGCAGTGTCGCTTTCCAGGCCCCAGGACTGGCACACGACCCCTGAATAAACAAGCACACCGCTCCCTTTGATCGAGCACCTACTATGTGCCAGGAACTGGCCTGGATGTTGGCTCAGTGATGTCTTACTTCATTTTCACAGACCCTAAGGGATGCACTGTTATCCCCACTTTGCTAGTGAGGAAACTGAGGCTTCGTGGGGTAGGGGTGGCTGTGCAGGGAGGGGAACTGGTTTGCCCGAGGTTATTCGTCCAAAAAGCGTTGGAACCAGGATTCAAACAGGAGCTTCAAAGCCCATGGCCTTGACCCAGGCTCAGGGCATGCGTAAGAAGAGTTTGAAAACGTTAAGAACTGCAGCTGGGCTTTGGGGAATATTAGTGGCCCCCAAATCGGACCCATCCCCAGATGGTGGGAAGAGAGGCAGTGGCTCTGAGGGCTGTAGTCGGTGGCCAGGATAGGTTGGCATCACCTGGGATGAGACTCACACTCACTGCACCTGGCGTGCGACTGGATAAATAGTCGCTGAGTGAATGAATGCTATGCCTGCTTTGGGCTGCTTCCCTGAAGGAGTCTGTTTTTGAGGCTGCTCCCTGGGAATACGGATACAGTGTGCCGCGCTCTTCCGTGGAGACCCCAAATCTGCCCGCCAACCCTCCCTCCTCTGCCCCCACCTCCAGCGAGGGGAACTGCCCACCTGGAGTCTGGCTCGGCAGGCACAGCACGGTGGCAGGTGATGAGAGTGGTGTGGTGCTTAGAGCCCTTGAAACGGTCGAGCTTGGCAGTCCAGAGGGTGGGCTGGGCTGGGCGGGCAGCAGCCACGTGCAGCCCCTTCTTCACCTTGATCCTGGGGGGAGGACACAGGTCCGGTTTGTCAAGGTGGGTGCTAAGCTGTGGACAGGATCCGAGGGGGAAGACCCGGGGCTGAAGACACCAACTTCCCATCTGGCCTCCCCTGGTTCAGGCCTGAATATCCACCCAGAGGTCCTCTGACCCAGAAGGACCCAATCTCAATGCAGGTCCTGTCACATAGCTCTCCCCTACTCCTAGACCACTTATGACACCCCACTTGGCTGCAAGGTCAAGTCTAAGCCTCGTATTCCAGGCCTTCTAGGGTCTGGTCCAGTTTTAGCTCCAGCTGTGATATCTCTCCATCACTCTCTGCTTTGGCTACACCCAAAGTCCTTCCCCACATACACAGCCCCATTCATGCCTCTAAGCCTCTGCCCAGCCTGTCCTTCCTTTCTTCATCTGCTGATTCTTCAAGCCTCCAGCAACTCAAATACCACGTCCTTCAGAAAGCTCTTCCTGCGGCTGGATGACTCCCCCCTTCCCTACCCCTAACCCAGGCTCTCGCAGCACTTTGTACCTTCATAAGAGCATATAATCCAGTTCATGCCCATCCACCTCCCTTCCCTACCACTGGGGGCCCCTTAGTGCCAAGAGGGGACTGGGCCTTGCTCCTCTCTCCAGAGTGGACATATAGGCTGGTGCACTTTAAGGTCCAGGAAAGATCTTATGAGTATATGAGTGAGCACAGGAGGGCATTGAGAGACAGGGAGATGGGACAGGCACCTGAGAGACACATAGGGAAGGGACACGCACAGACCCAGATATGGAAGAGGCAAGTCACACTTTGTAAGTCCTTGTCACTGGGATGGGGTTGGGAGGCTGCTTTGGGGGAACTTCAGGCAGAAAGGGACACAAAGAGGAGGCCCTTCTCGTGCAGAGGCACGGACTCTGTCCAAAGATGAGGACCCGTGGTGAGGGAGGCAAGCAGGAGGATGTGCAAATTAATGAGACTGGAGCAGACCTCCTCCCGAGGCACTAGAGCATTAACAGCCCCCAGGCACTGCCCTTGCCAGTTTCCAAGCCCTTTCCTATTTTCCCTCCCTGGGGCCTCACAGCTGCCTCGTGAAGCAGCGAATTAGGGGTGGTGCCTAGAGAGGGGAGCTTCCTACCTGTGACTTCAAATTCAGGGCAGGGCCCATTGCTGGGTCTTGCCTGTTGCTGGGGCAATCACAGGCCCAGGGGGGTCAGTGAAGACCCCAATAGGAGTAGGTACCTGCCCAGTCTTCCTGCAGATGTTCCCGCTTGCAACCCACCCCTCGGGGCCCGGTGCTCACCGCAGGGTCAGGACACTGGCTGTGAAGTTGTGGCGAAGCAGGAGGGTGGCACTGAAGAGCTGGCCAGGACGCACTGGCACGTCGGGCACCCGCAGGGTCACTGCCTCATCCAGAGGCACCTCCTGGTACTGTGGGGGGTCTGCTGGGCGCAGCTCCACACTGCCCACTGGGAGGGCCTGTTCCCCAGGGTCCTCTTCCCCTCCGGGGCCACAGCCCCCAGGGCCCTTGGCAGCGGGCTCCAGTGTGTACGCCAGCTCCGCCCGTGTGGGGGAGTCCTGGGTGAACCAGTGGGAGGGGAACTCCAGCTCCACCACACAGGCACCCAGGGATGGCTGCAAATACACAATGGCCCTGGTTGGCAAGGCAGGAAACCCAGAGCTGCGAGGGGTCCCTGACAGGCAGGTCCAACACGGGCCAGAGATGAATCCCAGGTGACACAGCCAGCGAGGGACAGGGCTGGGCTGAGGTCTCAGAATGTGCCTATGGGCCCCTCTTCTACCTTCGCAAAAAGTCTCATTCCCTGAAGCCCTCCCCTAACCATGCTCCAGAACCTCCCTGACAGCAGCTCGGGTTTCTCAGAACCCCAAAGTCCATGAAGCACCCTCTTCTACTGGATTCCTACGTGAGACTCCAGAATAGCGGGAACTGCAGTTACAAAAGGAATCCCGACAATAATGCAAACACTCGATGAAGGATTGCTCTGAGCCAGGCACTACGTTCCTCTTGTTTATTCTTTACTCCAGCTCTGTATGAGGTAGCAATTGTCATCACCCCATTTTACAGATGAGGAAACTGAGCCTCAGATTAAGTCTCTTGCCCAAAATCATATGCTGTGGACTGATCTCCACAAAGAGCCCTAAATAATCCTTCACAGGGTCCCATGAAAGCCAGCAGAGATGGAATGGAGTCAGGTGGTCCATGATCCCCCAACTTCCCATGAGTGGAGAGCCCTCTCTTTCCTACTCTGGGACCATCCTCTGGCTCTCCCCTGGCAGGGCCAGCCTGGGTGGGTTCCGCCCACTCACCTGGAAGCGGCAGGCTCGGTGAACAGTGCCTGCGGGGTGTGTGGCATGGAGCCGGGCACAAGGCAGACTGCCAGGTCCCGGAGGCCAATCCTGCCCTTTGAGGTGGAAGAGGACTCGGGCGTGGGGCTCTGCTGGAGTCACAGCCGCTTCCACTGACACAGCTCGCACATCCCAAGGGACCGGCCTTTGGTGGGGCTCAGTGACCCGAGGAGGGACAACCTGCAGGGAGAATGGGGGTGCTCAGAAAGCAGGGGGTTGTGGGAAGTGGGATGTGGGAAGATGGGATGCCAGGCTTCTAATTCCAACCTGGCAGGAGGGAACCTTTATGGGCCTCAGTTTCCCTCTCTAGAAAGTGGTAAGCACAGCTGGGGCTGGGGCGGGTCCCTGAGCCACACACAGCACACCTTGCCTCTGAGTCCTGTCAGCCTGGGAATCCCTGGTGCCCCTCCTTACCTGCTGCGTGGCGAAAGGTGGGTAGGAGGCCCGGAGAAGCGGCTGGGCCCTGGGCCAGGGCTGCAGGAGCAGGAAGGTCTCAGATCGGGAGCCCAGAGAGGAGTTGGCAGGTGGGTAGCGGCCCACCTGCTGCACCCGGAAGTGCTCGGGGGCATCCAGGAGCTCCAGGGCTGCGGGCAGGTAGACGGGGTCCAGGGGCTCCTGCGCACAGTCCACTGCGGAGGGGGAAGGGACAGAGATGGCGACAGCTCCAGAGCTGGCAGGGGCGCAGTGGCGGTGAGCAGTGGAGGAAGGAAAGGGTTCTAAATGTCCCACCCCTGGGACGTGGGGGGAATCTCACAGATGAGAACACTGAGGCCCAAACAGGGTCCCACAGGTAGCACGTGCCAGGGCTGGGATGTGACTCAGAGTCCAGGACTGGATGCCAGCCCCGGGCCATTCCCTCTTTGACCTCCCTCCCTCCCTCCCTCCAGCAGAACCTTCTCAATGCCACCTCCTCCCCCATTCCCACCCCTATCATCGCCTCCGACACCAAGGCATTTGTGGGGTACAGTTCTCTCCAGACAGAGCCTATGAGGCCGAAGATGGTGACTGGGTAAGACTGGGTGACTGGGTGGAGATGGAGACCCTTTCTTTCTCTGTCCTTAGGTCCTCACAAGACTTGGTTGGGCACCCACCCTCCCTCCTTCATCATCATCGCGGCAACCGCACACTGTTCCCCAAACTTGTTCCCTTCTTCCCTATCCCAACTGGGTTCCAGAATGTTAGAGTGGGAGGAGGTGGTATGGGTGAGAACCATAAGCCTGGAAGGGAGTCTTGTATTCAGTACCCGTGACAAAGGACAACCAGGACCACACTTGGTTTGTACCCAGCTGACCACTAGTTAGCCCCAGTAACAATAATTAACTATTTTAGAACACTAACTACATGCAAGCTACCGTTTAAAACACTTTACATACATGTATTAACTCTTTCAGTTTTGGGTATAACTCTGAGAATTCGGTACTATGACTTAATCCCATTTTATGGATGCAGAAAATGAGGCTGAGAGGTTAAGGTCCTTGCCTGGGCCCCACAGCTGGTGCATGATGGAGCTGAGGGTCACAGATCAGGCATTGACCACTGGGACACCCTGCCCCCACCCTCCACCTCTCTCTCCACCCTATGCTGCTTGCAACAGTGTTCGCTCCCTAGACTATGGGTCTCTCCTCCTCCTTCAGGGCCAAGAGTGAATGTTACCTCCTTAAGGAAGCCCTCCTCAATTGCTCGCCCTCTCAGCCATCCCGTCCATTAAATTCCCCTCTGGCTGCCTTCTCTGAACATTATCGTCCTGTCTATCAGCCAGGACCTTGTCTTCTTCATCCTGGATCACAAACTGGGCAGCTCTCCCTGGAGAGGCTGCCCCGGGAGCCTGGAGACCTGCATCGACATCCTAACTCCCTCAAGGAAGGTCGGGCGAGTCGTTTAACACCTTGGAGCGTCTCTTTCCTCACCTGTAGAACCAGCACAGAGTGACGCTGTGGACAGGAGAGGGCTTTCTAAACTGTGCAGTGCAGCACGGAGGAGGGATCACTGCTGCCACATAATGGATGTGACAAGGCTTTCCTCATCTATCTGTGTGAGGGGTTATTAGGGCTCCCATGGGGTCCCCTGGGGAGGGGAGCAGGTGGCTGAAAGCAGCCCCAAGCCAGCTCCCTCTCAGCTCCATTGCTGGGCTGGGGGACTTGATGGTTTCGACGTCCTTCAAGACCCTCCCCATCAATGAGCAAGTGCCTGAGACACTCCCCCCACCCCCCCAAAGTGTAACAGGTGAGAGACTATGGCTCCCAGGGGACAGCCACTGGCCTCCCTTACTCCTCCATTGCCTGGATAATTACAAGATGCTGGGAAGCCTGACTCCCACGGACTCCCGCCATCCAGATCCAAACTCTCTCCATGGGGGTGAGCGTAGAGAGTCTCCCTGTCCCCTACTCTTCCGTGGCACCATCCACCTAGCAGCCACAGCCCCGGACAAGAGCAGTCCGCCCCGGGAAACAAGGGAGTCGCTGCCCCTTTCTCCAACGACAGGGATGCCCAAAGGGCTCAGGAAGGCACGGATTGGGCAATCTCTTGGGACTCCTTGGGGCAGGAGGAAGGTGACTACAGATCTTGCAGGTCCCAGGCAAAGCGGTTGCTTCCCGTTCGCGGGGGTGGGTTGGTGGTGGGGAGAGGAGGCTAGGAGCCACGGGGCTGCAGCTCTGTGGAGGGCAGATAAAGGAGCTGGTGCGTCCGGGTCAGGGGGCTGCTGGTTTGGATGCCCTGCCTGGAGCGGAGGCTCGTGGGAGGTCCGGGACCCGGCAGGGGTGCGGGGGTGGCGGGGAGAGCCAGGGACACGGCTCATCCTGGGTCAAGAAGGAGTTGCCGGGCTGTGCAAGGTGAAGGAAGCGACGGGGCAGGGTCCGGGGGTGGGATCGCGCCAGCCCCCAGGGCGTGCTGCGGGCGAGCCCGCTGGGGTTTAGTCCGAGCACCCGCAGGTTCTCCGCTCCGGTCTGTCGCTCGCGCTCGGCTTTGGCGGGGGCCCAGTCGCCTCTCGCCCGCCCTGCCCCACCCCTCCCGCTGACCTCTCCCGACGTCCAGGGCGAGGGCCACCAAGAGGCAGAGCCAGGGGCCGCCTGGCGCCCGGGGAACCGCGGCCGCGCGCCCCCCCATCCGGGCGCACATCCTTCCCACGGAAGGCGGGGACTAGGCGGGCGGTTCAGGTGGTCGCGGGCCGCCGGACATCTCCCGCGCCCGCTCGGCGCCGGCCCGATCCGGCCGGCTGGGTGCTGGCCGCTGCCCGCCCGGCCGCTCGCCCGCGGCTGCCGTTCCCAGACAATGGAGCGGGAGCCGGAGACGGAGCAGGAGCAGGAGGTGGGAGGGAGGGAGGGAGGGAGGGAGGGAGTGCACGCAGCAGAGGGGCTGTCCCTCCGGCCCGCCGGGTCCTAGTGCCCGACGGATCCCCTGCCCCCCGGGCGCCCCCACGCTCCGAGTCGGCGAGAAGGCCACTTCCCTGGACACGGAACAGCGGGGGACTGACCGCCTTTGCCAAGAGGGATAGGACGCGTCCCATTCGCTCCCTCTCAGAAGCTCCTAAGGAGGAAAAAGCCACTTGCCCTGCCTCTGCCCCGCCCCACACGCAGCTCACCTGTAAAGGCATCTGACACCTGAATCAGAACCTGAATTCAAGGACAAGGGGGACTGTGCTACAGGGCTGGAAAGGTGGTGAAAGGGGGCCAATAGGGCCGGGTGACAACCACTTGGCCTGCCCAGGCAGAGGGCCACTCCTGGGGAGGAAGAGAGCTGAGTGTGGGCAGCTAGAATGACATGCCCAGCCCCACCCAGAGGGAGGCCCAAGGGCCTCTGTCTCCCAGGTCCTGACCTCCTGGGCCAGGCTTGCCAGCCAGCAAGTGTCTGGGAGGTTCCAGAGCAGGGGGCACCTGGCTGAACATTAGCATCTCCAAGGCATCTAAAAAGAATAAACACACACACACACACACCAAAGAAAACATGTCCAGACCCCTCCACAATTGATTTGATCTATGGGCCGGGTTGAGAACCACAGTGCAGGAAACTCCGGTCTGGTGGGGGAAAGAGGGAGGGCAGGCAGGTCTCCTGGTTGCAGGCCAGGCGCTGACACTCCTGCACAAAGGGGTGGAAGTGCGGGCCAGTTCCTGGAGGTTTTGTAGTGGGGCATGCCTCCCCCATTCCTCATGGTCCTGGAGGGAAAGGCACCTGGTAGAGTCCCGCTTCCTGCCCCCACCCCCTTCCCTTCCTACCAGCTTGGCACTGCCCCTGCCAAGAGAAGTTGAGAAAGCTGTGGGGCTCCGCAGAAATGGGTTTAGCTGTAGAGGGTGAAATTTAAGCAGCCCAGACTTTGAGTCATCCGTGTTACACAGAACAAGATAATAAAACAGCGAGCACTTTATTTAGAACCAACCAAGCGCTGATAAAAATACATGTCACTGCAGCTGTGATTCCACGTTGGGCCTCAACAGTGAGAGCTGGGCATTTATTCCCTCTTGCTGTCATGTGGGTCAGGTGCCCGGCCCCGGCAGAGGGTGCCCACCTCCGGGAGAACCCTGGTGGAGCGGGGTCGGTGGGCACCCCCTGCTCCCTGCAGAGCGTGCGAGGGGAAAGGGCTGTGGTGCCACTTCTGGTTATCTGCTCCGTGATCCTCCCAGGCCACTGGAATGGGCCCTGGTCAGCGACTCCTTGGTGGCAGTGAGTGGAGACAGAGATGGAGACCCGCCTGGAGCTTTGCAGACAAGGAGGAGTCCTCCTTCCTCCTCAGGTCCCTGAAATTCCCACAAGGGATCTGACAGCCACCACACGGACTGTGTGCAGGCACAGCCCGCAAAGCAGTCACCTTTTGCTTTGGCTGAAGGGGAATCAAGGTCCCGAGAGGAACCACTCTCTTCCTGACACGGAGCGGCCACAGCGTGCTTCCTTATATGCAGCAGAGCAGCGGGCGGGCAGACGGCCCGCCGGCTTGGATTAAGGCACTTGTAACAGACTCAATGTACTTCTTGCCCCCAGCCCCATGGGGGACATCCCCATTTCTCTTCCCCTCAAGTCCCACATACCCTGCCTCTTTCCCATGCTGGGCAATGAAGGGGACAGGAGCAGGCCTTGAGGGACAGTGGTTTGGTTGGAGCACAGGGCTGGAAGGAGACAAACAGGAAGGGGGTTGGAACTCGGCAAAAGACAGGCAAGAGGAGGACTGGAGAGCAACAGCAACAGCAAGAAGGCAAGGTGGTGGCAGAATCACAGGCGGCCAGTGGTAGTGACGTTTGCTGAGAACAGATGCAAAAGCTGGGGGAAGTGGGGAGGCTGCTCTCCAAGCTGCCCTGGCTGAGACAGGTGGCAGGTGGGTGGGGGTGGGTCGAGAAAGCGGTAAGAGAACAACCAACCCCAGACAGGAGACCAGCAGGGGGAATGGTCATCCTCCCTCTCAGTTAGGGGGTCTGGTGCAGAGATCAAAGTTCTGAGGGTTCAGAGACAGGGCAAGAGAGGGGCGCGGGGCTGGAAGGAGGTCCAGCGGCCCAGAAGCAGCTCAGCTCTTTGGTATGACGAAGGTGGCATTGTCAGGCGTCCTTCTCACTCCTCTTCCAAGCCCCGGGTCCCCTTGGCTGCTCGCCTCTGCCGCCAGCGCATCTCCTCCACCTGGCGCTCCAGCGCCCGAATCTTGGCCTCCAGCTGGGCCCCCGAGGCCCGGCTGCCAGTGAGCCGGCTCAGCAAAGCGTAAAGGGTCAGCAAGGCCAGGAGGAGCAAGGCCCTGGTGGAAGGGTCGGGCACCGACCTCACCAGGGCCACAAAGCCGACCAGGAAGAGGACAAGCTTCAGGCCCCACAGGATCCGCCCCAACAAGGCCAGGAGCAAGCCGAGGATGAGGGACAGAAGCCAGTAGATGACCAGGGCCGCCCCTCCCCACAGCAGGAAGGTCTGGACCTGGCTGGGGCTGAGCTTCAGTCCCTGGGTGAGGTGATCTCCTGGAAGGAAAAGAATCACAGAATTAGCCAACCTGGAGTGGTGAAGGGCCAGTAGGGGAAGGAAAAGTTAAAACCCAAAGAAAGGGAGGAGTTAATCCCCCTCCACACACTGCCCTCAAAGGAAATAAAAATCCTTTCCCATAGGGTCACAGAGATGGGAGCCTGAATCTCTTGGCTCTGGTTCCTGCCAGCCGTGGGTAGATTACTTCCCTGGGTTGAACCTTTTTCGTCTACAACATGGAAATCATTCTCTGGGCTGTGGGCAAGTTAAATGAGATACTATGGCTTAGCATGATGCGTCTCCTGATGTGAAGCTAACACCTGGTAGGTGGTGGCAGTTTTGGGCCTGCTCTTCTGCTGGCCTCTGGGGAAACCTGGGAGGTGCCAGGAGGCTGGGGACTAACTCAGAAAAGACAAACTCCCACAAACAGGAAGTGATACGCTAAGCTCAGCTGACCTGGCCAGCTATGACCTGCCACTCACCCTCGAGTCCCAAGGCATTCAGCAGCTGTGCGAAGATCCCAGACAGAGCGAAGAAGCCCACAGAGATGGCTGAGGAGACGACGCCCATCACCTGGGACACGGTCTGTGGAAAGAGCAGTGCGGAGATGGACCCATAACGAATGAGGCTCTTCTCCTGCAGGCCTCCCACCACTGCACAGGCGAGGCCCGGCAGGAGCGGCTCCCACTGCCACTCAGCCAGAGGCTGGCCTGCCCGGGCCTGGCTGAGGGGCCCCTTCCGCAGTGCACAGGGATGGACAGCAGGCCACCTCTCCTTCCTGAACTAGGACCCAGGACATCTGGGGCCCTAAGTCAACTGACTTGCTTGAACACTTTGCTGGTGGCAGTAGGTGTGTGTGGGTGGGGGAATCGTCAACCCCCCGTTGTAGTCGCCCTGTGAAACTAGGGTCCTTCTAGCCTCCCGGGGAATCATGAAGGTGCGTGGAGTAACAGCTGTCAAGGGCTGGATGTTCAGTGAAGAAGGAGTCAGCTAGCTCTCCTCTATCCGGGATGTTATCAACTATCCTCTGGGCCATGTAGTGCGGTCTATCAAAGTACGTGACGCCGTGTTTGGGGCGCCGCTGGGCAGCACAGACAGCCTGCTTTAAGGCCCTGAGTCAGCCCTGCCCAACCTCTACCGGTGAGGAAAGACTATTTTGCCAACTTAAGACTTTAGGTCAAATGTAGACTAAAGGCAGGCTCTACAGGCACCCACTGACATGGGTTTGTAAAAATGACTCATTTCCCAGCCTTTCTGGCAAGAAGGGACAGGAACAAGGGAGAGAGGGGGTGGAGCTAAGGGCCTCAGGGTAGAATTTGAACAATGGGAGTGCACACTGCTTCCTTTTGTAGAATTTGGGGCTCTCTGCACTGGGGATCCTGACCCACAGAAGATATAGAGCCAAGACGGGGCGGGGGGGGGGGGGGGGGGCTGCCAACGACGTCTCCTCCCTCAGCTCTGTCAGTGCACGCGGTCACAGCTGGGACCGCCTCCCTTACCTCAGAAACCAGGTGCATGGTCTCTGGGCCAACCCAGGCATCCAGCGTTCTCCGCACGGACCGTCCTGTCTGGCTCAAGAGATCAAGCGGGACCTCCTTCTTCTGCTGGCCGGGTGGCACAAAGTCCTGAGGGGACTCAGACGACGCTGCGTGGAGGAGGACAAGGGCCACTAGGACCATCGGAATGACTTTAAAAAGACTCCTGCCAGATGGCCAAGTGCTACTTGAGCCTGCCATGCTGGGTCTGTAGGGAGAGAAGCACAGGGTGAGCAGAGAGCCAGAATGGCACAGAAACCCACCGTCCCAGCCATGACCTGGTCCCAGCCGTGACCTGCCCGGCACCCCCTGCACCCCGGCCCAGTGAGTTGAGAAAGGCAGAACTGAAACTTCTCCACTTCGGCTGGGCACTGCCACCTGATTCAAGGATTCCTCTTTTACATCCTTTACCACTTGCACACTAATTACCCAGTGAGGATCACTCAGTACCCTGGGGTGGATGAGAAGATCTCTAGTGTTTACTGCAGTTCTAAAAATCTGAAGGCCAGGTAGTTTAGTTAGTTAGAACGTCACCCTGGCATGCCAGGGTTGCCAGTTCAATCTCTAGTCAGGGCACATATAAGCAATCAACGAATGCATACATAAGTGGAACAAGAACCTGATGTTTCTCTCTCCCTCTCTCAAACCCATAAATTAAAAAGAATTTTTTTAAAGGCTGACAAAAGTCTGAAGGCCTGTCTCTGTGTCTTAGGTGCTCTGGGCATTAAAAAAATTGCCCTGGCTGGTGTGGCTCAGTGGATTGAGCACGGGCTGTGAACCAAAGGGTCTCCAGTTCGAGTACCAGTCAGGGCACATGCCTGGGTTGCGGGCCAGGTCCCCAGTGGGGGCCACGTGAGAGGCAACCACACATTGATGTTTCTCTCCCTCTCTTTTCCCCTCCCTTCCCCTCTCTCTAAAAATAATATATATATATATATATATATATATATATATATATACACAAGGCTTTGTCTCCAAGGGGTGTATAATCTACTTTCAATAAAGTTAATACAAAAAACAACTTAAAAATAGCACACAAATAGGATTACCACTGTACAACAATATAAAGAAAAGTGCTCAGTTCCGTGCTCAAACAAGAAGAAGGTAAGTGCACGTATGCCACCTGCTCTGCAGAACCAAGTCTGTGAGGTGGGTGTCATCCTCCTCACCCTTACTGGGACAGATGAGGAGAAACTGAGACAGGAGTTAGGTCACGGGGCGAAGTTAGAAAGGCCAGGAATTGAACCCAAGCTTCTGCTCCCAAATTGCACACTCGCTGGAGTGAAGGCAAGGGAGCAGGTCTCCACGGTGGCCGCTCACTGGAACCCTGTGGGAGCTCCACAGAGGACTGTTTCCGCTGCCCCACACCCAGAAGCTCCGAGGTCGCTGTCTGGATGCAGCCTAGGATTAGGCCTGAAGAAGCCCCACAGGCGACTCCACTGTGCAAGCTGAGACCCGAAGACTCAGAAGGGACTCAACTCTCCAGCCCACAATGTAGGCAAAGGGTTGCAAAGCACAACCTTTACAGAAGGACATTATTATTAATAAAAAGCTAACCATGTACCACTTATCTCATTTAATCCTCTTAACAACCCATCATGTAGGTATTGTTATTATCCCATTTGACTGATGAAGAAACCAAGGGAGGATAAGACACAAGTGGAAAGGCTAGGATTTGAACCCAGGTGTGCCTCACATCAGACCCCCTGCATACACTACCCTGCCGGACAGTCTCCAATGTTAGTCTCAGAAGTGCTTTAGAAAGTCACACCACAGATGCTCTGTGAGCTAAAAGGAATTTGGCATCTCCCAATCATCTCCGTGAATTACCGGCGACAATTCACCCAACCACTCTGTGTCTTGTGCTCTGGTGTCGTCTACTGCATGACGCTACGCCATGGACGAGCTAAGGCCCAGCAAGTTCCAACTTGTTGAAGCAGCTGAGGATCAGCCAAGAAAGGTTTTCAATCCCAACTTCTGTTTGTGACCATGCTTGAAGAATGGCAACCGGCCGCAGCAAATACCCTCTTCTCTTCCAGGCTCAGACAGGAACCTGTAGCTCCAGGGAGCTTCCATGATTCAGACCTTGTGATCGGAGGGTAAGTCCTACCTCTGAGGTGGGAGCAGTCAGTGCTTGAAGTTCCTGCAGCTACCAGGGCACTCAGAGAGCTGGCCAGAAATCAGAGCCAGCAGAATGGAGGAAAGGGAAGGGCGCGTGTTGGAGAAAGGGTTATTTATAAAAATATCGCATTCGGGCATTTTCTGGCCTTGAAACAGCTGCTCTACGTCTCCCCTGAGACCCGTAGGATCAAGCAGGGCTAGGAAACATGCAATTCATGTGGAACGAC
Organism: Sturnira hondurensis; assembly: GCF_014824575.4. Classification (NCBI taxonomy): domain Eukaryota; kingdom Metazoa; phylum Chordata; class Mammalia; order Chiroptera; family Phyllostomidae; genus Sturnira; species Sturnira hondurensis. The sequence continues at coordinate 1,131,761 of NW_028084511.1, read as the reverse complement.
CCCGGGCTGGGAAGCCGCCTACTCTTTTTGGCACAAATGAAGAACCAGATGGTTCCTGCCTACCCGTGGCTGGAGATGAAGAAAGCACAGGTCAGTTTCTGGGCTATCTGGGTCATAACCACACCGGAGACTTAAAGAGCAGGGTTGCTATATTGGGTTGGATTCTAGATCCAAGGACCTCCACCAGCAGGAATCAGATGCCACCTCCTCCATTCTAGAAGGTCAGGGTGAGATGAGCTGCGNCCACTTTCTAGCGGGCCGGGTTTCTTGTCCGTGGGCCCCCCCCCCCCCCCCCCGCTATAGCAGCCTGCTGAGTTCTGCTCTAGCCTCCACTGTCAAGCGGCCACCAGACCCAGTTGAGGGGAGCTAGGGGACCTTGAAATAAGCCCTCCCCAGTGAGGCTGGTATTGCCCTGCCAGCTGACCTTCTGAAGTGCACTGGAAACCTAATCTAACAGAATTGTGGAGTGTGCCCTTTGCAGATAAGAGTGCAGCTTACTGGCTGGTCTGTTTCTTCAAACTGTTTTCTTTAACAAGAGCCTTTCTCTCTTCTTCCACATTAATCCCAGGCAGCAAGAATCTGACCCGTCACCATTATGCCTCCTCACTGCAGCCCAATCAAATGCTTTTACTAAAAAGAAGCCTTGGTGAAGAGCAGAAGAAGTCTCAAGCTCTGAAAGAAAGTATGTCTTAAGTGTCTTCACCTCCTGCAATGCCTAGCCTCAAATAGCACACACTCAAGATAAGAAACTGTGTGTGTATACACATATACATTGTGTATGCTGCTTTGTAATTTACAAAGTGCTTGTTATTTCACCACTTCATGTAATGCTTAGAACAATCTTATAAGGCATTGCTACTCTCCATATTTTACTCAGAAAACTATGGCTTAAAGAGGTCAAGTGATTTGTTCCAGCTCACACAGCAGAACTGGGACTTGACTGCAGAACCCAATATCTAAATCTTGCCCTTTTGTTCATTTCACACCCCACGCTTGGCTCCATAAGACCTAGTCCCTGTCCTCGGCAATTATACTCCTCCCCAGTATCAACAAGCTCAAGGTGAGAGGACATCCAGACTCCCAGCATGAGACTACACACCAGGAGATGACCCACCTGCTGGGTTTACAGGTCATGGTTTTGTATCAAGAGGTATGAGGACAGCAAAAAATTGGGACTAGACCTTCCAACTGTGGCTCAGGCAGCTGCAATATGGCCTAGGCAGGTCCAGGAAAACCCGGCTGAGCATGGAAAACTGCTTCCTTTAACTGTGGTAGTGAGAAGCCACTATATGTTTAGGTGTGGTTTGCTAAGAGAGCAGGGTGGGGCGGTCCACACACCCCATGCCAAAGCTCCTTCCTCTGCTTAGTTTCCTTTCACTACATGAATCACGACGTGGGAGGAGGGGCAGCTGACCTAGTGCCCTCTGCTGGCCCTGATTTCCCCCATCATTGTTCAGAGCCGCCCCTACGGAGCAGTGATTCCCAACTCTGGTCCACCATCAGGATGTCTGCCCCACCAGGGCCAGTGATTTCAGATTCTCCCAGAGAAGGCTTAGACTTTCGTTTTGAGAACTCTCAGGGATTTCTGAGGCATATAACCATAAGCAGTAGTACAGGGAAAAGTATACTCTAGGTAAAGCCCGGGAAGTGTAGCAGTGTACAAAGGACCCTTAATTTTGGTCCCGGGGCTCGACCTACCACAAATTAGAAGTCACTACCTTATGCCCATTCCTTTAGCTGAGTTTCAGTCTCCTCTGGTGTGAAACGGGGTTAAGCAGGGTTAAGAGTTATTGCAAGTTAACATGTTTCTGTAAGAACTTTGTACACTGTAAGCATCTATAGAAATGTTGCAGTACACAACCTGCCAATATACCACTCATTACATTGTAGCAGAATTTAGCAGTTTATATGCCTGCCTCCGGGTCAGACTTGACAGCTAACTTTTTTTGGAATCCCCAGCACCTAGAATAGAACGATGATGAATTCATGCTTGTTAAATGAATATTAGAAGCCTCCCCAAAGAAGCCGAAAGGATAATAACGGAGAGCTCTGGAGAGGAGGGGGAGATGGTCTTATGTTAAAGTTGATCCAAATCTGCAGCGGTCACCCAAGAAGGGCAGCTGTGTTGTAAGGAAGCTCTTAGACTGGGCGAAGCTGCTACTGCGGGGAATGAAGTCAGCGTCCTGGCAGGTGGGGGCAGTCCCCGCTAACCCCCTGACAGCTGCTTCCCAGCCAACTGTTTGGGGGCAGGGCGACAGGCAAAGGGGCAGCTTCCCAGCCATATGAGCCCCTCCCTAGGGCCCAGCCTCTCGGAGACAGGGTGTCAGTGGCATGCGCTATTTCGAACAGCGTGTCCCCTGCCAAGCCCTTGCTGGGTGGCGACTCTGGCAGGGGACCCCGCGCGGCCCATAGGTTCGGGGTACCCTAAAGGGCTCGGAGCGAGGTCACAGGAGGCTGGGCCATGGAGTGGGGGTCGGGGACTAGATGACCAGAGCTGGCCTCTTTCCCCACCCTGACCGCAGCTGCGGCACCGCGCCGCAGCACCTCCTTAGGACTTCTGAGCACAACTACGAACCCTTTGCTCCCGGGAAAAAAAGCGCCTCCTGTTACCTAGTAACGACGCCCCCTGTTGCATAGCAACGAGGATCCGGGTCCCCAGCTGCCTTTCCCGCCGCGCGAAGTCCGACCCCTCCCCAGCCGTGCTCTCCCGGCCTCGCGGCTCCACCCCGGCCCCGCCTGCAGTGGCTGACACCTCCTTCTCCCGCCTGCCCCCGAGCTCCAGTTTTGGCTCGCACTCACCAGTCTTCGGCCACTGCTACTCTTCACGTGTGACTTCGCTAAAACGCGCCACCAAACCCTAGCCTCAGTCCCCGGGCGGTGTTTTATCCTCTGCGCACGCGCAAGGGGGAATGTGCCGTAGTTCAGGCCACTGCCTCCCTCCCAAAGTGGGTGCTCTATTGCGCATGCGCCCCACTTTTGATTTCCACACTCCCCCCGCCCCCGTACCCCCGCAAGCTTTTCCACCGGGAGAATAGTGGGATTGGAAGACCGAGCTGGGAACGGAAGTCTCTGGCGGGAAGAGAGAAAGATGTGACCATACCTGGCCTGTAGAGTGGGTAAACTGGGTCTTTGAATTCGGTGTCCAAGCCTATCCGCCTCTCCAGCCCCTAGGTATTTCGGGTGATGTAGTTTTAAGACCACCGCCGTAGTGCCTCCTGGGCATTGTTCCAACGGAGGGGCGCTCAAGAGCCCTTAGTATTTTAAGAAACTTTTCGCGCTAAAAAAGTCACAAAGGGAAGAAGTGTTGGAGCAGTTAGAGCCACACAGCGCTGGGGAAGTGCATCTGCTCTCTCTGAGAACAGTTCCACATCCGAACTCTGCATTTGGCTCCCAAATGTTCATTCGATGGTGGAGAAGGAAAAATATACTCCCATAGCCCACTTCTACAAAAATCGGGCGGCCTTTGGTGGGGCGTGGCAGGAATGTGGAATGAGGCGATTCCTTCACTGCTTTGCAATTCTAGGCACGTCGGTTCATCTTTCTGAGTCTCAGTTCTTTCTACTATGAAAAGTCTTAATAGTCGCTCTGGCTGGTGTGGCTCAGTGGGTTGAGTGCCAGACTGTGATCTGGAAGGTCACTGGTTCAATTCCCAGTCTGGGCACATGCCTGGGTTGTGACCTGGATACTCAGTGCGGGGGCAGGGGCAGAGGAGTGCATGAGAGGCAACCACACAATGATGTTTCTCTCCCTCTTTCTCCTTCCTTTCCCCTTCTCTCTAACCATAAATAAAGTCTTTTTAAAAATTCATAATAGTAGGTGTGGGGATTCAATGAAGTAACAGAGTGTACTTTTTCCTTTTTTTTTTTTGGATCCAAGTTGCTACCTTAATCACTTTGGCTGCCCGGGGAAAGCTCCCCTTTGATGTTAAAGCAGTTCCTGAAACTCAACCCTCTAAACCCTTTCCACCCCACCATCCCACCTGAATCAGCCTTCTAATTGTGTCTTCTTCCCAGATTCTATGCACAGGAGTAACAACTAGTCTGTCACCTCTTGCAGTTGTTTCTTTCCTTCAGATGTTTGTCCACGCTTCTATCTTGCTCTGGACCCTCATCACTCCCTGCCTCAGCTAACAGTTCTTCCCCAACAGGCTCTGGTAGCATCCAGGATCCCACCTTCCAGCCTAACATTTGCAACTTTGCCCTTGCTTGTGAGATTGTTTCTGATTTGTAGGATTACCAATCTCAGGCCACAGACTTTCCTGTGCAAGAAATGTAACTTTTCCCCCTTATGACTGGTTAATTTCTTTTCAACTCTCTTTTCTATGCAGTCCAGTCGTAGAAACGTAGAAACGATCTCAGACAGTTCAGGGTGTTTACTATCCTTGATTCATGATGTACACACCTTTCAGAAAATTAACATAGGGCCACAGTCGGGAGAGGGGAAGGATTCATCTAATCCTCAGTGTCAGTTGTTTGAGCTGCATTATCCAGCCTGATCCTCTGTCATGTGGAATGAACTCAAAGAGTCGAGAGGCTTTGCTAGAAATAAATGATATAGATTAATTAAAGGGTCTTAGAGTTTGCAATCTGGGAACATAGCTAAGCAAAACCCCCAGAAGTGTGCCAAAGAAGAAAGAATAGTTAATAGTTCTCACAGTAAAAAGTACATTCTTGAGAATTATCAGTCCTATGATTCGTTCAGATGTCATGAAGTCTGGACGATGGATGCCAGGTGGTCTAGAAGATGAGTGCCAGAAGTTCTGGTCACATTGATGGTCTGGGTATTCAAGGCGCACTCAGAGGACTGTCTGGAGTTCTTACATATTTCCAGATGTATACCCTAGTATTGACGCAGAACTGCAAGGTTCAAAACGTTTACATTCCCAGGCTAGTTAGAACAAGAATTGAGCCTTTTCTCATGCCTCACCCTTCATAATGCTAATTATTTTAGCAGTTAAAGTGACTCTATTTTATATAGTCCCTATCTTTATTCCTTCTGCAGTCATTTGTCCACACAGTTGGCCACTAAATCTACCCGGGAAATGAAGCTTCTTCTATATTACTGGCCAACGGAGCAGGGCATAGCATTCCTTTCTCAGGGACTCAGCAACAGCTATGCATATATACCCTTCCTACCGTGTCTCCCTTCCCAGCCTAGTATTCTGTACTTCCTCAGTGCAGAGGTTGAGACTGGGGGGAGTAGGGAGGACTCTGAGATCAAGTTCTTACCTGTAATATTTCCTGCAGAGTCAAATGCCCTGAATCCTTTCTGTGCCCTCAGGGGCTGGCTTTTCAAACTCAAAAACCATGAAAGAATTCCCCTTTTCCTCCATTCTTCAGTCACAGCCATAAACTCCTCAGCAGAGGAACACCTCTGGTTTCACTCACAGTGGTGTCTCCAATGCTTGGTACAGTGCCTGACTGGCACACAGTGGGTCTTCAATAAAGATTTGTCCAATAAATGGGTTACTAGGTCTCTCTCCCATTATTCTTCCCCTCTCCAACCCACCCAGTTAGTATCTTCCAGAGGAATCTTCTGGAAGTGTGGTTATTACTCCATAGCTCAACTGCTGTTCTGCTGCCAACCCCCCAAAAGCCTAACCACCTCTGGTTCAAGGCCCAAACCAGATGAATCCATTTTAGTTTCTGCCACATTCAGCTACTTGATACTTGGCCCTCAGGCAGCCTGTCATTCATCCAACAAGTTCGGAAGCTCCTGCTGTGTCAGACTGAGAAACAACGGTGACCAGGACAACGAGGGGTTCTTGCCATTGCAGTTTACATGCTCGGGGAGAACCCGGACATCAAACATACTCGTTAACAGTCCAATGGTCATAGTTATCCAGAGTGGCTCAGATGAGAATTCCAGGATGTGGTGGGGACTAAACTTCAGTTAGGGGTCAAGGAAAAGGCCCCAGAGGAAGCACCAGTGAAAGTGAGATTGAGGTTTACTTTGGAAGGTATGAGAGGAGAAGGGAAGGAGGGGGTTGAGGAAAATGTTCCAGGCAAAAGTACTGGAACCAGACAGAGTGGGGAGGTAAGTTTGAGAACTTAAAAGGCCAGTGTGGCTGGAGACAGCTGAGGTGAGACTGTGGAGGTCAGTGTGAACTAAATAGTGCCTAGGGGAAGAGCTCCCCCTACCAGAAACACCCTCATTCAGGTCTGAACGAAAAATGTCACCTCCTCAGAGATGCCCTCCCTGCTTAAAGGAGCCCATCCCTCTGATACGCAGCATCTCCAATCCCCTTTACTCTGTTTTGTTTTATTCTTCGGATTTACCACCTTGGGATTTTTCTCATATGTTGATTGTCTAGGTGTCTATGCGTTCCCCTGCCCTGCACCCCCAGAATGTAAGCTCCAAGAAAGCAGAAACCTTGTCTTTCTTGTTCACCATTTGTACCTTTAATTATCACAAAGGAGGCACCCAATCAATATTTGAATGAATGAAAAGCCTGGGGAGCAGTAAAAATGATTTTTCATTGAAGGCAGATGATTGGCTGTTTGGTGGGAAGTGGATCCAATTAGGATGCAAGACCAATTAGGATGCAATTTTATTGGTGCAGGGAGAGTTGATATTAGTCTGGACAATTTTGCTTGGCTTTCAGGATAATGATGACAAATACGAATATTTACATTGTATTTAACTATGCATCAAGTTTAGTTCGAAGCAATTTTTAATTATTAAGTCCTCACCTCAACCCTATGAGTTAGTTCAATCTGTATTATCACTGCCCTCTTTCCCAGATGAGGGAAGTAGGCAGAGGAGTTCCCACAGTTTACTAGCGGGGTGGAGCTGGGATTAGAGCACACACAATCTGACTTCCGAGTCCATGCGCTTGGCAACTGTGCCGTACCTGCACCTTTTATTCTTCTCTCCAAGCCTTTGTTTGTGCTGCTCTTCCTCTTGGGATGCCTTCTGTTCTCCTCTTCTGTCTGAATTGGACTACGTGTCAAAGTCAGGATCACAACTCTTCAGGGAAGAAGACTTCACTGAACACACTTGTCTGTCCTGCTGCTGGATATGGATCCCTCATAGCCCACACCACTTGTTCGGTACATGACTTCTGGGAGTATCTTATTTTATAGTTATCCACAAAGGATTCTACACGATCTGAGTTGGAAGGGACCGAAACGTCACGTAGGAAAGAGCCAGAGAACCTCAAGACTTGCCCAAGATGGCAGAGCAAATTGGTAGTAGAGGCAGGACCCGAACAGTTTCTGGGCCAGTGATAGTCTCTCAATCCACCTGCATCTGTGCTTGCTTCACCGGATCACCCAGCACTGTCTCTCAAAGGGTAGTCCGAGAAACACCTCGGAATCACGTGGGGCAGGCACCGAAAATGCAGGTTTGCTAAGACTGACCTCAGGAATATGCATTTTACCAAGTTCGTTAGGAAATTCTCGCGTACACCAGAGTTTGCAAAGACTGTGGTCCCACAACCCAGCGTACATAGGTCTCAAAATATTGTTGAATGGCTCTGGCTTTCAATTCCCACTGCATCATGGGAAATGTAGTTCCGGATCTCCTTTTCTCCGGCCGTGGGGAGCACTTTACGGAAAGAGCCGCGTTGGTCCGGAAATAGCCGAGCGTTCTCTGGCGGGCTCTTTCCTGCCAGGTTGCATTCTGGGAAAGGGCAGTTTCCGTTGGGTGCAAGAGTCTGAGGCGCGCGTCCCGCCGCAGTCCCACGTGAAGGGCTACGCGATCTTCGCTCGGCGGGGCTTCTCCCCGCTCGCCGCGGAGCGTCCCGGAAGCAGCGGGGAGCAAGAACTGGCCCGCGGAGGCTCCGAAGCTAATCCCGGAGCCCGGTGTGTGGCGCCTCGGAGCGCAGCGACGGCGCCATGTCCCTAATCTGCTCTAGTGAGTATCGGCTGCGGAGGATCGCGGGTCGCAGGAGGCCGGAGAGCCGAGCAGGAGGATCTGCAGGCCTCTGCGGCGCCGGGGCAGGGCCGGAGGTGAAGACGGGGCTCTCGGGAAGCAAGGCAGCGCCTTGTCAGGACGGGGGTCGTCCTCCTCAGCGAGGGATGCATTTGCGCAGCGCTTTAGAGTTTACGTAACGCCTCAAGTTTATTCTCGTGACATCACTGAGATGGGTATCACTGGGGCCAGCGGCCTCGTTCACGCAGTGGAAATTGAGGCCTGGACAGAGGGAGCTGGTGCAGGGAGGCCAGCTCTCGCGTAGCAATCAGGATAGCCCAGGCTGGTGCAGAATCCGCTTCCGATAGGCTTTGTGACCTGGTGCAGGGCTCTGGGCCCAGTTGCCCCTGCGAAACGAGAGCATTGCACTGGGTGTTGTTTGAGCTCCGGCTCGGGTAGCAGAGCTTCTGCAGTTTGTCGAGCGAGTGAGTGAGAGTCAGCGACAGGGCTGGAAGCCAGGTCTCGATCTCCCAGACTCACCCTTGTACGCTAATGAAAACAGCGTGCATTTATAGAGCCCTTAGTAGTTCACAGTGCGCTTCCAAGTCTGTGGTCTCACTTTATCCTCACGAGAATTCTCCAAAGCTGAAGTAAAGGCGTTTACTGTTTTTTCAGATGAGGGTGTAAGGTTCAGGGACAGTGTGGTTTATCTGATGCTGCACAGTTACCTGGCGGACCTGAGGACTGGAGCTATGTTCTCTGATCCCGAGTCCGTGCTTTTTTCAGGCTTGTGCCGCCTTCCCTTGTGGTATGTTATTGTGGCCTGAAGAGGATGTTTTCCATTCTCATTGTTTCATCAGGTTACTAGGTTCTCATCCCTCTCTCTATTTGCTTCCCAGCTCTCAAGCCTTTTTCTCTTAGAATCTCTCCCTAAATGCAAAAACAGGGAGGAGGGAAGGAAGAAGGGCTGTGATGACTAGGAAAAGGAACACTTCCATTGAAGAAGTCACAGTGTGCAGAGTATTTTCAAATTTATTGCTTCCTTTTGGTCTTGAGGAAGCTTTTTCCCACATCCCCAGCACCATCCTTCCTCTCATTCGCTCGGCTGGCAGGTGTTGCCTCAGTGCCTGCGGGGGCACGTGCACCGTCCGAGGGCAGCTGCGACCTCTGTCTTTGGAGGTGCACAGACTGCTGAGACGGCGCGTAAGTGAGAACTCTGCTGCAGGGGGCTGTGAGGATGCGTTCCTCTATGGAAAGCGTGTACAGGTGTGCTTGCTGGGCGACTAGCAGACAGCATGCAAATAATTTGTGTTATTATAGCACTCACCGCATTGCTTTGTAATTTCTTTGGTAATCCGTCTAGGCTGTAGACCAGAGAGTTTCAGCAGGCGTGCTGCAAGAATTTTGAAAACATGTGATACCTGACTATTTCATCGGGGACAACTGACCTCTTTGCCCTTAGGTTTTCAAATAAAAATATAACAATAGCCAACACAGCAATAGCTGTCTATTTTTTTTTGTCAGATTGGCAAAAAATACAATACAGTTTTGGCTGTGCCAGAGAATTTTAGTAATTAGTTTAAGTGTGCTATGAGATGAAAAAGATTGAAAATCACTGCTCTGGCCTGAGATTTGAGTGGCTTCATGTGGTGCTTCGTGTCCTGGAGTGTAATGGTGCCCGAGCATCTTTGTTCAAAAGTGAAGGGCAGGGGTGATTGATTGACAGCCCTCTAGGTGCCCGGCTCGTAGTAGATGTGGCATAATTGTTTGTTGGCCGTCTGACTGTTGGAGACTGGTGGAGAAACTAGTTATGTAGCCGGAAAGCATTCTAGGGACAGTTCAGAACTGGCATGGTGTCATGTCTTGATTCCCGTTGGTTGAGTGTGGGGACACATGATCTTGTGGAGTCCAGCAGCAGAGAAGGCATCCCCTTGGCCCAAGGTCCCTTGCGGCACCCCACGTTAACCGGCCTACCTGTTCTCCGCAGTCTCCAATGAAGTGCCAGAGCACCCGTGTGTGTCCCCTGTCTCCAATCATGTCTACGAGCGGCGGCTCATCGAGAAGTACATCGCAGAGAACGGCACAGACCCCATCAACAACCAGCCTCTGTCCGAGGAGCAGCTCATCGACATCAAAGGTGCCTAGAGGCTGGCCTCCGGCCAGGGCCTTCCTGGCTCAGAGCCGGAGAGGGCCGGCGGAGGTGCCAGTGCACGGGAGGAAGAGAAGATGGCCTGTCCGTGAAAGCTAACCAGGAGAAGAGTGGCAGAGGACCCCGGGTTATGGTTCCTCATGCCCGATTTCCCTCTCTTGGCAGTTGCTCACCCCATCCGGCCCAAGCCTCCCTCGGCCACCAGCATCCCCGCCATTCTGAAAGCCTTACAGGATGAGTGGGTGAGTGCCTGGGAAAGAATCGACGTCTTCCTCGCTCGAAGACGTCACTGGACTAGGACTTGGGGGTGGGAATAGTGGGGCATTATTTTCTATTTGGAGAGGCAGGGTGCTCGTCAGGGAGAAGCTAGTTGCTACAGTCGCACAGATCTGGGTTCCGTGCTTAGCTCTGCTGCCATGTGACCTTAGGCAAGCCACAGGCATGTTCTAGTTATCCTGATGGTACAGCATGGATTAGTGCCTCTTGGGGTTCGGGAAGAATTAAAGTGTGGATTTCATGACATTAGGGGCTTGTTTCATCTGTGGGTGTGTCCTCAGCACCAAGAGCTCTAAAATTTGAGTGAATGAGTGAATGCATCTGAGGAAGTGCCTGGCACAGTGCCTGGCACAGTAAGGACAGTCAGTGAACAGCAAGGGCAGAGGGCAGTCAGTGAACAGCAAGGACAGTCAGTGAGCAGCAAGGGCAGTCAGTGAGCAGCAAGGGCAGTCAGTGAGCAGTAAGGGCAGTCAGTGAACGGCAAGGGCAGTCAGTGAACAGCAAGGACAGTCAGTGAGCAGTAAGGGCCGTCAGTGAGCAGTAAGGGCAGTCAGTGAACAGCAAGGGCAGTCAGTGAACAGCAAGGACAGTCAGTGAACAGCAAGGACAGTCAGTGAGCAGCAAGGGCAGTCAGTGAACAGCAAGGACAGTCAGTGAGCAGTAAGGGCAGTCAGTGAGCAGTAAGGGCAGTCAGTGAGCAGTAAGGGCCGTCAGTGAGCAGCAGCCGCAGCACTACTGTTCCCTCTTGGTGGGGTGACGCCGTGACATCTGAGATTTGCTCATGAGCTAGTGAAGGTGGGCGTGGGAAAGAGCTGGCTCCCACTCCTGTCTGTGTGCCCTTTGGGTCTCGGACACCAGTCTAGGCTGTGGCGTGGAGACAGTGTCCTCTTTGCTAGGGCTGAGTGCTGGGTNTGAACAGCAAGGACAGTCAGTGAGCAGTAAGGGCAGTCAGTGAACAGCAAGGACAGTCAGTGAACGGCAAGGACAGTCAGTGAGCAGTAAGGGCAGTCAGTGAACGGCAAGGACAGTCAGTGAGCAGTAAGGGCAGTCAGTGAGCAGCAAGGGCAGTCAGTGAGCAGCAAGGGCAGTCAGTGAGCAGTAAGGGCAGTCAGTGAGCAGCAAGGGCAGTCAGTGAGCAGTAAGGGCAGTCAGCGAGCGGCAAGGGCAGTCAGTGAACAGCAGCCGCAGCACTACTGTTCCCTCTTGGTGGGGTGACGCCGTGACATCTGAGATTTGCTCATGAGCTAGTGAAGGTGGGTGTGGGAAAGAGCTGGCTCCCACTCCTGTCTGTGTGCCCTTTGGGTCTCGGACACCAGTCTAGGCTGTGGCGTGGAGACAGTGTCCTCTTTGCTAGGGCTGAGTGCTGGGTGCTCCTGGCTCCTCCCCACCCCCTCACAGTGGTGTTTCCTCCTCCCAGGACGCGGTCATGCTACACAGCTTCACTCTGCGCCAGCAGCTGCAGACAACACGCCAAGAGCTGTCCCACGCGCTCTACCAGCACGACGCCGCCTGCCGTGTCATCGCCCGTCTCACCAAGGAAGTCACTGCTGCCCGAGAAGGTGCTTCCTCTTCCCCCGGTCCCCCACTCTGGGCTGGTCCTGCATCATCGTATCCCGTTGCTAACACTGTCTTCTCTCTCAGCTCTGGCTACCCTGAAACCACAGGCCGGTCTCATTGTGCCCCAGGCTGTGCCAAGCTCACAGCCAAGTGTTGTGGTGAGTGTTGTCCTCTGCACCCCCTTTGCCAGCTGCCATGTTGTGTGCAGTGGCTCCCGCGGCTCTCCTGTAAGTGTCTTTGGCATTCCATGCCTCCCTCACCTTTCCTCTATGCAGGGTGCAGGCGAGCCGATGGATTTGGGCGAGCTGGTGGGAATGACCCCCGAGATTATCCAGAAGGTAGGTCGCGCTCTCACTTGGTAGAAATGCTGTGGGCCCTCGCTGTTCACCCTGAGTCCCGAATGAACAGAACCCCGTCCACGTGAGGAAAAGGGAGGTCGCACAGAGCACAGACTCGGACCAGACCACCCTAGTTGGTATTTTGATGTCGCCATTTATAGACCTTACGACCTTGGGCTGTGTTAACCAACCCTCTGTGTTCATTTCTCTTACTTCTAAAATGAGAATGATAGTACCTGCTGTGTGGACTTAGGGGAATTTAACAGACTCATTACTGATAATGCAGCTGTGGCTCTTCTTGTTATTGAGGTTCTTTGCAAGTATGAAAACACGTTTTCATGTTTTTTCCCCCTGAGGGAGACAGGACAGTAATTGGCACTTTTATTTTGTAGATGGAGACTCTGACACTCCATCAGAGGTGCAGCTCACAAGACGCAGGGCTGGCCTGGCATCCGGCCCAGCTCTCGGTTACACTCACAGAGCCCCCTGTGCTTGGTAGTTTCTGTCTTTGCCAAACAGTTCAGATTGTTGCCTTGCCTCTCAGCTCTCCTCTTAGTGGCACAGACCTGGTCTGGGAGCTCTGCAGAACTGGCTCTCCCCTCGCCTAGCTGTTTGTCACCTCTGTGGCCTTGGGCAAGCCACGTCACTTCTCCAAGGCTCAGTTTTCTCCTCTGTGAAACAAGGCCATCAGCACCCACCTCATAAGCTTGGAGTGAGAGTAGGAAGAGATGGTGCTCCTAAGCCTTTAGCACAGACCTCAGCAGATAACAAGTTTTTGCTGATGTTACCAGCATCCATCATACTGATGTCTTGGCAAAATAACTTGTGTCACATTTAGTATATTCTCTCTCTCCGCAGCTTCAAGACAAGGCCACTGTGCTAACCACGGAGCGTAAGAAGGTGAGTTTTCTCCCAGAGCCAGGAGAGAGTTGGCCAGGTGGAGGCAGCTGACCCCTTTGCGAAGGCGGCTGGCTGAGCCCCGCGCTCACTGCCGCTTTCCTTGGGGGGCTCTTGCTTTCTCTCAGAGAGGGAAGACTGTGCCTGAGGAGCTTGTGAAGCCAGAAGAGCTCAGCAAATACCGGCAGGTGGCATCCCATGTGGTGAGTGGCTGGGTCCCCTCGCCCTCACACATCGGGCCCTCGGTGCTGTTTCTGGGTGGGCAGGCCAGCCCGGAGCACATTGGGCAGGGAGCTGTCCAGGGCCTCTCGCCTCATTTCTAGCCTTAGCTGCTGAATTGTCAGGGCTCCTTTTCCTGCCCAGCTCTGCCTTTCCCCGGGGATGCAGGGAGGGAGGCACTGTGTCCGGGCAGAAGGCCAAGGGCTGTGGATAAGGAACACAGGTCGCACTTGTTCCCTGGGCTCGGGCTGGCCATAGGGCAGTTGTGTGGCTTTGTGGTCTGCCTTGATTCGGCCATGACTGGGTTTGGTGTGCACAGGGGTTGCACAGTGCCAGCATTCCTGGGATCCTCGCCCTGGACCTCTGCCCTTCCGACACCAACAAGATCCTCACTGGTGAGAGCTGGCCTGGCCCAGCAGGCTGAGGTGGGGGCAGCAGGGGAGGTTCATGCTCCCATCCAGTGCGTGGGCCTGGGGACAAAAGTACCTCCTTCAGTAGAGTGACCTGGAGGGGCTTGACTCATTTTGGAATCTCATGTGGGTCCTTTTCAGGTGGGGCGGATAAAAATGTCGTTGTCTTTGACAAGAGTTCTGAGCAAATCCTGGCCACCCTCAAAGGCCATACCAAGAAAGTCACCAGTGTGGTGTTTCACCCTTCCCAGGTAAGGGGTTCTCCTGGCCACCCTGGGTCCTGAATTCCTGAGCCCTGTTTCAGTAGCTTAGGGTCCCAGAACCCGTCCCCACCCCCGCTCTCTCCTTGGTAAAGTGAAGTAGGTTGGAGAAAGAGCTCTGACTCTCCAGAGTAGACATTTAGGGGCCTCTGTTTGGAGTCGTGGGGTTCCCTTTACAGGACCCACTAAAACGGGTTTTCAGGCGGAGAGAGGAAATGTGTAGCTTCCAAAAGCATCTTCATTGAACCCATCTGTTAGGAACAGGACAGAACCCTACTGTGTTTTAATACAAACCACAGAAAACGGCTCCACCAGATCTCAACTCACGCCTGAAGCAGTGTTGCTGTGGTCCTCGAGAGCAGGGGCTGGAGGCCTGGCGGTGGCTGTGGAAAGTGGGGCGCACTGGATAGGTGGGGGGGCTGCTGCTTCAGAGGGTCAGGGCAGCTCGTGAGGCCAGACTTGGGGCATTGTGGGATTTGAATTTTTGGGTAGATGCAGGGCAGTGTGGGTTTGGATCTGGCTGGGTGCGTGCTTCTCACAGACAGCCTTTCCTGTACCTTCAGGAAATTAGAAATGAGAGAGTAACGGCAGTTTTTCATAAAAGCAAATTTATTCTAATGAAAGCACCCCTTTCATAACTACTGGGTGTTGATATTTTTCTTATGATGTCACGTTCACAAAAGATGGTAGTTGGCTTTACCTTACAGTTTTTAATGTCCTGACAAGTAATTAGTTGGTGACATGGTGTAAGTTCTCTCCCTGTCACAAATTTTTCTAAGAATCCTTAAGTGTGGGAGACAGTGAACATGCCCTTGCAGCCCCTGCAGACCCAGCATGGGTCAGACCTGTGCCATCGGAGACAATGGGCATTGGTTGCATGTGCTTGTTTACGTAGAATAAGTGATTCCCTTCCCTAGTTGGAGTAGCCCCATTTCCCTGAAGGTGTAGGCTATTGCACTCTGCTGCAGTTATGCTTTTTACCACTAGATGGCGAGGCCTCCTCTCCAAGGCCCAGTCCTGTTGGATTTGTTATTTGAATGTCATTTATCAGTGGCCCTCCTGGTGTCATTGGTGGGTGGTTCCAGGCAGGGCAGGGCAGAAAGGAGAAGCAGTTGCTGGGGTCGTAGCTTCCCCCAGCCCCTTTTGTGAGAACGGTATGGTCTGTCTCTGCTCTCTCACAGTCAGCCTCTGCTTTCCTCTAGGAGCTGGTGTTTTCTGCCTCCCCGGACGCCACCATCAGGATTTGGTCGGTCCCGAACGCTTCTTGTGTACAGGTTGTTCGGGCGCATGAGAGCGCAGTGACAGGCCTCAGCCTTCACGCCACTGGTGACTATCTCCTGAGCTCCTCTGATGACCAGGTGTGGTCCCAGCCAGGGTCCTGCCAGGGGCCTTGGACGTGGTGGGAGGAGGGAACAGCTCACCAACCCCAGCCAGGGCCCCAGGAAGGATGTGGCCCCTCCCGAGAGGGGCTGGCTTTCATGGGGTTTGCCGAACTAGGCTCTCTGCTCCCTGAAGGGCCCCACTTTCTCATGGTTTCTCTGTCTCTGTTTTTCTAGTACTGGGCCTTCTCTGACATCCAGACGGGGCGTGTGCTCACCAAGGTGACGGATGAGACCTCCGGCTGCTGTAAGCTGTCTCTCTTTGTTGGCTGTTATTTGTGTTTATGTTGTATCTGCTCACTTGTTCTTGTGAAAGTGCACTTAGCGCCAGTGCCTGCTGAGTGCCAGACATGGCTCTGCACGCAGTGGGGAATGGGGGAAGAGGAGCTGCCTTCTGCGGGGCCTCGTCTTCCCCAGGGGCCCCTGACCGCGTCCCTCTCCCCTCTGCACAGCTCTCACCTGTGCGCAGTTCCATCCCGATGGACTAATTTTTGGAACAGGAACCATGGACTCTCAGATAAAGATCTGGGACCTGAAGGTAGGATGTGGGGCCCTCCCCTGGGCCCCAGGGTTGGAGCTCTGAGGGCTGCCCAGTGTGATTACCTGTTTACGGCCTCTGGTCCTAGGGCTCTCCCAGGGGTGGAGAGACAATGGCTCCGTGGGTGTGTTGGGGTCAGGGTAGTCTGGGGACTTTGGGTTGGGCCACCTACCCCTGCTGTTCCCGCGGGCCACCCTTCTCTCAAAGATGGGCAGGGGGACTTCTCAGAGGTGGGAGTGTGGTGAGCTCCATTTCCTCCCTCTCACGGCCTGTGGGTGACACTTACTCACTGCCCTTTGCCTGTAGGAGCGCACCAACGTGGCCAACTTCCCTGGCCACTCGGGCCCCATCACCAGCATTGCCTTCTCGGAGAACGGCTACTACCTGGCCACTGCGGCCGACGACTCCTCCGTCAAGCTCTGGGATCTGCGTAAGCTTAAGAACTTCAAGACATTGCAGCTGGATAACAACTTTGAGGTGTGTCCCCTCCCCCACCTCTCTCAGTTTCATCCTTGCTTGTCGATGATTCACTGAATTAACCTGAACTTATCTTCACTCCCAATTGCCCCCTGGTTTCTGTTTCCCTCGTGTGACTTCTGTTCTGGCTCTGGCAGGTGAAGTCACTGATCTTTGACCAGAGTGGAACCTACCTGGCCCTGGGGGGCACAGACGTCCAGATCTACATCTGCAAACAGTGGACAGAGATTCTTCACTTCACAGGTAGAGGCTGGCCCTGGGGTCCTGGGGTCCTGGGTGCTCTGGCCCAGGGGGAAGTGGGGCAGTCTCACTGGGCGAGGCGTATCAGTGGGGGGCGGCGGGCATTAATGTGCCTCAGCAGCTTTTAGTCACTCCCTGAGGCAGTAGTGTTTAGTGACTAAGAAAATGGACTCGAGTTAGAGAGCTTGGCTTTACGTGTCGGCTCTACTTTCTCATTTTTCAGGCTGTGTGATGTAGGGCAAGTTACTTAATCTCTCTGGGGCGTGATAATTGTATGTACCCATTAGGGTCGATGTGAGGTTTAGATGAGTGTGTGTATGAGTGTGTTAGCATTGTCCCCATTTAGTATTCTGTTGTAGTCCTTTGTGGGATTGGAGCAGTGAGACGAGAGGTCAGATCTTCGCACTAGTGGAATGTCTAGTCAGGCTAGGAAGGCATATGTAAGTGACTTCACAGACAGTTACTTAATTGTGATGGTAAGTGCGAGGGAAGAAAGACACAAATGCGGAGACGGTGGACAACAGGTTCTCCAGCCTCCTAACAGCAGTATGGCCCTGGGTGCATGGCTTTCCCTTTCAGTGTTGCAGCTTCTCCATCTCTAAAATGGGTATGCAGGCACTGGTTTGCAGATCGTGCCAGCTGGTGACTCGGGGTGGCAGGCATGGTGACAGGGTGTCTGCTGCACACTTGGGAGCTGCGTGGCTGGCAGCGGCTGCTGTCTTTGTTGACAGGATCCTTGCCCCCATTAGCAGGTTGTGGGCAGGACACAAGGTACTTTCCCACCCCGCCCAGTGTGTGGTGTTTCAGAGGCGCCCAGGCCTAACTGACCTGTGGGTGTGAGCCCTCCCTGGACCTGGTGTTTCGGTGTGAAGCCAAGTGAGGTGGAGTGGCGGGCTAGAAGCCAGGGGACTGTAGTGGGGAGCTGGCTGGCTCCAGGGGCGACCCTCAACTTGTCTGGAGAGAGTTGCACTGATGTGCATGAACTGTCTGAACGCCACGGGCAGTGTTGTCCAGCCTCTTCTGCCCCGACCCCAGCCCTGCCCTGCATTCGGGGCCCAGGTCACCTGGAGCCAGAACCCCAGGAGCTAGAACAAGCTGATGGGCTGTTGCAGTTACACGCGAAGAGTTAGAACTAGATAGATCCCAACAGGCTGATTACTGAAGTTTAAACCCAGCTGAAACTCAGCCAAGTTTTAAAAACAGCACGTTGTGCGATGTGGCAAACGGGACTCTGCATGCTTCGTGGGTCAGCGCTGTCTGCCCAGCGCACGGTCAGCTGCGGCGCTTGAGCAGCATCGCAGTTGCCTCCAGAGCTTAGGTGAGGGGAGCGGGTGGGCCTCCCTTCACTCAGCCCACCGGCTAAACTCGAGCGGCTGCCCTGTGCGTATGCCAGGCCCTGCGTGAGGCCCTGCAGGTAAGTGTGCAGCAGGCTAGAGCCCTGCCCTCGGGGTGCGCAGCGGGAGGGAGAAAGACAGGGAGTCATGTGCACTGTGGTAAGCGCCGGGGGCGGGGCTGGGGGGGAAGGGGAGAAGCCTCTCACCGGTGCCTCTTGTTTCTCTCCGCAGAGCACAGTGGCCTGACCACAGGGGTGGCCTTTGGGCACCACGCCAAGTTCATCGCTTCCACAGGCATGGACAGGAGCCTCAAGTTCTACAGTCTGTAGGCCCTGTCCCTTCCAACAGGAGATGGGCCTCGTCTCAGTGATGGGGTAGAGTTAGGGTGGGGGTGGGGGGAGGACGGGGAGAGACTACTGGGAGGGAGGGGTCCACGGGGTGGGGTGTTCACATCATTTCACTCTGGTCTGGGTGGTGGCCCAAGACCCGTGGCGGCCTGGGCCACCCTCCTCTGTGCAGCCTCCAGGCCTGACGAGACCAGACGCGGGAGGTAGCACTGCCGCCCTCTGAAGGCTCGGGGCGGAACCCAGGCCTCTCCCCTCGTGTGGTGGTGGCCGTTCCACACCCACCTGGTTTGTTCCTAGGAGACGGGGACCGGCTGAGCCAGGGGAACTGCAGGGATGGGCAGGAGGGCTCACGCGGGGTTTTGTAAGCAGTGATCTAGTTTCATTAAAAAAAGAAAACAATAAACCTAGCCCCCTCCCTGTGTGTGTCTGTAGCAGGAACGCCGGTGCAGGGCGGAGGGGGTGGCCCTGTGGGGCATGGCCATCGGGAGGCCTGGCAGTCACTCTCGCCTCCCTTTTTAAAAACTGAGCAACAGAAATCAAAGAAAATGAAAACAAATCTGATAAGCCGTTTGCCGGAATGTATCTTCGTGTCCCTTGACATGTCGCTCATGCTGCCACTTGCCACAAGCCTGGCAGGAGGGAGGAGCGCGGGTGAGATGGCCTCTTCATGCTGGTGTGGAGCTGTGAACGTGTGAGCAAGGACTCCGGTTGGAAGTGGTAGGGAGCCTGCCCCAGCCGGCTGAAATCAGACGGAGATTTTGTAACTGGCATTTGGAAATCTGAAGGAGGCCTGGTTTGAGGGGAGACAGCCAGTAAATCGTAAAACAAAATGCAGCACGTAGGGAGGCCCGAGCGGTCAAGGTGCATGGGGGATAGGAAGGAGGCCAGCATGGTGACCACCAGGTAGGTAGGTCTGTGGTCCTACCTACCCAGCTCGGTGGTGGGGCGGAACCCTGAGGGATGGGTCACGAGAATGTGGGAAGAGGGCGTGGGGAGTTGTGACTGCAGGTGAGAAGATGTGCCGGGGAGGGGAGCAGAGGCGCTAGTGGTACCCGGAAAGGGCTGTGGGTCGAGCAGGGTCCATGTTGATGCAACTGAAGACCACCTTCCTGTGTGTTTTGCTGTGGCTGTAGTCAAGTCAGTCTGGGCATGCTTAGTAGCCAGTAAAACCTTTGAAAACTGCAGGAAAGAAACCACTTTGTTATTTAACCCAGTTTTCAAATAGTTCACCTGGAAAGCCTTTATGTGTATCTGCAACCCCTGTAAATTGTCCATTGAACTGGCCTTTGGGGACACAAGCCAGAGCCCCGCGGTCCGCAGGTAGGCCTGCGGCGAGCCTGCTGGAGCCTGCAGCCCCCCGCAAGCTCAGGTTCTCGGCTGACTCTCCGAGAGCGGGCAGTGAGTGGTGTCGGGAACACTGGGTTCCTGACGTTTGTCAGCCTACGTAGGTGTTAGTCTCATGTCCTCAGCCGCTTTGGGGTATTTATTTCTCAGGATTTGAAAAGTACTGTGATCCTTCGTAAAGAAAACAGCCCCGTGCGGTTCCCCCAAGCTGGGGCAAACTTGAGGGAGAGGGGGGAACTGCCCAGTGGAGAAGGGGGACTGACAGGGCTGTGGCGGGGTCACGGTGTGCCCTGAGGCCGAGTGGGACCTCGGGGCTAGTATAGCACTTGCCAGTCTAATGGCTTCTGGCCAGGTCTTAACATGTGCTCCTGAGGTCTGGCTTTCCAGGAAACTAAAGAGGTGAGGATGGGTTCTTGGGGGGACCCAGGAGTGTGTAGGGGCACATGGTGTGTCCACCAATGTGTGTTTTTCTGTGGGGATGGGGAGGAAATGGGATGGGTGTCAAGGGGACTGGAGCCACGGTCCTAGAAGAATGGGTCTGGCCTGCGTCCTGGCCTCTGGGAGCCCAGTGGTTGGGTCACAAGGCTCTGAAATGCTTTCTTCTCTGTCCCGCCATCTGTCCCCTCTCATGTCAACAGAGAGTTGTGTGTGAGACACTGTGCATACATTGTCTCAATTCTTGAAATAGCCTTGCCGTCCAGCAGCTCTTGAGTGTTTCCGCTGCTCCCCTGTGGGACCTCCTGCCGCCTCTTCTGCCGTCAGGGCGGAGGGTGGGAGCGTGGACCCCAGACACGGGCTCCGGGCTTCCACTCTGGCTGCGGCACTTGGTGTGGGACCTTGGGCAGATTACTTCTCTCTGTTCCAGTTTCTTCTCGAGGGATGAGAGGGGTGGGGGATGTTGTGTTTAGTGTATTGATTGAGGGGATGGGGTATGAGAAGTGCTTTCAGCAGTGACTGCTCGTGGTAAATGCTGCCTGTGTTTTCATTGCCGCTGCCATTTGTTACACTTCTGCCGCCACCGGTGCCACCGCTGCTTCTGTCCCTGCTACGTTGTACCACTGCCGACACTCCTGCCGACACTCCTGCCGACACCGCCCCTGCTGCTCTGCTCTCCCTGGAGGCTCCTTCCCCAGACAGGCTGGGCCCGGGGAGCCTCTGGCGCCCGCCTCCGTCCTGGCAGGTGAGTGACTTGGCCCAGCCTGTGGTTCGTGGCCCTGGCGTAGCTGGCACCGCGTTGCCTTGGAGGTGCTTGTGCATTTGTCTCTCAACCAGACTTTTATCTCAAGGGTGAGGCTGTGTCCTCGTTGCTGTCCTGCCCCTTCAGAGATTCAGCCTTGGGGCCCTCTCTGTCTCTCCTTGGTACATAAGAGGAGGGGGGCGATGGTTAGTCATTTCAGCCAAAATGGACTGCAGAGCTGCCAGCCCCTGCCCATCACTGCTCCACGTGTGGGCTCAGCTGCCTTGGAGGTGGACCTTTTGGAAGCTGGTCTCAGATTCTAAAGGGCTTGCCCTTTCTGGATCCATATTGTCAGGTTCACGAGGTTTGTATTTAGGGCCCAGGCACAGTCTGTAGTCCCAGGTGTCTGAAGGGAGATCGGTTGGAGGTGAGACCAATGCTTACTGTATCCCACATGAACTTGAGCCCTTGGAGGATCCCTGTGTTGAAGGCGAGGGCATGGCAGCATTGTCAGTCTCAGTGTGCTGTCCAGGGCAGCCACCTGGGGGCACTGCAGTCACACCAGCCTGTCCCATAACCTTGGCCCCAGGGCTGAGCTTTCTGCACAACAGGAGAACCCTGCTGCACAGGCGCTGTTTTCTCCCTGTTCTGCACATGAGACCAGCTCACAGTGCCTTGGCTTACAGCCACCCGGCAAGTGCTGGAGCTGAGGTTTTAAGCCGTCTGGCCTCAGAGACCAAGCCAACTACCTCGTGAGCAGCTAAGACAGCGGACAGCTGGTGGCCCACTTGAGTTCCCTAGGAGCGTAGTGTTGCGCTTACATGCGGGTTCTGGGAGACCAAAGCCCTGGCTTGAATCCCAGCCCTGCAGTGTCCCATGGCCAGTGTCTCTGTGCTGTGTCTGCCTCCAAGTGTCTGCCTCTGCAGGCGCCTCACAGAGCTGATCCGATCAGTGGGGCAGCACATGAGGACAGCACACGGGGAGCACTCTGTGGCCGGTCCCCGGCCCCTGCTTCTGCCAGTGCTGGTGTCCAGGGACACTGCCAGGCGCATGTGACCCTTTACTCCCAACACCTATGTCATTAAGGTTTGATCAGCCTCCGCCTTCTTCACTCATTGAAGCTCTGATGGTACCAAGTGGCTGGAACCTAATCCAGGCAGGAGGCGGGGCTGCGCAGATGAACACACCGTGGAACTGGAGTTCTGATGGGGGTGCCACCATGGGTGGGGCCTGCAGCTGTTCTGAAAGTCGGAAGCGCAGGGAGAGGTGACATGGGCTCATTTTGAAGAAGTAAAAATTCACCAGGTGGACACAGCAGAGGAACAGAGGAGGGGTGGCTGGTGTAAGGAGAGGCCTGGCTGAAGTAAGGGGGGTTGACAGCACATTCAAGGCCAAAGCCAGGAGGAGAAAAGAGACAGTGGGGCAGGTGGGGGCAAGAATGTTGGAGTTGTGTTAAGGCTACGAGGTCGCTGGTCTCGGCCAGCAGCGTGAAGTCTGAAATCCCACCTGAAGATGTTTAGAATGTGGAACAGGTCTTCAGCATCCTTTTAAGAGTTTTTTTTTATTGTGAAATACTCATTTAAGTGTGTCTACAGTGTGCCTTTTCATTTAAAGAATAGTAAGCACCCTTGTATCCAGCGCCCAGCTTAAGAAAGACGGTGTTGGGGGCCTCCGTGCTTCCAGGAATGACCCCCCCTCCCCTGCAGAGGAAACCACCGTCCGGAAATCGGAGTTGATTGTTCTTTCACTTTATAATTTCACTGCTATATTGGGGGTGGGAGGTTGCTTCTTTTTCAAGTTTATGGAAATGAAACCATTAAACCTGCTCTCTGACTTCCTTTGCTCAACATCGTTCCTGAAATCTACCTGTATTGACGCACACAACTGCAGTTCACTCAACTGTGCAAATGAAAGAAAGTGCCGAAACGATTCCCTCCAGGTGGCAGGACCAGCACGCACTGGAGATGGCAGTCACCCGGAGGTGCGGTCCTGCCTGGCCCTTCGTCAGGGCAGTGTGGGCTGGGAGAGGCCAGCTCAGCGTGCTGAGCTCAGCGTGCCTCGGCTTACTGGGCCGTGGTGCTCTCAAGCCGTGTGGTCAGAGAGCACAGCACGTTCTCCATTGTCATTGGGGAAGGGGCACAGCAACAATGGGATGTGGCAGCACCGTGGTCCCAGCCCCCATCTGCCAGCACCGTGTTGTGTTTGGGGGTCTTCCTCCAACGCGCTCGAGGGTCTTGGGTCTAGACTGTGCAGTGGCACATGTAACTGGCCAGCAGCTGGAGTCACTGTGTCGCACCCATGACTGGGCACACGCCAGCCCCAACTCAGACATTGTTAGGGGCTGGGGGTCCACGCTCTGTAACTGCTCAGAGCCCTGGACACTTGGCAATGGCTGGAGGCCATGGAGCCTTGTAAGAGGCCAACTCCTTTCCTGGGAGGCCAGCCTGCAAAGGATAAACCTCGGACAGGTTAGCCTCTCGTTCATGGTGGAATTCTGTCATGGGAATGTTCCACGCTTTTATGCATGTGTCCTTTTGATAGTGAGCAGGAAAGTTGTTTTTTTTCCTTTTTGCTATTATAAACTATTTCCGTGAATATGCTGGTGCAAGAGTTTTTCCTAGGATAGGAACCTAGGAGAGGATTTATTATGTAGATAGGATAGGCGATGACAAATATTTTCACATGGTGGGGTCAGTTTACACTGACCACCAGAGGCTAAGTGCTCCCGTCCTCATACCCTCGCCAGTCCTCAGTGCTTTAAATTCCGCCGGTCTGGGGGGTGTATAATAATAGCACCTTGAAGTTTGCTGTTCACGGCCATGACTGCTGGTGAGGTCGAGCATCTCATCCACCCACAGGCCGTGTGAGTTTATCTTTTACAGCATGTTTCCTCATCATAACAATCCTTTGTCAAAGGATTGCAAGTATCTTCCTGGTTTGTGGCTTGTCTTTTGACTATAGTGTCTTGCGATTCTGGTTTGGGGAGTGTTTGCGTTATTTGTCATTTCATGAGAATTCTTTGAGACTTTGAAATCACATCTTTTCAGACAGAATTTGCAATGGCTTCTATCTGAAGCCAAGGGGTCACTTTAATTATCACCCTGGGATCACTTTAAATTAAAGTCAGCCCTTCAGTTTTTTCCAAACTGAACCTTTGAGAGTTCCCCCACCCTCAGCCCTATTCTAAGAATTTGGACTGCACTCACCAGTGAAGAGGGACTTATACTTGTAATTCTCAGGAAAGTTTTTTTAACCTATCCAGCACCAAGATCAAGATAGACAGACTCCCTTGCTGCCACTTCTGTGCAGTGGGTGTAGCTCCCCTTCAGTCCTGAACTTGCTCCAAGCCCTCGGGAGCCCCAGCTTTGAGCAGCCCTGCACCTAGACCCCCCATCGTTGGCCCGCTCTGCACGTGACCTGCTGTCCCCTGTACTCATCGAAGCGGAGCGTCAAGGTCCGCAGGGTTCTATGGAAGGCCCAGAATAGAAGCTGGTTTCACTCCCTCGAGTTTTTGCTGTTACTTTATTTTTGTCCTAGGTATACATCTCTTTTTCTTCTTTTCCACGGTAGCTCAGCGAAGATTTCAACATGTTTTTCAAATGTATCTATATAATCTGTCACTGGATTCATGCCAGAAGGTCGATCTTGGTCTCCTGTCTTCCTACCGCAGGGACAGAAGTGGCGCCTCTACGGGAAACATGCTCACTGAAACATCGGGCGTGCAGCCACAGGTTAAGGAGCTCGATTTCACTTACGCCGAAGTGGTCTCCCTGTTTATTTAAGGCAAAGCGCCAGGGCATCAGTCTGATCTCAGTCACAGCGTAGGTAGGAAGGAGCCTGGGGTTTGATGGAGAGGTGGGGAGTCCCTTGGGTCTTACCTAGCTGTGGCCACTGCCCCTGCCCCCCTCTCCAACAGGGCAGGAAGAGAGAGCCTGGCAGGCCCCCGAGCAGCTCTGCTTCCTGCCACAGGTCAGCGAACGTGGTTTGTTATCACCCCATCACGTCTGACTCACATGTTCTCAGGGCTCGCTCAGGTGCCTGTTTGTGTCAGCAGGTGGTTTTAGGGGAGGGAGGAAGTTTTTAAGTTGGACAAAATTTGGGCTAGATTTTGATATTCAGCAAAGTCAGAGCTTATACTGCTCCCTGTAGAGAAATCGTGGGGCAGCTGGTGCTGTAGGGGCCCTCACTCACTGTTCATGTGTTTTGCACGCAGACGCTTTGACATGGAAATGTGGAGGAAAAGTTAGTGCAATTTGTCAGTTAACAAAGTTACCTTTCAAAACTCTTGCACCTGTGTGACCTCGACAGGCAAGAAACACGACGAGCACTGTCATGGGTGTCGTGACGAGAGGTAAATGGATACTTTAAAGGTTACATAGGGTAAGGCAAGGTCTTTGCCACATTCAAAGATAAAACCAATGAGGGAGAAGTAAATATTCACTGTTCCTTTCAAACAGCAGGATGGAGGAACCCCACACAGAGAGCCCAGTGGCCAACTCCATGGGGAATGTGTAAGATGAGGATGCTGACCCCTTAACTAGCGAAAGCTCTTTACAGGCAAGGAAAGACACAGAGAGGCAACTTACAAGACCCAAGTGGCTGTAAAGATGCTTGGCTTCTAATTGAAGAGGTCTATTTTAGATTTTATTTTTAGAGAGATGGGAAGGAAAGTAGAGAAGGAGAGAAATAGCCATCTATTGCCTCTCACATGCACCCCAACCAGGAACCGAATCTATAACATAGGCATGTGCCCTGACGGAGTCAAACCAGCGACTTTCCACTTTGTGGGGTGATGTCCAACCAACTGAGCCACGCTGGGCAGGGCAAAGAGGTCCATTATAAATCAGCAGTGCTATTTGCCTTATGGTAGATAGGCAAAGATGGAAGATGACACAGTTTGTGGTGGCCAGGCCCTGGGAGCACAGGCCCGCACTCTCCTAGAGCCAGATACTGGAGGGGGTGCAGTTTTTGGCCCAGCAGTTCTAAGACTTTATTCCAAGAAGATAGTGTACAAAGAATTACATGTTAACATCATTGTGTTTAATACTTGTTGTTCTTCACAGACTTGGTGTCCACTAAATATATAATTTAACCACATTATGGAGGAAAATGTATTAAAAATAAGAAACGAATTTCTGGTTAGGATGGAGGCATAGATAAGTAAACATGCCTCACCTCCTCGTGCAACCACAGAGAGAATTAGCAACTAGATCTCAAAATGACAACTAGAACTTTCAGAAAATGAATCTGTGTGGAAGTCTGACAACTGAGGATTTAAAGAAGCCACATTCATCCAGACGGGTAGGAGGGGCAGAGTCACGGAGATGAGCAGTGACGTCGTGTGGTGCAGTGAGGCCTCGGCATGGGCGGATCAGGTGGCCCCATACTCAACTGAGGTGGATAAAAATTAGGGCTACCTTTGGTGTGAGAGATCCCAGCCCTAGGCCAGACCACCCAGGCCGGGGTTCCAGCACTGGGAAGATAGATCCCCATAGCTTCTGGCTGTAAAAACCAGTGGGGGATGGGGCAGTAGAAGCAACTGCCGGATTTTCAGGAGAATCCATTTAAAGGGCCCACACAGACCTAGGACATGCGCAAACCCACCCACTCTGGGAGTCACCCCCAGGGCAACAGCTGGAAGGGCGCCGATCACACACAGGAAGTGGGTGAAGTGACTGGAAACGGGGCCAGTGGTAGGCAGACCTCCAGAAGCCAGGCAGCGGCACTGTCCCCTCTCAGAACCCCCCACCCAGAGCCACAAAGCAGTGAAGCAGGTTGCCCTGCCCTGGCGATTACCTAAGGCTCTGCCCCACACAACTTACAGGTGCCTTTTCTAAGACAGGGAGTCAAAGCAGCTCTACCTCATACACAGAAACACAGGGAGGCTGTCGAATTGAGACAAACATGGCCCAAATAAAAGAACAAAACCCCAGAAAACTAAATGAAACAGGTAGTCAACCTATCAGATGCAGAGTTCAAAACACTGGTGATCAGGATGCTCAAAGAAGTTGAATATGGCAAAAACATAAGGGAGGAAATGAAGGCTACACTAAGTGAAATAAAAATCTACAGGGAACTAACAGTGGAGGGGCTGAAGCTGAGAACGATTTGGAACACAAGGAAAAAGCATTCAATCAGAGCAGCATGAAAACAAAAGAATTTAAAAATGAGGAGAGGCTTAGGAATCTCTGGGACAACTTTAAATGTACCAACATCAGAATCATAGGGATGCCAGAAGGAGAAGAGGAAGAGCAGGAAATTGAAAACTTACTTGAAAATGTAATGAGAGAAAACTTTGCCCATTTGGCAAAGGAAATAGATATACAGAAAGCTCAGAGAGTCCCAAAGAAATTGGACCCAAGTAGGAACACGCCAAGGCACATCATAATTGAAATGCCAAAGGTTAAAGATAATGAGAATCTTAAAAGCAGCCAGAGAAAAAGTTACCTACAAAGTGGTTCCCATAAGAATATCAGCTGATTTCTCAAAAGAAACTTTGCAGACAAGAAGGGACTGGCAAGAAGTAGTCAAAGTCATGAGAAGCAAGGATCTGCAACCTAGATTACTCTATCCAGCAAAGCTATCATTTAGAACGGAAGGGCAGACAAAGTGCTTCCCAGACAAGGAGTTCATCATCACCAAGCCATTATTACATGAAATGTTAAAAGGACTAATTTAAGGAAAAAAAACTATGAATATTAAAAGGGAAACAAATTTGCAACTATCAACAACTGAATCTAAAAAACTAAGCAACCATAACAGAAAGAGAATCATAGCTATGAAGATCATTTGGAGGGTTATCAGCTGAGAAGGGAAAGTGAGAGAACGGGGGAAAGATACAGAGAATAAGAAGCATAAACTAGGTGCAAAATTGGGGGAGGTTAAGAATAGTATGGGAAATGGAGAAGCCAAAGAACTTACATGCATGACCCATGGGCATGAACTAAGGGGGCAGATTGTTGGAAGGAAGGAGGGGGCAAAGGGCGAAAAGTGGGACAACTGTAATGGCATAGTCAACAAAATATATTTTAAAAAGGGAAAAGACCCAAGATGTCTGTCTGAAAAACAAGTCAGTTGTGTTGTTCTAACTGGTATTTATAGAACCGCTCTTTGTGTAAACACAGTGCGGACACCGTTTATAGAAGCACCCTCTGTGCTGTACATGGAAGGGCGTGGTAAGAAGGAAGCGATGGTGCTGGTGGAACCACAGCCCCGACACCTAAGAGCAAGCCAGCCTGGTTCCTCCAAGCCACAAGCAGGCCAAGAACTCTCACTCACTCCACACTAATCCTGAAGAGGGTACCCTACAGTCCCCACCAGGCCAGCAAGTTGGACAGAGCTGTCATCCATCCCTAGCTGCAGATGGGGACAACAGCTCCAGACAAGGCTGTTACTCAACTGGCTTCCATAGCAAGGGCCTGGATCTCCCTGTCTCGTTCTGCTGCCTCCTGCTGGAAAAGCCTGAAGGCAGCAGTTTCCTGTAGCCCTTCCTCATCGTGGGCTGTGAACTTGTCAGGAAGGAAGGAAGGAAGGAAAGATGGAAGTATCAAGTCTGGAGTAGGAAGAAGAGGACATTGTAGTCGTTAACAGCAGCCAGTAAATGTTGGCTAGTGGTCCTGCAGTGCCCTGGGGATCCTTGCCTACTAACTCCTTTTCTCTCACACCCTTCTGGGGAAAGGTATCATTCCCATCTGCA
Organism: Sturnira hondurensis; assembly: GCF_014824575.4. Classification (NCBI taxonomy): domain Eukaryota; kingdom Metazoa; phylum Chordata; class Mammalia; order Chiroptera; family Phyllostomidae; genus Sturnira; species Sturnira hondurensis. The sequence continues at coordinate 1,103,269 of NW_028084511.1, read as the reverse complement.
ATGGGGAAACAGGCCCAGGAAGGTTCGGTGAGCCAATGTCACACAGCTGCCAGGGAACAGGGCCAGGTCTGTAACTGGAGCACCCTGGCTCCAGAGCACCTGCATTTATTTGGTCAGTACCCTGGAGACGGAAGAGAGGGAAGAGGCCAGAGCCAGGGAGCCCTGCACCGCAGCCAGGCCACTGGCCTGGCTTGAGCACCACGGGGTCCTTTGTGTGGGCTCTCTCAGCTCACACCCCACCAAAGGCCCGGAAGGGTGTCTGACTTCCCCACCAAGTATTCTCTGCCCACCAGAGCCTGAGCCCTTCACCCTCCCCACCCCCACCCTCCAGCCTAGGTCCCCACATCAGTCTGGAAAGGTCTTTGCTGCCGAGTCGGAGAGGAAGGCCGTGCCATACATGGTCAAGCGAAGGTCAGCAGCCCAGCCAGCGCAGCCCTGACCTGTGGGGGGGCGGGCTCTGCTATTCATGCCGTGCCGACTATTCCTGTGTGGCTAGTGCTGGGGGGCGGAGGGAGGGAGGCAGAGGCTGCCGGTCAGAAACGTAGCCCCTCATCCTTTGGTGGGATGCGGGGGGCTCCTTCAAGCCAGGTTCAGTTCTTTTGGCTCCGGGAACCCTGGGTCCCTCTTACCTGTGATGGTAGCCAAGCAGTGTGCGTTTGAGGGCGCCCAGGGAGACCTTCTGCGTCTGTGTGGAGGTGGCAGGTCCTCCCGGGCCACGAACCCTGCCAGGTGCCCGAATCCCAGCTCCCGGGACTCGTGACTCTGCCAGTTTTACCCTCCTCCACCTTGACCTGTCCTGCGCTCTCTGCCTGGAGGGCCACCTTTCCTCACTGGCACGCAAAGTCTTCCAAAGTCAGGCCTGGGAGGCGTGGGGCTCTCCCCAGTATTGGTGACGGGGGCAGTTGTGAAAGGACAGAGTCAACCCCACTGAACACGGTCTGAGACAAGAAAGATTTCTGCTCTCGTCTTTACAAAGAGCGTTCCACACCGGATTTCAGTGGACTTGAAAGGATGGTTTATTGAGCCCATTCACTCTGTCATTTCCTGGAGCCTCTGGGCCTGACGCAGGCCCACGGAGACACCAATCCCTAGGACCAGGGCAGCAGCCGCCAGCAAAATGACCATCCAGAGGAGAAGCCTCGGGTCGGAGTTCCGGGTGGAGCCTGCCGGGAGGAGGATTTGAAGGATGTCAGGGCCGGGTGGGCGAGGCTTCCTCCACACCAGACCTCTGTAACCTTGGGGTGGTGCTGATGCTGACAGCCCTGGCCTGTCTCTGCTGTTCCTGCTGAATGAAGTTAGACCATCTCCTGCCCTTACTATTGCCTGAGCTTCTGTTTTGTCAACACACTCTGGGTGGCCCAGGCCGGAGGAGCCCACCCACAGGCCCCCGGTACCTGAGGGCTCCAGAGTAGTCTCCTTCCTGTGAGAATCCACAAAGCCCACTGGCCCTGGAGAGCTCACAATGTCCTGCGGCTCAGCCATGTCCCCATGGGGGCTTGAGAACCGTCGCTGTCCTGCTCAGGGGAGGAGCCGCATCTTGGGATGGTGTCTAGGCCCCTGGTGGCCCAGAAGCTGGGACCAGATACATGAAAGGATGCAGAACAACCCCCCACCCCCCCGCCCCAGACTCACTGGTGGTCCTGGAGCCACAGGTGGTGGAGCAGGTCTCCAGCCCCGTCGGGGAGCAGACAGAGGCACTGCAGAAGAAGTAAACCTGGGGCAGAGGGAGGTCAGGACCTGGGGCTGGTGCAGCACCATGGAGGAAGTGCCAAGGCAGGGATTGAGGACCCAGGTGGGCAGGGGAGCACCTGGGCATGTGGACCGGGGCTGGGACGCAGCCCCTGCCTATGAGCTGCAGAGGCACAGGGCTGCATCCCAGTTTGGAATACAAGCTGTTCTCCTTCTGGATGGCCTGGGTCCTCATGGGCAGGAACCACTGCCCTCAGTGGTGGAGCCCCAGCCCTTGGCCTGTGCTACTAACACCGCCCCCCACTGCAGAGCCTTACAGGAAGGCCATCTTGCTCCCTGTGCTAGTGACCGACAGAGGGAATTGGGAGAAGGTGGGGCTCCACCAGGCCCCGCCCGCAGTGACTCCTCACAGAGGACAGAGGGACGGACAGGTCAGCCCTCATTCCAGAAACACAAGGCCAAGGGCAGCTCTCGAAGGAGGAGAAGCTGGAGGAGCTGACCCGAACAGCCCGCAGGAGGCCCAGCCCATGGTGGGGGGCCCTCATCTAGCAGGTCAGGGGCAGGCTCGGGAAGAGGCTTACAGCTGAGATGATGGCTAGACCGTCCTCAGGTGCCGACCTGTGCAGTCTGCCTACACCCGACATAACGAGGATGCAGCCATTTACAATGCAGAGACCTGTGTGTGTGCTAACGTGAAAGACACATGCTGTTCAGCAGAATAGAAGTTACGACAGTGCGTGGCCTCGGTGCCATTTGTACATGTGTAGAAAACCTAGCCCTGGCTGGTGTAGCTCAGTGGATTGAGCGCGGGCCTGCGAACCAGATGATCGCGGTTCGATTCCCAGTCAGGGCACATGCCTGGGTCGCAGGCCAGTTCCTAGCAGGGGACTCACAAGAAGCAACCATACATTGATATTCCTCTCCTTCTCTCCTTCCCTTCCTCTCTAAAGATAAATAAATAAAATATTAAAAAAAAAAAGAAAACCTAAACATACCCGTTTAGCCCCGTTACCTTCTGGAGAAGTGACTAGGTTATAAAAATTCAAAGCAGAATTACGTCGAATGCGTTGTTTCTAGAGTCAGAGTGAGGCCGTTCTCCACACTGTGACCAGTGAGCAGGTTTAGGGTCGATGGCATTTTCCAGCCTCCCATTTGACTTGCTTACTGGTCACCTCTGGGCTTCCCCGAGGCCAGGGCCCCGGGCTCACTGCCCTCCACCGTGCTTACCAAAACCAAGCCCCCCTGAGAGCCTTTGTCTGCTTCAGCCTGGGGGGTGCTGGAGGGGCCTGGTGACAGCAGGTGTGAGGGACACGGGGCAGAACGAGGCGCTTCTTACCGGTCCCCTGAGGGCCCTCTGGGAGCCAGAGTCCAGGAATGCAAAGGTGGCCACGGTGAAGCGCTGGTAGTGAGTTGGGAAAGGCAGCCGGACCCTGTCCAAGGCTATCACCCGGGTCCTGTAGTTGTCACCTTCGAAAGGACACCTGGGAAGGAGAGAGGTCGAGGAAGTCGCCCACTGAGGGAGGGGAGGCAGCAGAGGGAGCCCTGGGGCAGCTGGAGCGCCTGCCGCCACTCACCCGTCTGACAGGATGGGCCACTGGGGCTGCTGGAAGGGGTTGGCGCTGGGGGTGGCCCAGCACCGGTGCAGCACCAGCACCAGACGGGGGTCTGTCCTCTGCAGGAGCCGGACCTCCACGGGGACAGGCTCCAGGAGCAGCCTCACGATGGGGTAGTCCGCTTCCTCGTAGTAGGAGTGGAAATTCTCTTCTGCGGGAAGAGGGGCCGTGAGCCTCGGGGCCGTGTGTCTGCCACGTGGGGGCACAGAGAGGAGGCGCGGAGACACAGTACCCTTGGCAATCCGGAGCTGGAGCCGCAGGGGGCCGGGCTGGGTCACAGAGGATGGCGAAGGGAGTGGGAAGACAGATGCCTGCACGGGCAGGAAGTCACTAGCATTGAAGATACAGCGAACATGGATCCTGAAGTTCAAGTGTGAGAGAATGGGGGCAGAAGACAGAATCAGCGCCTCCTGCTTGCTTGGTAGATCAGGTACACACGATGCGGATGCCACAAACGGCCCGGTCCAGCAAGGCGGATGGATATCACCCGAGCGATCCTCAAGGTGGTGTGCACCCCTGCCCCTCTCCTCTGCCTTCCTCGGCTTCCCGGTGCAGCGCCAGCTTGCCATGCCAGGCCCCCCTCCGGGGCAGGGCGCAGTGGGATGGAGGCATGGCGGCGGGGTGTGGGGGCCTGGGGCTGACAGATGCTCCCCTTGTTCTGGCCTTTGAGGCTCCCTTGGAACCTGCCAGTCGAGTCTAACGGGCAGGCCTGGGTTTGAATCTTTTTCGTGTTTACTGGCCATAGGACCACAAGCAAACAGTTTAACCTAAGCCTCAGTTTCCTGAGTTGTAAAATGGCAATAACCCCCTCTCCCTCTTCGGGCTACAACAGGATCACTGGGGTTGCAAGATGACACCCCAGTGTCATCATTGTCCCTGTAGTTGTAGCTGGTCTCTCCCAGGGTCCATGTCCCTCCCCAGCCTAAAGTGCCCCTACGCATTCTGGACACAGACACCCTGAGGTGTCCACAAGAGCAGTTGGCCCTGCCTGACCCCATCCACCTCACCCCAGGCTCCTGAGTGTTCTGCTTTCCCCACTACTTGAGACGGGGCCCCTGGAGGAGGCATCCTGCAGATGGAGACAGGACGGGGCTAAGTAGCTGCTTGCAGGCACCAGGGACTGGGGCCCTGAGCTGCAGGCCTGCCCTCCTGGCGCCTCCCACGCTGCTGGGCTGCAGCTACTCCCCTTCCACTCCCTCCCTCTGGAAGCCCTGGCCCTGGTCGAATGCCACTAGCTCCCTTCACACTTAAGTCCAGGAGTCTAACACATGACAGCTTTGTCCCCTCACTCCCAACTGCCTTTTCCCTTAGGTATCTTTTGTTTCTAAAGCAAAGGCACTTGAGCTGATGCTAGCCCCTCGCCCCAGCCCCCATGGCAAGTAGGGCGGGGCGTCCGCTGGGTGCCAAGGCCCAGAATGCCTCCAACCCGTGGTTGATACATTAACTCCAGCAGAGTGGACAAGGTGATGGTGGCAGCTGGCCCCTGGGGTACAGAAGCAGGTGTGACGAACACAGACGCCCTCAGGGGCACCCCCATGGGCATCCTGGGCACCTGAGTGGTCATGCCACCTGAGTCGGCAGGCCCTGGTGGCCCCTGTCACTGAGGGCTCTTCCTCCGCTCCTCTCCCCACCGTGCCCTCAGGGAGCCCCAGCCCCAGGCTCATCTGCCTCCTCTGTGACTTTGACTTCTGAGATCAGGAGGCAGAGGCAGCCATGGCCATAGCCTCACCTTCTTCCTGGGGTCCTGGGGGCGGGGGACACTTGCCGCCTCTTTTGTGGTTGCTTAGTTTCTGAGCTTAGTTCTCAGGGGCATGAAGGTGGGAGCTTTGGAGGACTGTGGGCAGTCCTGCCTTTTGGGCACTGCTGTGGCTTATGCCTGGCTAGGTGTGGGCAGACCCCATTTCATGTTCACAGTTGAGGCTGGGATGAGGTCCCACAGTGGCTAATAGAATCTGAACATGAACCCCAGTGGCTCTCTAGCCTGTTCTAAGCTCACCCATCTCCCTTCACTCCCGAGCTCATAGCCCAGCCTTTCTGAGGAAAGCTGCCCCTTACCGGAAGGTGCTGCCCCTTACCGGAAGGTGCTGCCCCTTACCGGAAGGTGCCGTCCCGTGTGATGGAACCCTGGGGTCCCCTTTGGACATTGATGACAGATGCCAGCTGGTTCTCGTAGATGAGCTGATTGCCGACCACCTGTGGGAGGAGTCAGCTGGGTGAGGCCCCCCGGGGACAGTACCACTGGGGGCCGGCCCATGGCCCCCGCGCCTACCTGGACTGTGGTGCCACAGCGGGTGGGAGGGAAGTGGAAGACCACAAAGGACTCGGTCTCCTGGGTCGGGGGGCAGCTGGCAGGGGCGTAGGCCAGGTAGATATTGGCCAGTGTGACCCTGTGGGCCAAGGCTGTTTTTTGGGACACCACCAAGATGAAGTGGCCGTTTTTGAGGCACTGGACTGTCGCTGGGAAAAAGCAGACCAAAGAGGCTGATCAGAGCTTTGGGGGTCAGTGTCCATCCAGCAGACATGGGGGGGCGGCTGGTGACAGTCAGTGTGGGGGTGTCAGCCTAGAAGCCAGGGCGCCTGGGTTCTCTCCTACTCTCTGCTCAGGCTGTGTTGGCTTGAGCAAACCCTTCACAGACCCAGGTTTTCTCGTTCTGGAACCAACAGTTGAAACTATCCTCTAAAAGTAAGATCACCATCAGATTTCTCATCCAAGCTGGATGTTGTAATCCAAAGGCAGGGGACCCGTGTAGAAGTAGAACTAGTTACAGTTCCCTGGGACGCCCACCCAGAGCCCTTCTACTCTGGGGTCAGGCTTTTCTAGGAAGAGGGCGGAGGGGAGAGCCCTGCTAACACTCTGGGATTCAGAGGATGAGGCCTGGCTTGGCAGGGAAAGTTGTACCTGTGTTGCCGTAGTAACAGGGAATGTCTCTGGTGTTGTCATAGCAGCAGCCAGCCTGCTGACAGGCTTCCTTCGAACTTCTTTTCACTATGCAGGGAATGTGTCCAGTGTCCCCCTGACACTGCTCTGGGGTCAGGTTAGTACCTAGGGTTGGTGACAGAGTGGTGAGGACATGAGAAACAGCCAAGACTTCCAGGGGTAATGGAGGAAGGGGGCTTCTTGAGCCAGTAAAGGGCTCTCAGGCCACGTGATACTCCAGAAGGTCCAGGACACAGGGTGCACGTATACAGAGGGGTCCTACGTACCTATGTACTCTGGCTTGACAACCTCCCATTGCTCCGAGGTGCCTCCACGCGGGCGAGCCCCGGTCGGGTGTGCGGGTCCAGGCCCAAGGGACGGTGAGGCAGGGGGTAGGGGCACAAAGCGGCGCTCTGCGGGGGGGCCGAGGGACCCGGCGTGCGGTGTAGAAAGTGAGAATGTGGTGGGCGGCACCAGCTGGCCGCCCAGAGTCACCCAGGTGTGTTCAGGTTTGGGACAGACCAGAGTGACATTTTGGGCTATGTCGACATGACCGTTGGGCAGCACAGCTTCTATGAGCACTCTCAGGTGAGAGCGCCCGTCCTGCAGGTGAGAAGGCAAATAGAGAGCAGCTAGGTGAGGCCATTCAGCATCCGGGCCACGGAGGGCCCAGCTGGGTGTCAGACAGGGGGCTGGATTTGGGGGCGGGCACCCAGGACTTAGTCCCCCTCATCAGCCAGCTCAAGAGTTGATCTTGGGTGCCAGTGCATCCCGAGTGCATGAGGGGCCTCCCCGGCCCCACCCTGTGTTAGGCCAAGCTGACTCTTAGCGGTAGGTCTCTTCCCCACAGCAGCAAGTGGTCCCTACCTTCTCCAGCACGTGGCAGCCTTTGTAATCAGCAGAGAAGACTGCAGGCCCCTGGGGCTTGGTTGTAACCCAGTGGTAGCAGATGGAGCAGTTGGTCACCTCAAATTCATTCCCAAATTCATCTGGGGTCGAGGAGGGAAGAGAGGGGTGGAGGGAAGGGGTCAGGGAGGCTGAAGCGTGAAGCCAGAGGCCGCTGGGGTCTGCTGAGGAGACTCCCGAGTCAGGAGCAGAAGACCCAGGTTCCAGACTTTGCCCTCAGCTCGCTCTGTGGTCCCAGACAAGCCCCTTCCCCTCTCCAGTCTCAGCTGCCACCTCTGTGAGGGATTGGGTGTCCCCAGCGGGTCTCAGGCTCATTCTAGCCTGGCTTCCCTGTTGACAGCACTCAGCAGCAGCAGGAATGAACAGATGGTGGAGAAATAAGTAGGTCTCGGCACTGGGCTGAGTATTTTATATCAGTTCATTCAAACTTAGTCATCACAGCCCGGGGATGAGGCAGCCGAGGACAGCGAGAGTGAGTTTTCCCAGGCACATGCAATGAGCAGCAAAGTGAGGATGCGAACCTGGGATTTTGTAGAAAGAGCTGAGAGTCTGTTTGCCAGGTTGACTGGCTGTTGCAGCCACTTCCCTTGAGGGTGTTCACCCACCTGGTCAGCCCAGAATAGCCAGGGCATCCTCTGGGTGTGTCCATGTCCCCTGCTCTCCTGCTCAGCCCACATGGCAAGTTTGGGGCCATCTTTCCCATCTTACGAACAGGGAATGGGGGCTCAGAGAGGCCAGGTGGGTTGTTCAAGATCACACAGCTTAGAAGCTGCAGATGCAAATCCTGATTCGAAACTTTTCTCCCTTTTCTCCGTTGCAGGCCACGCCCTGCCACTGAGAAGGGGTTTGCAGACCAGCAGCCCAGGCATCAGCTGGGCGTGGTCACAAATGCAGAACCAGGATCTACAGCTCAGCTCAATGGCCAGGTGATTCCCTGCGAACACTGACCAACGAAGGAGGAGCTGCCCAGGCACACCAGGGAAATTGAGGCTGGGAACCAGCCTTCCTCCCGCCACCTCCCAGTGTGGTCGGGGTGGGGCCAGCCACCCTCAGGCCAAAGGGAGGCTCCTACTCTTCCTGTCCCTGTGACCGACCGACTGGGAAAGGGCCTGGCTCCCCACTGCAGCCCAGGTTGGTGGGGCCTGGGACTCAGCTGGCACTCACCCACCACCTTGAAGCGGATGGTCAGGCCTTGCCTCGGGAACACCAGCAGCTGCATGCCTTTGAGTCCACAGTCGTAGTCATGCCCCAGGCCTGGGATGTCAGGCTCGGGGTGTAGCCGCTGACTGAGCCCCAGGTTGGCCAGCAGCAGCAGCAGCGGGGCCAGGCAGTGACCCCAGGCCATGGCCAAGCCTCTTGCCATCAGAAACATCGTGGACCCCTGATAGCCCCTCCCAGTCATGCCCAGCGAGGGCCGGGACTTATATAGGGAAGGTGGCAGGTGTGAACTTCTAAGGGCAAAGGGGGTCCACCTGGAGGGGTGCTTCCCTGGTTACCAGGGGCTTGGGTGAAACTACTGCCCCGAAGGTAGGGGAAGGTGCCCTCCCAGCCTGAGGCCCTGAGGGGTTGCTCCGAAAGCTGCCTCTCACCCTGGTTTTCGGCCCACAGCTGGGACTGATGCTGGTTCACCTGAGGGGGCTGGGGGCTGGGGCCATGGCTGGGCGGTGTCATTGCAGACCTCAGGCCCACTGCCTAGCCCCCTGCCCAGAGAGCAACCTGCAGTGGGCAGCAGGCCTGGACAGCAGGCCGGGTTAGTTTACACCTGGTTCCTCAAGGCTGGCAGAACAGGCCCCAGAGACAGGGCCCTGCCCTGAAAGCTTGCAGCTGAAGGCAGTGTGTGTGTGTGTGTGTGTGGTGGGGACAGGAGGCGGGGGTGACAGGTGAGTGAGTAGCACCTCATAGAACTCTTCTGAGAGTTAGGGCAGTTGATGTGACCAAGGTCATTACTAATAAAAACCAATAGGAATGGACAACTAGATGTAACCTGGCCTTCCAGACGGGCTCCTGGGACAGAAAAGGGACATCAGGTAAAAGCTAAGCTATTAATGGAAGTGGACTTCCATTAATACCGACATATCGACCTCATGTCAGACAGTCATCACAGGGCACACTGGCTGTGGGTACGGGCAGACTCCCTGTGCTGTCCCCTTGGGTGTTCTGTGAATCTACAACAGTTCTACGAACTACAGTCCACTCAGAACAACAAGACGACTGGCTGGCTTCCGCACACCCGGCACCGTCGCAGGGCTTGCTTGTGTCCTTGCGGGCATTGTCCCCCGGTTCCCTGGGCCTGGGGCCTGGCCAAATCCCATGCACCAAGTGCTAGCACGCGGGGCCGGGAGACTCTGAGACTGCAGGGCTTGGAGTGCGGGGTCTGGCCCGAGTCCCAGTCACGCTGGAGCCCGCGGGGAGACCCTTCCTTGCCCCGACTCTGGAACTCCTGTTTGTGCACTGAGGCTGAGAATGCTTTTACCTCGAAGAAATCTCTCTCGTCTCCTGCACACACAAACCGATTACTAAAGTTCCATGGCACACCAAAAAATGCATTTTTTTTTGGCCAGGCTGACAAAAACAAAAAGGCATAATTTTGATTTGTTCCCACTAGATAGATGGCTCTTGTTGTGTTGGCGGCTGTCATCTTTGTAATCTGACAGTCTCAGGGAGAGGGGGTCAGTGTCCCTGATGAAACAGCCAAGCACTGCAGGTTTGAGGTTTCTGCAGTACCCTGGAGAGTCTCTCCAGCCACACCCGCTGAAAATCGCTGTGGTGACGATTCACCGCTTAGAGGGGGAAGCTCCGTGGGTTGGCTGTGGGAGCAGAGCCAGCGGAGGCAGCGGGCGGGGGTGGGGTGGGGGTGGGGGTGGGTGGGAGGGGTGGAATGTTTCTGCACGGACCGGGTGCTGAGCAGCACGGAGGGGCCCATGGGCACAGGGCATGGGGTGGAGGAGTACCGTGTTGAGGTGTGGGGAATTTGGGGACATGAGGAGGTAGACAGTCCGGAAACTGGGGGCTTCCAGCAGACTGGCGTTCTGGGAGAGGGAGGAGTGGCCCGGGTCAGAGATGGGGTCTCAGGGCAGAGGGGATGGGGAAGTGAAATCTCCCTCAGGGACGGCAGAGGTTTACGAATTCTGGTTTTGAAGGATTTCAGGCAAACTGCAGCAAATTTCTGTGTGCCCTTTGTCCCGAGTCCTCTGACGTTATCTGACCACTTCTTTTTCCATTCCTGCTGGGTTTTCCTTTCTCCCTCTGTGTACACACACACACACACACACACACACACTCTTCCATACCATTGGAGAGCTAGTTGCAGACATAATTAATTTCTCCTTTACCCTATAAGGCCTGTAGTGTATATTTCTTAAAAACAAGTAACCACAGTAAAAAGATCAAAATCAGGAAATCAGCAATGCTATAACACAATTGTGTAATCTCCCAACCTTACTCACTCATCAATGGCCGTAGTGATGACTTTTATAGCCACAGAGAAAGTGTTTTGTTTTCTGTTTTTCCTACAGCGGGGCGGGGGGACCCAGTCCAAGGTCAGGATCCTGTTTCTTTAGCCTCCTACGGTGTGGGACACTCCCTCTGTGACTCTGTTCTTCAGACCCTTGGCATTTTTGAGGCCCGCAGGCCTGCTGCTTTGCAGAACGGCCCTCATTTGTGTTCGTCTGCTGTTTCCGCCTGCCTAGATTCGGCCTGGGCATTTGGGGCAGTGGATTAGTTTGTGTGGGCTGTGCTAACACACTCCCAGAGACCGGGAGGCTTAAACAGACACTTACTGTCTCATCGTTCTAGAAGTTGGAGGTCTAAGTCTCTTTGTGTTTTCAAACTTCCTCTTTTCATAAGGCCACCTGTCAGGTTGAAAGGGGGCCCACCCTAAGGGCCCCATTAATGTGATCACCTCATAAATGTCCTGTCTCCAAACAGAGTCGAATTCCAAAGTCCTGGGGTTAGGGCTGCAATGTATGGGTAAGGGGAGGAGGAGGGGGGCTTGGGGGGTGGCACGGTGCAGCCCTGAACAGTCAGGGCCACCCCAGGAGTGATGTGATGTTCTGCTTGGCACGTTCCACCAGGAGGCTCATCATACAGTTGGTCCTAGTACTGCTGATGGCAATTCGACGATCACGTGCGTAGGATACAGCCTTCCAGGTTTCGGTGTTTCTCTTTGTAAATAGAAAGTATCTGCTTGGGGAGATACTTTGAGGCTATGCAATTAGCCTGCTTCTCAGCAGCTCTGTCACTCCTTCTGTATTTATTTGCTTCCTCCTCTAACCCAGAGCTCTCCCTGGGGCGGGGGTGGGGGTCGAAGGGGTGCACTAGGTGGTAGGGTGAGTGGCAGCCAGAGGGGTTGAGGGGCCTGGGGTTCCGCTCTGTGTTCACTGCTCAGGAGTGATGGGACTTTCCCCGTCTACATAAAATAGGGATGGGAACACTCCTGCAGGGGATGGAATTAGGTAACACACAGAAAGGTGTTTCCGAACTGATCATAAACCTTACCCATGAGGACAGTGTATCTTCCAAGGCCCTTGGACAGGCAGAGAAAGAGCAAAGGGGCTTTCTCATGGCCAAGGGCAGAAGGACCTTTGAGAAAAGTCGAGCCACACTGTCCCGGAGAGAGAGAGCCCTGAGCCCTTGGTTATGATTCCATTTGTGAACCTGGGGGGCGAACCTGGCTCGACTTCCTCACCAGCGTAATGGGGCTAATGACAAAACCCAGCTCAGGTAGGGTTGTGTGAGGGTTAAGTAAAATAAGCCCCGTAAAGCACGGAGAACAGTCTGCTGGTCATAATCATTAGAACACGACAATGATCAACTTATTTATTTTTTAATTATTTGCCCTGGCTGATGTGGCTCAGTGGACTGAGCAGCCTCAGCGTCACCAGTTTGATTCCTGGTCAGGGCACATGCCTGGGTTGCAGGCCAGGTTCCCCGATGGGGGTATGAGAGAGGCAACCATTTGAAGTTTCTCTTGCACATCGATGTTTCTCTTCCTCTCTGTCTCCCTCCCTTCCCCTTTCTCTAAAAATAAATAAATAAATAAATAAATAAATACAATCTGCAAAAATTTTATTTATTATTATCAATTTTTTAAAGGAATCGATCATTGTCCCATTCAGTGTGCCTCAGTGGGTCGGGCTTCGTTCCATAAACCAAGGCGGGTGGAGTGGTGGCCCCCCAAAAGCTATCGCCACATCGTCACCCCTGGAAACAGTGAATGTTACCTTACTTAGAAAAAGGGGCTTTGCAGATGTAATGAGAGATCTCGAGAGGGATCGCCCTGGGTTACCTGGTGGGCCCTAAATCCAATGACAAATGTCCTCGGAGAGATGTGGAGGGAGAGGAAGGTGGCCGCACGAAGGGGAGGCCGAGGCTGGAGGGATGCAGCGCCCAGCACGGAATGGGAGGGTCCTGCCCTGGAGACCTCAGAGGGAGGCGGCCCTGCTGGGACCGAGATTCCCGACTCCCGGCCTCCAGAACTGCAAGGGAATACGTTTCTGACTCTGTAATCCTCAGAGAAGCAACCCCTCCATCCCTTTGAGGCAGCTGGGCAGTGCTGGCGCCCGTTTGGGAGGGACCCCAAAAGCTCCTTGGCCAGGAAGGCAAGGTGGGGTAGTGGGAGGGGCAGGGGCCCGGGCTACCCCTCCTGTCTCTGCAGCCCTGGCAGGAGGCAAGCCACTCCCTGGCTCAGACCCTCTTTGCCTTCTGTGAACGGAGGAGCAACGTCGGTGCCATGGGCTGCGCCAAGAGGTGCCCTTATTCATGAAGCACCTGGCACACAGCAGGCGCTCATAAAAATACATTTTTCCCTCTGGAGGAGCAATGGGCATAGGTGTAGGATGAGGGCAATATAGCTTTTATTTAAAGTGAGTTCCAAGCCCCAGGACAAGATGGCAATGGCTGAACTGTGTACGTTTGCATTTAATTGTTCCCTCAGTCTTTGCTCCCTCTTGCTGACGAAGCTTCTGGGGGCCAAGGAGCATTCCTGCAACGTCCCAGCACCTTGGAGACACTCAGTCAGCATGTTGGGAACTCAGCAGCCCCATATTAGAGCCACGGGGATCCCCCTGGGGCCTCCAGGGGCGCAGGTCCCTAAGGCATTTTCTAGAGAAAAAGGCAGTGAGATGTTGGTTCTCGTGGGGGAGCCTCAGCTGCATTCCCCTGCCTGGGAACCGTGGGAGCCGTGGGAACCCGTGGGAACCGGCAGGTCAGGCCTCCTCCCTGGGTGTCAGGGACCCCGGCACTGCAGACCCTGATCAGCAGAGGCCTGGGCGGGGCTTGCTGGTGGGAAGCAGAGGACAGGAGCCTCCGGCAACCCAGAGACGGAGTCTGACCCCAGCTCAGGATGAGTCTAGGAAGAACACCCAGTGGAAAATCTCTGTGGAGGCCGCTGCTGCAGTCAGGACATCATGACTGCCAGGTGGATGGACCCTCGCAGAGCTCAGAGTCCAGGGGAACGTCACTGGGGACCTTTGGCAAAGGCCTAAAATTCTCACCTTGAGTGTGCATCATCATAACCTTTTGGGGGGGGGCTGTTAAACCCAGACTGCCAGGCCCAAGCCCCCGTGTGTCTGATGACCCAGGAGGTGCCACCTGGCCACTTGCGTTTATATCAAGTTTGGGGGAGGGGTGGCGATGCTGAGGTGGAGAACTCTGGGTCCATGGGTCTGGGGTGCTCTGGTGGAGCTGGGAGCAGGTCCTGGTGGGGAGCAGGGGCCTCCCCTGCTGTTGGGAGGATGGGGGGAGATGAGGAGAGAAGGGCTCCGCTCAGAAGCTGCTGCAGTGAAGATACAGGAGCCAGACACCACCATTTCGGTGTTTTGCTGTTGTCTGCCATGACCTGGGGGCCTCCCTGGGCCTGGGGGAGGAAAGGGAAGGGACATGTGCCTTGTTCTAGCTGCCAGGGCAGCCAAGGCCTATCTGGAGGGGTCATAGACTAACGGGGAGAGAGGGGCCTGGGGAAGCTGGTGTCCCTACCTGGCTTCTCTGAGCACTGGGATGAGTGGGAGGGAGATGAGAGGTGGGTCTTCAGCCCCAGCCCTACCCAGCCCTACCCAGCCCTGTCCAGTGATCCTCGGGGTCTAGAAAAATACACAGCTACCCTCAGGGCACAGGCCCTAGTCTCCAGTCTCCAGTCTCCTAGAAGTACAGCCTTCTCCAGAGCTTGGAACTTGATATCCACCAGAAAGACCCAAAGTCCCATCCATCTCCGTATCCACCTCACCTGCAGCAGCTGGGGAGACAAATCTGAGCTTAACAGGCCTCCGAGGGCTCTCTGCCGCCTTTGGGATCCATCCAGACTCCCAGAGCCTCTCAGATCCAGCACACCACCCACCAGTCCCTACACGCTTCCCCTCGTCCCCAGCTATTCCATCCACGCACCACCTCAGTGCCTTTGCGTGTGCTGGGACTGCTGCCTGGAATGTGTTTCTTGCCCGCCCCCACCCTGAACCCCGATCTGCAGGAGGTCTTTCTGGGATCAGCAGTGTCTCTGGGCTCCCAAGAGGATGCTCACGGCATCAGGTGTGTTTAACAGACAGTCAAGGGAATGGGCCAGTGTCTCGCCCAATTCCAGGCTTCTCCCCAGCTGTCTCCCTCCGCCCCTGCCTTAGGAAGCGGGTTTTCGTGTTCCTTCCTGGCCTCTCTAGAAGTCAGCCAGGCAGTTCTCTCCATGGAGCACTCCTGCACCTCTCCCCACCCCCTCGTTTCCCCAGATCCCCCCCTCTTCTGGGCCGAACCTCTCCTCCCTCTTCAGTCTCTCAAGGCATGTGTTCTCCCCGAGGCTCCACGGGCCCGCCTTTTGCTGTAACTTCTTTCCTGAGCTCATTTCTTCTATGGCTCACCTCTTCTACCTCTGTGACTTTCTAAATAAACGATCTCCTATTTAAAAGAAGAAGAAGAAGTAGGAGGACGAGGAGGAGGAAGAGGGGAGTCAACCACACAGGAAGTACATTGCAGGGCAGGAAGCAGGTGAGGCCTTCCCAGGAATCCTCCAGCCCCTTTCGCAGGACACCCCAGAGTCCCCAACACGCAGCAGAGGGGCAGCATGACAGGACCCTGTGGGGGGCCCCTGGGCCTGAAAGCCAGAAAGCCCCTTGGGGACCCAGCGCTGCCCATCCACCGTCTTCATTTCCGCTACCCCTGATCACACCCTGTCATCAGCCAGTATTTGTCCCCACCTCCCCACAGCCTGTACCTACCAGGCTGTTTCTGTGCCTTGTCCCTGCACTGTGCTCCCTGCTCTAGAATCCCATTCTTTCCCTTGGCCTCTGGGTGGACTCCTACTCACCCTCCAAAACCCTCACCAGAGATTGCCTCCTCTGGGAAGCCTTCACTGATCCTCCTTAACAGAGTCTACCTACCCACCACTCCTCTCTCTCACTGCCTCACTGGAGATCCTGCCGCTTTTGTCCTCCATGGCAACCTTTTTCCGCACGTGCTCCCCACCTTCATGATGAGCAACTTGGGGACAGAGACTGTTCCTCTACTTTGTCTCTTTGCCACCAAACCAAGCAGAGGGTCAGACCTACGGGAGGGGTTCCAAAGTGTGTTTGCTGAACTGAATGACTGTCCAGCACTGGAGACTTGACCCACAGAGGGGCCCTCTGGGTCCATCGTTACCAATGGCGGCCATGCTCACTGCCTGTTTCACTGTTCTTATATTTTTTTAAAGATTTTATTTACTTACTTTGGAGAGGGGAGAGGGAAGGACAAAGAGAGGGAGAGGGACGTGATCATTTGCCTCTCACATACCCCCACCTGGGGACCTGGCCCGCAATCCAGGCAGGTGCAGAATTGAACCTGACTGGGAATCGAACCGGTGACCTTTCAGTTCACAGACCAGAGCTCAGTCCACTGAGCCACACCAGCCAGGGCAACTTTCTGTTGTTATTAACTAATACACCAGTTAGTCCTCACAGAAACAGCTATAGCACGTTAGCATCCTGGGGCTGCCACACAGAGCGCTCTGTTCCTTCCTCCTGCACTTCCCCTACACACCAGCCTCCTTTAAACACACGGCCCTCTGCACACCTGGGCTCACACTTCTGGGCACACACCTTTCTCCCCTCGTGTACTTGCACTGGCTGCTGTAAAGGGAGAGGGGTGAGCAGGGGCCGCCGGAGGCCGTGTCCCTTCCCCATCAATGGGGATTAATGGTACTCGAACACCAGTGTGACAACTCACTCTCTGGCTGTCCCCGCCTCCCCCCCGCCCCCCCCCCCCCGCCCAAATACACATACAGACAAATAGTCTGGGCCTGAGAGCTATTTCCTCCCTCAGCCGCCTCCTACAAGCGCCTCTTGCCCAGCTGCCACCAGAAGCTGACTGCCTCCAGGGCTGGAGTCCCGCGCGCCCTCCCACTGTGCCCAGGTAAGGAGGAAGCGGTCGGGGACTGGGCAGCCCAAGTGCCCCCTCTGGCCCCATGAGAGGAGGTGCAGTCTTACCAGAGAAGAGGGCTGGTAACAGCTAGGATGGCAGAGGGCTGGGCTTACCAAAGACCTGGGGGGACCTGCTGCTCAGAGGGGGCTGTATTTTCTTCCGTGTTAACTAGGATTATGCAATAGTCTCGGGGTAACTGACCTAAGTTCACCTGGCCGGGCAGTCAGGGAGCCAGGATTCAGACCCAAGTCTCTGACTCCAAAAGCTTGCATCTCTGCCCACAGCCCCCTCCCAAAACAAGACCCTCGCTGCTGGGCTCCCTCAGGATCCTGGCAGGCTCAGGGCTAACTGTGAGCAGCCAGAGAACGGATCAGGATGGGTTCCCAGGGTGTAGCAGGACTGTGCTGTCTGGGCATCCCCGTGGGACTTGGACAAGCAGCCGCTGGACTTGCAGAGAGGGGGGTGGCGCTGGTCTGTCTGCTGGCCGTGTCATCCCAGCTCCGCCACTGCTGCTAAGGACGTTGGGCCAGCTGCTTCTCCTAAACTCAGTTTCCTCTTCCGAAAAATGGAGTCTCACAGGGTCATCGTCGGTGCAATTGCTCCACAAACTCTAAACTTAAGGAATTACAAGCCTTCTCAGGGGCAATGGCCCAACTGCTGCTCCCACCCTCCCGCCTGCAGATCCCCGGCTCCGAGGGGCTCATCTACCGGAATATTCTAGACTGATACCCTGGGACCTCACTTTACAAAAGAACATGGTCCCTGGAGACTTTCTAGTCCTGGCCTAAAGTGTTTCACCTGGAAAGACAAATACTGAAGACCACCCTCCACCCTCTTTCCTTCCCATCGTCTTCCACTGTCTCTTACTTAGAGCGGAGGGGGAGGGAAAAAGTGGGCTGAGTGCTAGACTGTTCTTCATCTACATGTCTGTATTGTTCGGGTAGCTCCGGGCAAGTGTGTTTAACACTTGTGCCTCAGTTTTCTTATCTGCAAAATGGGATGGAGAGACATACTGGCATCTTCCCAGAGAGCTGTGAGCAAGGGAGAGCACCCATGTAAGAGACTTTCCACAGTCCTGGCATGCTGGGAGGGAGCCTGGGACCCTCTGAGTTCCCCACCCTTGCTCCCTGTCTCCTACCTCCTCAGCCCGCATCAGTCTCAACCAGCTTCACGTCAGATGGTCTCGTGCTTTCGATGAGGTTGTGGGCGTGCCCATCGGGGGTGTCTGCCCGTCTGCCAGAGGCTGGCTTCTGCCATGATTCCCTGAGTAGTTGCTCAATGAATGTCTGTTGCATGGGTGAATGAATAAATGAACGGACAGGCTGGGTTTCCTGGGGCAGGCAGAGCAGCTGCAGCTTCCATCCAGGCAGGGGAGAGGTCTTTTACTGGGTCTCCAGAGTCCCAGTCTGGTAGTTCCTCCAGCTCAGCTCTCCCCGGTCTTATCTTAGTTCCTCTTCGATTATCAGACGAGGGGCTGGCTCCATTGTTTGCAGCCAACACAGCCAATCAGCTGCCACTGTGGCAGCCAAGGGCCCCAAGGAGAATCTGTGGAGAGCCAAGGTCTGGGTGGGGGGTGCTGTGGGTGGGGGAAGGGCAGCATCCATTAAAGGCACAGGCTCCTTCCGTCTGCCAGGCCAGCTGAACCCACCTGCCCTCGAGGTGAGGCCTCAGTCATGCCTCAGGGCCCCAGGGACTCAGCAAAGGAGTCAGTCCTTCCTTGCCTGACCCTGTTTCTACTTCCCCTTGTGACCTTAGGCCATCTGCTTCACAACAGCAACAAGGACATCGATGTAGTGTCACTGTGCCCCAGGTTCCGTTCTAAATACGTACACACGTTCGTCCACTTCATTCTCCCAGCACCCCTCTGAGGTAGGTCGTGCCATGACTGAGGTCCCTCTGGGCAGAGAGGGACGCTGACTCCTGAAGGGCCAATGGCTTGCTCAAGGTGGCACGGTTAGCAGGTGGGGCAGCTGAGAGGCACTCTCCCCCACCTGGTTGCCTTGGCTCACCTTCACTGGTGGGGGAGGGAGGGGTCTCATCAATAACACCCTGAGTCAGACTGCCCGCTCCGCCTAGGGTCCCCGCCGCCCTGCCCACCGCAGTGCCTCCTTCCCCCCACGGCAGCGCGCCATGTCGGCCAACACCACAGCGCAGCTGCTCTGCCCGATCCTAGCGGAGATGACCCGCCTCCAGAAGCACAGCAACTCCAGCATCCGCTACATCGACCACGTGTCGGTGGTGCTGCATGGGCTGGCCTCCCTGCTGGGCCTGGTGGAGAACGGGCTCATCCTCTTCCTGGTGGGCTGCCGCATGCGCCAGACGGTGATCACCACCTGGGTGCTGCACCTGGCGCTGTCCGACCTGCTGGCCACTGCTACGCTGCCCTTCTTTACCTACTTCCTGGCCGTGGGCCACTCGTGGGAGCTGGGCACCACTTTCTGCAAGCTGCATTCCTCCATCTTCTTCCTCAACATGTTCGCCAGTGGCTTCCTGCTCAGTGCCATCAGCCTGGACCGCTGCCTGCAGGTGGTGCGGCCCGTGTGGGCGCAGAACCACCGCACGGTGGGAGCGGCCCACAAGGTCTGCCTGGTGCTCTGGGCCCTGGCCATGCTCAACACTGTGCCCTACTTCGTGTTCCGGGACACCATCCCGCGGGTCGATGGGCGCATCATGTGCTACTACAACCTGCTGCTCCTCAATCCCGGGCCGGACCCTGACGCCACGTGCAACTCACGGCAGGTGGCCCTGGCCGTCAGCAAGTTCTTGCTGGCTTTCTTGGTGCCGCTGGTCATCATCGCCTCCAGCCACGCGGCCGTGAGCGCCCAGCTGCGCCAGCGCGGTCGCCGGCGGTCCGGCCGCTTCGTGCGCCTGGTGGCGGCCGTGGTGGCGGCCTTCGCGCTCTGCTGGGGGCCCTACCACGTCTTCAGTCTGCTGGAGGCGCGCGCGCACAACGACAAGACGCTGCGGCCGCTCGTGTGGCGCGGGCTGCCCTTCGTCACCAGCCTGGCCTTCATCAACAGTGTCATCAACCCGCTGCTCTACGTGTTCACCTGCCCGGACCTGCTGCGCAAGCTGCGGCGCTCGCTGCCCAGCGTGCTGGAGAGCGTGCTGGTGGACGACAGCGACCTCACCACCGGCAGCAGCCGCCGGCGCCGCGCCTCCTCCACCACCGTCGTCGTCCCCCGCCCGCGCAGGCCCCAGCGCCTGCTGGACTGGCTGTGTGGCGGCCGCGCTGAACCCTCGTCGGCGAAGGCCCGGGCCGGGTCCCAGGAGGAGAAGGGCCCCCTGAGCCGGGCACCGAGCATCACCTCAGCGTAGAGGCTCCGGGCCTGCCTTGCCATTCTCGCTGGAAGGCAAAGGCAAAGGCAAGGCCGGGATCCAGCGCCAAAGCGTCCTGAAGGCACCACCGTTGGAATGTAGATAGCCCAGTTCCAGCCCGAAAGCTCAGTCCGAAGGGCAGGCCCCGGGAATCTGCATTTTGCAGCGTCCTCCTGTCGGTGTGACTTGGTAAAGCCTTTTCTCAAACGCGGTTAAAGCAGCCTTTGCAAACCTCACTGCACGCAGGCCCCCTGGGGAATCCAGCCCGCGGGTGGGGTGTGGAGACGCTGCGCTTCTAACAGGCTCCCAGTTGACTCAGTGCTGCTGGGCTACGGGCCACACCTGGGGGAACGCTGGGTTAGGGTCACCTGAGACTCTCCAGCCAGGGCTGCAGGCTGTCCCCACGGGCACACGGGATGCACCTCCCTGGAGCTCAGCTTCACCAGATGACTGTGGGGAGGAGGGCACTTTTACATGACACCAGGGATGCCTTTTGGGGGTAGGCAGTGAGAACGGTTTGGGGAACACTGTTCCAGTCTGGCCTCTTCCCGTTAGCCGTCTACCCAGCATTTATTGGGCTGGATGTTTCCTTCCACATTCTCGAGGGGTGGGTTGTCAGCCCCAGCTCTCACAGACTCGCGCATCCAAGTGGAGGGAGGTTGCATAACTTGCCCCAGGTGCAGGGTCTGCGTGATGACCGTTCAGCATTACTTGTTCATTGACTGTTTCGTGACAAAACATAGTGACACACCCAAGGGAGTAAGAAAGCAGCTGTGTGGGAGCCTCCACCACTTCCCTCTGGCCCAGCCTTGTTCAAAGTGTTTACAAGGCGGGAAGAGCAAAGCCATGCCCTGGTCACAGGTTTGGGAAACCAGGGCTAACCACAGTGCGGTGGGCATCCTGTCTGCTCAGTCGTGAGCATTTTAGCGTGCACAGTGGCTGCGGAGATCACAGCACGTGATGCTCCCTGGCTAACGTGACGCCTCTGGGTGCCCGTGTTCTGTGGCACGCTCTGTGGGCAATGCGGGCCACCCCGAGATCTTCGCAGCACCCACCTCCCGACCACACAGGGGCTGGGTGGCAACTGCTCCTGCTTGCAGCTGTGAGGGGCCACTGGTATGCCTGTCACAGAACGTCCGAAGCATCATGTCCATCTCCTCTGCCTGCCGTGGACTCGAGGTCGGACTGGTGTTCTCAGATCTGCATCCCAGCACGGAGCTGGTGCTGGGAAATGTTTGGTGGATGAAATACAAGTGGAAGAGCCAGGATGAGACTTTCTTGGGACCTCGGTCTGGTGCCCCTTCAGCCAACCTCAGGCTGGGCAGGCTGGCTTAAGGTTCACTCCCAGCCCTGGGCAGGGCCGGCCCACTGGACAGCAGCTGTCCAGCCGGCAGAACAAACATCCCATCATAGCACGCTGCCCCAGTTTCCTCCCACCCCTCCCCTGCTTTACTCATTGACTTTTTGCTATCTGACATATAATAAATTTTACTCGTTTATTGTTTTCTCTGTAAGAATGAAAGCTCAAGGGCAGGGACTTCCTTCCTGGGAACCCAGACCTGTGCCTGCACACAGCAGGTGGTCACTCAACACATCTGTCACAGGCAGGACGGGCGCCAGTCAGACCCGTGGGGCTCCTGCAGGGGCTGGTACAGGAAACAGGGGGCTGGAGAGAAATGCTGCTCCCTGCAACCCTGCACTTTCACCTTTCAGTGTTGCAAAAAAGAGGGTGGAGCTGGATTCAGCGGGGGGTCAGTGGGGGGCAGAGGTACCCAAAGCAGCCTTTGGGGAGGTGTGGCGGAGCTGGATCCTGACTGACGGCCTCCTGACTGACGGCCTCCTGGCCTGGGGTGGAACCCAGGACCTTGACACAGAATTTGTGCATTCAGGGGAGTCACTCCTCAGTCACTAGCTCCCTAAGAAACCGGAAGAATTTAGTCTTCTTGGTCTGAAGGCACTTGGAGAAGGGGGGAAGCAGAGAAGAGGGTGCCGAACCTCTTCCCCTGCCCCAGCCCCTCCTCTCTGCCAGGTCCCAGGCTCCCTCTGGGCCTCTGTCTCACAAAGACCCACCTAAGAGCCCTCAAAGGCTCCGAGCTGGAGCCCCATCTGGAGTGGGGCCCCTGTGCTGGAGCTAGAGTTGGGGTGCTGGGTCCCGCAGAGGTGTGCCACCATGGTGCCATGGTCTGACATGGCGGTTGGCTGCAGGAGGCCTCTGGGCTGTCCCGAGCTCAGGCCTTGGCCACTGGCCGCTGGGGCGGCTGCTTCTGCAGCAGGGCCAGAGTGTCCCGCTTCTCAATGGAGCGCAGCTGCTTCTTCTTCGCCCTCTTGAGCTTGGCAGGATTTCGGATCTGCAGATGTGTGAGGGGAGGGCATTAATGTGGCTGGAGTCTCCGCCCTGTTCCCCAGGGAAGGGGAGGCCTGGGACCTCAGCACAGAGCGGGGACAAGAGGCAGGGGTGCAGGGGCAGGAGTGCAACACCCAGACCCCCAGGAGGCAACACTCACCACTTGGACTATCTCTGCCTTGCGCTCGTTCTCCAGGCGGCGTTTCAGGTTCTCGGCCCGTCTCTGTTTCTTCTCCTGCAACGCACAGGGGAAGGGGATCTGGGTCTGGGAGCTGAGGCAGTTCTGGTCTCTCAGGTGCCCGAGGAGTGAGAGCCGGCAGTTCCCAGGGAGGAGGGGAAGGGCTCTCTACTCCTGGGGCCCTGGTGGTATGTGGGTGGGGGTGGGGGGGGGAAGGAACAATCCCTGTCCCCTGGGACCAGAGCCCTCCATGGTGGGAAAGTACTGACCCCACCTGAGAAGGACGTCTGGACCACAGCTGACAGGGGCTTCGATGTGGCCAGGGAACTCAGACTTGGGAGGCTTGACACTTGGGAACTCAGGTACATGTGGACAGTGGCCCCTGGAACCACTCTCTCCTCTGCTGCCAGGAGAAGGGGCAGGCTCTTCCCTCATCCCCACCTTCTCTGCCCCTGAAGTCCCTATGCCCAGGTGGGGGGTTGCAGAGCAGAGGCTCTGGTTCAAATCCTGACTCTGCTACTTCCTGAACAGGTGACCTTGGCCAAGTTGTTTAATCTCTCTGTGCTTCAGCTGACCCCACCTTTAAAGTGAGAATGACCACATAAACCTGTTTTGAGGAATGAATGAACACATGTAGTGGACTTGGAATATCACCCGGCCCCCTACGACCACTGAGAAGGGGAACCTAGACGGAGACAGACCTGGGAACAGGATGCCCCATGATTAGTTAGCTTTGCCGGCTGCTGTCCCCAGTGGGGCCGGGGTAGGATGTGGACATTGAGGCCACTGCAGGAGCTGGGGCATCTCTTGGCTTTGGTAACTCAGGGGAGCAGGGGTGGCCTAGGCCCCTGGGGAGAACGAGGAGTAAGACTTGGGCCTGCAGTCAGGAGTGGCTGGGGTTGGGGGCTGGGCAGGCAGACCTCCGAAGACAACAGTGAGAAAGGCCGTCTTGCTCAAGAGGGGGCCAGGGCCACACAGGAAGTAAGATAAGGCCTGAGCACCAGGGAGCAGCCACACCTTCTAGAGGACCTCGACCATAGGCTGAGGGAGGGTGACTCAAAGTGGGACAGGTGATCGAGTGACTGGCTGAGTTCTGCTCCTCAGTGGCCAGGCTGCAACCACAGGCTGGAGCAAAGTATTTGCTTCCTCGTGTGCCCCTGGGATCACCGGGTGAGTGATGTCCCGCCGAGAACCCTGGTACTAGGGGAGCAGGCACTAGCCAACGCCAATGCCTCACTTTCTCTGTGTGTGGCCTGCTGGGGCTTCCTGGAGATTTAAGAGGTTGGGCGTGAGCCTCTCGTGGGGCATTTCTGGCCCTGGGATGAGTATCCGGGGAAAACGAGGAAAGTATGGGCAACCACTTGGCCAATGCGCGGCAGCCTCCTCTTGGAGAATGATGGTTAACAGTACCAGGGTAAGGTTTTCTGACCTGTAAACATTGCCCACCTGAGCAGGGACCAACCCCACCTCACTAAAAGTTCCAATCACCAGTGGGCCACTCCGGGGATTCTTCCAGGGCCTCTTCCCCATCCTTGAGCCGCACGTAGAGCCCCAGGCTAAACTGGATAGTCCATTCATTACCTTGTGGTCCCAGACTGTGCTTCTGCTTCTGTGCTTCTGTGCTTCTGCCAGGCTCCCTGCCTCGCTGTGCCCTTAGGCTCTGTTAAGGCCCAGCCAGCCTTCCCTCTGGGCACCTGTGTGAGCTTTCCCCTTCCCTAAGCCTGTTATAGCAGAGCTCAGCCCTTGAGCTCTGGCCTCAGCCTGGCCAGCTGGCCCCTCACCTGCCGACGCCTCTCCTTCTCCTCCTCCAGGTGCCGGGCAAAGTCCTTGGCCAGCCTCCTCTCTTGCCGTTCCTTCATCTTCCGCTGCCAGGATGTGCGCAGGGGCTTGTCCTGAACCATCTGGGAGAACCTGGATGCGGGAGAGAGGGCACTCCTGGAGTCCATGGGAGGCACCTGTACCTTCTCCCCTCAGTTCCGGGCTCTTCCCCCAAACCCAGTCAGAATCACCTCCCCACCTGCCCGTCTGCCGCATGCTGGGCAGGTGACCCTCCAGGTCTGCCCAGACTCAGGGTATGAAACGGCTCTGATCATGCTGGTTGCCATTTCTTAAGCCCTGGTTATGTGACTCTGAGAAGGGGACTTCTGTTCTCTCCATTTTATTGAGGAGCAAACCAAGGCTCAGAGAGGTTAAATAACTGCCCAAGGTCACCCTGTTCCTGGATCCCTGTCTGTGACCACAGAATCCAGGCCACTTGGCTCCTACCCATTAAGGCCTGCTGCTCTCCCAAGCGCACGAATGCCTCTGCAGACGGGGCTCCCCGCCTACCGGGGTGGCACACACGGGCGCAATTCAGCACCTTTCTCCCCGGTTGGGGAATGTGAAAGCGGGCATCGGAGGTTATGAGGGGAAGTGTCGATTTTCTGAAGTGTGACAGTGACACGGCAATAGGAGGAAGGAGATGACCTCTGTGAGAAGGCGCACGGCAAGATGTCCTGGGCCACCTCCTGGAGCCGGGGCTATCTCTGGGCTCCCGCGCCACCCACCGAAGCTGCTTCCCCAAAGACCCTGAACATCAATTCGATGACCTATTGACCCTCGTCCACAAGACCTAACTCCAGCTTCTGAAGGTGTTTCAGTTCTTCTGCCACAGCCTCCTGACTGGTTTCTCTGCTTTCACCCTGGACCTCCCGTGGTCTGTTCACACCGGGCTTCTCGGCGGAGCCTCGGTGTCCTCATATATAACACGAAGATAACCCTCACATGTAAAAGGAGGACAAACCTGCCGCTTCACAGGAGGATGTGCAGATTAAATGCCACGACGCATGTCGGTCCCTCTGTTTGAAAGGCCGGTCCCTAGCTGAGGCTTCCTAAAGTGCTTAGCACTGTCCTAGATACCCGGTGTCTTGGCTCACTGTTATCTGTTAAGGTTATCGATCACAAAGGCAAATAACCCTAAGAGATAATAGTGGGCAAAGACAGGCCTCATTGCATTTCATCAAGTAACGGCGGGTTTACTTGCTTCTGCCTCCCTCACGAGAAGGGATGGGCAAAAGTAAGTGCCTGTCCAATGAAAACACACAACGAGGTGCCATAGGAGAGTTCCAGAGGGACCCTGAGGAGGAAAGCAGCACAAAAATAACCACGCTGTCGCCCTCCCTGGGGTGCCAGGGCATTTTACACATTCTGATGATAATAACCAGTTTGTGTGAGTTCTCGACAACCCAGCGGCCGACATCAGGCTGCACCCATGCCCCAATACCACAGAGAACCCTGCCGAGCTGCGCCGCCCCCCCGCCCCAACTTCACCTCTTCTTGGAGCGGTCCTTCCACACGCGCCCCGACTTGGGCTTTCCCTTCGGGATTACAGGAATCTCCACCTCCTCCTTCAACTTCTTGGGCGCTGGGGCCTGGGCCGGAGATCCTTTCCGCTTCCTTGGCCACTGGCCGTCTTTCCCCGGCTCCCCAGTCCCGGCTGGAGGTGTCTGGCACTGACCCCGCGTGGAGTCAGCTGACTGAGGTGTCAGGTCCTGTAGCGGGGGCGAGGGCTCGGGACCCGGCGCTTGTTGACCGGGGTTAGGCTCTGGCGATCCTGGTCCCGGCTGCAGCTGACGTCGGTGGGACCCCCGGGCCAGCTCTTCCCTACTGTGGGCCAATTCCGCGTCCGGTTCCTCTTGTCTCTGGAAGAACTTTGGTGACTCTCCATCTGGCTTTGGCTGACGTCGGGGGGATTCAAGGCTCGACTCTGGTTGTCTTCGGGGAGACTCCAGGCCTGCATCTTGCTGACCCTGGGGGGATCTTGGGCCCGAATCCCTTCGGGGAGACCCCAAGCCTACCCCTGGCCGTAGACGAGGTGATCCTGGACACGTCTCCAGCTGACTTTGCGGGAACTCCAGGCCGGGTTGCCTCTCATGCCGAGGAGACGCGGGCTCCCTGGTTTCTTCTGGATTCGACTCGAATTCCACAAGGGCCGGTCTCGCCTGCAAATCCGAGGTGGGGCTCTCGGGAGACTCACGCTTTAGGTCTCCCAGCCGCCGGCTGCGCCTCAGCGGTGTATCCATGGCCCAGCCGGAAAGCATCCCAAATCCGAGCCCACGTGAAGTCTCTGAGACTACCGGCGCCGTCCTATGACGTCAGCGGACGCCACGTTTGTTTCGGGCAGAAGAGGCTGTTGCTAGGACGGCCATGTTAGTTTCAGGCGGAGAGGTGGGATTGATTGCCCGAGGGACTTCACTAGGCGCATGCGCAAAGCTCGGTGGCCCATTTACTTGTGATTTAGTTGTCTGTGGCTTGAGATCTGCCTTTGCCTTTCCTGCAAACACAGTCTGGGGCGGGGGTCGGAGAGTGTGCAGGCAGAGAGGGGAAGGGAGACCCATTTCCTGGAGAGAAGAGACTTGAAAAAAGATCTAGGAATCCCATAGGCAAGGCTGGATGAAAACTTTACGTTAGTTCACTCCTGTGCCATTGGGTGTCATCCTCTGCAGGCCTCAGTTTTTTCATGTGTAATGTTGGTGATTTTGCACGAGGTCAGTGTGTCTAAATGACCCTCACTCCTGACTGCCAGAGGGACCGTTCCTGGCAGGTCCCGGGGGTGGGAAATCTCTTGTCTTGAGTTACATGTTTAATGTGCACATCCTTGTCTTCTCTTACCCACCCTGTGCTTAAGTATCAGATTTGCGGCTCCCTCTTTTCAACATTTTCCACATCTTCAACATTTATATGTGAAGCTGAGGTACCGGTAAGATGCACCCCCTTGCCCTGGCATACCCAGGTCCCAGCCGTCCCGCATACCCTCTCAGCTGCCCCTTTTGTCCTGTCCTAGAAGCAGGTTGGGTGGTCTCTGAGCTTCCTTCCAGTGACCTTTGCCCCAGTGTGTGAACCTGCCTCCTCCCCTCTTTTTTGTGAGACCCAGGAAGGGTTTTGAGTCATTCACAGCATGAGTCTTAGGAAAAACATCTTGGAAGTTGCCCAACTGTATCCATCTCTTCTCCAGTGTTGTTCTTGGAACAGCCCAGGAATGGACCTCTGGGATCCCAGGACTCCTGACCTGCTGTCCTAGTGGCTTCTTTTAGAAACCATTGTTTCTCCAGCAGAGGGGTTTTGAGAGGGCCTGGGAAGTCGTCCAAGGATGCTCAGAGGCCAGAGGAGGAAGGTCAGGACAGACACCTGGGGCCCCAGCGCTGAGCACAGCTTCCACCTGCCGGGTCACTCTGCAGCGTCAGGTGGAGCCCAGCCTGTCCTGATCGCTGATCAAGGAGGAGGTTTCAGACAAAGGTCCCGGGGGATGAGAAGTGGATGGAGAACCCCTTCACACCTCTTACTCCTTGGCTGGTGTCGCATGGCCTCCACGATGCCTCTTGGTGAGTTCCACCTGCTGCAACACCTCCCTGAGGGCAGGCTGACAGCAGGGCTTCTCCAGCGTCCCTCCACGGGCCCTTGTGCTCTTACCGTGTGTCTCAGCCTCAGCCTGCCTCAGCCTCCTCATGATCCTGGGCCAAGGAAGGCCTTGCAGGGAGGCGTTGCCTCTGTGCCCTGCCCAGCGGTGCAGTTCCCCACAGCAGGAGCAGCTCAACCCATTCTCGCTCAGCTCTTCCAGCCCCTGCCTCTCAGTTCCTTAAATTCCTGCACTTGCTTGGAGACCTGAAAGGCCAGCTGCCGAGAACCACACCCACCATGTGCTCTGTAGGGCACTGCACTGCCCCTGCCCAGGGTCCCCTCAGTTCCCTGCTTCCTCAGCTCCTGTCCTCAGCAGAGGGGTGGCTCTCAGATGCCCATGGGATCGTATCCCAGCCTCGCTTAAAGTACTTTAGAGGGTAATCTCAGGTCCCCACCAGGGTGGTGTGAGAGGAGATGTTTTATGGACAGGGGCCCTTTGGGTGTCCCTCGAATCTTGTGTGGAGACGCATTGTCGACCTAGGCATCAAATGAACTCTGACCCAGAGCCCTCCACTCCCACCTGAGCTGTTTGTCATTGTTGGTGTGCAGGGTCCCAGGGAGACCCCTGAATTTTCAGGAAAGCCTGGTGTGGCATTTGGAGTTGGGACCCTGTTCTCTTAGACTTCTTTGCTTTCTACTGCAAATACCCCAGCCCCATTGCCTTCTGATGGAAGGATACTGGGCGGGGGGGGGGGTTGTCTNTGGGTGGGGGGGGGGGGGGGGGGGGGGGGGGTGTCTCTGCGGTCCCCCACAGGACCGAGCAAGACTGAGCCCCACATGTCTACTAACCTGGTCACTCACGCACCCTCTTCTTCTTTCCTGCCCCTGCCTCAGTTTCTCACTTGTAGGTGCTCACTGGGGTCCTTTTGTGAACAGACAATTTGCACTAAGTCCTTGTCTCGGAGTCAGCCCTGGAGGAATCCCCCTGAAACACGGGGGTGAGCAATTACTGGGCCAGGCATTCTTTCAAACGCTCCAGGTATACAAACCCGTGTAATCCTCACGACGATCCAGGCGCTATTTTTGTTACTCCCACTTTGCACATAAAGAAACTGAGGCACAGAGAGGCCTTGTAAATAGAAGAAATAAACAGTAGATAGGTGGTAGAGGTGGGATCCACACGCAGGCTGCCTGGCTGCAGAGACACAACCCTTGTATGAGGAAATCTCCCGCAGTATCCCCCGTAAGCAAACAGGTGCAGGAAGGCTAAGGCGCTTGCCCAGAGTCGCACGTCCACACATCCAAGAGCCAGGGTCGCAGTTCCAGAGCTGGCAGCTTAGCTGCCTCGTGCCCCACCCGTGGGGCCCGCCTGCCCTTCCCTCACACTGACCCAGGTCTGTGCACTGAGAGGTGCTGGTGGCCCGTCGCCCCATGGGCAGCTGTGGCTCTTTGTGTGTGCACACCGGGAGGAGTGCTGAGCTGGCAACGAGGGCTTGTTTCTGTAACATCTGATCTGCTGACTGAAGGAAACCGTGTCACCAAAGATATGGATCAGGTGTTCTGTGAGCCATTGTCACTCTACCCAGCCGAGGGTGCTGCTGTTGAGAGGCAGTGACAGCCCCCATGGCCCTCTGCTCGGGACCAGCATCAGAGACAAGCAGAGAAAGGACACTAACTGAGCACTTACTACGTGCCGGGCCCCTCCTGGGGGCTGCGTGGTTGGTTGGTTTATTTGTTATTTTTATTCAACATGGAATTTTTTTTTAAAAAAAGAGCAATTATTTCAGCAAAAATTTTATGGGGAGAGCATGTTAGCAGAGATTGGGGTGGTATAACAAAAGAAAGAAGGTATATCTTTCTTTTCCATTGTGAGGGAGTTATTTATATGCCTTAAAAAACAAAAATCAGGAAATAGCTTAGGTAAACATTTTTTGAGAGACAGAGGTAGATAGCAAATGAATGAGCTGAAAACATATTTAGAGGGCCTTCAGAGATGCTACACTACCTGGCCCTGCTTTAACTCTGACTTTATTTTCTTTCAATCCCCCTCCCCTCGGGAAATCCACTCCAAGTGAGATGGACACTTACTATTGCAGGCGCTCTTTGAGGTCTTTTCCCTTGCACCTCTCCTCCCTGGAATGTTTCCCCTGGATTATTCCTGAGTGCTCGTTTACTCCCCTGGAGCAGCGCTGGAGGGTGATGGTCTGCATTAGGACGGTGCTCCGGTGCTCCGTGCTTGGTGCTCCACAAACCGAGCATTTGCTAAATGTGTGAATGCATGCTCGTTACAGCCCCACCCCTCCCCCCACAGGGGTGAACATCCAGAGTTTACCCACAAGGAAACTCGAGGCTGGGAGAGGCTGGGGTTTGGTGTCAGGTGATTCAAGGAGAGGGTGCCTGGTGCAAGGACAGGACTGAGACTCAGGGCTTCCTGACTGCATAGCCTGGCCCTTACTCTCACACCCACTGGGCCCAGGACTGGGGTGGACTGAGGCTGTGTAAGGTCTTGGCTGTTGCCATGTTGCTGAGTGTGGCCGGAGCGAGGGCAGGACCCCAGGGGGGTGGAGGCGTTTCTGGGCTGAGTGTGGCTGCACAGGTCCAGGCTGCCCTCTCTTCCCTCAGAGTTCTCTTAAGTATTTGCAGGCAGTTTTCCCGTCGCTTCCCCAGACTTGTCTTTTTTCCAGACCGAAGATCTGGTCCTCCAGGTGTGCGTTCTGTGACAATGTGGTAACTTTGGGGGAAAGACCCCAGTTCTCTACGACCCTTTTAAATGTGGTGCCCAGGCCCCACTGGGGACCCAGTGGGTTGTCACTTCCCTACTTCACCTCTCCTGTCTCTTTGGCCAGGTCTCCATCCCTTTTCCAACCGTGAGCCAATGGAATGCCTCAGTCTGGTTCCAGCGATGTTCCCTGGATCCTGGTCCTGAGCCGTCGGTTTACCTGGACAAGCGCGGGCTTGGTCACTTGGCCTTGCTGCATACCGTTTGGACCTCCTTGGAGTCCCCAGCTCTCTCCTTCAATACGTGCAGCACCGCACCCCCCCCCTGCACCTTTGCGTGTGTGAACAGCTGCTTCCAGGTACCTCGAATCAGGCCCTGCTGAGAACATGCAGCAGGACCAGACTTATCACGGTAGCTCTTAGCACGAACACTATATCTCTAAGGTTCATCTCTGGTGTTGCAGCCACTCAGGGTGAGTCTCAGATTCTCCAGCGGAGGGGCTGAGATCTCAGCAGAGGGGATGGATGTGAGTGGAAGCTGGGACCCCTGCTGGGAAGCCCCCCTGCTGTCTCCACAGGGCATCGCCAGGGTGCAGAGAAGCTGCCCAGGTTGGGAGGAGACCTCTTTGCCCAGCTCTCGTGCACCTGCGAAGCTTATCTCCGGATCCCTTCACAGCATCTGCAGGTTTTGCTGACACAGGAAGGGGCAGACCCGCTCCTTCCTCCCCATGACAAGACCTCTGCCCCCTCCTCGGGCCTTCCCCATCTTCACAGCATGCTCCCCGGCCCCAGGCAGGCCAGGGACGGGGTTGGGGTGTGCCGGCTCGGGTGGGCCAAGAAGAGGGACATGGCGGCACATACCCTCTCTCACCTTCAACCTAGTAACAATGTTTTTTAAGCTTTGGCAAGCCTGGGAATCTTACGGCGGGCCTCTTCAGGCACAGAGTCCTGGGTCCCAACCCCAGAAATTATGATTCAGTCAGTGTGGCGCAGGGCTGAGATTCTGCAGTTCCAACCAGCTCCTGGGGGATGCCGCAGCTGGTCTGCGGACCGCCCCCGCGGACATGGTGTCCTGTAGCATGCAGACTGAGTGGTGCCCGAAGAGCTTCCCTGCCTCATCTGCCCATGCACGGCGAGGCAGGGAAGCTCTATTATGTATTTACCCACCAAAGGTTTGCTGATGTTCACTCTCTGAGAGGCACTGAGAACACGGCAGGGAACCGGGCCCGTTGGGGCCCCTGCCTGGATAGCACCGATGTTGACTTGTGATGCTCGAATCTCAGGACCGTCCTTTGAGGGAGGCTGGGCTGAGCAGGAACGATTTCCCTGATCTCACAGGTGGGGAAACCAGGGAGCGGTTACACGACCTGCTGAAAGTCACGCACATGTAAGGTGCCAGAACTTGAACTCAGGACTTCCCGCCTTGAAATCTGGCCGCTGTGCCCTGACGGTGAGACATCTCGGCTTCCTGGGGTTGGGTTCCGGTGGCAAAGCTGCAGACCCTGGACTTGTGTCAGGGGTGGTAACGGGGGCTTCATCCGTAGGTCTGGAAGGAGACTGTGATAGGCCAACCTGCACACTCCCTGCCCGCCACGCCCCACGCCCAACTCTCAGTTCCTAACAAATTAGAGTTTCTGGAGTTTCGCAGTGAGTCACACCCTCTCCCTTCCTCTCCGTTTGCACACTCCTGCCCCATCATTTCCTCTAACATCTGGTCTCTCTTCAGCTGGGCCCTTCCTGGGAAAGGGTTGTCTTCCCCAACCAACACGGGAGCCTCACGTCTACGGCAACCCCTGGAAACCTGCCTTTGGCCGCCAAGGAGCAAATTATGAGGCCCCTTTTCTGACGCAGGGACCCACTAGGTCCTCAGTGTTAGGGTAGAATCCGTTGGCCCTACGTCAGGGGACCTTTGTTCTCTCCACCTCTGCACACACCAGCGGAGGCCTGGCCTCGTGTCTGACCGAGCTGCCAAGACGAGTTTTCCTCCATTCGACACATTTGTTTTTCCATTCTTCTCGTGTGGCCTCAGGAACCGCAGGCTCCCCCAGTGCAGGATGGAGCAGCTGTCTCCAGAGTCCACGGGGTCGGCCAGGCCCCTTCTCCCAACCTCGTGCACCCAGGCTCTGGAAGGAGGTTGTGGGAACAAACAGGCCATTTCCCCCACAGGACCCTTCATGTGCTTATGAATCCGAAAGCACATCATTTCTGGTAAATTTTAAGCCCGTAAAAATTATGGCAGTGTTCACGAGAAGACATTTTATTGCAGAGGCTTAAAAAAAGCAGAAAAACATCTTCATTTTTCAGGAAGTTTAGATGTTAGAGATTTTGCCCGGCGTGGCTACCAAGTGTGGAGGGTATTGGTAGGTGTGGTCTCATTCGATTCTCGGGGCAGCCCTGTGACGAAGTTGATCCCGTCCCCTGCACTTTAGAAGCGGAGAAGTTTGTCGGGGCCGAGAGAGAGTTTGAATCCAGGACTCGGCCTCCAAAGAAGGGGCACCTTCACCCGTCCCTCCCTGCCTCTTCACTTCAGGCGTTTAACCTAAGGCCGGGGGGGAAGGCTAGATAGTAAGTAGATTTTCTACTCGTTAAAAACAAGGCACAGAGAGGAAGCTTTGAGACGGCAAGAGTGACTTCCACACAGAGCAGGGGCTGATCCATCAAAGTGTTATTCTGCCTTTATTTTTCTGTTCAGAGTGAAACGTTGCACAACACTCAGATATTATCACTCTCTGCTTGAGTGGTTTGGGCTTTGCCGGAGAGGTGACTCGGGTAGATGTAGAGATCCTTGTTTCCAAGGAAGTTAGATGCAGGGCGTATCGATTTCTAAATGCGGCTTCGACCCTATCTCCTGCCCTTTCTCCCATGTGACCTTGACACCATTTCCCTGGAGTTCTGGGGCCTAGGCCCCCTCACCCCCGGACCTGGGTGGCCCTTTGTGATGGCCTTGGCTGAAGCAGTATGGCAGCCCTGTTGCTCCGTGACTGCTGAAGCTAGGTCGTAAGAATGCCATGTGCTTCTGCCTGGCTCCCACGGGATGCTCACCCTTGGAACTCGGCTGCCCGCCGCGCTGTGAGGAAGCCCAGCCCACCCACTGTGGAGAGGGCACGCGGAGACCGGGGAGGTGTTCCAGCTGACGGCCAGGCAGGAGTGAAGATGCTTCTGGATGCTTCTAGCCCCTACCTGCCAGGTCACACCCAACTGTGAGTCTGCCTCGCAGAGGTCCCAGAAGTCACGGGGCAGGGACAGCCTCTCCCTGCCCCGTCCCGCACAAGGTCTGTGCCTCACCATCTGCGAGCGCCGTGAAATGGTTGTTTGACACCACTGCGGTCGGGGTTGTTACACGGTAGGGGCAACTGGAACAGAGCCTCTTGCTCACACTCAGGTGTCTGTCTCCAGGGAGAAAGTCTCGTGGCCTTTTTTGCACCCTCTCCTGGGGCAGATGTGATGGGCAGAGATGGCGCATCTAGGCAGGCCCAGGTGGACCGTTACTTCATCAGAGGCAGATTGCAGGGGCAAGTCCTTCCTTGTTCTTTAAGTCACCACATGTTACCATGTTAGCAAATGCTGGCTTTCTCCTTTATTGTGTGTTTCCCATCGACTAGAATGTCAGTTTCCTGCCAACAGAATTAATTTTTCTGTTTTGTTTGTTACTGTGTTCCTGAAGTCCAAACTAGTACATGGTGTTTAGTAGTGGCTCAATAAAAAAAAAAATGTTGCATGAATGAGTGAACAAAGATGAAAAACCGAGCGGGTAAAGCTGTTGATGACGCTCTCTGAAGATACTTTTGCTAACATCACCCTGTCCTGGGTGTTGGGACAAAGTATAATTATTCCCTGGACGACGGCAAGCTCCTTGCACTGTGATGGGGGTTGTTGAGAATCGTAGTAGAGAATAGGATAGAGAAGAGAGCACCAGTGAATATTTAAAAGAGTTAGGAGTTAATAGTTAAGAAACATGAAGAGTTCCAACCTTTTCTTGAAATAAAGAAAAAAATTATGAAACGTATGATGAGTGGTTGGTAGATTTCAGGTCTATATCGAGGTGTTTGCTCAAGGAATTTGTTCCTGGACACCACTGAAAAGGACTTAGGATCGGTCAACAATAAGAATCGATTCAGGCAAGCTTTCTTGGTTGCCGGGTGTGTACTGGGTGTTTGGAGGTCCCCAAAAGTGTAAGATGGGAACCCTGTCCACCAGCTGTGTTGAGTCCAGCTGGAGAGGGAAGGCTGAAGTCTGTGAGAAGCCAGTCCATGAAGGCAAGGTAGGCCCAGAGGGTTTCACCAGCTGAAGCTCCTGAGGGCAAGGGCGTATCAAGGAGGACTTCCTGGAGGAGGCAGGCCCAGGCTATTGAGAGACTGGCCAGGTGGGCAGCTTCTGCAGGCACTGACCCAGAAGCACACTGAAATCTGTTGTGTGTTTCTCACGCAGCTGGTGAGAAGGAAATTTGTGGCTCTTTTGCCACAATACTCTTAAGTAAATAAGTAAACACTGAAGCAGGTTATACCCTTAAGCAGAAAGAAAATGTTCATGGGGTGTTTTTGTGACACACATTGCTAGTTGCTGTGCCCATTGGCCAGCGGCCCTGGGACTGGCCTGCTGGCAGCCCATGGAGGGGGCACTGCCCGGGAGCTCAGATTCTGAAAACAAATAATCTCCAGCAAGGGCTGTTTACTGAGAATGTGTCTGAAAGCCTTAGGATGCCTCCCGAATGGGGGTTTGGCTGCAGTGGAAAACTACAGAGAGAATAACCGCTCCAGAGAGTAAACCACGCCCGAGGCATTGAATGTAAGGAAAGAGGGCTACAGTTTTTATTAATGGGAAAATGACTTCTTCTCATTCTCATTAGGTTAACATTAAACAAACAAGGAAAGATGATTCATTCCAAGGATGGCAGGCTTCCAGCCTGCCCTGGGTGTCCAAGTGTTCCTGGCCCACCCAGCAGACAGAATGATTTCTGCCGGGCCACATGGTTCTGTTGAGGGGGGAGAAGACTAATAACATTTGCAGAATAATTTTAGAAACTGCCAGAAGCTGTGATAAATGCTGGCCATCAGGGCAACCACACCTGGAGGGATGGGTGTTCGTGGAAATGCCCAAGAAGCCCCCCCAGCTTGGGGGGCCCAGCTTGGGGGGCTTCCTGGGCAAGGAAGTCCCCATCCTGTGGCTTTCCTGGCCGATCCCTCCTTGGCCAGTTCTGCCGAATTCTGGAAATAAAATCTTTCTGGGTGTGGCCTCGGACAGACCCCACTGGGACCAGCTGCCTCAGCAGGTGCCCACCTTCTGAGCTCAGTGCCACACCGCCACCTGGTGGCCTCTCATTGTATGTCCCTGGGGCGTTCTGCTGAGAGCGACTTTTTTCCAAGGCAGGTGCTGGGCCCCAATGCCTTAGGCTTCCCCAACTTTTGGGCTTGAGGTGCTCACCTGGGTACTCCCACTGGTGGCAGCCAGCTGCGCCACAAAGGCGCCCCTCCCGAAGTGAGGCCGGCACACAGAGCTGACCTTCACCTGCCACAGACACCAGAGCGCCCGTCCTTACCCAGCCAGCAGGGGAGGGCGCTGGCCTCCTCTGCCATAGGAGTCCCCGGCTTCTTTCACGGGCCTGGATCCTGGAAGAACCTCTGACCTGCCCTGGGGCACTAGGAACCTGCTACTGGAGGCGAGGAAGACACCTCTGCTTTGAGGATGGCCGGAGGACAGCTCTGTTGCAGGTGGCCCGGGCAGGGCCCACAAGGCCACTTCTTCCTTCTGTGCCCACGGCAGGCGCCAGTAATTAGTCCTCACCATGGACCGGAGGTGGCGTGGATAGCAATGCCCCCTGCCATCCGTTGGGGTTGAACTGTGTCTCCCCAGCCTCCCAAAAGACACGTTGAAGTCCTAATCCCTGGTGCCCATGAATGGGTCCTGTTTGGAAGGAGGGTCTGGGCGGATGTAACGGGTTAAGACAAGGTCATAAGGGATTCGGGTACGTGATCCAAGGATGGGGTGGAGTGTTTCCAGGTGGATCTCCAATCATTGGTTCTCAGTTTTCCTGTCTGAAAAGTAAAGCTTCATCAGCAGGAGAGGTAGATGGTAAAATGTGGTGTGTGTGTTTGTAATCTGTAGCAGTTAAAGCAAAGGACAGGATGACACCAGAGCCACACGGATGGACCTTAAACATGGGTCTGGGTGGGACAGAAAGACGAGAAACAGAACTAGACCGCACAGTGCCCTTTGTGTAAATTAAATGCTCATGTACCGAACCGTTCAGAACAAAGCCATACACACTAAAGAAGTCACTGCCTGGGGTGGGGAGGGTGAGGCTGGGGGATGCGGGTAAAGGGAATGAGAACCAGGTGGGGGAGGGGTTTGGGTGGGATGACAGCTGCCCCAGGCTCACGCTGACCCACATGCATTCATAATTCGAGTAGCCCAACTTTCATTGCACTCGCGGGGAAACCGAAGACCAGAGAGGTTATGTAACTTGCCTGGATCACACAGTTGTTAAGGAGGGGAACTGGTACCTGAATCCAGGGCAGCTGGCTGCAAACCTGGTTTTCCCCGCTTTCGATGCCTCCCCTTTTCTTGCTGCCCTGCAGGCTAGTTAGTAACACTGCCAACTGCCCAGCATACTCCTGTCTGCGTAGCTTCCTCACCACTGACCTCGTGTCCGCAGGTTCACTGCCCTGCTGCGTTACTGTGCTCTCTGAGATGGGCAGGGCCAGGAGCTCAGCCCCTGTTTGCTCAGGTGGCTGTGAGGCAAGATGAGGTGGACCTACACCTGTGAATGGCTCCTTCTGACCCCTACACCCAGCGGTAGTGCCCGGCCTTATGCTGTCTCCCTAAGTGAAAACGGGAGACATCTATAACCACCCCCCCATCTCAAATTACAAGGGAACACACGAGCAGAGAGCAGGGACGCCCCAGCGTCCGAGACCTGCGGCTTCTGACCCTCCACCAGACTGTGGGGCCCTCTGCCCAGAAGCCTGGTCGCTTCCTCACCCCACCCCCGCCCCGACGACGCTCCTTCTCTTCCTTAACCTGCCCTGTGTCACTGCCCCCTAACGAGCCTCACTCGGTCCTGCTGCCGAGCTTCACAATCCACCCCTCTAGCCTGGAGGCTGCGCCCTTGACCCTTTTCCTCGCCAGGTGTTCTCCAGTCTTGCTTGATCAGAAGAATCATCTGGGTGCTTGATAAGCATGGACAGTGAGGCCTCTCTCCTGGCTGTGGCCACCAGGAGAGGTCTGTGGGAATCACTGCTGTGGGCATACCCCAGGTGGCCCTCCTGCCCCAGCCTGTTTGCAGTGCCTGGCACGTCCCACCCCTGCCCCCACAGCCCCGCTGTGCTTCTGTTGTAGGAATGAGGTCTCCTCCTGGCTGTGAGTCCCCTGCACGGCATCAGCGTCTCCACTCCCACGTCTGGACAAGTCAGCTGGCATTTCCGAGCCTCTGTTTCCTCGTCTCCGAGGTGGGGGGCAGGGCGGAACATCTGTCCCAGGGCATCTTGTGGGATTAGATGGGGCTACAGACGAAAGGCCTAACGGTTCCCGACTGCATACACGCTAGCTTCTGACCTGACAGGTGCAAACCTTGCAGGCCTGGTGCGCAGGGCTCTCTCGGGCCCTGTGCCCTGTCCTAAATGGCCTCCTCCCCAGGTGCCCCCTGCCCTCTGCAGAAATCGCTGCAGCCCCTATGGTAGCCTGTGAGGTTCCTTTTGTGAGTGTGCGTGTGGCAGCCGCCTGCCAGCCCCAGGTCCGCCCAGGCGGGCGCCGGTCGGGCCAGTGTCCGCGGCCCTCTGCCCTCTGCCGGCCTCCAGAGCCCTGGGCTCATGGTCACGAGCCCGCTGCGAATGCAGCTGCTGTCCGTCCCTGGAAGTCAGCCCGTTTCCACGCTGACTTTGAATTGCGCTTTCCACCGCCTGCTCGGTTTCACTGAGCAGCCCCCTGGGGTCGTCAGGCCAGTTGGTACGCAGGGTAATCATTCCCAAGAGCTCGTCAGCTCACTTCCTGCCTTTCCCGACTCGGTGCAATCAAGTCAAGGTCAGAAATGACATGGATGCAGCCGTGACCCGCACGCCTTGAGCTCATGGCGATGGCCTCGTTGCTCTCAGGGACTCACTTCCTCACTTCGTAGTAGTTGCGTGCCACGAGATGAAACTCGTCAGATACATTTATAATAAAGGACCACCTTTATTTGTTTAGTCACAGGACCCGCCTCACGGATTGATGGGGGCTTAAGAGACATCAGCCTTGGCCCAGAGTTGGCGTCTTCGTGAAGATTCGAAGAGCGGGCTCTGCAAGTACCTGGGGGAGGAGCCGAGGCAGGGGAAGGGCAGGAGGATGGCTGGAGGCAGGGGTGCGCCTGGGGTGTCTGTGGCCCCCCCGGAAAAGCCAGCGGGGAGCCAGGAGGTGGAGAATCAGAGGCGAGATCAGAGGTGGGTGGCAGTCACTTTATTTTCATCCTGTTTACATTATTTTTGTCGTTGGCTTCTTTTCATGGAGAGATACTGACTTTCTTTGTCGCCGGCACAAAGTGTCCCTCTAAAACTTTATTATGTGAGGAAAAAATCCATGTAAGGAAACAGAGAGGGACTACAATACAGTGCACAAATAAACACAAACTGGGAAGACTGTCCTCGGACGTCTGAAGTTTGGGGACCGAGGGAGGAGGGTCTTTCCCCCTCACCCCGCTTTCTCAGCACAAGTAGGTGTGGGATTTTGAGGCCAAAGTTTCAGGGACAACCTCAGCTGGCACGGACGCCTGGTGTCAGAGCCGCGCAGTGGGGGGCGCCGGACACTGTCCACTGCCCCTCACTGTGCGTTTGGAGACCCTGAGGCCCAGGGCGGCGGGAGTCTCGCCGGCACTTTGGAGGAAGAGCTGGTTGTAGTTTCTGCCTGACTCAACGCCCTGCTGCCTCCACCCTGAACCCAGGGACTCTGTCCCCCAGGGACTCCTGAGGAGCCTGAGCCTGGGAGGGGCCAGGCCGCCTGGGCCCCGCATGGACGAGCTTCCCGAGCACCCACCTCGGGCTGGGAGAGCAGACAGGGCAGGTGGAGGGCGGGAGCGGGCTCTGTGGCTGAGCTGGCAGGGTGGGTGGGTGGGTGGGTGGGGCCTGGTTGTGCTGTGGACCAACTGAGGCAGCTCTGGCCAACCAGACGCAGAGGCCTCATGGGGGCTGGGGGCCTGGAGGCCCTTTCTGTGCTTGAGGAGATGGGGACTGTCCCGCCTAGGCCACCGGCACAGGTCAGACAGTTCTCGAAACAGCACCATTTGCCCCTGTCAGGTAGTGGTCCCCAGGGAAGGGACACTGGGACCAGCGCCTCTTCACCGCTGCTCCTCTTGTGCGTCACTTTGAATNACCCACCTCGGGCTGGGAGAGCAGACAGGGCAGGTGGAGGGCGGGAGCGGGCTCTGTGGCTGAGCTGGCAGGGTGGGTGGGTGGGTGGGGCCTGGTTGTGCTGTGGACCAACTGAGGCAGCTCTGGCCAACCAGGCGCAGAGGCCTCATGGGGGCTGGGGGCCTGGAGGCCCTTTCTGTGCTTGAGGAGATGGGGACCATCCCGCCTAGGCCACCAGCACAGGTCAGACAGTTCTCGAAACAGCACCATTTGCCCCTGTCAGGTAGTGGTCCCCAGGGAAGGGACACTGGGACCAGCGCCTCTTCACCGCTGCTCCTCTTGTGCGTCACTTTGAATCACGTCCTCGTAGGACGGCGGAGGCCCACTGAACCCCAGTGACATGTCAGGAACAAGGGGCAAGTTGTCCTTCTGCAAAAAAAAAAAAAAAGCCACTGTCCACAGTGCTCACGTGTGTGGAGAAGTGGCCTTTGACAGAGCACCTTCCCACCAGCTCACGTGTTGAAGTCTTGAGGCCCCTGTGAAGGTGGGGAAACAGGGGCTGGAGAGACCAAGGGACTTCCGTGACAGGGGTGCACGGCTCTCTCCATCTCCTTGTTCTTGAGAAGGGAGCAAGGAGGGGCCCACTGGGCAGTCAGCTGACTGGGCGTCATTCCTGCGGCCAGCTGTGTGCAAGTCCCCCTGTTGGCTGGGCCCGGTGACACCCCACAGTTCCTGTTAGCGGCAGGGCATTCTAGGAGCACGTCTGATGCTCACAATGTCCCCAGCCACTGCTGCATTGTCTTCATCCCTGATCTGTGATGGGAGTGGCACCACCCAGTGCTGCAGAGCCTGTCCCTGGCACTGTCCTCTCATATGGAGGAGGCCGCACCAGCCTTTGGTGGGGAGGCCACAGGCTCTGTGACCTGGGGAACTCACTTAACCTTTCTGAGCCTCATCCCTCCCCCTGAACATAAGAAAGCAGAGCCTGCCCCCCAGAGTGATTGCGAGGTTCGGGGA
The DNA here is from genome assembly GCF_014824575.4 of Sturnira hondurensis. NCBI lineage: Eukaryota > Metazoa > Chordata > Mammalia > Chiroptera > Phyllostomidae > Sturnira > Sturnira hondurensis. Next base: position 1,062,501 of record NW_028084511.1, on the reverse strand, counting down.
GGTCGGATCCTCCTGGTGGCAGGCGGAAGGAGGGCCGCCAAGGACATCCACGTCCTTACCCCCAGCCTGCGACTGTCTTAGGTTACACAGCGAAGGGGAGTTAACACTGCTAACCAGGACACCTTGAGATGGGGAGGTGACCCCGAATTTCCCGGGCGGGCCCCGTGTGATCACAAGCGCTCTCCACGGAGGAAGTGGAGACCGAAGAGCGATGTTTGAGGATGCTGGACAGAGAGGTGGCCTCTAGAAGCTGGGGCGGGTGAGGAAACAGGCCCTCCCGCAGACCCTCCAGTGGGAGGCGACCCTGTGACACCCTGCCTTTAGCCCAGGGAGATGCATTTCAAATCACTGGCTGCAGGGACTGCAAGACGCAACTGCTGTGTTGGCGATAATCGGTCAGGGCAGCAACGGGAGACTGGCTCAGTTGTCCACAGCTCTTAGCACAGTGCCCAGCCCAGTGAGTGTCCTAAGCAGGAGCAATCACTGTTCATTCCTGCAGCCAGGTGAGGGGCCTCGCTCTCCCCACCCCTGAAAGTGGGGTTGGCCTCATTGGCTGCAGGCCCCCGGCCAGCTCTCTGATGTCCTAATGAGAAGACTTGCTGCTAGGTGGCTGGGCCGTGAGTAGGACAACTTGTCTGCTTGGTCACACACAACTCGTAGCCCCCACCTCACATCTGCATTTCGTGAACACTCAGAAGGTGGACAGCAACTGGAGTGTGAAATTTGCAGGATTATGGGGGCATTTACAACATGAATTTTTGCAGTGTTCTAAGTGGAGCTCATGTGTTTTTCTTTAATGAAATGAGCCTGGGAAACCACCTCTGGGGCGAGGATAGGATTCCGTTTCCTGGCCTTCTGTCCTGTCGTTCGCATGTGTGGACGGGGCTCGGCTGCCGGTTACACATACCCTGGGCTGAGGCCTGGATTTCCTTACCAGCTGCCGTGGGACCTCTCTAAGCCTCCACTCACTTACCTGTGGGATGGGGAGGTGAGCACCTCCTGTCGGGAGCCAACCAGCAGCCGCCCCTCAACACAGTCGGGACAGATGAGATGCATCTGCACAGCAGAGGCAGCTGTGGTTGGGTTTCCTGTCTATCTCTCCTCGCATGTTTGTTTTTGTGATTAATAGGTGGTGGGATTTTTACACACCTGCATTTTAGATCCAGTGATCTGCGCACTTCCAATGAAGTTTTACAAAATGATTTCTTGGCCAGAGAACAAAGTCCCCCCAGATGGGGAAGCCCCTGAACGTCTAAAAGTTAATGGAGTCACAGCCCCTCCTCTACCTCAGACAGGAATACGTATTACTGGGCTTAGACAGGTAAGAAGCAGGAGAAGCTGGTGACCTATTACAAGTGAAGCACGTAGAAAAAATTACCAAGGAGTTAGACTCCAAAGTACAGAAAGATTCTAGACAAGAAGATAGGTAGCTAAGTTAGACACCACAAAGGCCTTGTAATAAATTGCCTGTAACCACTGTTCAGTCTAGTGTATCCTTTTGCCTCATGCCAAATTTAAGAACTTTAATAAACAGTAAGACATTTAAAACTCTGTACATACAGCTATTTGTCTAATTGTCTGATTAATGGCTCTCCTGGTCAAAATAACCTTTGTTTAATATAACCGAATCTATAGAATTTCCTGTACTTTTCCTAGTTACCTCTGTATTGATTTTTTCTGCTTAACTGATCACACCATGCACCTGTTCCTTTAATATTATGTAACAATCTCTATAAAAATAAAGCTGAAATCAAACTCTGGGAGTTCGGTCAGACCCACAGAGACTGGATTTTCTCCGGCATCCAACCAGGTGTCTGACTCATCATTCGTCGCCTGCACCGTCCAGCCTGCGGGGACCCTGAGACCTGCCGAGGCTGGACCCTGGCACCCTCCCTCAAAGGGTTGCTGAGGAGATTCAGCTAAAGTCATGCTCACCTGAAGTGCTTCCCAGAGCGAGACCCTTCTTGCCTGCCCCACCCCAGCCCTGCCCCACCACGAGCTCCAGCTCTCCCAGACCTTCCCTGTCCTGTTGCCAAGCCATCACATGTGCTGTCCCCATGCTGGAGGTGGCTTCTCTCATCACAGCCCAAATCCTGCCCTCCACACACCTCCCGGACGAGGTCTCCCAGCCTTCGGAGCTGGGAGCGCGGTGGCCTGTGGCACGGGGAACTCGTGGCTTTTTCCTTTTGGTGGCCCCGCATCTGCCACCTCAGCTGGCGTTCTCTGCCCTGTGCCTCCCCCCCCCCGCTGCACTGCGGGCTGCCTCCGTGGCCTCGCTACTGAGCGCTCGGCAATGAGGAAGAGACACAGTCCTTGTGTACCCTCCCCGAGTGTCCCCTGCCCGACCGAGCCCTGTGTTTCCTCATGTCCCTTGGGGTCCTCACCTGTGCAGACAGCCAGTAGTCCCTGCAGGCTATGACGGCCGTGACCCCCAACAGGAAGAGCTCCAAGCAGGTGAGGCAGAGCAGGGCCAGCTCCAGCCTCTGGATGTGGGCCTGGGGGAGGCAGGCACACGGTGAGGCCTCACTGGGAGCCTGCGCCCATCGCGAAACACCGCAGGGGTCAGGCCCCGCCAGCAGAGGGCGCGGGCGCTTCAGCTCCCAGGTGCGCTCTGTGGGGCGGGGAGTGGGTCTGGCTCTGTCACTGCTCTGTGCCTAATGCCTGGCACCCATGGGTCCTCGGTGAAATTTGTCTAACATTTGAGGGCTGGAGAACCTCATGGGTCCCTGGTGGAACTTGGAACTGCAGGTGGCCTTAGGCATTAGTTCATTCAACCCCGCTTGGACGGGGATACTAGGGCTGGGCTCAGAGACAAGGAGTGTCTCTCACAGCTGGGGAGGGACGAGACAGGCTGAGGGCCACCGTGCATCCAGAACATCTCATGGGGCCGGAACATTTGGTGGGGGAAGTGTGTGTGCCCGAGCATGGGTGTGCTCACACGTGTGTGCTTGTGGCAGGTGATGAGGAAGAGGGAGCCCGCACGGCCAGAACCTCTGGGACCTGACCCAGAGGCTCTTGGCCATGCACGTGGGGTGGCTGGTCCACCTCCTGCTTCAGAGGGACAAGAGCACTGGGCGTGGAGTCACAGACCCAGCTCCGAGTCCTCAGGGCACCCCTGACTTGCCCCGTGGCCAAAGCCCATTACCTTGGCCTCTCTGGACCTCGGCGTCCACACCCGTGAAATGCGGTGACAAAGTGGATTCAGCAGCACCGCAAGGCTGCTGTGAGGCTCACAGACACTGATATCGGGGCCTCTGGGGGTCTGCTATTCAAGGAGCCTGGAGCAGGAAATCAACAGCCCCAGGCTGTCAGCTGCCAGCTTGCTGCCCGACCTCAGACCTGCCCACTCCGGCCCCAGTAGCAGCGGGACTGGATGCAGTGCTGTGACTGACGCCACCTGTGCCTGGGCCCCGGCGGAAGTTTCCGGAGAGCCAGAAACTTGCCCTGGCCAAGCCCTCCCGGCAGCGCCTTCCTGGGAGTCAGGGGACCCTGGGGGCCTGGCCACTCACTATGAGGTTGGGGTCCAGCAGTCTCCGGACCACGGACTCAAAGGGATTCCCCAGAAAGAGGTCGTTGCTGAGGACAATGAGGCCGGCCGGCACGCAGAAGATGCTGATGGAGTGTGTTACCAGGCACGACACCTTCTACAGGCAAGAAAGAGAGGGGATAACTGTTGTCCAAAGGTGAGAGACCCTGGCAGACCTCGTTCAGGCCGCCAGCGCTCACTCTGGGGCCTCTGGAAAGACTCTGCCCATCTCTGGGCTGAAGGCTCTTTTCCAAACATGACCTTCTTAGGTAGCTGACCCCTGAGAGGCCCCCATGGCTCTCGCCTCCTACCGGGTCAGGACTGGGTGGACCCTGGGCTTTGTATTAAAGAAAGATACTTCCATTGCGTCCCCTCTCAAAGCCGGCCCCCACCATCCTGGCGTCAGATACGCCCACTGGATGCCCAGTCGGCCACTCCCCCAGCCTCTGCCCCGCAGGAAAGGGCCGGAGGAGCCCTGAAGGTGCCCCGTCCTCACACACCCCAGGTCTGCCTCCCTCCCCACCCTCCACGGCCCCTGTAAGGTCTCCGGTCCTCATCATCTTGGGTTAAGCATCATTCCAAGAGCCTTTTACCAAGTGCCAGGCCCTGTAGTGAGGAAGCATATAAACACAGGGAACTTCCAGCCTCTTGGGCTGGGACGCACTTCTCTGTGGGAAGAGGTGCCCCGTGCTCCGCTGCGGGAACAGGGAGGCTTCTGGCTCTAGAGTCCCCCGCCCAGGAGGGACAGGCGGGTCTTTGCTAGGCATCTCCTGCCTCCGCCAGTTAAACTGCACGACGCCCTTCTGTTCTCTACGCCCTCTGGGAAGATGGGGGCAGCCACAGCCCAGACCAGGCCGAGGGCACAATGTGGACCACCCAGGGCTTCTGGGGCAGGGGGGTGGACTGAGGCCACAAGTAGGGGTGGTAGGGCCAGTCCTTCACCCACGTCCATCAGCCAGTCCTGTGTCAGTGTCTGTCCTGTGCCTCCCCCTATTCCCCCCACCCCCTCGCCGGGGCTAGAAAGATGCTCAGACACCCAGCGTATGGGAGACCGACAGGGGCCAGGTGGACACGGAAGCCAGCCATGGCAGGTTAGGGAAGATGCGGCGTGTGAGGTGTGACCAGCAGTAAGTCCGGCTGGGAGGGAGTGTGCGCCGGGACAGGGGAGGGGCCAGGCAGGGGCAGCCCGGCACCGGGCAGGACCGCAGTTGCGTCAGGCTGCTGCGCAGCAGTGGGCAGCAGGTAGAAACCCAGCTGCAGTCTGCGGCTTGCAGACTGCTGACGTGGGAGGCCAGCCGAGGGCACCGGGGAACCAAGGAGGGCTCACAGCCGTGGGGTGCTGTGGGCAGACCAGCCCATGAGAACAGTCACCTGGCTGCTATATGGAGAAGGGGGTGGATGACGCCTCCAGGCCAGACAGGATGGTGGGCAGAACTGGGGGGCAGGAAGGGCAGTGGGTGGAAGGAAACCTGCGGAGTCAGGGGCGCGTGTGAGGGCCAGACCTCCGGGACGTGGCGCCTGCTGTTTTGAAGACTCGGGCCTGCCCCCCGCAGCCTCCCAAGTCTCTGCCGCACACAGACGCCCAGCACAAGGGGACTCTGGGCTGGGGACGGAAGGAAACGATCTCAACGCTCCAACTTACCAGAGAGGTTTTCGGGACCGCTTCCATTGCTATCATGGACATCCCTGTAAAGAGAAACTGCAGGCCAGATTTGAAACAGTCATAAGAGAGAAGCTGGGGTTCCTTGAAACCCACAAATTCCTTCCCTTCCCAGTACTTGCTAAGAAAACCCACCTGTGGCGGCCAGTGGGGCTGAAAACACCATTTCTCTGACAAAGGGAGCTCAGCCTGCCCGCCACACGGCCCATCCCAGGCCCCGCCCCAGACGGCAGCCCTGCCCTCCACTCACAGACCTCCACTCACAGACCTCCGCACCCGGGGTCAGGCTGTGCCCTGGGCTCCCCATGCCCTCCCAGTCTGTCCCGCCTCCCCCATTTTATTAGCCCAAACCCTCCCCCTTGGATCAGTTGAACCACCCCCTCCACGGGGATCCACAGGATCCACAGGCCCGAATCCTGCAGTGAGGAGGAGACTGGCTCGGCACTAACACCTCTGGGGCCTTCCTGCGATTATACTTTCAAACGTCTGTTGAGCTACCGTGTCCACGGGGGGCAAAGGGATGAGCTGGTGCTGTGCATGGACGTCGTCCCATCTCCGTGGACTGGAAGCTCGGACCCGGCACAGTGGACCGGAGTGACAGTGTGGGGCTGGGACTCTTGTCTAAGAGGAGCTGGGCACTGTGTGAGGGGGACTCCACCAGGGTCCAGAGTCGGGAGGGCGCCCTGGGGGGCCTCAGGGAACTGCGTGTACACTGCTCTCCTCTCATCTTGAGAGGACAGGAGCCGCAGCTCACACCCAGTCCTGCAGCCTGGCCAGGACAGAAGGATGTTTGCTGCCTCCAAAGGCAGCCTGGCCTCCTTGGGGCCTGATGGAGGTCCAGCCGCTCCCTGTGTTTGCTCAGCCCCTTCTCTGCTGGAGGCGAGTGTTAAATGAGGGGAGCGTGTAGGAAGCCGGGAGTGTCTCCTGCGAAGGAGCTATTTCCAGCATGACTGGAGGACAGATGAGGAGAGGGACACTGGAGAAGGCACTGGCCGATGCTTCCCTTTTATGAGCTCTCTCTGTCCCATCCCACATCCAATCCCAGATGCCGCGGCCCCACACCCAGCCCAGGTTTGGCTCCTACTCACAGAGGCGGCTCCCCAGAATGGGTACCAAGACTTCAGCACCACCAGGTGAAGGCTGTTGGCTGCAGAGACCAGGTTAGTCCCGAAGACCACGTGCAGTGTGGCGATGACAACGTGAAAGGTCTGGGGCAGGGGATGGGGGGACACTGTGAGGGGCCCGACCCTGAAGGAGGTCCCTCGAGTCCCAGGCCAAGCAGCTGGAACGAGTCTGCTTCCCCCTGTCTCAGGGCTCCTGGTGAGTGTGCAAGGCGGGGTCACTCCTCCGGAAGGCGAAGGGGATCAGGTAGCTGCCCTACCACCTGCGACCAGCCAGAGCACTGCCCCCCACCCTCTGGGGTTTGAGGGGTGAGAAGGGCAGGGCAGGAGCGACTTCTCTTGCAGACTTCCTACGAGTCAGCTCGAGGCAGTGCTGGTGTGGGTGTGGGCAGCCCCTCGCCGCCTCTCACGGCAGCGTTTTCAATGGCAGGATGAGCATTAGGCAGGGGAGCCGGAGGCTTTCTCGTATTCCTCCATCCTCAGGGCTCCCCAGCACCCTCCCCATGTATCCCTGTCTGCTCCTCCCCACCCTCAGACCCCCCGGAAATGGACACTCACGCCCAGCCCCTGGAGAAGGATGGTCCTCTTGCGGGGCCTCTCCTGATGCCAGTCCGGAGGCTGGGGGAGACTTGCCTGGCCGGGCTGGGCTGGGCTGAGGGCCTGCCATGGCTGGAGCCCCCCAGGTCCAGATCTGGGGGCAATGGCGGCGGCTCCAGTGGCTTCTGCTGCCATGACTTGGCACAAGGATCCTGGAGGCCGGCCAAGGAGACAGGCTGAGTCAGGACCAGTCCTGTTCCTGGGGCTTCTGTTGGGGCGAGGCTCCGTGACCGCCACCTCCGCCCTTTGGACCAGGGCCTTCTGGAACGGTGGCCTCTCTGTTCTGCAGCCCCTGAACTTGATCTGACCCGGAATACACTGGCCCCCAGGGATGGGGAGAAGCTGAGGTGCCACTCACAGCCTCTGTGCAATTTGCAGGACACAGCTCCTTCCGGGGCAGAAAAACAAGGAGCAGACAGACTTCCCAATGATCCAAAGCCAGAACTCACCACCCCAGCAAGTGCAGTTTGGCAAGAGCCCGAGCCGCAGGCCTGGGCCGGTACTGTGGACCTCCTGGCCCCGCATGAGGCAAATGAGGGTGAGTGGGAATCAAATAATTGTCCCACCACCTGTGGCTGTGGAGGTGCCTCCTGGGTTGGGGGCAGTGGGGAACAGAAAGGAAGGAAATTCCTGCCGAGGACCTGCTAAGAGCCAACCCCGAGCTAGGAGGTCAATTTTTAACCAAGACAATAAGTCAACATTTAGAAGCACTTTCTCTGTTCCTAGCAGTACCATACGCATTTTACCTCCACTGTCTGATTTTAGCCTTATCCCTGTGCCCATTTTGCATCTAAATGCAACTGATGCTCAGAGAGGCTAAGCTACCTGCCTGAGGTCACACAGCTAGCCAATGGCTGGGCGGGGACTTCAAGCCTGGCAGACTGGCTCCAGAGCTTGTGGGCTTAAATCCTCCAGGCACAGTTGCCTCCGTGAGTGCAAACGCACATTCTGGGCATTTCAATGGGGAAAACTCAGCGGGAGAAGCACCGCTTGCAGAGACCTGTGTGTGGTGTGCCGATGCCGCGCAGCACATCAGAACTCGGGGGCTGCACGGTGACTTGGTAAGAAAAGCTGAAGCCTTTGTCCGGAGCATGGAGTGGATGGGGGCTGGGAGGGGGAGGGAGGGGGTGGCTGCAGTGACGTTGGTAGGAGGAGATTCTCCATGGGGACAGGACTAATGAGAAAACCCTTTAAAGGAAGTGAACTCTNTGGATGGGGGCTGGGAGGGGGAGGGAGGGGGTGGCTGTAGTGATGTTGGTAGGAGGAGATTCTCCATGGGGACAGGACTAATGAGAAAACCCTTTAAAGGAAGTGAACTCTTACTCTTTCTAGTAAAAAGAAAGAGTCAGGAGCACGTCCTCCAAGGTTTTGATTCTGATGGTGTGAATTGAGGGGGTCCTGTGGGAGCATCTGTACTTTGCAGTTTTCCTGCCTTGGTGGTGATGGTGAGGCGGGGAAGGAGCCTTGGGGGGCGGGCGGGAGGGACAGCAGCTGGGACGGCTGGCTCCTGAGCAGCCTGGAAAGGACAGTGCTGGGAGAGCCAAAGGGCCACATGGGGCCGCGGGGCAGGTGAGCGCCAGCACGGTGCTAGGCATTGCACCTGCTGACCCCTGTCAATTCCCGGGAGGTTGCCACCGTTCCATAGAAAGAGAACCGAGGTTCAGGGAGGTCAGCTGTCCTGGCCAAAGTCACACAGCAAAGAGGTACCTGGGACTGGGGCTGTGTGTGGTCTGATGCCAGCGCTCTCCTCCCAGACATCGGTGACCCCTGGATCTGTGTCTCCAGCGGCCTGTGCTAACAGCTCCTGATTAGCGGGGAGGGCTGTGGGGGGGCTGGGCCTCTCCCCTTCCTGGGCTCCAGAAGCTGAGCCCAGAGACACATCATTCTTTTCTGTGACCTGATCCAGCTATGCTTGGGAATTTGTCCCTCTCTCAATTCCTAGCCATCCAGGCCAGCTGGGCTGAAGAATGTAGCTGGTGTCTACAGGACCTGATACAGAGACCTGTATCAATTAGCCCCGGGCTGCACCTAGAGTTCCGTGCGCCTGGGAAGACAGAGGAAGCCCCATCACCGGGAAGCACAAAGGAAGGAAGACTTCTTGGCCGAGGGGTCTTGGATGGGAGAGGCTGTCCGGGGGGATAGTGTGTTCCTGGTCCTGGGAGGTGCACCTCCACCTGGCTTTTGCTTTCCCGAGTACTCGGTGGCAGTGGGAATGGTCCAACCACCCACTAGGGTTAGATTCAAGAAGCCAGAGTAACCTTTCCCAAAGTGTGTTCCCTGGAACCTGGCCCTGACAGATCAGCAGCAAGAGGCTTCTACGGTCCAACAAGTCTGGGAACCGGACTTCCGCCAAGATGGAGGCATAGGTGGAAACACTGTGTCTTCTCCCACAACCAAGTTTGAATACAACAAAGGTTTGGAGAACAAAGACACAGCCAAAGAGCAGAAAATTGGACTATACCTAAGTCCGACAACAATGAACCATTCAACTGGACGGTAAGAGGGGCGGAGCCAGCAGCGGAGCCTGGTCAGGCAGGAAAGATCCCCCGACCCCAGGCACCCAGGCATCCGGGGTAGCGTTGGGTGGACCCAGTGAGGGCTTGAGACGGGGGGAGTGAGAAGTGAGACGGGCCTCGCAGCCCCCAGCAATGAACCCAGCAGCGGCTGACCGCGGTTGCACATTCGCAAGCAGTGGGACGAACCGTGCGGCCCATGGTGGTGGTAGTGGTGGGGAAGCAAAGGGCGTCCGCCATGGCTTTCCTTTGGCCCCACCCCCACATACAGCGCCACAACCCAGCGACTGAGTTGCCCTGCTCTGGTGAACACCTAGGGCTCTGCTCCTTATACGTAACAGGCACGAACAGTCCAAAATATGGCTCAAGAACTCAAAGCCCCAGAGCTGATAACTCTAAGTGACCAGGAAATAGCGAACCTCTCAGATGCACAACTCAAGACACTGGTAATCAGGATACTCACAGAACTGGTTCATTTTAGCCACAAATTAGAGGAACATATAAAGGCTAAACTAATTGAAATGAAGGGAAATGCATAGGAAACCAATAGTGATGGAAAGGAAACTGGGACTCAAATCAAGGGGGTGGACCAGAAGGAAGAAAGAAATGCCCAAACAGGAAAAAGTGAAGTTACAAGAATTCAAAAAAATGAGGAGAGGCTTAGGAACCTCCAGGACATCTTTAAATGTTCCAACATCTGGATTATAGGGGTACCAGAAGGGGAAAAGAAACAGCCGTGAGTGGAAAATGTATTTGAACAAATAATAAAGGAGAACTTCCCCAGTCTGGCAAAGGAAATAGACTTCCAGGAAATCCAGGAAGCTCAGACAGTCCCAAAGAACTTGGACCCAAGAAGGAACACACCAAGGCACATCATAATTACATTAGCCAAGATTAAAATGAAGGAGGGAATCCTAGAAGCAGCAAGAGATAAGGGGACAGTCACCTACAAAGGAGTACCCATCAGACTGTCAGAGGATTTCTCAAGAGACCTTACAGGCAAGAAGGGGCTGGAAAGAAGTATTCCAAGTCATGAAATCCAAAGACTTACATCCAAGATTGCTCTATCCAGCAAAGCTTTCATTTAGAATGGAAGGGCAAATAAAGTGCTTCTCAGATAAGATCAAATTCAAGGAGTTTATCATCACCAAGCCCTTATTATATGAAATGTTAAAGGGACTTATCTAAGAAAAATAAGATGAAAAATATGAACTGTGAAAGGACAGCAAACTCAGTTATTAACAACCACACCTAAAACAAAAGCAAACCAAGAGGACAGCTGGATCAGGAGTGGAACCTTAGAAATGAAGAACACATGGAGGGTTAGCAACAGGGGGGTGGGAGGGGGAGAAGGGGGGAGAAGGCACAGAAAATAGCATAGACGGTAGGTAGAAAATAGATAGGGGGGAGGGCGAGAATAGTGGGGGAAATATAGAATCTAAAGAACTTGAGACACGTGGTTATAAACTAAAGGGGGGGAGGGGGAGGGATGTGCAGGGTGGAGGGGAATGAAGGGGGAAATAGAACAACTGTAATGGTATAACCAATAAAATATATTTAAAAATTAAAAAAAACAAGCCCGGGAACGCCGGACATCACCTTCCCGCTGCCGCACACAGTAAAGGCCGAGCTCCTGCAGTGGAGCCCTCCGTTCCAAAGGCGAGGCCTTGCCTGAACTTCATCAGCCGTGGAAACTCGGTCTCACTGTCCAATAATTCTACCCACTTGGTAAGCTGTGGAGAACACTTTTGGCCTTAAACTTAGAGATGTGTGGTTGTGGGGTTTTTTTTTGGGGGGGGGCGGTGGTTTCTTTTCCCTCCTTTTGGTTTTCCCGTGTGCCTATCACAGTGAGGTTAGGGACTGGACTGTGATCTCCAGGGTCACCGCCAGTTCCACATAATCCTCTCACATGACAGATAACTGCCACCAGGGACTTCGTGGGACCAGGAGGGAAGGAGTCGGAGAAGGCAGGACTTAGGTAGCCAGAGGGAAACGGCTGCTCGCTTGTGAAGAAGGTCATGAACTCTGAGTCCTCAGAAGGCTTTTGCCTGTGATGCAGACCCTGGGGAACAGTGGGGGGAAACTATTTTAGCCTTGACCCCTCCCTGGTTCCTGCAGTCAGCTCACGGCTCACAGGACCAGCTAGCCTGGCATGCCCAAGGACACCAGCCTCGGCCTGGGTGCTCCCTGGGTCCCGGGCAGGGAAAGAGCTAGGACCCTCCAGTTCCCCAGGAGCGAACTAGGTCATGAGCACTGGAGGTGGATGAGCCTGGGCCAGACACCCGGGTTTGCTCTTTGGAACTTTGACCTTGGGCAGGCTGATTACATCTCAGCCTGTGAGTCTCCTCACCTGTCACCTGGGGAGCACTAGTGGCTAAACTGGGTGGGGGAGGGGCTGCGAGGGATGACGCAGGATGACGTCTGTACCCTGCAGGGCGTGTTGCAGGCAACGGTGCCAACAGCCCGACACGTGCCTGGACTCCTGCCATCCAGGCTCCACCTGGCCCTTGTCTGGTTCTCCTTTAAGACCTGATGAGTCCTGTCTGCGTCATCCGGAAGGGTGGCGGGTGGCCACCGGGCGGGGCGGGGCGGGGGGTGCTGAGGGCTCTGGGGAAGGGTGCCAGGAGGGAAGGAGAGCACTGAGTGCATTGAGTTAGTGGTCTGCGTTTGTCTCTGGAGTTCTGCAGACGGAGGAACCTGCGACCCTAATCAGACCCTGCTGCACAGGCCTGGAGGACAGTGAGAGCTTCCTGGGGTGTGTCAGTACACATGTGTGCATGCATGTGTGCGTGCATGCATGTGTGCTTATGTGTGCATGCATGTCAAGCAGAGAAAGGCAGCAGGCACACCATGTGACACAGGGACTGGAGGGGCACCAGGGACCCACTTAGAGGGTTGGGGTTCGGTAGATGCTGGTTAGAAAATAGCTGTAAATGTGCTAAAGCCAGCCCCCCCCCCCCCCCCCCCCCCCNAAATCCCCCCCCCCCCCCCCCCCCCCCCCCGCCGGGCACTTGAGGACACAGTGCCAGTGCGGAGAGGGGGCGAGGCCTGCGGGAAACAGAGGAACAGAGGCCTCCACACTGGGGTGTCAGGAGGCCTGGACTCCAGGCCTGGCTCTGAGTGGCCCTGGGGAAGGCCCGTTCCCTCTCTGGGGCTCTGCTCCCTCAAACCTGCAGCTCTGCATGCATGAGTTTCCAGACCCGAGTAGAAACGGCCCCTCCCTGCCTCACCTCTACCCCGTCAACGACTGCAGGCAGAACAGGGCGCTAGGGAGTTAATTCCTCAGTCGAGTAGATGTGTGGGTGTCCCTCCCACTTCCCAGAGCCTCTTCATGGGGTGGACACCCATGTCCGGCCACTGTACCTGACGCGCTAAGGCCCCATGGCTGCTCCCTTTTGGGAGTTTGAGTTGCACCCTTCCCCCAAGGCTGCAGCAGGGCACCTCGGGGTGGGACCAAGTCTGTGCTTCTGAGCCTACCCCTGCCCCCCACCCATGGGATCAGGCTGAAGTGACTGGGCAGCTCAGGCCACATCCGTCCTTGGCTCATCTCATCTGCCTGGTCCTGCTCCCCTCGGTCCGCTCCTCCTGAGGGCGCTCCTTCGCCAACCAGTGGCGTGGAATCCTTGTCTCAGGCTCTGCTTCTAGAAATCTGATGGAGATCTCGTTTCTGCTGGAGAGGGTGGGGGGACCACTCACCTGGCCCTGGGGCCTCCGCTCCGAGCTCCCAGCCACGCTCTGCCCTCTGGACTCACCTCAGCAGCACGGAGAGAGGGAACGCCTGGAGATCAGAACTTCTTTGTAACATCAGACTTTGGATTTTCTCCCGCTGGCCCCACCTCCTGCCTCCTGCCCAGCTGCAGGGGAGCTGCCAACGCTTCTGTTACCCCCAAACCCAGCAGCGGGGTGGGGGGGAGCACCCTTCTCCAGAGTTGGGCATTTCCTTTGGCGAGTCAAAGTTGATGGTTCAACCCGTTTACAGAGCAGGGCAGAGGGAGTGCGGATGACTGTACAGTCTTCACGGAGCCAGAGGTTGAGCCTTCCTAATTTGGACAGGCTCGAACATTCACGAAAACGGGGAGAATGGTCCAGCGAGCCCCATGTGCCATCCCCCGGCTTTCTGCTGCTCTTGCTCCCTGACTCCCACACTTCTGCGCTGTTGGTGAGTGAAACTCAGACATCCCACCGTCTACTATTCATCTCTCAAAGATAAGGGCTTTAATGGTAAGTACGACCTCAGGTCACAACTAAGAATGAAAGTGAGCTAAGTTCCGGTGCCCGCGGAGGCACCTGGAGGGGCAGCGCCATCCCCCTGCGGCCCTGCAGCCTGGTCCGGCTCAGCCCAGGGGCTCTGTCGGGGACAGGCTCAGCTGGAGGAGTCAGAAAAACCTCTTCTTGCCTAGTTCCTGCGACAAGCTAGACACCAGACATCTAGTCAGTGATCAGGTGTCTCTCACTGTCTTCTTAGCACCTGTGGCCTTCGATGGGCCTGAATCGGGATCCAGGCACCGCCCACGAGTTGCACCCAGCTGATCTGGGGAGCTGTCTCGTTCTGCCCTGGCCCCTGTCCCCTGTCCCCTGTCCCCACGCTGCCCCGAGGATGGCACCTGATACGGTGGTTCCGGTGGGTGAAGAGGCATGGGTGTGCTTTGACCACCCTCAGCCCCCGCCCTGGGTGCCTCCTTTCCATCCTCTGCTGTGCCACGGAGGGGTGCATCGCCGAGGGTCGCCCCAGCACACACGACTTCAGCTCGCTGAACCCAGCAGAGACTCTCAGAGCCGATTCTGGGATGCCTGAGCTCAGACCTCGATTCTACCACTTCATAGCTGTGAGACCTAGGGTAAGTAATTTGACCTCTCTGGGCCTTGGATTTCCCCTCTGCCAAATGGGGATAATAATACCTATGGAGTTGCTAAAGCATTCCGTGACTTAGAATACACAGAAGGCCTAAAAGCAGGGCCTGGCCTGTATCGGGTGCCATGTGTCATAAGTACTATAGTCACGTTACACTCTCAGGAGCTGCTCACGCTCAGCTGTCACGCAGGTTTTGTGTCAGGCACGTTGCACAAAGGCAGAGAACCTCGCTTGCACACTCTGCCACGCCCACTGAGACGTCACTCGCCTTCTCCCAGACCTGGGGCTGGGCAGCCTTGCTGTGAGCGATGAGCCCGGGGAGGCTTCCTGGAGCTACACCAAGCTCTGCAGGAGGGTTGGGAATTAGAAGGGACAATTGGGGACGTACGTGCACTGGGGCAAGCAGGGGGCAGCATCCCAGGCGGAAGAGTCTCAGGGGTTCAGCATGGCCACCAGTTCCAGTGTAAGGAGAGACGGCTGGAGAGGTGTGAGCCCGAGGCGTCTCCAGGGCCTTGGAAACTTGCCAGGGCATTTGGACTTCAGCCTGAGGGCAAAGGACAGCCCCAGGTGACTTTAGGCAGATCATACCATTTGCTTTTGTACTTCAGAAAATTCCCTCTGGCTATTATCTAGCCCAGAGAAGGGTTGGGCCAGCTTGGAGCTGGGGACACAGATTAGGGGGCCTGGGGGCTTCTCCTTGTGAAGAGGAAAGAGGCCTGTGGTCCCCAGGTGCTGGAAAGGAGGATGGGGAGGGTGGAGTGAGCTGAGAAAGCACAGCAAGGAGGCAACTATATATGGGGCTGGGGGAGGAGGGGGTCAAGGATGGTGCTCGGATTCTGGCACGGACAGCAGCCAGGTCTGCAGTGACATTGATGGACAGATGGCTGGCTGGAGCTGGAGCAGAAGAGGTGTATTCCTTTTCAGTGGCACCTGAAAGTAGACGCTGAAGAAGAGATGGGGTGGGAGACTGGGGACGGTTAGGAGGGGACAGACAGCTCGTGTGAGCTCCACAAGAAGAGGGGACTTTGGCTAATGTCCAGTGTCCCCAGTGCTTGGATACGGAGGGCCCGCTCAAAGCACCTGCTGAATAAAACATTAAGCGAAGCCACATCGGCAGATGAGGTCCCCTGGGGGATGTGTAGAGTGCGCAGAGGAGAGTCCAGGGTAGGCAACGCTTAAGTAGTGAATGGAGTTATGATCACAATATGGGTTTTAAAAAGCATATTGATTTCAGTGGCCATGAGGTGAGTGACAACAGCCTTGGAGAAGGCATTTCGGTGGAGAGAACGGGAGTGAGAAAGTGGACTGTATTGAGGGGAAGAAAAAAAAATAAACCCAGGGCTGAAGGGTGTGAGGGGGTCAAGACAGGGCTGGTTGAGCTGGGAGAGAACGAAGCAAGTGCATTTTCACATTTCCAGAATTTAAATGGGTGAAAGTGTAACTGTGGCGGGCAGATTCTAAGGTGCCCCCCCCGAGAACCCTTCCCCTCGGGACCTGTGATGTGCTTCCAGTTGCTGGGCAGGTGCTGCAAAGGCCATGAGAGGCCAGGCCCGTGGTTAGGGTTTAGTGTAAGACTTCATCTCCCTAGCAGACTCGCTCCAGAGACTTTCGCCCTCACTGGCTGTGCCGGGGCCCCCATGGCACGAGGCTGGCAGCGGCCTCTGGGGGCTGGGGAAGCTGACAGCCGGCAGCCAGAAAGTCCCATAGCTGCAAGGAAATTCATTCTGTCATCAGCCCGCATGAGCTTGAAGTGGATTCTTCCCCAGCCGAGCCCCCGGATGAGCAAACACCCCAGCCGCCACCTTGACCGTGGCCTTATGAGTCCGGGAGCAGAGGACCAAGCTGCCCCTGATCCTCAGCACAGGACTGGGAGACGAGAAGCACGTGGAGCCGTGAAGTTTGTGACACTGTGTTGCATAGAAACAGATAACTAACGCAGTAACGTTTTTCGGTTCTCTTTTTCCTACTTAAAAAAAAAACTAATTACACAACAAATACGTACAGCCGATGAATTTTTATCTGTGTCTGCACCCATGTAACCGTCACCCAGATCAAGATATGGAGTGTTTCCTGTGTCCCCAAAGCTGCCTCATGCCTTGCCCAGAACTGCCACTCTGGCCGGGTGTCGACCTGGCCGTGCAGCCGGGGCGGCTGGGAATGCGGCCCCACACAAAACCGCAAATTTGCTCGACACACTAGGAGATGCGTGTGTGTGATTACGTGTTGCAGTGGATTGAGTGTGTGGCCCAAGACAACCCTTCTTTCAGCCCAGAGATGCCGCAGGGTCGGACACCCCTGCGTGGGGCAAACCCACTCTGCGGGCTTCCACCACCATCCGTCTGGGTTGCCTGTTCTTGGAATCCATCCGAGGAGAATGGCAGACACAGCATCTGCTCTGGCCCTCGGAGTTGATGTTTTACTTATTCATGCTTTAGGAATACAGCACAATGTGTTGACCTGTCCTGTTGTGGATGAACTTGGAGATGCTTCAAGTTGTTGCCTATTAGGAACGAAGTTGCCGTTTAAAAAATCTCCGTACCTGTCCTGTTCTGGACAGAGCTGCTCGTTTCTGTCGGGCGCGTGCCCAGGCGTAGACCGGTTGGCTACATCGCGTGCTTCGGCTGCTCCCGCCAAACAGTTTTTCCCAGGTGGCTGCCTGACACTGTACTCCCTCCAGCAAGGTTTAAGAAGATGAGCTTCCGAAACGCGTTAACACTTGTACGGACGGCCTTTTTAATTTTAGCCATTTTGGCACGGCGTGGTATCTCACTGTGGTTGTAATGTGGATTTCGCTAATGACGAATGACGTTGAGCACACTTATTAGCCATTTCGATAGGCTTTTTGGTGAAGTGCCTGTTGAGTTCTTTGCCCATTTCCAGTGGTGTTTTCTCACTTTTCCTTATTCGTGCTCAGGAGTGATTTATATATTTTCAGGTGGCTGTCGGTCGTACATTACGTGTTTCAAAGTCCTCTCCTGGTCTGTGAAGCACTTTCACACGTATGGTGTTGTTTTTTTAATTTTTCTGAGCAGAAGGCCTGAATGTTAATAAACGTTCATTTACCACTTTTTTTTTCTTCTTTTATGATTAGTACTTCTTGGGGGGTCCAGTTTGAGGAACCTTTGCTTATCCCAAAGTATGTAAGCCATGTTCCCATTCCTTAAGAAGATTATTTTAGCTTTTAAATTTAGGTCTGTGACTCATCTTGAATTAAGTGTTATGGATGGAGCGACGTCCTACCATCCACAAGGCACGGCGGCCCTCAGCCCCTTTTGCTCCCTCTTGGGGACGCAGAAAGCTTTCTGGGGTTTTACTGAGATCCACAGGGGCGCGCAGGGCTCGGGTCCTGTCCCCAGGCTCAGCCCTCACCCATCTCCACTCCTCTTCTGGCTCCAGCCCTGGCTCCAAGACGTCTGGACATGCGGGCGGGCGTCTCTAAGGGCCCTGCAGCCGCCTCGGGTTACGGCCTGGGATGTGAAGAAGCATCAGCTCTTCAATTCCTGTGGCTTTGCTTCCCACATCTCCACAGGGGACGGATGTGACCAGCCCGGCCTGAGGAAGCCCTCTCTTCCTCCTTTTTCCTCCCTCCCTCCCCCTCTCCAAACTCCTCCCCTCAGTTTAAAAACATCTGATGTCTATGAGGAAAGCTGGTCTTCAACCCGCAAACGCATTCCCCAACTCTATACTTTGCTAAGTGGGCTTCAGTTCCCAGCTCCAAGTCCTCAAGCCTCTTCTCTCGATTTTGAAAGCCACAACTTGCTGTGACCCCCGCTCCAGCTCTGCCCTTGCATGGCCCTGGGAGCGAGCACCTTTTTAAGTGGGTCCTCGATGGTCCCACTCTTGTCCCAGCCCTGTGGCTGGGTAGCACTTAGCCACCTAGCTGGCTACTCCTCCTTTGGGAAGACCTCACAGAAGGAGCACCATTAAAATCAGGTTCTGAGGGAGGAGCTGGAGTTTGTTAGGTGGGCTTGCTTAGGAACACAGCCCTACTCCAGTCTTTGGGATGAAGAAACTGGAGCAGGATGGGAAGGGCTGATGGGAAGTGCCGGGTTTGGACTGTAGGGAGTCCTGTGGTCACCAGCCCTGACATCAGACGGAGCTGGGTTCGAATCCCAGCTCTGCCCCTTAACGGATTGGTGGCCTTGGGTACCTCTTTAAGCTTCCGTGTCCTCAGCTGCAGAGCGGGGGTATGAATGCCTGCCTTTCTGGGCTCAGGGGCGGACAGAACAAGTGTGAGGATCACACCACATGCAGCTCCCACCCAGAGAGGCCCTTTTGCTGGGACAGTGGGACAGTGACCCAGGTCTTCTGACAAACATGGGACAGCCTTTCGAAGCCGCTGAGGGTGAAAAAGAAAAAGTCATTGCAAGAGACCAGTGCAAAGTGGAAGCCGCACTGTTTATTTCCGTCTGTGCTGTGGATGGGATGGGCCGCCGCCAGGGCCTCTGTACCAGCTGGAGGGGTCTCCTTAGCCCCAGGCAGCTCAGCTCATGGTGCCCTTTGGGCGGGAGGGAGGTGGGGGCACAGGGTTATCCTGAGCTGTCCTTGGAGGCTGGCTCACTGTGTTGGAGGCTCACCACCACTGTGCACCTGAGGACGATGGTGGGGTCTGGGGGGCTGGCTCTGGCCTTCCCTGGCCATGTCCCCGGCCCTCCGGGGTGGGCGGCCAGAGTCAGTACGGACTCCATTTTACAGGGAAGGGAAACGAGCATTTCCGGAGCAGTGGGGTGACAGGGCCTGGCTCAGACCAAGCCTTCGGGGAGCCCAGTGGGGCTGGGGGGCCGCAGGTGTCATCTGGTTGGGTGGTTTCTTTTCATTAGGAAACAGGCCTGATGACGTGGGGCAGCAGATCACAAGGACAGAGCCGGTCCTGGGGCCCTGAGTCACAAGGTCAGGCCACTGCTGGCTCTGTGGGCGGGGGAGCTGGGCGCATTACTCCCCTCTGGAGGATTCTGGGCTCTCTGAGCTTACTAACCTCGCCCAGGTCTGAAGGCCGGGGCAGCCCCTGAACCTGTCTCCCAATGAGGGGGGGGTTTCCCCAATGAGCAGAGGGAACTACGGAGCAGGGCAGAGGGGGGGGGCAGGGATACGCCCTGGACATCAACCAGCACTTCTCGGAAAGAAATCTGTGGGAAATGTGTGGGACAGACGTCCCCGGAAAAGACTTCACTCGAGGGCCACAGTATGTGAGGGGTGGGGAGGGGGTCCGCCTCAGATGAACGAGGTGGGGGTGGGGAGAGGCGGGGCCTGGAAGGGACACCCACAGACCAGAGTGACCATCTACTCCGACAAGTCCTTGGGCACATACGCCACATTATCATAGGCGGGGGGCGGAGAGGCCGCGGGGCTGGGGATGTTGAAGTCTGTGCTGAAAGCGTTTGGCAGGAAAATCACAGGCTGCAAAGAGAAAGAAAACCCAATGACAGTCTTAGGAGAGGTCCAACCCTGCAGGGAGGTGTTGCAACAGTGCCGCCTTGTGGCGATTCTGAGAATAGCACCCTAGTAACGAATTCTGCGGGTCTGAAGAGATCAACTCAGAAACTCTCCTCCGTTCAAGTCATACTTCAAAGAATATCTATTAGAGCCAACGACGACCCAGGCGTTGGGAATACAGCAGTGAACAAAACAGACAAAAGTCTCATCTCTCTAGAAGCTAGAGATCTCTCTGGTTCGCCCTGCACTGGGTCAAGTTGGCCGAACATAGCACCAGCCTCCTAGCCGCTGGCCGGCCTCCATCCTCCACCTTTTCTCTCTGTCCCCTGCATTAGACAAACGCTCTGGATTGATTTCCCTGAGCCCTGCTCTGCTCACCCTCCCCTTTGAGCACATGTGTCTGCTCAAAGGCGTTCGATAGCCTCACCTCCCATTTTGCAGGGACCCACCTCCCCAGCTGTACCCCCGCGCCGTGATCTGCGTTTTCCTTCCAGAGGTCCCCTGCCACCAGCACCCGCCTCCGCCCCTCTTCTGGCTTCACAGGGTTTGGGAACCTAAGCTCAGTTTGCAGTGAGGCACGCTTTCCTTTCTGTTGGCCCCTGTCTCTCTCATGGCCAGTGAACTTCTACAGAGTTCTACTTAGGTGTGTGCAAGCCCTCCAACCTCTCCCCTGCGTCCAGGGCATGACGCTGCTCTGCGTCAGGGCTCACAGGGCAGCGTGTCCATTGGTGCGGGCGCCCTCCTGTGGCCATAAAGATAATAGTCCCATCTTCCAGCAAAGGCTTGTTTGGGTCCCTTCATTTATGAGTGGAGCTCATCGAAGCCCAGTCCTTCCCGGTTGCTCCTGAGAGGGAAGCCGGGAGGGTCTGGAAGCAGAGGCCCTTTCCAGAGCCCAGCCTTCCTCAGGCCCAGGTTGGGATGGAAGTACTCACCGCGCTGGCTTGGGCGCGGGTGGCTTGGCACCCAAAGTGGGTGGCAATGATGGCGATGAAGAACTCCAGGATGGTGAAGATGGTAAGCACAGCCAGATAGCCCCTGCCCACATCCTGGGGGCCAGAAACCCACAGAATTGAGGAGGGAAAGAGGTCCAGAGCGAGAACAGCTGGTCCACGCCCACACAGCAGTTGGTGGCAGGGCTGGAGCCAGTCCCCCTTCTGCCTGTGCCGTGTCCTCTCTCACTCTAACAAGCCGTCTCTCCGTTCCCCCTGAGCCCATGCTGGGGACAGGGTCATGGGGTCAATATACTCACGGGGCCTAGTGGGACTGGCAGGCCCAGCCAATGCTCAGGGCTCTGGCCGCTGCCCCCTTGTGCTGAAAACTCCTGCCTTCCCCACCCCCTGGATAAGGGCTCCACCACTCTCCACGTGTCCCCCACCCCCCGCATCTGCTGCTGAAGGCGTCTCAAAACACACCCAGTTAGTGACACCAAAATCCATGAGCAGAATGGCTGTCCCGGCAAAGGCCGCCATGGCACTGAGAATGTTTGTCCCCAGGCTGCTCCTCACCTGCATGAGAGAGACAGGAGGGAGAGGGGGAGAGGGAAGGGGCGAGGAGAAGAAGAGAGGACAAGGAGCCCGAGCCTCCCACACTCAGCCCTCCATGGCCTGGGGGCAGTGGCCACTGACTCCAATTCTTGTGGACCCCCCTCCTTTCCTCCTGTCCCTCCCCAGGACCCGCCCCCTGGGAACGGCTCTGTTGGGCAGTCCCCAGCCCAAAGCTGGGATCGCCTCCCTGTTGTCCACACCGAGCCTTCCACGACGACCTGGATCTTGCACATCTGCATCTAAATTCTCTCCACGTCCATTCCTTGATCTCAAATGGAACCACACGTGGTTTCTGCAGCCGTCCTGCCCACGGCCCCTCCTTGCAGCCCTCATGCTTTCCCTTCCGTGTTTCTCAGTCCCGTCTGCCCACCAGGGCCCAGCTTAGCTGCCTCCTTCTCCAGGAGGGCTTCTTGCACCTGCCTTTTCTCTGAACAACCACGGGCACTCTGTCTGAGGACCATCCATCATTTTCTGCCCCATAGTGTATTTTAAAGGGCAGGCTCTGTCTTGTCTGGGCGCTGTCCTGGGCCTGGCCCTCAGCGAGACCCCAGGAAGTGCTTGTGGAAGGAGCTGAATGAGTGAGTGTATTTGGGGTCCTAGTGGGGTGGAGTCCCACCATGGTCCCACCCTTGTCCCGGGTCCCCTGACCAGACTTACCAGGCAGCTGGTGTGGCTCTTCTCAGCGGCCACCGAAAGGGACCCAGAGATGACGAACTGTGTGGGGGAGAGGAGACGACTCCTGTGGGGCTTTGGCCAGGACACTGAGCAGGACACATATGCTTGGCTCTGTCAAGGCCGTGGGCACCTCTCGGCTGCCACCTCCTCTGCCTCCTGGCCAGGCACCTTAGTACCTCTCCGGTTACTAGGGGCCCCTGTCCAGGGAACCAGCTGAGGCTTGCGAGACATTTTCATCCACATCCTATCACCAGAGCCTCGTAGGGAAGGCATTGTGCCTCCACACGTTTACCAAGCAGCAGGTATGTACCGAGAACAGAACAAAGTTGAGTAAGATAGATAAGACCCCTGCTCTCATGGGGCTTCTAGTCTAATTGGGGAAGACTGGCACTTAGCAGATACATGATCAAGAAGTCCCATTAGCCGATGTTTCCCTCAACATTGGGTAGCAATGGACTATTTGAAGGGCTACTGTGCCCTGGGTTCAGGAACCACCACTTACTGGAGGGATGTCCTTCTCTTGTGAGTCTCTGACTCTCTGTAAAGGGGGAAGCGTTGCAGTGACAATCACCATTTGGTGCAGAATCCATGCATTAGCTCTTGGTTTCCCCCAGCTATGGGGTAGGCAGGCCCAGAACCATGGATCCGATTTTTAGACGAGGAGGCTGAGGCCTGTGACTCAGACCAAAGCCTTCACTCCTGTGTCTTCACTCCAAAGCCTGTGCTCTCCTGGCCAGCAGGGCAAATGCAAACGTGCTCTCTTCAAGTTGGAGGTTTCCCAGCAGGGGTCGCTGCCAGGTTGGCCGGGTATGGGTAGAGGAATAGGCTCAGGGGCGTCAGAACTGGTCAGACTCCCAGGCGAGGGAGCTCATGGTGGGCTGGGACTCAGGAGGGGAAATGGCGGGTTTCTGCAGGTTGGTGTTTGGGCGCGGGGTGAGGCTGAGGATCCAGGTAACAGAGATGGTTAGTATCCTTATCCTCTGCAGCGACCCCCTTCATCCTATCCTTTTTGGGAGCCTTCTCTGTGCCTGGCTCTTTGCTGGAGGCTTGGCATACATAGGAGTGGGCGCTGGCTCAGGTTTAGGGTTAGGGTTTGGGGTCAGGAGTTAGACTTAGGCTCAAGGCTGTGCTCAGGAGAACGCAATGGGGGTTCGCACAGGGGGCAGAGGTGAATCTGGGCATGGCCCCCCAATGACTCGGCACTTACGCAAGCTCCTCCCCAGAAGGGGACGCCGCCTTCGATGAAGAGCATCCCCACGCGGCCACGGCGGACCATGAGCAGCACGCTGCCGAAGCCCAGGTGGATGAGGCCGATGAGGATCTGGACCGTCTGCAGGGAGCGGTTGGCAGCTCAGCCAGGCGGGCGGCCGGGCTCCACACCGCCCCCTGCCGGTTGCGGAGGACAGCATGCCAGAGCCCCGTGCTCCCCAAGGGACAGGGAAATAAACTCCCATTCCGTTCTTTTGATATATCTTTATAACAACCGTAAAAGACAGTTTTAAGAAGGAAGGGCAGTTCCCCACAGCCTTCAGGACCCACCTGCCTGTTTCCATGTCTCTACGGGTCTGCATGTGCTTTGCGCTGTGACCCCCTTGGCTCTCCAGCGTCGCCGAGCGGCTCCCTGTTTTTCTTCGACCCCGTTTCATTTCCTGCACATGGTGCCTCACCTTTTCCTTCCCCTCCTTCCTCATCCTGTACCGTGTCGCTTCTGGGGAATCTCGCCCCTTTCCGTGTCTATCATCACTCCATCCGCCTGTAGCTTGGAGCCAACCCTCCCTACCCAGCTGAAATATCTTTAAATTTTTAAAACTTTTTATTTTAAAGAGGTGGCTTACCAGCACCCCACTGATCCCTTCCCAGAAAGGGAATGGTTTTCCCAAAGGTGGGGACGTGTGGGCTTCTTGTAATTTCTGCCACATTTCTTTCCAAATGTTTTAATGACTAAGTTCTAGGACTGAGTGCAAGGGACACTGGAGGTCCTCGGATCCAACCTCTGCCTGATCCAGGAGCCCTTTCCAGCTCCTGACTTCCAAATGGACTCCCTCCCGACACGGTGCTCACCGCCACCCAAACCAGCGTGGCCCATGTAGGGGCAGGTCTGCCTGTGAACGTCAGGAATAGCCGTCTTGGGGCCCAGCATGTTCAGGCCAGAGTTCCTGGGTGCCATGGGGCATCGGGTTTGAAAGTAGAACTTGACAGTCCCAGGGCACAGGATGCCACTTAACAACTGTGTAGCGACCTCGCCTTGGCAAGCCTCGGTTTCCTAATCTGTCCTGTGGAAACCATGCGTCTTGTCTCACAAAGTGGTGACGAGGCTCGGAGGGGACAGTGCATGCGACTTCCTGGGCGTATCACGTGCGCCTCTTGGGGGAGCTCAATAAATCAGAGCTACCATCGTCATCATCACCATCATCACCATTACTACACTGTGTTTTCATCCTCCACTTGGAGAAATGAAGGCCACGGGACAAACTGAAGACACTGTATGTGTATTTGAAGATGAATATGTGTATCCGTCTATTTATCTATCCATCCCTCTATCCACCTACCTACTATGTAATATTGTATTCCCGCCCAGGAACCAGTATCACAAGGCCATCTGAGACTGGGAAAGGCCACAGAGACTGTCTTTCATGGACTGTCAGCTTGGCAGGAGCTGGCCCTCAGCCACCACTTCCTTTCCTCCCGCTCCTTCCTTTGCTCCTTACGTCACAGTTGTGTCAGCCTTGTCTTCTGTCCTTGAACAAGCCACACGCTTTCCCACCTCAGGGCCTTTGCACTTGCTGTTCTCGCTGCCTTCAGACCTTCTTCCCCTGGTCGGCTTCAGCTCAGCAGCTGGGTTTTAGCTTAAATGTCGTCTTTCCAGAGAGACCTTTCTGTTCACCCTTGCTAGTGTCGCCCTCCCCGCTCCAGCATTTTCGACCTCATCGCCTCGTTTGGAGTTATCTTCATTCTTAGTTTACTGCTACTCTCTGTGAACTCCACAGGGCGGGGTCCTTGTCGGTCTAGAGCATAGCTGAGTCCTCCAGCGCTCACTAAGTACTTACCACTGCTTGCCCCCTCTCCAAGGTGAGCACCCCCCCCCCCCCCCCCCCCCCCCCCCTGCTGGGCGCTTACGCCTCCCTGCTCTGTGCCTACGCCTCAGGTCATTGCCTCAGGTCATTCGGAGAGGCCGATCTTACCCCTAAAGCTT
This sequence comes from Sturnira hondurensis, assembly GCF_014824575.4. NCBI lineage: Eukaryota > Metazoa > Chordata > Mammalia > Chiroptera > Phyllostomidae > Sturnira > Sturnira hondurensis. The sequence goes on along the minus strand of NW_028084511.1, from coordinate 1,037,387 downwards.
TGGGCTCTCCGGTCAGGAAGGTCTCCGTGGGCCGCAAGTCCGGCGGCTGGGTGGTCCTTGGAGTCTGTGCCCCCAGCGGTGGCTCCTCCAACTGCAGGATCCCGGGAGGCTGGCACGTGGAGGCGGGCAGAATGGCTGGTGGTGGGCGGAGGCCGCTGGCGTTGCTCGGCGGGATGACGACAAACACCCCATTGCTGGCAGGTGCTGCGGACATCTTGCTCAGAGCTCCTGGGAGACAAAGGCTTGGGAGATGCTCACGGTAACATGATGGTTACACATCTGTACCGAACTTTGTACTTTATAAACAATGTGCGACCTACCCCCGTCCACGGCAGCCCCCTGCAGTGGGCGCCGAAATCTCTGATTGTCTCTGTGGGGGCTTCAATTGGGGAAATGAATGCGTGGCGTAGGTCAAGGGGTTCCAGGTGAGGCAAGGCCAACACCTGCGTTCCAGTCTGTCCATCCCCAGAAGCCACCTGTTGAATCTCTGCTCTACTACGTGCAAAGGCCTTTAGGGGGAGCGCGTGTCTAAACCTCCTCGTTTCCCTGGAGAGGACTCGAGACTTGCTCAAGAACACACAGCTCCTGCGAGGCAGAGCTCAGCCAGCAGGGGTCTCTTCACGTGGGACTGGAACTGCCAGTTCCTGTCCCTCAGCCTTGGCTAATGAGCTTGTATAAATAGTCACCTGCTACGGGAAGGTTTCTCTTTGGCCACCCAAGCAGTCTCCATGAATGTAGCAGGGATCGTGGGTTATGGAAACTTCATGTATGTGTGTTTGGCCTGAGCAAACACTTCGGGGGAACACCGCCCAGCCGTCAGGAGATGAGTTTTCCAGGAAACAGCAGAGTGAGGAATCGGCCTGACTATACAATAAGACCAAAGACAGTCATTCTTCCCAATGGCATTAAGTGGTTCGACACTTGTCTCTGGAAATAGAGGCCAGGATTTGAACCCTGGGCCCTGTAGTTACCATGAGACAGGAGAAGAGATGGCCGCCTCCCCTTGCCTCCGTTTCTTTCCCTGTAAAGTGGGGATAATAACACTGGTAGGAATCTCACAGGGTTTGCTGTGAGTTAGATAGAAATGACACGTACAAACCTTATAAAAAGCCCCCTTTTTAAGAGAGCGAATATAAACCAGGGTCAGATGCGGAAGCCCCGCCCTCAGGGAGCCTACTGCTTAGGAGGAAGAGCAAGAGAAGTCTGCAATCCAGTTGAACGCACGATTATTGAGCATTTGCTCTGAGCTCCAAGCTTAAGGGCTGGGAGTAAAAGATGAATTAAGACTGAATGTCCTGTTCTCACAGGGTCTGGCTAGCCAGGGCCACGGCCCCTAGGGTCACTGCTCGGGGGAGGGGTTGGTGGAGGGAGGGGCGCCAGGGCCACCCAGACTGTGGAACTGAGGAGTGACTTCAGAGAGCACACGGACCTACACCAGGGGTCCTCAGAGGCGGCTGCTCCTCTCTCACCCCTCACCCCACATTCCTTTTTCTTTTTCTCTCTTTTTCATCTTGGTTTCCCTCCCCGCCAGGCATGCTGGGGACCAGTAGAGAGTTGCCCAGTGAGACAGGATGGTAAGAAGCTAGAACTCCTGGGTGAGTGGAATGGGGAAACTGAGATGAGAAGACGAAACAAGGCCAAACAGTCTGAGCACCTTACAGCCAGCTGGTGAATCGCAAGGCCTTATCTCCCCAATCAAGGACACTCCAGGGCAAATGGTTTCAACTCCTCCTCCCTAAGCAGAGAACACGCAGCCTCCCCGGCCATCAACCACAGTGTGCAGGGGAGCCGGGCCGGCTGCTGCCACCAGAGACAGCACGAAGCAGAGGGAGCCAGCTGGGGAAGGAGCTGCACGACTCCCCTGCCGGCCCCCCTCCCAGAGAAACAGCAAGACCGCGCCCTCCCCCTAGGAATTTCCCCTCCGGAATTCCCAAGTCTCCCCCATATAAACTTGCTTCTGAAAGTTCAAGGTGAGGTGGATGTTAGGGTTTCTACCCGCCCCCTCCTCAGCCTGCTGGCCTCTGATATGAGCGCTGTTATCATCCAATCCCTGCCTCTGCTTTCTGGCCGGGGGCTGACAGGCAGCCCTGCTGCCTCTGGTTTCACCAGGATGCTGCGGAAGATGACCCGTCTGGGAGCCCGAGGAAGCGGGAGGGAGTGGAGAGGGGGAGGGCCGACGGATGGAGGGTCTGCACTGAGGAGGACGCACCTGCCCCCGGGTCTTGGCTCCTGGAGGTGTGAATAATGAACCTTTAGGCCCTCGTGTCTTCCTAAGGGAGAGACTACTGGTTGTGCTTGGAGACGAGGAAATGGGCAAAAAGCCCTTTCTCAGGCCCTCTTTCCAGCGTGGGCTGGGCCCCGGGAAGCGCAACGGACCCGAATCGTTTCAGGAGCCTTTCTCCTCCTCGGGACCAGGAAATTACCGGGGGCGCCCCGAAGCCGCAGGGGCTCCTGGGACTTGCAAAACAGGACGTGCGGGACCACGCAGGCCAGGACCCTGCACCCAGAGATGCCTTCGAGACAAGCTGCAGCCCCGCCGAAACGTCCTGCTCTCCCACCGCCCGTCCCCGATGAAAACTCCCAGCCCGACCCCTCAGCTTGGTGTGGGGGGCGGGGGGGGGGGCCTTTCTCCGCACCCAGCCCCGTCCCTCCCCTGGCAAAGTAAAGTAAAACTGTTGCTCTCTGTGCTTCCTTCTCTCTGTGAGTTCTCTCACAGCCTGTGTCACCGACCGCCCTAAGAACGAGGTTCAGAGAGGGCGAGGATATCTCCGATGGGCACACGGCACCTCGGTGGAAGACCTGGGGTAGGCCCTGGACACCCGCCTCCCAGTAGAAGAACCGTGGGCTTTTGTGGAACTCATCCACTCCTGGGTTTGAATCCCGCCTTTGGCAGAGCGAGGGATCACAGCTCCCGCCTGGATCCTTGGAGTGACAGATCTGAAGCGCGCAGGGGCGCACCAGTAACTCAAAACCAGTGGGGGCTGAGTGAGTTGGCCACCTTCCCACTTCCTCACGTTCCTTTAGGGAAACCGTCCATGTTCTCACCATCATCTACAGGGGATATTTAACATTGGAGAGGGAGAAAGAACGTGCTCATAGGATAAGAGTGACAGGGGACTCAAGAGTTGGACAATTTTAGCTTAAGGTAAATAGGTCATGAGCCTAGTGGGTAAGGCAGCTGTTGAAGCGATTGTTTCAGGATCTGCAGGTGCGGCCCACCCTGGCCCGACCTCCCGGGGCGCCGCTGAAGACCACCGCCTGGGGAGGAACCACTGTGTTCCTGGGAGAGCCAGGCTGCTGCCCGGGGGACAGCTAACCGCCCAGGGTGAGAATGCTGCCATGTTTTAGATCTACTTTTCCCAGAATTTCAAAACCCGTCGCGGCACTTTGTAGGAAAAAGTCTGGCTTGAAAGGAAACGTAAGACTGTTAGGGTGGGAACCCATTGTCCACTGAGGGCGCCGGTCATCTGAACGAACCCCATAAAGATTCCAACCCTGTCTCTGCTTTGGGGTCTGGTAGGTGACAGGCAGCCCAAATGCTGGCTTTTTGGTTTCGAAAAGGACAAAACCTTGAAGTGGAACCAACTGAACTTGGTGAAAACCTCACTGTTTTGCCTGAATACTTGTCATTTCACCAGGGCCAGGTAAGAACTGCCGGAGACCCGGGGCGACTTGTGACACGTTTCAGAACATTTTCTGGGGTCTCTGAGGGCGCCATGACTGGGCTACTCCCCTGCTCTCGGATGGGGCCCAGAGGCCCCAGGGGGAGCATGTGCGTCATTAACGACATCTCTCCTGGCAGGTGGTGAGAAAGGTGTTAAAACCGAGACCTCGCCCTCCTTAGGAGTGGAGAAAACACCTACGAAAATAGGCCGTCTGCTGGTAAAGTGGGTTCAGCGGTAAATCCTGACTGAGCAAGAAGGGGGCACATGGTTTCCGAGGCTTGCAGCCTTCTCTCTCTACCACCCCGCCCCCACCAGCCCCCACCACCGCCATCTCTGCACCCTCAGTCCGAGGACCACCCCTCTGTCTGCTTAAGAAGCCATCTGGCCCCACCCCTGGCTTTGTGCCACCCCAGGAAAACTGTTTTTCTCGAACCAGCCAGGGGCGCAGTTAAACACTGATGCTTGCGCACCAGAGACAGACAGGAGGAAAGGTGGAGACTCCCGGTCCACCAAGGGGGCCGGTTCCCCGTGGCAGAGACATGCACAGGAGGCGTGTGGTGGACAGCTGGGTGGGCGGTGGTAGCCTCATCGGCCCCACTCTGCAGTCTGCAGAGCAGTCATCTGAAGGAGACCCCAGGTCCTCGCCCGGTGTGGCAGGTCTCCTTCAGCCCATTTAGTAGACCAGAAACTGGTGATGGGGGTAGCGGTGTGGCTGGTGGGTGGGATAGGCTGTGAGCCTGGAGGTTGGTCGGGCGTGTTGGTCAGAGATGTACAGCCGGAAGTGTCAGCGAAGACAACATCCGGGGGTAAGCTGTGCTGGCAGGTGGCTGAGAACTTGCTACATGACTTTGGCACCCTCACCCACAGGGTTGGGAGTGGACACCGACGGAGATTTTAGAAGAGATTGCGTAGGGTGTTGTGTGTTGGGGAGGGGCTGCATCCTGTTCACCCTCAGACCAGATGGAGGGGGGCTGGCTCTGAGGGAGATTTGGAGAACTGGACATGCGTCCTCTGCGTTTTGGGGAAGCCTTGTTGGGGGAGGTGCACAGGAGAGAGACCCCCATGGAAACACCTCTGCAGAGAAGTCTGCTCAAGTACTGCCAGTCTCAAGGCTGGCGACTCCTTTCCCCGTCCCCTTCCCCTCCTCCTTCCCATTCTCCAGCCCTGTGGAGGGTGGAGACACAGTTAGCCAGCTGGGGTTGCCGGGGAGGAGGAGAAGCTCGTGGGAAAGTGAGGGGGAGCCCACCAAGACCCCTTTCGACCTGCCTTGTGCTGGGCCGAGGACCCGGGTGCCCTAGTTCATGGTGTGATGTGACACGTAGTTGGACACCCTGATGGCTGGCCCTGGGCTGTCGGCCTCCCCCGAGAGCAGCCAGCAAAGGCACGTGCCTGCCCTGATTTCACCCCGACACAACCGCTGTGAGTTTTAAAAGAGAGAGAATGCTCATCTAGGGCCCAGCACAAGCCTGGTGTGCAGGAAGCATTCAATGCTTTTTAGCTTCTACTGCAGTTAACAACCTTAGGAAGGAGGCACTATAATCCTTCCCATTTCGTTGATGAGGAAACCGAGCTGAGAGATAGTAAGTAAGTGGCTGATCTCGGGCAAGTCACCTATTCTCCACATGCCAGTCACCTAGTTTCCACGTGCCTCAGTTTTCCCATCTGTAGGATGGAGGGGGGGTGGTGGGCGGTACTGGTGGGCTCCTAAAATCTCCTCCAGCTGCTCTTGGCTCCTCTGGAACTTGAGGTGAGGTGCACTGTGCTCTTTCTGGAAGCTTCTCCTGGGCAGGCAGGAGAGAGGGCTCGTTACCCGTCACCTTGCCCTGACCGGGAATTCAAACCCAACCTCCTGGCGCACGGGATGATGCTCCAACCCCACCAGCCAGCACACTTGTCACTCTGAAGACCAGCACACCGAGGTCCTCTGACTCCAACCCCTGCTCTTCCCCTGCTCCCGGCAGCCCCTTCGATCTCGTGGCCACACAGTTGGACCCAGAGGTGGCACCGGATGGCCTCTGCGAACCCCAGGACATGGACCCCACTGGCTTCCCTGGACTTAATTTGGCATCTCCTGGTCCTGCACTGACCCACGAACACACTACCTTTAGTTGGGCTGAGCCGCACCACAGGCCACCTGGAGTCACAGGCTGAGCCAGCCCTGAGCAGCCAGGACTGGTCCCATGAGCGTCTCTGGGCATCGTCTTAATTCCCGAGGAGCCAGGAGCAGCTTGGATTATGCCCAGTTGGAGCACGCTGAGGGGGCACTACCAGCTGGAGGACAGGAGCTCTGTCTTTGATGAAAGGCACAGGAGCACGTGGGGGAAGGGGGAGGGAGCGCTGCATATCTGTACATCTGGGAGGACGCAGCTCTGTTTAGTGGGTGAGGCCATGGCCCTGGGCTAGCCTGGGAGGAATCTACCCCACCAGTCTGAGAGCTCAATCAGCTGCATGACCTCAGGCAAGTTGCTAAACCTTCGCTGGGTCTCAGTTTCCCACCTGTCAAATGGCTGGCTGTGACGTTGGTGGGGCCTCCGAGGACGCCGGTCTACTTCCCAGGCCATGGCCCTCTACCCCAGCCATGTCACATTGTGGACCAGGCAGGGATTTGCTCCGTCTGTCTAAGTCTGACCCTGTGGCATCGGCTCCTCCAATCCCAGCCCTTCTAGGACGGCCCAGCTTGCCCCACCGGCCTGGGAAGGATGCCAGCAGATGCAGGCACAGGATGGAGGAGGGCAGGCCTCCCCAGCTACACCCACTGGACTTGACCACATCCACCTCCATCAACAGGCTCCATCTACCGCACTCTGCTGCCCCACCCCCACTGAGGGCCTGGAGGGGACAGCTCTGTCTCTTTTCTGGGCCTCCACTTCCCTGTCTGTAAATGAGGGCTGAGACAGTATCGGCCTCTAAGCCCCTTTCTGGCTCAGGATCCCAGCCAGGTCCTTCTCTTTCCCTCGAAGCACCTGCATCTGGGTTGGAACCACCGTTCTGTCCCACCTGGGGTGGGGGACAGGAGTGAGTGGAGAGGAAGACTCCACTCCCCATGGCAGGATGGTCAGGCCCCTAGGGTCTCTAGGGGATCCCCGAGTCGTCTCAGTGACCAGCTTTGAGGACAGAAGACAGACGCTCCTCCTGAACTCCCCCGCCATGCCACCTGTGTGGTGGGGCCCATGGGTCCTAAGCTGGCAAGTCCCTGTCAGTGGAAGACTAGTCAGTTCAGACCACCCTGGGAGCTGTCCTGCCCCCTCTTAGTGACAAGTGGGGTAAGAGCCATGGGTCACAACCTCCTCGGACCCTGTGTCTTTCTTTCTGTTTGTGGGGGACCTGATACGCCCTTGCCCAGTTTCCCCCATTCCAACCCAGGGACTGGCCCGGCTGGGCCACAGCTCCTGCCAGGACAGCGGGTACTCACCGGGCCGTCGCCTCTGCCGCACCAGCCGCTGAGCTTGGTCGCCGCTGCCTCTGCTCTGCCCCAGCTGCCTCTCCCGACTTCACACATATTTTCCTGTGAAAGCCTCGCTGTTCGCCGTGCCTGCGGGGCTTGGGAGTCCGCTCCGCTGAGAGCCGCTGCCTCTGGGAAGTTCAGTCCCTCCCGGGGCTGAGTCCTTCACCCACCAGGCCCTGCGGAGGGGCCCAGGACGCTGCTGGTGGAATTGCAGACCTGCAGCCACAGAGGCCTCGTGAGAGATGGTCTAGTTCCTTCCTTCAATCTGCAGAAGGGGAAACCGAGGCCCAAGGAAGCAAGTGGCCTGTGTGGGTCCCACTGTTGGTGTCAGCACTGGGAGTGGGATCCACATCAGCTCTCACCTTCTCGTGGTTGAAATCCTGAGGGTAGCCAGGAGGGGGCCTGACTTTTGTTCCCTTGAACTTGTCCAGTATTAGATGAGAGGAGCCAGGCAGTGCACAGCATTCCAGGGGCAGGGGCAGAGTGAGGGTGTGTGGGTGTGAGCATGCATGTGAGTCAGTGTGAGAATGTGTGCGAGGGTGCGTTGGTGAGGATATGTGTGTGAAGGTGAACATGTGTGAGGGAACATGAGCTTGTGAAAACATGCATGTGGGTGTGTGCATGTGAACATGCCTGAGCATGCATGAGCGTATGTGTGAGTGTGGGTATCTGTAAGTATGTGAGAATGTGTCAGTGTGAGAATGTGTGACTGTGGCTGTGAATGTGGGTGTATGTGTGTGACTTGTGTGGGGATGTGAATGTGTGAGTCTAGGTGGGCATGTGTGGGTGTGTTTGAGTGTGTGAGCGTGTCTGAGTGTGTGTGTTGCACACTGTGTTGTAGTGAAGTGGCATATGCACAGAGAACTTGTGCACCATTTCTGGATTCAGGTTCCGACCAAAATAGCCCCTGAGGTTTGGGGGCAACTTTGCCCGCAAAGTCTCCCCATCCGCCACGGATGAAAGTGAAACTACCAAGACATGATCTGCTTGGGGAGGAGAGATGGCCGATCCCTCAAAGGAGAAGGGCTAAGAGCCCCTTCCTCAAGGGGCTTTTATTGGGTTTGTTTGCACAAGAATATAGGTAAGGATCAAACAATAGATAGCATTCAAAGAACTATGAGGGCTTATTCTCAGGGTCAGATAGCTAAAGAGCCATAAAACTTTGAGGAACAAACTTCTTGCTTGGACCCTTATCATTTAAATGATAGAATTCTTAACAAAGCAGGTTTCACAGGATTTTAACATATTCTTTCTTAGGCCTGATCACCCGGGGAACCCACCCTTTCCAGCACAGGGCTGAACCACCTTCCCCATCACAGGTTTTCAGGCTTAAGTGGATTAGAGCCAGGAAGTGCTTCTCCCAGAGGACGTGGGGACTTGGGCCGTGTCAGAATAGCTGGTGGGCAAGGGTCCATCACTCCCTTTCTGTTGCAGCCCCCCAAGTCCTTCCATGATGGCCTCCCAAGTGATCGTGTCTGGCTTAGGTTGCCCCCCCTCTGAAGGGTCGTACCTGTCACAGACCAACCGACCAAGCACTGGGGCAGGGGACAAACTCTGTCTCCTTAGTGGTTTGCATTCCGGAGGTCGCTCACTCAGCCCTAGCCTTGGCGGGCAGCCACAATTCCTGAAACCAGGCAGAGTGGTTCCCAACACTGAGGCCTCTGTGCAATCAGGAAGGTCTCGCAAGACCTGTGGGCACAGGGTGGCATGGGAGATGGGCAGGAGTGGCCAGGACCCACGCTCAGCTAAACCAGGGCTAGAACAGCGTGGCAAGTGGGTTGCAAAGTGGTGGTAGTTCTCTCCGCCTCTGTGTGTCCACACCGCTTACACCTATGGCTGGAGTCTGTTTTCCCAAACTCTCAGTCTAGGCTGCCTTGGGGCTTCCTTTGCCAATAGAGTGCAGCATAAGCAGCCCCTGAGGGTCCAGTTCTGACTTGAGGTCTCAGGAGACCTGGCCTGCTTCTGTCCTCCTCTCTTCCAAAGCTACCTGGCAATGAAGATGTGTCATGTTCCTTAACTTCTCTGAGCCTCAGTCTTCTCTTCTGGCAAGTGGGTATGAGATAACAATCCCTTCCATCTCTACCTACAAGTGGGCCATGTAGTTCTAATGGGAGAATCAGGGTGGAATTACGAATGAGGAGGCTGGGAGTGAAGGGGCCTTGCTAGCACTCTTGAATCGACTTCCTAAAGGAAGTCATTTCCTCTGCCATTGGGGAGGCCAGGAGGCAGTAGGGTTGGAGCACCAAGGGCAGATTTGGGGCTTGCTGGGAAGCCACCTCAGAGAAGACAAGGGGCAGGACAGATACGTCCCCTCCCTAAAGGCTGCCATGGTTATAACAACACCTTTTGAAAGCTTGACTCCCAGCTCCCTGTTTGACCACATTCTTCACAGATGGGACTTATTTACGTCCAAGGTGTTGACTCAGGAGCAGGTGTTCCTGTCCCCACTGTGCATAGAAAATAGACCTGGAACAAAGTCATCAGAGTGATAAACTGGTCTAAGATCCAGCAAGCCAGTGCTGCATGTTAAGGGCAATGTGGAAAACTCTAAGTTAGTAGTTAAGAAGAAGCAGATTTTATTGATGTAATAAATTTTTCTCATGGTGAATTTATTTTTTTACATGTATATCTTTCTAGGGCAGGGTGTTTGACAGCTTTTCCACTTTTCCCCCCTGAACTCAGCGTGTAACAATCAGTTTGGGTTTATCAAGTAAATTTTTAAAATGCCAAGTTGAAAAAAACCCCAGTGGATTAAGGAAATTCTTCGACATATCTAATGATCTCATGACAGTGCTAGAGATACATGACACCAGAGCCACTTCCACTCAGGAAGAATTATAACACTGAAGGGGGTCTGGACAGTCATCCACCTGGGGACAGCTCCCCAGCTTTCTAGCCAGGTGATCTCTCTGAACCACTGTTTAAGATCCTTCAGTTTTCTCATCTGTAAAATGACCACTGTAGTAATTCCTACCTTCTATTGCTTTTCATAAGGATCATTGAGGTGCTGGCTGAGAAATACTTGTAAATACTAAAGTGCTCTGAAGACATTTATTGTGATTGGTCCTTGTAAATTTGGAAATTCACTTTGAAATGGAGTTTCTGAAATCCTGAAAATTATAATGTAGTCTCAGACCACTTGGTTCATGGACTAAAACCTAAACTTACCTGAAATCTAAGAGTTTAGGAGGTACTAGCCAGTATGATAAGACATGAAAAAGAAATAAAAACATAGAGGGATTGAAAAGGAAGAAAGAAGAGGTTCATTATTAGTAGATGATATGATGTTCTACCCCAAAATTCCAAGAGATCTTACATGCAAATACTAGAACTATTAAGAAAGTATAGCAATTTAACTAGATATAAGATCAATATTTTACTGCATGTTAATACACCAGCAGTGAGCATTTATTTAAATGAAGAATAAAATTTACTTAAGCAACAATAATAAAAATATTTAAGGAAAGGACCCAATAAAAGATATACAAGTTTTTATGAGGTTTGATTAAATTTTATTGAGATATTAAAGTTAACCTTAATAAATGAAATGGTATACCATATTCATGGATCAGAAGACTGAATACCAGAGATATACATTCTTCCTAAATTGATCTGTAGATTTAGAGTAAGTCAAATAAAAATCTTAACAGAGGTTTTTTCATGGAATATGAAGTTTAGATAAATGACCAAGGGCTAAGAATAGTTAAGACATCTCCCCCTACCCCCTGCCAAAAAAAAAAAAAAAAGGAATCCATGGAAATCCTCCATACAGGTTTACCTGCTATCTGAAAACAGAGTGTTCTTACAAAATGTTTCATAAGATAAAAATGGTATAAAATGAAGATGCAGTTACCTTAGGACAGATTTTGCTAGTGGACGCACAAAATAAATTGAGATGAAGCACAGATGCTCACAGACAGAGCTCGAAGCTACGTGGCTTAGTGCTGAGATGCTGAGTGCAGTTCCCTGGGAAGCAGCTTGGTAGAACCACTCTCATTGTCCTGGAATATGATTCCTGTAACAGCTCACTGCAAAATGCTAGCTTTTTGTGTGTTTNCATACAGGTTTACCTGCTATCTGAAAACAAAGTGTTCTTACAAAATGTTTCATAAGATAAAAAATGGTATAAAGTGAAGAAGCAATTACCTTAGGACAGATTTTGCTAGTGGATGCACAAAATAAATTGAGATGAAGCACAGATGCTCACAGACAGAGCTCGAAGCTACGTGGCTTAGTGCTGAGATGCTGAGTGCAGTTCCCTGGGAAGCAGCTTGGTAGAAGCACTCTCATTGTCCTGGAATATGATTCCTGTAACAGCTCACTGCAAAATGCTAGCTTTTTGTGTGTTTTTTTTTTGCAGTTTTTCATAAAGGCAAAAATTCTCTTCAGATTTCTTTTGGTTTGCAAAAAAAGGTACTAATGTAGGTCTTTCATAAAAGCAAGGTGGTGTAAAGTGAACTTTTGAAAATTGGGGGGTACTTGTATCAAGATTTACTATAGAGCCATAGTAATTAATATAGTGTAATATACTCACATATAGGTAGAGGGCAGATAAGGAGACACAAAGAACAGACTAGAGATCCCAGAAACAGACTCACATGAATACAAATATCTGATACAAATGGCTGGCTTTACAAGTAAGTGGAGAAAGAAGAGACTGGTAAGTAAATAATGCTGGAACAATCAACTATCCATAGAGAAAAAAATTAACTTTCACTTCATAACATAAACCAGAATTAATCTCCCTTAGGACTAAGGATTTAAATGTAAAATGCAAATGTAAAAGTTTTAGAAGAATCTCTTTATGACCTTGGATAGGAAAATATTTCTTAAGCAAGATACAAAAAACAGCCCTGGCTGATGTAGCTCAGTGGATTGAGCACGGGCCTGTGAAGCAAAGGGTCACTGGTTCGATTCCCAGTCAGGGCACATGCCTTGGTTGCAGGCCAGTTCCCAGCAGGGGACACACGAGAGGCAACCATACATTGATATTTCTCTCCCACTCTTTCTCCTTCCTGTCCCCTCTCTCTAAAAATACATAAATAAAAATATTTTTAAAAAATATACAAAAACATAAATCATACAAGTTTGAACATATTAGAGCACATTAAAATTAGTATCTTTTGTTCATCAAAAAATGCCATAAAGAAAGTCAAAAGAGAAGCCAAAAAACTGAAAGAAGATACTTGCAACACATAACTAACAAAGGGGAAATATGCAGAATAGATTTTAAAAATCCTGAAAAATCAAATAGGAAAAGACAAGCAACTCAATAGAAAAATAGTCAAAAGCAATGAACCCACCTTTGAAAGAGGAGAAAACTAAATGACCAATGAATACATGAAAAGATGCTAGACTTGTTGGTATCAGAGATGAAAAATCAAATCACAGTGATAGCTGGTATTACACTGGTCAGAATAGCAGTAATTTCAAAGTTGGAAAATACCAGGTTTGAGAGAAGCTGTGGCAAAATGAATGAACCACAGATGTCTGCAACATAGATGAATCTCCCAAACAAAATGTCGTGTGGGAAAAAAATCCATGGCATTTATGCTAGGGCAGAGTCAACATCGTAAAGATGGGATTTAAAGCCAGTGGTGAATATAGCTAAAGAGAAGAGACCCAAGGACAGAGACCTGGGAAATGCCAGTATTTAGAGTTCAGGGAGAAGAGGATTCTGAGGAGGTGATTTTGTGAATGTGGGTCCCCCACACCACGTGGAGAAAGGTTTAAAGAGGAGGAGCATGAACGAGTGAATTAATGCTGCTGAATGATTTAGCAGCGTGGAGCCACCGGGACTTTGACAACACTGGTTTTAGCGCACAGATGGAAGAACCTGACTAGAGTGAGTTCAAGATGGATGGGAAGAGAGGAACTGTAGACAGCAAGCAAAAATTGTTTGGGGGAGATATCCACACAGGGAGTAGAGAACCAGGGCAGTATCTCTAGGAGGTTCTGGGGCTAGAAGAGGATATCATTTTTCAGAAGGGAGAAATGACATTATGTTTGCATGCTGTTGGGAATAATTCAGGGGATTGAGAAAAGCTGTGATGTGGGAAAGAGTGAGTAGATGAGAGGGGTGGAATCTGGTGTCGGGGGGAGGAGCTTGAAAAGTTCCTCTGTAGTAATTGGTGGGAAGACAGGCCACGGGGCACAAAAAGATCTAGTCTTCCAGATGCATTAAATTTCCTGGAGAAACAGGAAGCAAGCTCGTTAGGTGAGAATGAGAGTCAGGGAAGAGGTGTTGGGGTTTGCAGAAAGGGAATAAGCTATGAAATGGTTGACTAGAGGGTGGGAGAAAATACAGTCTAGGGATACGAGAAACAACTGTTAGACAAACCAGAGAGGGCAGCAAGGGATTTGAGAATGATTTTAGTGGTGAGCCATGGAGCCTAAGGTGAGTGATGAGAGGCGATGGGCTGTAAGTCCTGTTGGAGTTGAGAACTACAGGACTTGGGTGGTGAGCTGGAAAGATAGAGGGAGGTGGATGGTGGAGAGAGGGGCACAGAAACTGAGGTTATGGAGAGGGTGCAGTTGTGGAAATGATCATGTTAAGGTGTAATTATGGGAGTGAGTGATTGAGGTGGGGTGAAAGCAGGGATCACTGAGGAAGAGGAGGACTAGTTTTCTTATATTCAGAGAAATAGGAGGTCACAGAGGGTGATGCTCATAGGCATATTTTGCCTCCTCTCCCCCATTCCTTCGCCTTTTTGGAGTATGCCTTTCTTTGTGTGGAGCTGATGGTTGTAGTAGGAAATGTTCTTTGTTGCCTGGGTGTTTATTCACCATCTGGTTTATATCTTGGTTGGTTTGTGTTTTATTGAGTAACATTTGCTGAAACCTATAACTCAGTCCCATGAGAAACGGGTGGGTATACCACTGCTGACATTTATTTACTCTACCCTTTTTATTACCTGTCAAACTCAATTTGTGTGAATACAGCTCTTTCCCTAATCACGGTCATGTGCTTATATCTGTCATGATCAAGGGGAACTCTGATTACCAGAGAAAGAGTGAGTGGGTAGATCATAGCCAATCCATTTCCATCACAAGTGAGTAGCTTGGGAAATTATGGTGATAGGACCGTGGCTTCATCACCGTCGCCACCATTACACAGTTTCTTTCTATCCCTGGGCCAGCACTTCAGACATGACAGGATGAGGTGTTCAAGGGCATAAAATGTGGTGGCGGGGGCATGGATTCAATTCCAGCTCCAACCATTACTAGTGGTATAGACTTAGGGAAATTAACCTTGTGAGCCCCAGATTTTTCAGATTTCGTGTTCTTAAAACATAGATAATGTCCCTCTGTATTGTTTGAATATGAAATGAGATAATGCAGGTAATAGGACACTGAGCATAACAACTTGGTATATAAGGCATAAATATGAGGGACTTGATAAATGTTAATTACTTTTCTTTCATAAGATGAGTCCATTCAACAAATATTTGTTAAGCGACCACATTCCTGTGTGGTGTTCAGTAGTGGAGGGTGAGGGGTATTCTTTCATGGAAAGCTGACTCCTGGCAGACTTTAGACCAGCCTGGGGGCTGGGGAGAGAGTCTTGTATGGAGTTTTATTGGCCTCTTACCTGGGTGATGCCCAATCTGGCTTCTCCTGCCTTCATTGCCCTCTTCATCTGTACAGCCTCTTTCATTGATTCTTAGTTGGTGATTTGACTTCAAGAGACTTAAAAAAGTGTAGTTGACAATAGTCTTCCTAGGCTAGAAGATGAAAGAAGGGATGACCAAAGGTAAGGTGAGGGACTTGGGTCTTTGAGAGGCTTTGACAAGGCATGGGTGTGCTGGGACTGAGTCCTATCCAGAACTCCAATTGCTCAATTCTGAAGGGCCAGGATCATCTTTTTATATTCCAACTCATATCTTGGGAGGTGGGTGTCTTATCTGGATTTCCACTTAGATTTGGTTCATTCTTTGGGTAAGCTCCTCAGTAGAGTTTTCTAAGGATGATGTGGGATGCCTTTGGAGAAACCATCGTAACATATACCACCATGCAAAATGCTCAAAATTAGAAGGAACAGCCAGTTGAGGTGATACCGTTGAGCAGAGGTTCTCGAATTTGAGAGAGCATCAGCATCACCAGGCAGATGTGTTAAGACATCGGTTGCTGGACTATACCCTCAGGGTTTCTAATTAAATCTGGGGTGGAGGTCAAAGAATTCGCACATCTAACAGGCTCCAAGAGGATGGGGTATGATAAATCTGGGAGCAATTGTAGAAAATACTCAAGCACCAAATGGAAGTTATCTTGAAGTTCTCGGCCACCTCTGAAATTCTACGCTCCTCTATGTTCTTGAGGGCAATATTGCTGTCTTACCCATACTGTATTGCCACAATATTCCAGTGAGAGGGATGTGGAATCTCCAGTCTTCAGTCATTGCCTGGGATCTGATGTAAACTTCCACCATCCCTCTGAACCTTTAGAGAAAGTGAGCCAGTGAAACAACCTTCCTGGCTTCTGACAGAGGCATTTTGTGGAGAGAAATAATTGGGGCTGTCTTGAATTTGGGAAAAAGTCAGTTCAAAGACCCCCAAGCTGAAGTAGTTCAACAGTAGTAGATTTCACCTGAGGACCAGGAGGCATCTAAGCCCTTATCTGCTCTTCTCCAAGAATACCCAGGAGAATGGGGGCTGTTCCTATATGTGGGGAGAGAGTTAGGGTTGAATCCACTTTATTCTTTAAAGGACAAGGGATGAATAATCCCAATAATCATTTAGATCCCAATTATAGGAGAGAATAAATACGAAAGTGAATGTGCCTGACATATGCTAGGTAACAAACAAGTGTTTGTTGATTATAATTATTAAAATGGCCTGTGTGTCAGCTAGCTGCTCAGAGAATCTGCCCATTTTGGAGAGAGCTTTCTGAACACTGTCCTTCTCTTCCCTCTAAATTCAGCAAGCATTTATTAAACTTGATTTGGTACTGGCAGCTAAGAAAGCATCCTGAGAGGCACAATCTGATGAGGCAAAAAACAATTTAGATAGAGATTAGAACTCATATCAGACATGATAAGAGCTACCAAAGAGTCAAAAGATTGCCTGGGGCACTGAAGAGACAGAGATCCCTGCTGAGGGCGGGATTTAGAGACAGGGATGTAGGACAGGGAGTCCAGGCAAAGGGAAATGCAGGGCGATGATGTCTTAGTCCAGGAATCACAGAAGCTTAGGAAGGAGGGGTCTTCACAAAGGATGCTGGTGCTTTTCAAATGTGTTTTTAACAACCAAATTTTTACAATTAGAACTTTCTAATGGGAGAAGATTTGGAGGATGGGGAAAAACAATGAAGGGATTAAAAAGTACACATCTGTGGTTTTGAAAATAGTCAGAGGGAGGAAAATGAAAGTACAGCATAGGGAATATAGTCAGTAAGATTGTAATAACTATGTGTGGTGTCAAACAGGTACAGGACTGATTGAGTGGTGACCTCAGAAGGTATACAAATGTCTAACCACTAGGCTGTGCACCTGAAACTAATATAATGTTGAATGTCAATGGTAATTAAAAATAAAAACCTAAAAAGAAATGTTTCACAAGGGAGAAGGGTTCCTCAAGTAGTTTAAGTGATAATTATTATCTGGTGAGTCTTCATTCATGCTTGTTCAGCCCTTGGAGCTCCCCAACACTTGGCTCATCATTTGCAAAGCTGTGACCAAGTACATTCCTCCTTGTTCAGATGGGTGGACTGAGGCCAGAGGTGGGGGGAGTGGCTGGGATGGGGTGGTTCTGTTTCCGAGAACAGTTATTGGCAGAACTGAGATTAGAAGCCAGTTGGTGGCAGCTCTGCGTGGATTCTGGATGCACTGTAATGGTGAAAGGCACAGGACCGCCTGAGGCATTGGTGGCAGGGGCAGGAGAAATAGAGTTGAAGTTTTCACCAAGGCTTTTTCCTGAGTGACTGGAAGGATGTAGTTGCCATTAATGGGGAAAAGGAAACCCGAGAGAAGGTCTGGGATGAGAAATCTGGAGGTCAGAATTGAGTATGTTAATTTCAAGATGGTGAGGGGACAACTGGATTCAAGAGACTGAAGTCTGGGAGACAGGAGTGGGGAGTCACTGTCATAGAGAAAGTGTTTCAGGTCACCAGTCAGCATGAGAGTGCCAAGGCTGTGAGTAGGGAGAGAAACAGAAGAAGACCAAGGACTGAATGTGAGAAGCTGGAAAAGAGAAGTCACAGCAGAGAGACAGAAGAGAAGAACAGTGTGGGTGGAGGAACACCAGCTGCAGGGCCTGGAAGCCACTGGGAGGTCTCCAAGACGGGGAATGATTGGGGACTTTGAGCAGAGGAGGCTTCTAGAGAAGTGAGGCTGAAAGTGTGGTTAGAGTTGGTTTGAGAGAAGTTGTGAGAGGAGAGAATTGGAGACAGGGAGGCAGACAATTCTTTTAAGGATTTTTCTGCAGACTTGGCCACAGACATACATAGGGTGGTAGCTGTAGTAACTGAAAGGTAATTTGTTTGTTTTTGAAGATGAAGGAAAGAGAAGGGTGTGTAGATGCTGATGAGAAGCTGTAGCAAAGGTGGGAAGTGGGTGTAGAAGAGAGGGGGGTACAAGAGAGAGGGGAGAAGCACTAGCAGTGATAACCTTGAGTGGGCAAGGAGGACAGGGCTGTAGTGCAGGGGGAGTCATTGTGTTTACACGAAATTCATCTGTAGCTTCACTTTCTAATCCAGTAGCCACGAGTCCCCTGAGGACTTGAGATGTGATGTAAATGCAAAACACACACTGGATTTCAAAGGCGTGGTCCCCAAAATGCAATATATTGAATTAATAATTTTTTACATGAATCACATATAGAAGTAAGATTTTTGGATCCATTGGGTTAAATAAATGTTATTAAAACTAACTTCACTTGTTCCTTTTTTTCATTTTATAGTTGAGAACTTGATAATTATCATCACATACTTTGCTTACATTATATATCTGTTGGATAGGATAGCATTGGCCTAGAACCTGAGATGACTCACTCATTTATGCATTTTCTATGTCTGCTTTCACACAGGCTTGAGTAGTTCCTACAGAGACCAGATGGCCAGCAATGCCTTAAATATTCACCCTCTGGCCCTGTATAGAAGACTTTTGTTGACACCTTTGTAGTAATGAGTGAGAAGGACCCTGTGAGTAGAGGTGCAGGTTGGTGGGTACCTGTGTGTTATATGCAAAACTGCATTTAGTTCTCTCTACAGTGTCAAAAGGTAGGTATTGATTTATAAATATAGAAAGTAAGACTAAGAAAAATCATATGCTTAGAGTAACACAGCCATAAATCTCCAGGTCAGAGACTTTAAACTGTGTTGTGATTCTGGCAGCACCTCTGTTTGCTGTAGTTCCTGGTGAAGAAGCTTGGTGGTCAGTGCCTTTCAGAGATTTTCTAAACCCAGCTGAGCTGGACCCAGGGGAGCATTGGGCAAGAGGGATACTCACCACTTCCAAACTTTGGTAGACATAATGTGGGTTGATACAGATGTCTGTGACAAAGAGACAGATTCCCACCACAGAGAACATCACAACGAGGATGTTCACGCCCAAGCCGCCCTTCAGCTGAAGAAGACACAGAGGGTCAGGGTGGGAGAGGAAAATAATTGTAGCTGAGATGAGCAGAATATCAGTAAATGTTTCTCAATGTCAATTCCAGTATCCCTAGTTCTGCAGCAAGGTAAAGGGTGTTCCATGCAAAAGAGTTTGTGGGTACATGGAAACTGAGAAAACCTGAATCAAACAAAGTTAAGCAGGTTTGATGTGCAAAACTTCTCAGATCCTTTAGGAAAAATGATTTATCTTCCAGAGAGGGGACTATTAAATAGTGATTTTTGCCACCAAGTTTACCTAAACATCTTCATAAAGTGTCTTATGCGATAAGTATCCCCAAGGATAATCTTTGAAAAACACTTGACCCATTTATCTCCTGGGAGTTATGCAGGAAACTCAGTCCTAGTGTCTTGGAATGCAACAGGCTCTGATGCTCCACAAATGTGGCCCTAGGGTAGAAAAGCATTCCCAGAATTGAGCTTCCCTTAAGAGGCTTTCGAATTGATCTCATCTTGCATGGGACCTGGCCATCCTGTGGCCCCTTGTCCCAGATAACCAGCTGCGAGAGAAACAAAGGCACTTTCTTGTTCCATTGCTAGGGGATCACAGAGCCTTGGCCATGTTGATTGACAGCTGGGTTGTCTGGATTTCTCAGGGAAGCCGCTGCCTGAGCCTGCCCTGGCTTCCCTGCAGAAGTGTCTGGAGGTTGGCTCTGTGCACTGCAGGCAGTGTCAGCCCCCTGCTCTACTGGGGTGGAGAGCTGTGCCCCAGGGAGCTTTTTGCCTCCTCCTGTAAGATTCTCTTTGGAGAGTTACTCTCTGTGTCTCCACACCCTGACACCTCAACAAACATGTCTGTGTTTCTCCNAAAAGCATTCCCAGAATTGAGCTTCCCTTAAGAGGCTTTCGAATTGATCTCATCTTGCATGGGACCTGGCCATCCTGTGGCCCCTTGTCCCAGACAACCAGCTGCGAGAGAAACAAAGGCACTTTCTTGTTCCATTGCTAGGGGATCACAGAGCCTTGGCCATGTTGATTGACAGAGCTGGGTTGTCTGGATTCCTAGGGAAGCCGCTGCCTGAGCCTGCCCTGGCTTCCTTGCGGAAGTGTCTGGAGGTTGGCTGTGTGCTGCAGGCAGTGTCAGCCCCCTGCTCTGCTGGGGTGGAGAGCTGTGCCCCAGGGAGCTTTTTGCCTCCTCCTGTAAGATTCTCTTTGGAGAGTTACTCTCTGTGTCTCCACACCCTGACACCTCAACAAACATGTCTGTGTTTCTCCTCCTCCCATCGAATCTTCTGGACTCTTTCCCACTTGTGAGGTGGCCAGGTGGGTGTGGCCCTGCATGTGAGTATGAGTGAGCATGCATGTCAGTGCCCTGTGTCTGGTTATAAGTAGGTGCATGGATGGAGGAGGGATTGTGTGTTAGCTTCTTTCCTTTGCTGTGTGTCCCTGCCATTAGTCCACAGCAGGGAGAGCCTGTCTCAGGATGTGACTCACCAGGCAAGAATTTGGCTGCTCCTCTGATGCCACTGAGAGGGATCCTGAAATGATGAACTGGCACAGAAGAGGGAGTTTAGGGAGGAGTCAGTGGTCTGGTCCCTCCTTCGGGCTCCAGGGGTTGTGGTCACACACATAATTCTCTCCCACATGCTAGGTTCCTGTGCTGGGTCCTCTAGCTCAACACGGGGAAAAAATGACGGAATGAAGGAATGAACTCTTTTGCACCAGATGACAGGGCAGTGAAGTGGGATACCTATATATTCTAGGATATAGCAGAGCTGGTTTGAAATTCTGCCATGAATGTAAGTGATCTTAGGCAAGTTACTAATTTCTCCAAGTGGTAATTTTCTCATGTACAGAATGAGAAAAACTGTATGCCTTCCTCCTAAGTGTCATTGTCATGAGATAATTTGTCTCTTGAGTCTGACATGTGTTATATCTTGCCCTTGCCCTGTATATCTGAGTGCACATAGTAGACACTCAGAATGTTTCTTCTTTCCTTATCTCTTATTTCTCCACATGCACAACTCTTGGTCTTCCTCAAAATTCAGTCAGGCCTGGGGACTCTTGTTGGGAGAGGGAAGGGTTTCCCCAACATCTGCCCTTGCCTGTATATAATTTGATGAGTCACTTTTGGTAACTGAGATGTATGTTGCATCTCTATGGTGCTGAACATCAAATACGAGACCAGTGGGGTACACTGTGTGCATGTACTTCAGCACTCATGCTCTGCAGGCACAGTGGCTGATGGGATGCCCTGCTGTCACTAATGGTCTGAGAGGGCCTTGGCCAGTGTTTAATGAAACATTTGCTGAGCCCTACATGAAGTGCTTCCAACCTTGCCTTATTTAGCTGCACAATGGCCCATCAAGCACTATTACTATTCCCATTTTACAAAAGGGTGGGCTGAGGCTTGGAGATTGCAAGTAACACACCTGACACCATCCAGCAAGTAGCAGATACGGGAATCAAATCCAGGTAGTTGGCTCCAGATGTCATGATCTTAACCCTCATTGTACACTCCCTCCCCTTCAGAGTAGATGCATGGCCCATGTAAGGGGAATGGGTGTTCACAATGAAAACTTGCTCTGGCTGCCTGACCTTCTAAGGGGAATGGCAATTTTCCTGTAAGTGAATAGTAAATCTCAATCTTACATCTCTGTGTATGTGGAGGCTTGATGGGGAATGAAGCAAACACAATGCTGGGCTTGTGATGCTCCTATTGGTCCCTTTGAGGAAGCCAAGGAGATAATCGGTCTTGGTTTGTAGGAAGACATTAATGATCCAGAGAAAATACAAAGATAGACCTGGAGCCAAGAAGGCAACAAAGAGAAAACTCCTTGCAGAAAAAAGGGAAAGGGGGTGTCATGAGGGCTGCTGGGCCCTGAGCAGCATCCTGGTGGAAGAAGAGATGGCCACCAAGGCATCTGAGATACTGGGGCAGCCACAGGGCACTTAAGAATATGAGATATGAGAGACTGTAGTGCTCAATAGCAACTCTGTTTCTGTGGTGCTATCTTCTCCATGGCCCCAAGCTCCACTGCAGTCTGTTATGCAGATGCAGGTGCTTGTGGCTGAGTGGAGGTATCTGAGCTGACTTTCCAGTCTAGGTCTGTGTAGAATTGAAAAGGAACCTCAGGCTCAGAGCTGAGACATGAATGGGAAGAAGAGAAAGCCAGCACCATACAAAAGTGCTCCCAAGAACATAAGTCCTGTTTGTATTTTGCCTGCTTGTTTGTTTTGTTGATTAGGTTCTACTTTTATATAAGATTATATGGCATTTGTCTTTCACCATTTGGCTTATTTCACATAGGATAATGCTCTCCAGGTCCAGCCATGCTGTCACAAAGAGTAGGAGCTCCTTCTTTCTTTCTGCTGTGTAGTATTCCATTGTGTAAGTGTACTGTAGTTTTTTGATTCATTCATTTACTGATGGGCACCTAGGTTGCTTCCAGCACTTGGCTGTTGTAAAGAGTGCACTGTTGGTGGGAATGCAGATTGGGGCAGCCTATATTTGTCTTTTGAGAGAGGTGGATTTGAGAGATTTCCCTCTCTTGTCCTTTCATCTCAGTCTAACTGAATAAAGCTTTCTCTATCTCCAAGCACCAATGTTCAGTACGTTTTCTTCCTAGCACATTGTGTACACAAACCTGACTTTTGGGAGGTCATTCTGCAACATGGCTTTTCAGGATGAGTAAAAACATACCCATGTACAAGATCAAACAGAATCACAGGCAGCAGGAGGACATCTACGAAGATCATCATCCTAGGTTTGGGCTATCATTTTCTGTTCATAGTAATCAACGTGCATGTCTTATGGGAAAATGGTAAAGGAAGTTTATGAAGCTCCAGAGACTCATTGATGTTTTCAACTGTGCAGAACATCTGAGATCAGTGGGGGCAGTAAGTGTAAATAGAGTTAAAAAAGGCTGAACGAGTCAGAACATGAGCAGAATGTGGACTGGTGCTCCCCACACATGAAGTGAAGAGCAGGCCTGGTGGGATGACTGGGGACTCCTTTGGTGGCTCCCCCTACAGGAGTTCATGTGCTAGAAAATGTAGTGTTAGCTATCACAGGGTATTAGTTAAGCTTGCCAATGCATTCCAATATTTTAGGTGCACCTATTTGTGTGAGCTCACACAGAGTATTGGAAATTTTGCCAATGTATTCCAGTACATTAGGTGTTTCAATTGTGCTAGGCACCCAAGAGAACTGAGAACAGTAAGCACTGTGGGAAGGCAGGACCAGGGTTCTGGGGAAGGGCACTCAGGTTCATACAAAGGGACTGTGAAGTTTTAGTTCTTGTGGTGAGTGGAGGTGGGTGGATGGTTCTTTCATTACAGTGTTTCAGTTTTGTTATTAAAAGGTTCTCATGTAGGCTCATGAGCCTCTGAGTGATCATTTTAAGCCTTCAATATCATGTGTGAGTCAAAGTTTTCCTTCTCCCCTAACTTAGTGTTTTGGCTCCAGTGGTTTTAGTGGGATGGTTGATGGGGGATTGGCCCCCTCCCATCTCTCTCCTCTAGTTGTGCTTTGGGTTCAAAGGCAATAACTGAAATGTGGCTGTCAGTGAAGAGGTGACTGCCTTTTCTGCTCATCAGGAGTGTTAGCTCCTCTGTACGTAACTCAGTGTCACGTACAGACTCAGTGTCACGTAACTCAGTGTCACTCAGGATGTGGTCCTCTTGCTGTAGATTAAATCTTCAATCTATGTGGGTGTGTGGAGGCTTCTGCCAGCCCCTGTAAGAGCCACTGGATTCCGAGCAGTTCTCTTGGGCACTGGTAGCCTCTTTTGTAATCCAGGCTCATCTTCCTACTGACGCTGGACTTCCAGCACTTTGCTGAACTGCTTTGCTGTGCATGGCTCTCCATGCTGCAACAATTCTTGGGGAAATCCAGGAAAATATTTCTGAGGCATGACACAAAAAGTATGAATCATAAAATTTCAAACATGTTAGATCACATTAAAATTAAGGTCTCTTGTTCATCATAGATACCCTAAAGGAAGTAAAAGGAGAAGCCGAAATATTGGAGGAAGATACTTGAAACACACACAAAAGGGAAAACATGCAGAATAGACAATGACCTGAGGAATCAAATAGAAAAAGGCAAGCAGCTCAGTAGAATAATAGGTGAAAGAAATTAAGTGGCTTAAAAAGAGAAAACTAAATAGCCAAAGGATACATGAATAGGTGCTCAACCCATTGGTATCAGAGATGAAAAGCCAAATCACTGAGACAGCTGGTATTCCTTCTGCCAGAATGGCAATAATTTCATAGTCAGAAAATATCAGGTTGGAGAGAGGCTGTGGCAGAAGCAGGAGACAGTGTTTTCAACAGTGTTGGGTCAAAATTCTGCAAAGGTCAGAAAAAGTAAGTGTGAAAAAAACCCCATTGAGCTTGTGAAAATGGGGACATTGGTGGCATTGGTGACAGCAGTATTGCCACTGGAATAGGGCGTCAGGATGTGGGAGGAAGCTGTCAGGGTGGTAGAGACACTGTTTTCTGAACTAAATCACCCACTTTTCCTACAGGTGTCTCTGCTTCTGCAGGGAGCCCTGGGCTTGCTTTCTGAAATTCTGGTTCGGGTCTTGCTTATGCTCCCAGCTGGGTCCACAACCTTGGAAAAATGCTCTTGCTCTCCACCTGTGTGTTTCCATCTATCCATAGATGTCCCAGGTCTCTTCCAGTTTTCATGTGTCATCCTTCTGGAGGGGATGGAGTGAATGGAGGTGTGCAGTGGATGGCTCTGGAAAAGTGCAGAGCAAGCACACAACTTATTGCCCACAGGTGGCAGTGATCTGTCACCCTAGTTGGTGAATGGGTCCCCTGAAATGAGGGACTAGCACACAGAGCAAACAATGTGGGTAGTAGGATGGGAAAGGGAGTCTGTTCCAATAAGGCCCCTGGTGATTTCAGCAGTGCAGGTGGCAGGTTTCACCTGTCTGGAGAAGCATACAGTGTGTTTCAAGTTGCTTTCTCTGAGGCCATCCACACTGTAGGAGGTGGGACTGATCTGGCGCCTGTGTGTTAACTCAAAGGTCAGACAAGTCAGGAAGAAAGCTCTGAGAACAGAGTGGAGGGTCAAGGTGGAAAATGTAGATCTTCACACAGAGGACGTGTGGAGTCAGATGGGACAGTGAGAGGCAACTGTAAAAAAGGAAATGGAGAGAGGCCCAGGGTCACTCTGAGCACCTTACCCTCTGAGAATGGTCCAAACCATCCAGCCCCTTTTAGGGAGCCCAATGAACAAATGTCTCAGCTCACAAAATGGATAGATGGAGGGCTGGTCTGAAACCAGAATATTACATGCTCCAATCTCCATTTTTGTTGCCCATGATTTCCTAAGCCCCACTCAGTTCTAGAAAACCCACTGGAGGCCTTGGAACCTCAGCCACTTCTGAGCAGCTGATGGGAAGCCACTGGCCCCTGGTCAGAGAAAGTGATGGAGTAGAAGCACATGGAATGCATTCACATGCCATTTAGAGAAAACTTCTTAGGTAAAGTCAGCAACTAAAAATAGATAAAGGGTAAGATCATGTTCTGGATGTAGTGCAAACAACAAAGAATTTATTGCCAGGCTTCCACCTGACAGGAAATGTGATGGCAGCTGGACTTTACAGGTCACTACCATAATCTGTTGTCACGTAACCGTTTGGAAGTCAACTGGTCAACATAGATAATGATATTAAATTAATGTCTGCATATCTGGAAATTATAAACATAGTCATTTCTCTTTGAATTTGTGCTTATTCTTCCATGTATAAAGGCATCAAAATTTTCGAAGATACACTAGACGATATTCTTGAGAGCTATTGCATCATGGTAACCATGTATAAAAAATGATCATGATAGTGGATGACCCACTGTATCCAAAGATCTCCCAACACTGCAGTTTCTTATTGCAGAAAACCCAACAACAACAAACAAAATAAACCCCCGAGTCTGTCCTTTAATGCCCCAACAAATATTGATTCCTCCTCCAGACTTGTTCTCTGCCTTCCCCATCACTGCCAGAATAAATCATTTCCCTCTTTTCCTCTGTACACAACCCTATCTTCTGCCTTATGTTAGAGAAAGTTGCTTGCATTTTGGTCTGTTTTCTGGGGAAAAGTTCTTTGAAGTCAAGGACTTGGTGTGTTCACCCATGTTCACCATTGCTCTGCCATAAAAGAGACTTAAACATATGAAATCTTGGTGCATATTTATTCAATGAGTGAATGATGGAAAGAATGAAGCTTTGGCTATTTAGACATTTATTCCTCTAACTCCTAAGCCCACAAGGAAAGCACATGAATACACGCACATGATGTCCCCACACCTGGATACCCTAGGGAGGACCCCTTTGTTAAAATTCACTTGAAATTCCTGACTCCTTTTTAATAGAGGCGCAGCACAATTTACTAGCCTGAAATAAAAGGAATCCAGGGTGCACACAATTAACAGACATGTTGCTTAGTTTCTCAGGGAAGAAAAAAGCTAAGTTTTAATAGCATGAAAAGGGTAGATTTTTTTGACCCCAGTGAAAGATGCTTCCAGAGCCTTTGGCCTATTTGGAGTGCTGCATCTCACTGGAATAAGATGGTGGCAAGTTCTCTGGTTCTGGGTTGGGCACTTGGTTTGACACGTAGACGGTCTGGTAGACCACGGTGTCCTGGAAAACACAAGCACAGGAGGTGCTCTGGTGAGAACGGGGCATGCAAGGATGCTTTTACACATTACCACACTCCAATGGTCCTGAGCAGGAAGGGGAAGCCTGAAGATCCCTCTGCTTCCACCCTCTCTGGGGCATCTTTCCACCCACTGAGGATCTTGGGACTCACATAGGAGACCACTTGGCAGCCGAAGTGGGCACATGTGGAGGCAATGCAGAGCTCCAGGAGGCTGAAGATGAGCAGCACGCCAGAAGTAGCTTTGCCAGGGATCTGGAATGGTACCTAAACAGGCGGTTATTAGTGTTGCCCTGGGAGTCCAAGGCCTGTCTCAGAGGATGTCTCTACAATGGACAGTGGCTGTGACTTTAAGGAAGTCCCGTAACCTTGTCTTTGTGTCATGGAGAAAATGTCTCACCAGGTTTTGGTGAGGGGCAAACACTGTGGGTGTTCGTTGGGAAAGAATAGTGATGTTTAGGGCAACACCTTGATACCTTGTTTCAGGCACAGGGGATGAGACGTAAGAATGGGGTCTGGAGTCAGACAGTGAAACTGTTCTGTGTAGGAAGTGAATAGAAATTTGGGAGCATGGACAAGCAGTGGAAAGGAAAGTGAGAGGGTTAGAGGAGAAAGACTGACCAAGCAACAGGATGGGAGGTGGAGCCTGCAGGCAAAGGCATGTGGTATGTGAGGGATGTGGAATCTTCAGTCTTCAGTAGTTGTCTGGGCTCTGATGTAAACTTCCACCATCCCTCTGAACCTTTAGAGAAAGTGAGCCAGTGAAACAACCTTCCCGGCTTCTGACAGAGGCATTTTGTGGAGAGAAATAATTGGGGCTGTCTTGAATTTAGGGGAAAAGTCAGTTCAAAGACCCCCAAGCTGAAGTAGTTCAGCAGTAGTAGATTTCACCTGAGGACCAGGCAACTTCTAAGCCCTTCCCCACTCTTCTCCAAGAATACCCAGGGGAATGGGGTCTGTTCCTATTTCAGGGGAGAGAGTTAGGGTTGAATCTGCTTTATTTCTTAAAGGACAAAGGATGAATAATTCCTTAAATCATTTAGATCCCAATTATGGGGAAGAATAGATATGAAAGTGAAAGTGCCTGATACAGGGTAGGTACCAAACAAATGTTGTTTAACGATGATTTAAAAAACGGCGTGCACGACAGCTGGCTGCTCAGAGCATCCTCCCTTTTGGAGAGAACTTCCTGAGCAATGTCCTTCTCTTCCCCCTAAATTTAGCACGTACTTATTTATTTATTTATATATTTTTAAAGTTTTATTTTTATTTATCTTTAGAAGGGAAGGGAAGGAGAGAGGGAGAGAAATATCAATGTGTGGTTGCCTCTTATGCGAACTCTGCTGGGAACCAGGAACTGGCCTGCAACCCAGGCATGTGCCCAGACTGGAAATCGAACCACGATCGTGTGGTTCGCAGGCCCACACTCAATCCACTGAGCTACACCAGCCAGGGCTAGCACGTATTTATTAAACATCTGTTTGGTATGAGTGTCTAAGAACGCATTTTAAGAGACACAATCTGATAAGGGAAAAGACAATTCAGATACAGATTATAATTCACATTAGACATGAGAAAAGCTACAAAAAAGTCAAAAGGTTGCCTGGGGCACTGAGGAGACAGAGATCCCTGCTGAGGGCGGGATTTAGAGACAGGGATGTAGGACAGGGTGTCCAGGCAAAGGGAAATGCAGGGCAATGATGTCTTTGTTCAGGAATATCAGAAGCTTAGGAAGGAGAGGCCTTCACAAAGGATGCTGGTGCTTTTCAAATGTGTTTTCAACAACCAAATTCTTTATAAATTAAACTTTCTAATTAGAGAAGGGTTGGGGGATAGGTGAAAATAATGAAGGCATTAAAAAGTACACATCTATGGTTTTGAAAATAGTCAGAGGGAGGAAAATGAAAGTACAGCACAGGGAATATAGTCAGTACGGTTTTAATAACTATGTGTGGTGTCAAACAGGTACAGCACTGATTGGGTGGTCACCTCAAAAGGTATACAAATGTCTAACCACTAGGCTGTGCACCTGAAACTAATATGATGTTGAATGTCAATGGTAATTAAAAATAAAAACATAAAAAGAAATGTTTCACAAGGGAGAAGAGTTCCTCAAGTAGTTTAAGTGATAATTATTATCTGGTGAGTCTTCATTCATGCTTGTTCAGCCCTTGGAGCTCCCCAACACTTGGCTCATCATTTGCAAAGCTGTGACCAAGTACATTCCTCCTTGTTCAGATGGGTGGACTGAGGCCAGAGGTGGGGGGAGTGGCTGGGATGGGGTGGTTCTGTTCCTGAGAACAGTTATTGGCAGAACTGAGATTAGAAGCCAGTTGGTGGCAGCTCTGCGTGGATTCTGGATGCACTGTAATGGTGAAAGGCACAGGACTGCCTGAGGCATTGGAGAAAAAGAGAGGGTGAAAGATTTCACTAAGGTTTTTTCCTGAGTGACTGGAAGGATGCAGTTGCCATCAATGGAGAAAAGAAAACTCGAGGGAATTTTGGGATGAAAAAGCTGAAGATAAGAAAAGAGTATGCTAATTTCAAGATGTGAGGAGGTACAAGTGGACTAAAGAAACTGAAGTCAGGCAGACAGGTGTGGGGAGGCATTGTCATAGAGAAAGTGTTTCAAGTCACCGGACAGGATGAGGTTGCCAAAACAATGAGCAGAGAGAGAAACAGAAGAATGAGGACAAAGCCAGAGAAAATGATGAAAAGTAATAGCAATGGCGACAGAGAGGAGAATGATCATCATGAGTGTGGGAACACCAGCTGCAGGGCCTGGAAGCCACTGGGAGGTCTCCAAATAAAATTGGGGACCTTGAGCAGAGGAGGCTTTTGGAGAAGTGAGGCTGAAAGTGTGGTTAGAGTCTGTTCAAGAGAGGTTTTGAGAGGAGAGAGTGAGGCAGACAATTCTTTCTTTTCTCCTGACTTGGCCACAGACCTAGGGTGGTAGCTGCAGTAACTGAAAGGTAATTTGTTTGTTTTTGAAGATGAAGGAAAGAGAAGGGTATGTAGATGCTGATGAGAAGCTGTAGCAAAGGTGGGAAGTGGATGTAGAAGAGAGGGGGGGACAAGAGAGAGGGGAGAAGCACTAGCAGTGATAACCTTGAGTGGGCAGGGAGGACAGGGTGTAGTGCAGGGAAGGCATTGGGTTTTTATGTAGCTGCACCCACTAACCTGGTAGCCAGAAATCCGCTGAGGACTTGAGATGTGATGTAAATGCAAAACACGCACTGATTTCAATGATATGGTTCCAAAAATGCAAAATATTGAAGTAATCATTTTTCTACATGGATTACATCTAGAAATGAGATTTTTGGATCTATTGGATTAAATAAATGGCCAGCAATGCCTTACATATTCACCCTCTGGCCCTTTATAGAAGAACTTTGTCAATGCCTTTGTCTGTAGTAATGGGCAAGAAGGTGACCCTGTGAGTAGAGATGCAGGTTGGTGGGCACCTGTGTGTTGTATGTAGAACTGTATTTAATTCTTCCTACAGTGTCAAAAGGTAGGTACTGCTTTATAAACAGAAACTAAGACTAAGAAAAGTCACATGCTTAGAATAACATAGCAATAAAGCTACAGCCAGGGACTGAAAACTCTGTTCTGATTCTGGCAGCACCTCTCTTGGCTGTAGTGCCTGGTGGAGAAACTCAGTGGTCAGTGTCTTTTCACTGATTTTTTCTTTAGTTTTTTTTTAATGGGAAGGAAGAACAAATGGATATATTTCTTATTATAAATCACAACATCACAGTTTGCAAATGCCCTATGTTTGCAGTCTTCAGGGTTTCACATTCTCTGGATAGTTCATTGACAGTCAATCCTTAACAGTTAATTTATAATTTCTAGTTTAATCTCCTTGATGGCTCTTTCCAATGATTTTCTAAATACAGCTGAGCTGGACCTAGGGGAGTGCTGGTCAAGGGGTGTACTTACCACTTTCCAATGCTCATAGACATATGGTTGGTTGATACAAAAATCTGTGATAAAGAGACAGATTCCCACCACAGAAAAGATCGCACTGATGATGTTCATGCCCAAGCTGCCCTTCAGCTGAGGAAGACACAGAGGGTCAGGGTGAGAGAGAAAAACGATTGAAACTGAGATGAACAGAGTCCCCAAAAGAGTATCTTAATGTCAATTCTGGGAACCCTTCTTCTACAGCAAGTAAAGAGGTTTTCTGTGCAAAAAAGTTTGTGGGTAAGTGAAGACTGAAAAAACTTGAATCAAACAAAGTCAAACAGATCTGAAGTGCAAGACTTCTCAGAGTCTTTAACAAAAATTAGTTATTTCCCACAGATAGGACTACTAAATAGAGATTTTTACCCTAAATTTACCTAACAATCTCCATAAAGTTTCTTGTGGGACAAGTACCCCAAGGATAATCTTTGGGAAACATTTGACCCATTTATCCCCTGGAAGATAGGCAGGAGATATAGCCCCCGTGTCTTGGGATGTGACCGATGCTCCACAAATGTGGGCCAAGGGTAGGAATGCCAGGCCAAAATTGAGCTTCCCTTTGGAGGTTTTCAAATAGATCTTATGTGGTGTGGGACCTGGCAACCCTGGGGACCCTCATCCTAGATAACCTGCTGTGAGAGAAACAAAGGTGCTTTCTTGGTCCATTGCAAGGGGACCACAAGGCCTTGTCCATGTTGATTGACAGAGCTTTGTTGGTTGGATTCCTAGGGAAGCTGCTGCCTGAACCTGCCCTGGCTTCCCTGCAGAAGTGTCTGGAGGTCGGCTCTGTGCGCTGCAGGCAGTGTCAGCCCCCTGCTCTGCTGGGGTGGAGAGCTGTGCCCCGGGAAGCTTTTTGCCTCCTCCTGTAAGATTCTCTTTGGAGAGTTACTCTCTGTGTCTCCACACCCTGACACCTCAACAAACATGTCTGTATTTCCCTTCCTTCCCCCGAATCTTCTGGACTTTTTCCCACTTGTGACTTGGCCAGATTGGTGTGCTTTAGCATGTGAGTATGAGTGAGCATGCATGTCAGTGCCCTGTGTATGGTTGTAAGTAGGTGCAAGAATGGAGGAGGGATTGTGTGCTACCTTCTTTCCTCTGTTGTGTGTTTTCACTATAGTTTCATAGCTGGGAGAGCCTTTCTCAGGATGTGACTTACCAGGCAAGGAGAATTTGGCTGCTCCTCTGATGCCACTGAAAGGGATCCTGAAATGATGAACTGACACAGAGAGGGTGTTTAGAAAGAGGTTAGAGATCAGAGCCCCTCTTCAGGCTCCTGTGACTCTGGTCACACACACAATTCTCTCACACATGCTAGGTTCCTCTGCTGGGTGTTCCAGCTCAACATGGGGAAAAGAGTAAATGAAGAAATGAATGAATCAACTCTTTTGCACCAAATGACAAGGCAGTGAAGTGGGATACATGTACATACTAGGATATATCAGAGCTAGTTTGAAATTTTTGCATGAATTCATGTGATCTTAGGCAAGTTACTCATTTCTGTAAGTATTTATTTCCTCATGTATAAAATGAGAAAAACTGTATGTCTTCCTAAGTGTCATTATCATGAGATAATTTTTTTCTTGAGTCTCACATTGTTGTATCTTGCCTTGCCCTGTATATCTGAGTGCACATAGTAGACACTCAGAAAGTTCCTTCTTTCCTTATCTTTTATTTCCCCACATGCACAACTTCTTGATCTCCTCCCAAAATTTCAGTAAGGCACAGGGGCTGTTGTTGAGACAGGGAAGAGATTCCCCAACACTGTCCTTGCCTGTCTACAATTTGATGAATCACTTTTGGTTACAGAGGTGTATGTTGCATCTCTATGGTGCTGAACATCAAGTACGAGACCGGTGGAGTCCATTGTGTGCATGTACTTCAGCACTCATGCTCTGCAGGCACAGTGGCTGATGGGATGCCCTGCTGTCACTAATGGTCTGAGAGGGCCTTGGCCAGTGTTTAATGAAAGGTTTGCTGAGCCCTACATGAAGTGCTTCCAACCTTGCCTTATTTAGCTGCACAATGGCCCATCAAGAACTATTACTATTCCCATTTTACAAAAGGGTGGGCTGAGGCTTGGAGATTTCAAGTAACACACCTGACACCATCCAGCAAGTAGCAGATACGGGAATCAAATCCAGGTAGTTGGCTCCAGATGTCATGATCTTAACCCTCATTGTACACTCCCTCCCCTTCAGAGTAGATGCATGGCCCATGTAAGGGGTATGGGTGTTCACAATGAAAACTTGCTCTGGCTGCCTGACCTTCTAAGAGGAATGGCAATTTTCCTGTAAGTGAATAATAAGTCTCAATCTTATATTCCTGAGTTTATGGAGACTTGAGGGGAGTGAAGGAAACAGAAGGTTGGACTTGTGATGTTCCTGCTGGTCCCTTTGAGGAAGCCAAGGAGATAGGTCTTGGTTTGTAGGAAGACATTAATGATCCCGAGAAAATACAAAGATAGACCTGGAGCCAAGAAGGCAACAAAGAGAAAACTCCTTGCAGAAAAAGGGAAAGGGGATGTCATGAGGGCTGCTGGGCCCTGAGCAGCATCCTGGTGGAAGAAGAGATGGCCACCAAGGCATCTGAGATATTGGGGCGTCCACAGGGTCCTTAAGAATATGAGATATGAGAGACTGTAGTGCTCAATAGCAACTCTGTTTCTTTGGTGCTATCTTCTCCATGGCCCCAAGCTCCACTGCAGTCTGTTATGCAGACATAGGTGTCTGTGGCTGAGTGGAGGCATTTGGGCTGAGTTCCCAGTCTGGGTCTGTGTAGAACTGAGAGGGGACTTCAGCCTCAGAGGTGAGACATGAATGGGAAGAAGAGAAAGCCAGCGCCAGACAAAAGTGTTCCCAAGAACATAAGCCCTGCTGATTTACTGATGCTATATATGCAGGAGGGTGACAAATGTCTCCGGGCTCTTTTATGGGAGAGGGTGACTTGCCTCATGTCCAGGTTAGTCTGGAGTTGTGCTATTTGTGAGAAAAGTTGCAGAGTCACAGATAAGTGTGTGATTCTGGAGACAGAGTGTGTTATAGCAGGGAGGTAAAGGAGATGGGTGGTGGGAGGGAGGAGAAGGAGGGACTGTGAGTGGCTGTGTGTGCAGGAGGGAGGGCACTGAGGAGACTGCAAGAGAATCATAAAGGCGAGACCCTGGAGAAGGGAAAGGACTTGAGGTTCTTTACCTGTTAGGGATTACTGATGACCCTGAGAATGTGATAAACGCTATGGACTTTTCCAGAAAAAGGAATCTCTAATATACTAAATATTTAGGGAAAGGAGGACTCTGAGGCCACCTGTGGACTCCAGGTTGAGTTCCCTCTTCTTAATGACTCTTCTGGGGCTGGGCATCCACTCTGAACAAGTGGTGGAAATGTGTTTCTCTTGGAGCTCAGGCTGGGGGCCTGCACTGGTCAACACGAGTAAAATTCTCAATACGTCTTTGTTTGTGTGAATTCGTAAAGATGTCGCCTCTGGGCTGATGATCCAGAGGAAGGTCTCCTGACCTCTGAGGTGGGCTAATGAGGAAAGGTGCCCAGTGTGGGTCCATGGAGCCTTGAAGGGCTGTCACTTGGAATTTTAAGCTGAATTGCATCCCCTCAAAATTCATCTTTTGAAGCCCTAAACCCCCACACCCCAGAATGTGACTGTATGGATGGTTCCAGATGCACAATGGTTGCACTTATGGTTTTGTTGACTTTACGACGATGTGAAAGTGATATGCCTTCAGCAGAAACTGTTCTTCGCATTCTGAGTACCCATCTTTTCCTGCGTGAGCAGAATGTGGTGAGATACTCTTTCATGATGTTGGACAGCTGCAGCTAGCACAGCTCCTGGTCAGGAGAATGATCACAAGGATGAACAGCCCATATTCTGCAGTGTAGTATTTGATGCCTTTTTGACTTAGGATGTCCTTAATTGATGACGAATTTATTGGGACATAACCCCATTGTAAGCTGAGGAGCACTTGTGTTTGAGGGTAGGACCTTTAAAGAGTTGATGGACATTAAAGGTTGTCACATGGCCGGGCCCTAATCCAATATGATTGGTGTTCGTATAAGAAGACACATTAGGACATAGACCCAGACAGACCATGTGAAGACACAGGGAGGAAGACGACCCTCTACAAGCCAAGGAGAGAGGCATCAGAAGAAAGCACCCTGCTGACACCTCCATCTAGGACTTCTAGCCCCTAGAAATGTGAGATAATAAATGTCTGCTGTTGAGCCTCCCAGTCTGTGGTACTGGTTCTGGCTGTGAAGCAGACCAACGTTCTTAGTGAACAAGGCCTGAGCTGGGTTCACAGCCCAGCTCTTTCCTAAAATGCTCTCTTGACTGGAAAACTTCTGCAGCAAAGTACACAGCTTGACAAGGGGGCCCTGAGTGTGTTGGCAGTTTCAGGAACACACTTGCGGGTGACTCTCATTACTTACGAAGATACCACCCCAGAAGGGATAGCCTCCAATAAGTGAGGCAGGTATATAGTACTTAGTCATCATGGTCCCCAGGATACTGCCGAGACCAAAGTGGAGCAGTCCAATCAGGATCTGGAGGGCCTGTCAGGGAAACCACAGGTGAGACATTTGTTTTTGTGCTGAATCCTTTCCTGTCAACTACCCTCCCTTGCCTGCTTTTTATTTTAACAAAGCTGTTTTGTTGGTAAAAAAAAATAATGTGAAAAATGTAAAAATGAAATGAAAACTACCCATAATTTCTCCTTAGATATATAACAACTTCTTATAGTTTGGTGCATATCCTTCCATTAACTTTTCAGGCACCTGCACTGATAATACAAAATGGCTCTGGAGTAGGTGGAATGGAGATATTGGGCAGGTAAGATTGTTTCTATATTTTCATACTATACACAGCACTGTGATGGACACCTTTGTAGATAAGTGTCTCTGCTCATCCTATTTCTTTGGAATCTTGTTTTGAATTGAATTGCATCTGCCATTCTCTCATCAAATCAATATGTTGAAGTTCTAGTCTCCTTTGCCTCAGAATGGGACCCGATTGGGAATTAGGTTGCTGCAGACATAATTAGGTAATATGAGCTGTGCTGGAATAGGGTCATCTCTAATCCTCTAGTACTGCTACCCTTTTGAAGGCATGCCATGTGAAGAGACACACATGCACACAGGAGAACGCCAAGGGTGGAGTTATGCTGCCTTAGGCCACGATCACTGGAATCATGGAGACTGGCCAGGGCAGGTCCTCCCCTCGAGCCTGCAGAGGGAGCACAGCCCCATGGACACCATGATTACAAGCTTCTGTCCCCCAGACTGTGAGACAGTAAATTTCTGTTGTTCTAAGCCATTCCATTTGTAGTAGTTTGTTATGGCAGTAGAAACCTATTACATATTCCTGCTGGAATGGTATATATACACATATACATACATTTATGCATACACATATACATGTTTATGTAGATACACAAATGTATATACACATACATGTGTATATGTGCTATACAAATATACACATGCACGTGCATATACATGTGTATCTACATATACATGTATATGTATATACTATTAAAATGGTAGTGAATACAAATATATTATTTCCATAAATTTGCACAAATTGTGGTAAATTATATGCAATATCTGCCTCTAATTTATACTCTTTAATGATATAGTTTGGGTGTGTGTCTACATTTTTACGCAAGGAGCTTTTTTTAATATCTCCACAATATTTGATTTTTTGGATGTAGAATACATTGATTTAACCAATAATATAGTGAAGGATATTTAGGTTGTTCCCATTCTTTTTCTAACAAAAACTATGTCTTCAATAAATAACCTCATCCACGCCATATTTTTTATGTTCACAGGTATATCTACAGGAAAAAGTCTCAGAAATGGAATTGTTGGGTATTTTAAAATTTGGCTGGTATAGATGGCCCTCCCAATGGGTTGTATTGATTGACATTTCCATGAGCAGTCTATGAGGGAGAAGGGAGAAATTGAAACAGGGCAGGCTGGACCACAAACTGGGCATCTCATTATTTAGGTATGTAGTGAAATGGGCCTACCCCTGTCTAAGGACAGCCTTCTAGGGGGAGAATCAGAGTGAGCTCTTATATTGTTGCCATTGGCCAAGATTCCATTCAAGTACATTATAGGGGCTTCAGGCACTCCTTGTGGTTTGCTGCACCCCCTTTCTTTCAGAGGCCACATGGTCAACATGGATTCTTTGCAACAGGAAAAACCTATCAATTTTCTCCTTCTTTGTTGCCGTTCTTTCTCTTTCCTAAAATGCCTAACTTAGAAAATATGAGGCATCATACTGAGGCCCTGGTGATGCTCCACTGCTGACCTTCCTAATACACCTGAGTTTGGAAAGGCTGGGTCAGCTCCAGCTCCACTTGCAAGATTTTCCATTTCTGTATTTCTAACCCTTATCTCTCCCCTGAGTCCAGCAGTGTGGTCCCCAGACTGTGGTGTGAATTCTTACTTACCCCTAAGATTTTGCCCTCTTTGAAGACTCTCTGGGCTGGTGGTGCACTTGTAGGTGTCTGCAGGCCAGGTTGGTTCCCAGGAATTATGTTGACTTGGGGCTGGCTGTGAGGATACATGGTCACCTGAGTCATACTCCCCGGGATTGCAGAATGTGCATTGTGGGGTGCTGCCATAAATACAGTATTGGCCATGGGTCCTGCTGAAGTCATTGAATTCATGCTGCTAAAAAACAAATGCAATTGAACAATCCTTCACTTGTGCTGTGACACTTACATTGAAAAAGAACTTTGCCTTCGTTATCTCAGTTGAGCATTGCCACCCATTTTGAGTTTATTCATATTGTTTTAGAGCTATTAGGTAGAGATCCATGCTGGTGGCCGAGTAGATGGAAGCAGCACTACCTTCTTCCCAGGACCAAGGTGGAAACTACAACTAAATTATAGGAAAAATCATCTTGAATAACCAACTTAACACTAGCTGGAGAGAAGGGTTATAGCCAAGCACTTATGGAGGAAACCACACCACCACAATGAGACTGGTAGGAAGTACGGAGGTGCTAGAGGGCTGGTTGGGTTCCCAGAGACAGCGATTGAAGTTCCTTAGCAATATTTGAGCTGCAATGGGGGGAGGGGGGTTCCCCCAGAGAAGTGAGTGGTAAAACTCCAAGGTGGGCTTCCAAGCCCAGAGAAGGAGAACTGGGAATGGAACCCAAGGAACATTCAGCTTTGAAAAGAAGCTGGGTTTCTGTCTTGCTGGGAGAGATGGCAGAGAAGCAGTGAAGCTCTTAAAGGGCCAAAGCACAAAATTTCCTTTGCAGCCTTGTCCCCGTGGATATGGCAAAGGGAGAGCAGAGCTGCCTAGAGCCACGTGAGGAGAGTCTAGGATTTGTAGCTCTGGGGAGGGAATCGAAGGGTCAGCTATCAGGGTCCTTGTGCTGAGTCATTTCCCAGTACTGTAGAAGCTGTCTTTCTCTGGCAGCACTCCCCTCCACGTGGCATCAGTCTGAGGGGAAGCAGTAGCCCCACCTTCAGGAATCCCTCTTGTTCCATACTGTGGAACTTAAGCAGGGCTGTTGGGGAGTATAGATGGAGACTGTTAAGCCTACCAGAAAGGCTGTAGGTGAAGGCAATGCTTGGGAGCTCTGATACTTAAGCATATACTGGTACTTCTGCAGGCCAGAAGCTGGAGCAAACCAGCCTAGGTGCACAGCTGGTTCTTTCTGCACATGCCAAGGCCCAGCAGAAGGAGCCACAGGGTGTGGATCACTGATAATTCCAAACTTGTTGCCCAGGGCCAGTTACAGTGTGCTACATAGGTCTGCACCAGTCTTTATATATGTGCCTAGTACATAGAAACAAACACAAGGAGGCAGCCAAAATGGGAAGACAAAGAAATAGGTGCCAAACCAGAGAAAGTGAAAGAGAATTCTCCAGAAGAAGAACTAGATGATTGAAGGCAAGTAATCGATCAGATAGAGAGTTCAGAGTAATGATTATAAGAACCCTAAATAGCATGCAAAAGGACATAGAAACCCTAAAAAAGGACCAGTGAGAAATGAAGAATGCACTATGTGAAATAAATAATACACTGGGAGGAATGAACAGTTGGGTAGGTGAAGCAGAAGTTCAAATCAGTGATTTGGAAGACAAGGTAGAAAAATATACTCAAGCAGAAGAGTAAAGAAAAAGAGAAATTTTTAAAGAGGAGCAGAGTTCAAGAAACTGTTGGGACAACATGAAGTGTGACACTAGCTGCATCATGGAAATACCAAAAGGAGAAGAGAGGGAGCAAGTGACTGAGAACCTATCTGAAGAAATAATGACTGAAAACTTTCTGGTGCAGGAAAGCAACACACAAGTTCAGGAAGTGCAGAGGGTCCCAAACAAGATAGACCCAAAGTGGCCCACACCAAGACATGTCATAATTAAAATGGCAAAGCTTAAAGACAAGGAGAGAATCTTAAAGGTCCAAAGAGAAAAGCAGTTAGTTACCTACATAGGAACTCTCCTAAGACTGTCATCTAATTTCTCAATAGAAACGTTTCAGGCCAGAAGATAGTGGCATCGAACATTTTTGCTGTTTAAAATATGGCCCTACAGCCAAGGCTACTTTGCCAGCAAGGCTATCATTTAAAACTGAAGTGGAAATAAAGAGCTTCACAGACAAGAGAAAGAGGAAGGACCTGCTGCTAGATGAAGAAATTGTCCAGTTGTTATCTTACATTAATGTAGGACAGGTACAAAAGGCATTGTAAAAGTATGGAAACAAAATTCCA
The DNA here is from genome assembly GCF_014824575.4 of Sturnira hondurensis. NCBI lineage: Eukaryota > Metazoa > Chordata > Mammalia > Chiroptera > Phyllostomidae > Sturnira > Sturnira hondurensis. The sequence goes on along the minus strand of NW_028084511.1, from coordinate 998,355 downwards.
CCTGCCCTTGGTAAAGACTCCTGACACAAACAGGTTAAAGTAGGGGACATGGTCTATTGAAAACCCTGGAGGGACAATAGTCCTGAGTCCCAACTACAGGCCACATAGGAAGACCCACACGAAGTCCTACTAAGCACCCTGAGTTTGGTAAGTCTTATAGAAATAGTCAGTTTGGTTTATTTATCTTGAAGTAAACCTGTTTCTTGTGAGTCTCCACAGGAATAATAAACCTACTCCTATTCTTGTGAACCCCATCAAGGACCTCAAATTCCTGTTCAAGAAACAAGAACCCATTACAGATAAATAACGTAATGGCCAGGCTTTAATGTAATGTTTTTCTCAGAATTTTGACACTGTCTCTACTAGTCTGTTAGTACACCAAGCCTCTTCCTCCAGGAAAAAAAAATGTTTCTGTACACTTCACTCAAATTATTTAAATTTTAACCAAAAATGTTTATCCATCCTATTTTCATATCTTTACTGTAGTAAAGACTTTATGAGGAGAGTGGGGGAGTAATATACTGGCAAGCTCTTCCAATATTGTTGCTGTTGAAAATCAATTTCACAATCCCTGGCTCTGCCATGAACAACCAATACAAAGAGCACTCCTACCTCAGGATCANCTAGTCTGTTAGTACACCAAGCCTCTTCCTCCAGGAAAAAAAATGTTTCTGTACACTTCACTCAAATTATTTAAATTTTAACCAAAAATGTTTATCCATCCTATTTTCATATCTCTCCTGTAGTAAAGACCTTATGAGGAGAGTGGGGGAGTAATATACTGGCAAGCTCTTCCAATATTGTTGCTGTTGAAAATCAATTTCACAATCCCTGGCTCTGCCATGAACAACCAATACAAAGAGCACTCCTACCTCAGGATCAACCTAAAACTTTCAACAAAAACTTTTGTTTTGGCGGTGTCTCAGAAACCTTGAAAAAGCCAGTTCTTTTTTAGTAAACCTCCCTCCAGTTCCGGATGGTTTTTCTTGCACCAGCCTCACTCTGGTCATTAGAATAAAACTGGCCAATATTAAGGCTCTTATGCAAGACCTTTACAGAACTCTGCTGGCATTGTTGTATGTCTAATGAATGTGTCACTAAACTTGAACTAGATAATCCTGTCCTAACTTTGATATATCCAAAGACTTTTTTTCTGACAATGTTTTCTGTGCCTTCAATCTGACACACTAGTGTCCACTAGACTACAGGGCTAAATTAGATATCTGGAAAGCTAATTCTCAAAATGACCTGCAGAACACTTAGAGTTATTGGTGAGAAAAAACTAATATTCTAAAAAGTGGAAACCTTTTTACCAAGTCCCCAGAGCACCTACAGCCCCACAGGAAGAAGAAACTGCCTCCTGAAAGGAGGAACCCTTTTCATGACTGCATAGAAAACACCTGCTGGGGCTGGACCTCACAGGCCTGGTTTTCAACAACATATGTGGGCTGAGCTTGTGCCCCTCCTGGATACCTCTTTCTTTGCACACACCTCCAAAATAGCCTACCATATGATGGTGGATCTTATACCAACTTGCACTAACTATTACCTGCTGTGGCCTACCCATGTGTTAAGAACACAAAATTTAGTGGCCAGTAAACCTTAGGTTTTCTTAGCCCATGAGAAATTTCTGTCATTGTTCATAATACTGTTCACTGTCAAAGAATGAAAGCCACAGGGAGAAGGACATGCCCCCAGTAACGGCTCTCTGCTGACAAGGGCTGTTGTCCCTGCCTATGTAAGGTGAAGATGCCTCTCCCTGCCTGCTATAAGGGATACAAGGGAATGGGATCTGAGGCCAGAACAGAAAGGTCGTTGGCTGATTGTTGTGAAGTAGGGATATGCAGGAATCCCCACAGAGCCACTGCCTTCCCATGGAATTGTTGTATTTTAGAGGTAACAATTTGACAAGAAGGATAAAGAGGATAAGACTATTATAACTGGCATAAGGGCAGCCATCAGCATAATATTCCATGGGGAGGGTTTGCTTATCAGATGCCACCTTAATTAACTTAGCAAATAGTATACATGGTCTAAAAAAAGTACTAGCCATGCCTTCCAAAATCTACAACAGTCTTCAAATTCTCTTGCTAATGTTGTACCAGGTAACAGATTAACCCTTGATTACTTAGTAGCATAGGAGAGATGTGTGCAGTCATAAACAAAACCTGCTGCATTAACTCTTCATGTCAAGTAGAAGAAACTATCTTAAGAAAATCTAAGACCAAGCCACATGGACTCATAACTTTGGAGAGGGGAGAACCCCATTGCCAGCTTAATCTGGGAGACTATTACCTGGTTTCTACCCACCCTTGATTCCCTAGATATAGATCTCCTCAACTTTGGGCCATGCCTTTTTAACCTTGGCAAAAATGTTACCTCGAAAATACCACAATTCCATGGGAAGGCAGTGGCTCTGTGGAGATTTTTGCATATCTCTACTTTAGAAGAACCAGCCAGTGACCTCTCTGTTCTGGTCTCAGATCCCACTCCCTTGTCTCCCTTAGAGCAAGCAGAGAGAGGCATCTTCACCTTACATAGGCAGGGACAACAGCCTTGTCAGCAGAAAGCCGTTTCTGAAGACATGCCGTTCTCCCTCATCACCCTCCAAATACTTCAGAATGGAAGTGTCTGAGGAAGAAATAAGGCAGAATTTTTAGAAGTTAGAAAAATTTCTAATGGTGTGGATGGGAAAACTGAGATGAGATAATTAAACAAGGCCAAAGAACTTGACCAATGGACAACCAGCCAGTGATGCACAAAACCTCATCTCCCTAATCAAGATCACTGGAGAACAAATGGTGTATACCTCTCCTCCAGGACCCATGACTAAATAGCTTAAATCACCCTGGTGAGAGATAGAGGACAGGAACCCTAATAATGGCATCTATGCCAGCCAAACTCAGGGATGGATGAAGTCAGGGCAATAAGTAACAAACACTTGATTAGAGCCAGAGAGACTCAAGATAAGTAACCACTAAAGCAGGACAAAGAATAATTCCAAACTGTGCTATGTGCTCATTTTGATACATCATCATATTAAAATTACACTTAGGAGGCTGATGAATTACACTTAGGAGGCCTGAAAACCTCCCCTAACACTGTCATCTGCAGAAGAGAGATAAAATCCCTGAAGACAAAAAATACCAGTGCGAGCTCACTCTAGAGCATGCCTGTGACCTTTCTACTTTCTTCCTCTTAAACTCTCAGGATCTGCAAGACTTGAAACCAGGGCAGCAGCAGGCAGCAGCAGCTTGTTCTGGGCTTACCCCATGAACTTGTCTCCCCAAACCCTCTTTTTCTCAGACTTTCCAGTGAGCTAACAGCAGCCCCGCCCTGGCTCACTTCTGTCACTGTGACTTTTACCTCTCATTGAGTTCACACAGCCCAGTGTGGCTCACTTCTTTTCTATAACATTTCTAGGGAGTCGAAGCTGAACTTTACCTAGGTTCCCTTTTGCTGCTTCTTCCACCCTAAATCCTTTATTTGTTTCACTGTCTTCAGGGTTAAGAAATGTACTCTCAAAATCTACTTGACCTGTGATATGAAATCTGTTCTATACAAGGTCAAGAAAACACACCCAGTGTGGGTCCAGTCCTCATCCTGTGACATTATTCTATTCTAAGTTTCATTTGTCAGAAAAATTATACCAGCATCCCAGAGTTACCCAAAGAAATCACTAGATCAAGTTTACTCACGTTGTTCAGCCTGCAGCTCAGTCTGTCTTACTCCTCTTCCCCAGTACTTCGTTGTGGGCAAGTTGTTTTTTTTTCAAGAGTAAGAACACTGGGCTCCTCTTACTGTTCTCATGGGGGATATTTTTAAGAAGGTTTGAAAAAAATTCCTTCCAGTGACAGCAGAGCTAACCAGTTTCAATTATCTGAGGTTTCTCACTCACATTTCCTTTTGTACTTGGCAAGAAACCAAATAAATGCAGTTCAATTGAGTAAGTGTTTACTGGCATCTGTGTGGAGAAGAATGAGTTGTATTTGGTGGGATTTCACAGTAATGGACTGGGCACTCAGGAGTGATGTGCAGAGCTCTGTGTAAGACAGACTAAGAAATGCCTCAGCAGAGACTAGGAACCCATTCACAAATGCACACTTTATTGGCTTTTCTCTCTCCATGCACCACTTTTCTATTCTCTCACAATGCCCAAATCCAGAGGACAGTGTCTATTTGGGATAACACACAAAAAGACACACATTGCTTTGGTTTTAGAAAAATCTGGCAACATGAGAATGTGAGAGTAAAGACTGAAGTAGATGTGGAGGCTGTGTATCTAGTTTAACCTCCTCATCCCCCAAATGATGCTCATGGGTCTTGTATGACATCCCAGCCAGTTCTGAGCACTTCCAGTTTGGGGAACTGTTGCTACTCTGGGTTCTCTTGTTAGAGAAAGGTAGCGTATGGAGTATCATCCTCTACTCACCCAGAGAGGACTGAGCATTTCCTTAAGATTCAATCCCTTTACACAGAACCCACTGCTCTGGGCTTGTGGATGACTTACGCATACTTGTGTGCACTCAGTATCCCCTGAAATCTTGGAGGAAAACAGAGGGAACGCTTAATGTCTTTCATTGAAGAAAGATTAGTGAAGGACCTATCTAGAGAATTGTGGGAAGATCATGGTGACCAAAAGCGCTGTTGACACAATGGGGAACCAATAATACAGAGGTTTGAACCATATTACTGTAGCAGCCAGCACGAGCTGCAGCCAAGGATGTGAGCTGCCTGATAGTCTTAGATAGGAGACCGCAGGTCTTAGGTCTTAGATAGGAGACCGCAGCTGCTGCCCAAACTGTGACCAGCAAAGGGAAGGCGTAGTCTCACTTCTCTCTCCTCCTGACTTCCCCTTTCATTGGCTGAACCAGCAGAAGGATCAGCACACAGGTGTGTGGGTGACTCCATCTACACAGGCTACAGTACAGGTTTGCTTCTGCTCTTAAGAACTTTGGGATATTATTCTAACACCTGAAATTCTCTATATTCTGCCCACATTTTGGAAGAAGGCCCTGTATTCAATGTCCCTGATATTACCTTATTTGAATGCTTCATCTCAGCTTTCCCAGTTACCTGACTCTTCTAACAGCCAAAATTGGATGGATGGGCAAGTGGGTTCTTGTTTCTGTCTTTGGTCCCCTCCCCTTGCCCCACATTGAGACAAAGAGGACATCTGTAGCCATTTTTAATTTAAAGGAACAATTTAAAAGCTCCATGCAAATGAACATATGGCTCCCAATAAAAACATGAGGACTTGTCCTTCCCTGGAGAAGGCCTGGCTCATAGAATTCTCAAGGCAATTACATCAATATGATTTTTGCTTCCTTTTTTAAATTGTTCAAGTACAATTGTCTCCATTGTTTCCTCACTATTCCAGCCACTCACCCATCCTCACCTCCCATCCTCGATTTTACTACTTCACCTTTGTCCTTGGGTCCTTTATATATGTTCCTTGATGATCCTTCCCCTATTTGCCTCCATTATCCATCTCCCCCCTCCCCTCTGGTTACTGTTAGTTTGTTCTTTAATATCTCTGGTTATATTTTGCCTGCTTGTTTGTTTTGTTGATTAGGTTCTACTTTTAGGTAAGATCCTATGGTATTTGTCTTTCACCATTTGGCTTATTTCACTTAGCATAATGCTCTTCAGGTCCATCCATTTTGTCATGAAGAGCAGGAGCTCCTTCTTTCTTTCTGCTGTGTAGTATTTCATTGTGTAAATTTACTGTACTTTTTTATTCCATTCATTTACTGATGGGCACCTAGGTTGCTTCCAGCACTTGGCTATTGTAAAGAGTGCACTGTTGGTGGGAACGCAGACCGGGGCAGCCTACATTTGTTTTTTTGAGAGAGGTGGATTTGAGAGATTTCCCTCTCTTGTCCTCTCATCTCAGCCTAACTGAATAAAGCTTTTTCTATCTCCAAGCACCAACGTTTCAATATTTGTTCTTACTAGCACATTGTGTACACAAACCTCACTTTTGGGAGATCATTCTGCAACTTACCTCTTCAGGATGAGTGGAAACATACCCATGTGCAAGGTTGAACAGCATCGCAGGCAGCAGGAGGACTTCTAAGAAGACCATCATCCTAGGTTTGGGCTATCATTTTCTGTTCATAGTAAACAAAGTACACGTCTTATGGGAAAATGGGAGAGAAAGTTTGTAAAGCTCCATAGACTCATGGACGTTTTCAGCTGTGCAGAACATCTGAGATCAATGGGGTTAGAGAAATGTAAATGGCATTAAAAAAGGAATGATATAGAACATGAGCAGAATGTGACCTGGTGCGCAGCAAAGAGAACTCTGGAACTCCTAACACATGAAGAGCAGTCCTGGTGGGACTGCTGGGGACTCCTTTGGTGCTCTCCCACCATGGGAATTCATGTGCTAGAAAATGTAGTGTTAGCTATCACAGGGTATTAGTTAAGCTTGCCAATGCATTCCAATATTTCAGGCCCACCTTTTTGCGTGAGCTGACACAAAGCATTAGAAATTTTGTCAATGCATTCCAGTATATTAGGTGTTTCAATTGTGCTAGGCACCCAAGAGAGCTGAGAACGGTAGGCACTGTGGGAAGGCAGGACCAGGGGTCTGGGGAAGGGCACTCAGGTTCATGCAATGGACTTGTGGTGTTTTAGTTCTTGTGGTGAGTGGAGTTTGGTTTCTCTCTTTGGTCCCCTTCTCTTGCTCCACATGGAGGCAAAGAGGATATCTGTGACTATTTTTAATTTAAAGGAAAAACTTAAAAGCTTCATGCAAATTAACAAAGAGCTCCCAATAAAAACACTTCTTTTATTATAATGTTTCAGTTTTGTTATGAAAAGTTCTCATGTAGACTCTTAAGGCCCAGAAGTGATCATTTTAAGCCTTTAAAATCATATGTGAGTCAAAGTTCACCTTCTGCCCTAACTTAGTGTTTTGGCTCCAGTGGTTTTAGTGGGATGGTTGATGGGGGATTGGCCCCCTCCCTTCTCTCTCCTCTAGTTGTGCTTTGGGTTCAAAGGCAATAACTGAAATGTGGCTGTCAGTGCAGAGGTGACTGTCTTTTCTGCTCACCAGGAGTGTTACCTCCTCTGTACGTAACTCAGTGTCAGGATGTGGTCCTCTTGCTGTAGATTAAATCTTCAATCTATGTGGGTGTGTGGAGGCTTCTGCTAGCCCCTGTAAGAGCCACTTGATTCTGAGCAGTTCTCTTGGGCACTGGTAGCCTCTTTTGTAATCCAGGCTCATCTTCCTACTGACGCTGGACTTCCAGCACTTTGCTGAACTGCTTTGCTGTGCATGGTTCTCCATGCTGCAACAATTCTTGGGGAAATTCAGGAAAATACTTCTGAGGCATGACACAAAAAGTATGAATCATAACATTTCAAACATGTTAGATCACATTAGAATTAAGATCTTTTGTTCATCAAAGATACCTTAAAAAAAGTAAAAGGAGAAGCCAAAATATTGTAGGAAGATACTCGAAACATAGACACACACAAAGAGAAAATGTGCAGAATAGACAATGACCTGAAGAATCAAATAGAAAAAGGCAAGCAACCCAGTAGAATAATAGGTGAAAGAAATTAAGTGGCTTAAAAAAGAGAAAACTAAATAGCCAAAAGATACATGAATAGGTGCTCAACCCATTGGTATCAGAGATGGAAAACCAAGTCACTGAGACAGCTGGTATTCCTTCTGCCAGAATGGCAATAATTTCATAGTCAGAAAATATCAGGTTGGAGAGAGGCTGTGGCAGAAGCAGGAGACAGTGTTTTCAACAGTGTTGGGTCAAAATTCTGCAAAGGTCAAAAAAGGTAAGTGTGAAAACAGAACCACTGAGCATGGGAAAATGGGGACATTGGTAACGTTGGTGACAGCAGTATTGCCACTGGAATAGGGTGTTAAGATCTGGAAGAAAGCTGGGGTGACAGTCGTGGTTGTTCACGTGGTAGAGACACTGTCTTCTGAACTAAATTACCTGCTTTTCCTACAGGTGTCTCTACTTCTGCAAGGAGCCTGGGACTGGCCTTCTGTATAGGAGACTGTTCTGTGAGTCATGGGCCCAGCACCCCCTTGGAGATGTACAGGACTCACACCCATGGATAGGTTCTCCAGTAGGGAACCAGGCCTGCACTGTACCTAGACTGCTATGAGACTTGCCTCACCCTGAATTGAGGCAGCAAACATTTACTGCAAAGTAACTTCCTAAAATCCATGCTAAATCTTCAGACGACAGTGTAACTGGTTCAACCACTTTTGCCTTTTCATTTGCAAACATTTCTCTTCATCCTCCATCCATCCATGTAATTAGCAGCACCCTTTCCTTTGTTTTCTGTAAAAGGTAACCACCTAAAGTGGAATTGTGCATAGTTAATGAGGACCTTCATTTTATGTGCCCAGAAGGACCATAAAAGCTCATCAAAGCAAGGGCTGAGGCTTTTGGCTCCTTTTGAGAGTGAAGCTTCCCACCCCTTTTTTCCACAGGATTCCAGAGTCCATGGGAATTTCTTTTGTCTCAGCTACAATGCCGTGGACCCCTTCAGCCTGGGTCTGGGACACTTCTGGAGGTTTGGTTCTGGTCCTGCCTGTGCTCTGAGCTGGGCTGATAACCCTGGGAAAATTTCTTCCCTCTCCAGCTGTGTGTTTCCATCTATCCATTGATGTCCCAGGCCTCTTCCAGTTTTCACGGCATCCTTCTGGAGGGGATGGAGTGAATGGAAGTGTGCAATGAATGGCCTGTGGAAAAGTGCAGAGCAAGCACACAACTTACTGCGCATAGGCGGCAGTGATCTGTCACCCCAGTTGGTGAAGAAGCCCTCTGAGATGAGGGACCTAGAACCCAGAGCAAATGATGTGGGCAGTAGGATAGAAGAGGAAGTCTGTTGCAACAAGCCACCTAGTGATTTCAGCAGTGCAGGTGGCAGGTTTCACCTGTCTGGAGAAGCATACAGTGTGTTTCAAGTTGCTTTCTCTGAGGCCATCCACACTGTAGGAGGTGGGACTGATCTGGCGCCTGTGTGTTAACTCACAGTTCAGACAAGTCAGGAAGGAAGCTCTGAGAACAGAGTGGAGGATCAAGGTGGAGGATGGAGATCTACAGAGTGAGGAGGTATGGAGTCAGGTGGAGCACTGCAAGGCAACAATAAAGAAGGAACTGGAGAGAGGGCCAGGCTCACTTTGACTACCTCACTTTCTGAGAATGGTCCAAACAATCCAGCCCCTTTTGGGGACCCAAATGAACAAATGTCTCAGCTCACAAAATGAATAGGTGGAGGGCTGGTCTGAAACCAGAATGTTACATTCTCCATCCTCCATTTTTATTGCCCGTGATTTCCTAATCCCCACTTAGGTCTAGAAAACCCACTGGATCCCCTTTTCTCCACACCCTCTTCAACACTTGTTGTTTGTTGCTTTGTTTATGATGGTCATCCTGACCAGTGCAAAGTGGTATCTCATTGTTGTTTTAATTTGCATCTCTCTGATAGCTAGCGATATTGAACATCTTTTCATGTGTCTCTGGATCTTCTATATGTCCTCCTTGGAGAAATGTCTGTTCAAGTCCTTTGTCCACTCAGTTCTAGGAAACCCACTGAAGGCCTTGGAACCTCAGCCATTTCTGAGCAGCTGGTGGGAAGCCACAGGTTCCTGGTCAGAGAAAGTGCCTGTGCAGAAGGTCATGGAATTCAGTCACATGCCATCCAGAGGAAACTTCTTAAGTAAAGTCAGCAACTAAAAATAGATAAAGGGTAAAGTCATGCTCTTTATGTAGCACCAACCACCAGCAAAGAAGTTATTGTCAGGCTTCTGCCATAGAAGAAAATTTGATGGCACCTGGACTTTAGAGGTTACTGCCATAATCTGTTGTCACGTAACCATTTGGAAGCCAATTGGTCATCATGGATAACAATATATAAGTTAATGTCTGCAAATCTGGAAATTATAGACATAGTCATTTCTCTTTGAATTTGTGCTTATCCTTCCATGTATAATGATATAGTAGTATCGCAATTTTGGAATATATATTAGGACAATATTCTTGAGAACTATTGTATCATGGTACCCATGTATAAAAAATGATCATGATAGTGGATGACCCACTGTCTCCAAAGATCTTCTCAACACTGCAGTTTCTTATTGCAGAAAACCCAACAACAACAACAAACAAAATAAATCCCCTACTCTGTCCTTAAATGCTCCAACAATTGTTGATTCCTCTTCCAGACTTGTTCTCTGCTTTCCCCATCACTGCCAGAATAAATCATTTGCCTCTTCCTCTGTACGCAACGCTACCTTCTGCCTCATGTTAGAGAAAGTTGCTTGCATTTTGGTCTGTTTTCTGGGGAAAAGTTCTTTGAAGTCAAGGGCTTGGTGTGTTCACCCATGTTCACCATTGCTCTGCCATAAAAGAGACTTAAACATATGAAATCTTGGTGCATATTTATTCAATGAGTGAATGATGGAAAGAATGAAGCTTTGGCTATTTAGACATTTATTCCTCTAACTCCTAAGCCCACAAGGAAAGCACATGAATACATGCACACGATGTCCCCACACCTGGCTACCCTAGGGAGGACCCCTTTGTTAAAATTCACTTGAGATTCCTGACTCCTTTTTAATAGAGGCGCAGCACAATTTACTAGCCTGAAATAAAAGGAGTCCAGGGTGCACACAATTAGACAGACATGTTGCTTAGTTTCTCAGGGACGAAAAAAGCTAAGTTTCAAGAGCATGAAAAGGGCAGATTTTTTTGACCCCAGTGAAAGATGCTTCCAGAGCCTTTGGCCTATTTGGAGTGCTGCATCTCACTGGAATAAGATGGTGGCAAGTTCTCTGGTTCTGGGTTGGACACTTGGTTTGACACGTAGACGGTCTGGTAGACCACGGTGTCCTGGAAAACACAAGCACAGGAGGTGCTCTGGTGAGAACGGGGCATGCAAGGATGCCTTTACACATTGCCACACTCCAATGGTCCTGAGCAGGAAGGGGAAGCCTGAAGATCCCTCTGCTTCCACCCTCTCTGGGGCATCTTTCCACCCACTGAGGATCTTGGGACTCACATAGGAGACCACTTGGCAGCCGAAGTGGGCACATGTGGAGGCAATGAAGAGCTCTAGGAGGCTGAAGATGAGCAGCATGCCAGAAGTAGTTTTGCCAGGGATCTGGAACCAGAACAAATCAGGAGGTTATTAGTGTTGCCCTGGGAGTCCGAGGTCTGCCTCAAAGTATGTCTCTGTGATGGATGATGGGTCTGGCTTTGAAAAAGTCCTATAACCTTGTCTCATGTCATTGATAAAATATCTCACCAGGTTTGGGTGAGGATCGAACACTACTGGTGTTTGTCACGAAAAAGTAGTCATTTGTTTTAGGGCAACACCTTGATATCTTATTTCAGGAACAGGGGATGAGACCTAAGGTGTTGTCTGGAGTGAGTGAGAAAGACAAAATGTTTTTTGTAGAAAGTGAATAGAAATTTGGGAGCATGAACAAGCAGCGGAAAGGAAAGTGAGAGGGTTAGAGGAGAAAGACTGACCAAGCAACAGGATGGGAGGTAAAGCCTGCAGACAAAGGCATGTGGTATGTGAGGTATGTTTGATCTTCAGTCTTTGGTAGTTGTCTGGGCTCTGATATAAACCTCCACCATCCCTCTGAACCTTTAGAGAAAGTGAGCCAGTGAAACAACCTTCCTGGCTTCTGACAGAGGCATTTTGTGGAGTGAAATAATTCATGCTGAACTGAATTTAGGGAAAAAGTCAGTTCAAAGACCCCCATGCTGAACTAGTTCAGCAGTAGTAGATTTCACCTAAGGACCAGGCAACTTCTAAGCCCTTCCCCACTCTTCTCCGAAAATACCCAGGAGAATGGGGTCTGTTTCTGTTTCAGGAGAGAGAGTTAGGGTTGAATTCACTTTATTCTTTAAAGGACAAGAATGAGTAATCCCCCAAATCATTAAGATTCCAATTATAGGAGAGGATAAATTTGAAAGTGAACATGTCTGACACATGGTAGGTACCAAACAAATGTTTTTTATTATGATTTTAAAAATGGCGTGCATGACAGCTAGCTGCTCAGAGAATCCTCCCTTTTGGAGAGAACTTCCTGAGCAATGTCCTTCTCTTCCCCCTAAATTTAGCAAGTATTTATTAAACATCTGTTTGGTATGAGTGTCTAAGAACACATTTTAAGAGACACTATCTGATAAGGGAAAAGGCAATTTAGGTACAGATTATAATTCACATCAGACATGATAAGAGCTACAAAAGAGTCAAAAGATTGCCTGGGGCACTGAGGAGACAGAGATCCCTGCTGAGGGCAGGACTTAGAGACAGGGATGTAGGACAGGGTGTCCAGGCAAAGGGAAATGCAGGGCAATGATGTCTTAGTCCAGGAATCACAGAAGGTTTTGGAGGAGGAGCCTTTACAAATGATGCTGGACCTTTTGAAATGTGTTTTTAACAACCAAATTCTTTATAAATAATACTTTCTAATGGGAGAAGGGTTGGGGGATGCATGAAAACAATGAAGGGAGTTAAAAAGTACAAATTGAGAGTTTTAAAGATAGAGGCAAGTAAATTAAAGTACAGCATAGGGAATATAGTCAATCATATTGTAATAACTATGTGTGGTATCATAATGGTATTGAAATAATTGGGGCGGTTACCTCATAAGGTATATAAATATCTAATTACTATGTTGTACATCTGAAACTAATATAATTTTGTATATCAACCATAATTTAAAAATAAAAAGAAATGTTCCACAAGGCAGAGGGGGCTCCTCAAGCAGCTTAGAAGATAGTCATTATCTGGTGAGTTTTCATTTATGCTTGTTGAGTCGTTGGGGCTCCCCATCTCTTGGATCATCATTTGCAAAGCTGTAATGAAGCCTAGCTGTCCTTGTTCAGATGTTGTACTGAGGCCAGAGGTGGGGAGTGGCTGGGATTTCCAACATCATTAGCAGAACTGAGATTAGAAGCCAGTCGGTGGCAGCTCCAGCTGGATTCTGGATGCACTGTAATGGTGAGAGCCACAGGACTGCCTGAGGCATTGGTGGCAGGGGCAGGAGACATAGAGAGAGGTGATGATTTCACTGAGTTTTTGCCTCGAGTGACTGGTAGGATGCAACTGCCATCAATGGGGAAAAGAAAACCCAAGAGAAGGTTTGGGATGAAGAATCTGGAGATCAGAATTGGGTATGTTAATTTCAAGATGGTGAGGGGAGAACTGGATTCAAGAGGCTGAAGTCTGGGAGACAGGGGTGGGGAGGCATTGTCATAGAGAAAGTGTTTCAAGTCACTGGACAGGATAAGGTTGCCAAAACAGTGAGTAGAGAGAGAAATAGAAGAATGAGGACAAAGCCAGAGAAAATGATGAAAAGTAACAGCAATGGCGACAGACAGGAGAATGATCATTATGAGTGTGGGAACACCAGCTGCAGGGCCTGGAAGCCACTGGGAGGTCTCCAAATAAAATTGGGGACCTTGAGCAGAGGAGGCTTTTGGAGAAGTGAGGCTGAAAGTGTGGTTAGAGTCTGTTCAAGAGAGGTTTTGAGGGGAGAGAGTGAGGCAGACAATTCTTTCTTTTCTGCTGACTTGGCCACAGACCTAGGGTGGTAGCTGCAGTAACTGAAAGGTAATTTGTTTGTTTTTGAAGATGAAGGAAAGAGAAGGGTATGTAGATGCTGATGAGAAGCTGTAGCAAAGGTGGGAAGTGGGTGTAGAAGAGAGGGGGGGACAAGAGAGAGGGGAGAAGCACTAGCAGTGATAACCTTGAGTGGGCAGGGAGGACAGGGTGTAGTGCAGGGGGAGTCATTGTGTTTACACGAAATTCATCTGTAGCTTCACTTTCTAATCCAGTAACCAGGAGTCCCCTGAGGACTTGAGATGTGATGTAAATGCAAAACACACACTGGATTTCAAAGGCGTGGTCCCCAAAATGCAATATATTGAATTAATAATTTTTTACATGGATCACATATAGAAGTGAGAAGTTTGGATCCACTGGGTTAAATAAATGTTATGAAAACTAACTTCACTTGTTCCCTTTTTTCATTTTACAGTTGAGAATTTGATTATTTAACATCACAGTCATGGCTTATGTTATATATCTGTGGGATGTCACTGGCCTAGAATCTGAGATGACTCACTCATTTATGCATTTTCTATGTCTGCTTTCACACGGGCTTGAGTAGTTGTTACAGAGACCAGATGGCCAGCAATGCCTTAAATATTCATCCTCTGGTCCTGTACAAAAGACCATTGCTGACACCTTTGTCCGTAGTAATGAGAGAGAAGGACCCTGTGAGAAGAGGTGCAGGTTGGTGGGTACCTGTGTGTTATATGTAGGACTGCATTTAATTCTTTCTACAGTGTCAAAAAGTAGGTACTGATTAAAAGTGTAGAAACTAAGACTAAGAAAAGTTACATGCTTAAAGTAACACAGCAATAAGTCTCCAGGCCAGAGACTTTAAACTGTGTTGTGATTCTAGCAGCACCTCTGTTTGCTGTAGTTCCTGGTGAAGAAGCTTGGGGGGTCAGTGCCTTTCAGAGATTTTCTAAACCCAGTGGAGCTGCACCCAGGAGAGTGCTGGTCAAGAGGGATACTCACCAGTTTCCTGTCGGAGTCAATAAATTTGGAGTTGACACATATATCTACGATATAGGCACAGATCCCAGCACAGAAAAGATCGCACTGAGGATGTTCATGCCCACGCAGCCCTTCAGCTGAAGAAGACACAAAGGGTCAGGGTGAGAGAGGAAGACTATTATAGCGGAGATGAGCAGAGTCTCAATAAACATTTCTTAATGTGAATTTTGGGAACTCTAGACCTGCGGCAAGTAAGGAGGTGTTCTCTGCAAAAAAGTTTGTGGGTAAATGGAGACTGAAAAAAACCGAATCAAAGTTAAACAGGTCTGATGTGCAAGACCTGCCTCAGATCCTTTAAGGAAAATGATTCAGTCTTCCAGAGAGGGGACTATTAAATAGTGACTTTTCCCACTGAGTTTGCCTAATCGTCTTTCTGAAGTTTCTGGTGGGACAAGTACCCCAGGATAATTCTTGGGACATACTTGACCTAATTTATTCTCTGGGAGTTAGGAGGGAGATTCAGCCCCAGTGTCTTGGGATGTGACAGGTTCTGATGCTCCCCAAAGTGGGCCAAGGGTAGAAAGTCAAGGCCAAATTAGAGCTTCCCTTTGGAGATTTTCACATAGATCTTATGTGGTGTGGCACCTGCCCTCTCAGGGGCCCCTTGCCCTAGGTAACCTGCTGTGGGAGAAAGAAAGGGACTTTCTTGGACCTTCGTTCGGGGACCACAGAGCCTTGATCATTTGATTCATAGACCCTGATTGGTTAGATTCCTAGGGAAGCTGCTGCCTGAGCCTGCCCTGGCTTCCCTGTAGAAGTGTCTGGAGGTTGGCTGTGTGCGCTGCAGGCAGTGTCAGTGCCCTGCTCTGCTGGAGGGGAGTCCTGTGCCCCAGGAAGTTTTCTGTCTCTTCCTGTAAGATCCTCTGATTTTCTCTCTTCCCACACCCTGTTGCCTTAACAAGGTAGCTGTATTTCTCTCCCTCCCCCTGAATATTCTGGACTCTTTCCCACTGTGACTTGGCCAGGTTGGCGTGGTCCTGCATGTGAGTATGAGTGAGCATGCATGTCAGTTCCTTGTGTCTGCTTATAAGTAGGTACAGGGATGGAAGAGGGAGTATGTGTTACCTTCTTTCCTTTGTAGTGTGTCCCTGCTATAGTTCCACAGCTGGGAGAGCCCATCCAGGATGTGACTTACCACACAAGGAGAATTTGGCTGCTTCTCTGATGCTACTGACAGGGATCCTGAAATGATGAACTGGCAGAGAAGAGAGAGTTTAGAGAGAGGTCAATGGTCTGGTCCCCCCTTCAGGCTCCAGGGATTATGGTCACACACATAATTCTCTCACACATCCTAGGTTCCTCTGTTGGGTGTTCCAGCTCAACATGGGAAAAAAACCCGAATGAATGAATGAATGGATGAATGAGGAAACTGTTTTACACTAGACAGCAGGGCATTGAATTGGGATAAATATAAATATAGATTCTAGGATAGAGCCAGCTTTAAATTCTAGGACCCAGTTTTAAATTCTAGTGTGAAACTCATGTGATCTTGGGCAAGGTACTAATTTCTCTAAGTGTATAGTTTCTCATGTACAACATGAGAAAAACTGTATGTCTTCCTCCTAAGTGTCATTGTCATTAGATAATTAGTCTCTTGAATCTGATATTTGTCATAGCTTGCCCTCGGTAGGTCTTGTACACAGTAGGCATTTAGAAAGTTTCTTCTTTCCATATCTTTTATTTCCCCACATGCACAACTTCTTGATCTCCTCCCAAAATTTCAGTCAGGCATGGGGGGCTGTTGTTGAGACAGGGAAGAGATTCCCTAACATTGTCCTTGCCTGTCTATAATTTAATGAATCTCAGTAACTTTTGGTTACTGAGATGTATGTTGCATTTCTATGGTGCTGAACATCAAACACGAGACCGGTGGGGTCCATTGTGTGCATGTACTTCAGCACTCATGCTCTGCAGGCACAGTGGCTGATGGGATGCCCTGCTGTCACTAATGGTCTGAGAGGGCCTTGGCCAGTGTTTAATGAAACATTTGCTGAGCCCTACATGAAGTGCTTCCAACCTTGCCTTATTTAGCTGCACAATGGCCCATCAAGCACTATTACTATTCCCATTTTATAAAAGGGTGGGCTGAGGCTTGGAGATTTCAAGTAACACACCTGACACCATCCAGCAAGTAGCAGATATGGGAATCAAATCCAGGTAGTTGGCTCCAGATGTCATGATCTTAACCCTCATTGTACACTCCCTCCCCTTCAGAGTAGATGCATGGCCCATGTAAGGGGAATGGGTGTTCACAATGAAAACTTGCTCTGGCTGCCTGACCTTCTAGCGGGAATGGCAATTTTCCTGTAAGTGAATAATAAGTCTCAATCTTATATTCCTGAGTTTATGGAGACTTGATGGGGAGTGAAGGAAACAGAAGGTTGGACTTGTGATGTTCCTGCTGGTCCCTTTGAGGAAGCCAAGGAGATAGGTCTTGGTTTGTAGGAAGACATTAATGATTCCGAGGAAATAGAAAGATAGACCTGGAGCCAAGAAGGCAACAAAGAGAAAACTCCTTGCAGAAAAAGGGAAAGGGGGTGTCATGAGGGCTGCTGGGCCCTGAGCAGCATCCTGGTGGAAGAAGAGATGGCCACTAAGGCATCTGAGATACTGGGGCAGCCACAGGGCACTTAAGAATATGAGATATGAGAGACTGTAGTGCTCAATAGCAACTGCTCTGTGTCTGTGGTGCTATCTTCTCCGTGACCTCAAGCCCCACTGCAGCCTGTTATGCAGACACAGGTGCCTGTGGCTGAGTGGAGGCATTTGGGCTGAGTTCCCAGTCTGGGTCTGTGTAGAACTGAGAGGCGACTTCAGCCTCAGAGGTGAGACATGAATGGGAAGAAGAGAAAGCCAGCGCCAGACAAAAGTGTTTCCAAGAACATAAGTCCTGCTGTTTAACAGATGCTGTATGTGCAGGAGGGTGACAAATGACTCCAGGCTCTTTTATAGCACAGGCTGACTTGGTTGATGCCCAGGTTAGTCTGGAGTTGTGCTATTTGTGAGAAAAGTTGCACTGAGTCACAGATAAGTGTGTGATTCTGGAGACAGAGTGTGTTATAGCAGGGAGGTAAAGGAGATGGGTGGTGGGAGGGAGGAGAAGGAGGGACTGTGAGTGGCTGTGTGTGCAGGAGGCAGGGCACTGAGGAGATTGCAAGAGAATCATAAAGGCGAGACCCTGGAGAAGGGAAAGGACTTGAGGTTCTTAACTTTTTAAGGGTTACCAATCACCTTGAGAATGTCACAAAAAGGATGGACCTTTCAAGTAACAGATAATTATGTAATGTACAAAATATTTTGCTAAAAGTGGGACTCTGAGGCTATCGGTGGATTCCAGGTTGAGTCCCCTCTTAGTGACTCTTCTTTGGCTGGTGATCCACTCTCAACAAGTGGTGGAAATGTTTCCCTCCTGAGCTCAGGCCGGGGGCCTGCACTGCTCAACACTTGAGTAAAATCCCGAATGCATCGCTGTTTGTGTGAATTAGGAAAGATGCTGCCTCTGGGCTGATGACCCAGAAAGTTTATTGACTTCTGAGGTGAGCTAGTCAGGAAAGGTGACCAGTCTGGGTCCATGGAGCCTTACACAGCTGTCACTTGGAATTTTGAGCTGAATTGCATCCCCTCAAAATTCATCTTTTGAAGCCCTAATTCCAGAATGCAACTCTAGGGATGGTTCTAGATGCATGATGGTTGGACTTATGATTTTGTTGACTTTACAATAGTGTGAAAGTGGTATGCCTTCCGTAGAAACTCTTCTTTAGATTTTGAATATTCATTTTTTTCTGGGCGGGCAGTATGCAGTGAGATACTCTCCTGTGATGAAAGACAGTGGCAGCCAGGTAGAGCTCCATGTCAAATGCTCTGTCAGAAGGGTGAAAAACCCATACGCTGCACAGTGCAGTATTTGATGCATTTTTGACTTAGGATGTTTTTAATTTATGATGCATTTATTGGGACATAACCCCATTGTAAGCTGAGGAGCACCTGTGTTTGAGGGTAGGACCTTTAAAGAGTTGGTGGACATTAAAGGTTGTCACATGGCTGGGCCCTAACCCAATATGATTGGTGTTCATATAAGAAGACACATTAGGACATAGGCCCACACAGACCATGTGAAGACACAGGGAGGAAGACGACCCTCTACAAGCCAAGGAGAGAGGCATCAGAAGAAAGCACGCTGCTGACACCTCCATCTAGGACTTCTAGCCCCTAGAAATGTGAGATAATAAATGTCTGCTGTTGAGCCTCCCAGTCTGTGGTATTGGTTCTGGCTGTGAAGCAGACCAACGTTCTTAGTGAACAAGGCCTGAGCTGAGTTCACAGCCCACATGCTCTCTTGCCTGGAAAAGTCCTGCAGCAAAGTACACAGCTTGACAAGGTGGCCCTGAGTGTGTTGTCAGTTTTGGGAACTCACTTGCAGGGTGACTCATTACTTACCGAGATACCGCCCCAGAAGGCACAGCCTATCACAAAGGAGACAGCTTCATAGCCCACAAATAGGGTGGTCCCCAGGATGCTGCCAAGGCCGAAGTGGAGCAGCCCAATCAGGATCTGGAGGGCCTGTCAGGGGAACCACAAGCTGAGACCTGTGTTTCTGTGGTCAGTCCTTTTCCCCAACACACTCCCTTGCCTCCTTTGTATTTTTAATACATTTTCTCTTGGTTAAAAAACCAATATGGGAAATGTAAAAATGAAATGAAAACTTCCCGTAATCTCTCCTCAGTTAGAAATAACAACCACTTGCACTTTGGTGCATAACCTTCCATTAACTTTTCAGACACCTGCACTGATAGTACAAAACAGCTCTGGAGCAGGTGGCACAGAGATATTGCAGGTCAGATCGTTTCTATGTTTTCATACTATACACAGCACTGTGATGGACATCTTTGCAGATAAGTCTTTCTGCTCACCCCATTTCTTTGGGATATTGTTTTGAATGGAGTTTTATCTGGCTCTCTTTTATCAAATTGATATTTTGAAGTTCCATTCTCCAGGGCCTCAGAACAGGTCCTCATTTGTTCATAGGATTGCTTAGGTGTAATTAGGTAACATGAGATGTATTCTGATAGGGTTGTCCCTAATCCTCTAGGACTGCTATTTTTTCAAAAGAATGCCATGTGAAGAGACACACATGCACACAGGAGAATGCCAAGGTTGGAGTTATGCTGCCTTAGGCCGAGATCACTGGAATATTGGAGACTGGCCAGGGCAGATCCTCCCCTTGAGCCTCAGAGGAAGCATGGCCCCATGGATACTGTGATTACAAGCTTCTGGCTTCCAGACTGTGATACAGTAAATGTATGTTGTTCTAAGCCATCCCATTTGTAGTACTATGTTATGGCATCTCTAGGAAGGTACTATATATTAATGCCCAAATGGTATGTATACACTCATATGTATATATGTATATGTGTATATACTACAAATTTGGCAGTGAATACAAATACATTATTTCCGTAAATTTGCACAGTTGGTGGTAAATTATATGTAATATCTACCTCTAATTACTTTTGCATTAATGATATAGCTCAAAGGTAGGTTCATATTATTATGAAGGAGCATTTTTAAAAATAGCTCCAAAATTTCATTCTTGGGTATATAATACATTGATATAAACAGTATTATAGTGATGGATATTTTGGTTGTTTCCATTCTTTTCCTATCATAAACCATGGCCGCAATAAATAACCTAATGAATGCCATATTTCTCATGTGCATGGAACTATGGTCCACAGGACAAGGTCTCAGAAATGGAATTATTGGGTATTTTAAAATTTGGCAGATACAGTTAGCCCTCCATACAGGTTATATTTATCTATATTTCCATGAGTGGTATATGGAAGTGTAGCTAGAATATGAATCTGGGCAGCCTGGATGAGAATCCTTGTGTGTCATTACCTAGCTGTTTCCTGCAGAAACAGCAGCTGTTTCCTACCCTGTCCTACTCAGGGTAACCCCTGTGAGCTCTTATTTTGCTGCCATCAGGCAAAGATTCCATTCAAGGATGTTGGCTTTAGACTCCCCCTTTTGGTCACTTGCTGCTCCATTATCTTCCAGAGGCCACATGATCAACATGGATTCTTTGCAACAGGAAAAACCTTTCAATTTTCTCCTTCTTTGTTGCTTTTCTTTCTCTTTCCTAAAATGCCAAACCTAGAAAATATGAGGCATCATACTGAGGCCCTGGTGATGTTCCACTGCTGACCTTCTTAATACTCCTGAGTTTGGCAAGGCTGGGTCAGCTCCAGCTCCACTTGCTGTCCGTTCCTGTATTTCTAACCCTTCTCTCTCCCCTGAGTCCAGCAATGTGGTCCCCAGACTGTGGTGTGAATGCTCACTTACCCCTAAGGTTTTGCCCTCTTTGAAGATTCCCTGGGCTGGTGGTGCACTCGCAGGTGTCTGCAGGCCAGATTGGTTCCCAGGACTTAGGTTGACTTGAGGCTGGTTGTGTGGATACAGGGTCACCTGAGTCGTGCTCCCCGGGATTACAGAATGTGCATTGTGGGGTGCTGCCATAAACACAGTATTGGCCATGGGTTCTGCTGAAGTCATTGAATTCATGCTGCTAAAAATAAATGCAATTGAACCATCCTTCACATGTGCCGTGATGTTTACATTGAAAAAGAACTTTGTCTTCATTAACTCAGTTAAGCACTGCAGTCCTTTAAAGGGAGACAACAAAGGGCCTACAGACAGGACCCTGAATGTCAACATGCCTTCAAAGAGTTAAAAGTCAAACTAAAAAGTGCACCCTCCTTAGCGATGCCAAATTTAGAAAAACTGTTTACCCTATGGCAGCAGAAAAATAGGAAATGGCAGTTGGAGTTCTCACCCATAAATTAGGTGTGACTGTAAGGCCAGTAACTTACTTCTCAGAACAACTAAAACCTCTGCAGCTGGCTGGCGGCTTTGTTTTCTTAATTTTTTTCAAAAGTAACATAGTACATAATTTATAAAATAACATTTTAATATTCTCAAATCAAACACAGTATTCAGTAAATGGTCACGTATCTTCGGTGTCTATGCATGACCCACCTCTTTGGAGAAACATTACATGTTGTAAGAATCATTTTTGTTTTACAGAAAATTTGTCTCCAGTGTGCTGCAGGCTGCGAGTTGTTTATTACAGAGGGAGAAAGATGAGTGGAATAGATTCTGCAGTTTAACTATGAGGGGATGTGGTTAAACTACAGAAGTTTTTTTCTACTGCATAGTTTTCTTCTACATTTTAGTAGAGGAAAAAAAAAATCATCAATGCCCTGGTTGTTGTGCCTCAGTGGATTGAGGAACCGGCCTGTGAACCAAAGCATCACTGGTTCGATTCCCATTCAGGGCACATGCCTGGGTTGCAGGACAGGTCCCCCAGTGGGTGGCATGCAAGAGGCAACCACACATTGATGTTTCTTTCCCTCTCTCTCTTTCCTTTCCCTTCTCTCTAAAAATAAGTAAATAAAATAAAAAATTTAATCGAAAGCTAAGTAGATAAATTAAGGATTCCAGTATAAGTCTTGGGATATAGATTGTGCCTTTGTTTGTCTGTTTTCTAATTGTTTCATTCTTGACACTATTACAGATGCTCCCCATTTTACCCCCCTCATTTGCCCATCTCTCCACCCAGCCTTTACCACACTGGTGTCTCTGTCTGTGGGCTATTCATATGTGTTCTTTGGCTAATCTCTTTACCTTCTTCTATCCAGTCCCCCTCTCCCTCCCCCTGAGATTGTTACAAGCTGTAGCAGCCACTGCTCTTTTAGTAAGAGAGGCCAATAAGCTCACCCTAGGGCACCATCAGAGGTTCAACACCCCCATCAAGTACACACAGTGTTAGAAATCAAAGCACTTCAGTAGCTCATGGTGGTGGGAAGGCTACATAGATACTGTAACAGGAATTAAAAACCTGATACAACACTGATAAACCCGGCTTGTTACTGTAACTTGATTTTTTTCTCTCTCAGAACTAGAGCTTATGTGTTAAAGTTTTTTATTAAGTACACTTTACAGGAACCAACAGTCTCAGTTCCTGTGTAAACCTCAGCAGCAGCCTGATTTCAGGACCCCAGGAATTCAGCTCATAAGAAACCAGATGGCCAACTCAAGGATGATGGCCACAAGGACCCACACTGAGGCCCATGGGAAGACGTCCTGCATGTCCAAGCTCCCTCCCCTGTTTTCTTTGCTCTGTTTTCCCTCCTGGTAAAACCCCTGCCTGCACGGAGATGTACAGACGGGCTTTGGGGCGAGTCCCCCATCTACTCAGGTTTCAGGCACTGGATTAAACTGCTTCCCTGGATGTCAGTGTTACCCTTAGGTCATGAAAATAAGAGGTGCACCTAAAGAAAAAATCACAAGTGAGACCCTCTGAATCCACCGAATGGCATGTGCTTTCTCAGTTCTGATCTGCTAATTGATGACATCCAGTTGTTATCCTACATCATTAATGCAGGACAGGCACAAAAGGCATTACAAGAGTATGGAAACAAAATTCCACCTGCCCTCAATAAAGACTCCCAACACAAACAGGTTAATCCGGGGGACACAGCCTATTGAAAAGCCTGGAGGGACCACTGTCCTGAGTCCCAATGACAACCCAGCTGGAAGGGTCCACATCAAGGCCTGCTAGCACTCTGACTTTAGAAAGCTCATAAAAACAGTCAGTTGGGTTTATTTATCTCAAATTAAACCTGATTCTTGTGAGTCCCCACAGAAACCACAGTCTGAGACCCACTCTTGTGAACCCATCAAGGACCCACTCTGGTCCTATTCAGGACACAAGACCTGGTACAGGTAAATAACATAATAGCTGGGTCTTAATATAATGGTCTTTCTCATATTTTTGACATTCTTTCCACTATCCTGTTAGTATGCCCAGCCTCTTCACCCAGGATAGAACATTTTCTGTATACTCCACTCAAATTATTCAGATTTTAACCAATGATATTTATTCTTCCTATTTTTATATCTGTACTGTACTGAAGACCCCTAAAAGGACAGTGGGAATGAATATACTGGTGTACTTTCCCAATATCACTGCTGCTGAACATCAACTTCTCAATTGCTGGCTCTGCCCTTAACAACCAATCCAAAGAGCATCCTGCCTCAGGGTCAACCTACAACCTTCAACTTAAATCTAACTCTGCTATTAGGGTTCCTCAGAAATTTTTAGAAAGCCAGTTCTTTTTTAATAAACCTTCCTCCAGTTCCCTATGGCTTTTCTTGTACCAACCACACCCTAGTCAATAATCAGACTAATAACCAGTTGATATTAAGGCTCTTATGCAAGACCCTAACAGAACTCTGCTGTCATTGTGGTGCGTCTAATGAATGTGTCACTGAACTTGACTAGATAATTCTCTCCTGACTTTGATATATCCAAATACTGTTTTCTGACAAAGATTTTTGTACCTTTTGTCTGACATACTAGTGTCTGCTAGACTACAGGGTCAAATTAGATGTCTGGAAAACTAATTCTCAAAATTACCTCCAGAACATGTACTGTTATTGGTGAGAAAAAATTAATATTAAGTGGAAACTCATTTACCAAGTCCCCAGAGCACATAAAGCCCCACCGGACCAAGAGACAATGTCCTGAAAGAAGGAACACTGTGGGGGCAACTTTGCCTGCAAAGCCTCCCTGTTCACCATGGATGAAAGTGAAACTACCAAGAGATGATCTGCTTGGGGAGGAGAGATGGCCAATCTCTCAGAGGAGAAAAGCCAGGAGTCCCTTCCTCAGTGGCTTTCATTGGGTTGTAATACACAGGAATACAGGCAGCAAGGATCAAACAGTAGATAACATTTCAAAGAAATCTGAGGGCTTAGTCTGAGTCAGTGTCTGTCAGGTAAGGGGATTGCAAAAACTTTGGAAGACATAGTCATTTCCTGCTCAGACCCTTATCATATGAGTAAAATAACTCTTAGCAAAGCAGGCTTCATAGGACTTTGTGAATTTTTTCTTATGCCCAATCACCCTGGATCCCGTGCTAGCTGGCAAGGGGCCACACCACCTCCCCCACCATAGGTTTTAGGCTTAAGTGGATTAGAGCCAGAGAGTGCTTCTCCCAGATGGAAATGGGGACTCAGGCTATGTCAGAATAGCTGGGGGGCAAGGGTCCATTGCTCCCTCTTTGTTGCAGGCCCCTGAGTCCTTCCAAGATGGCCTCCCAAGTGCTGTGTCTGGCTTAGGTTGCCCCTCCTCTGAGGGGTCTTATCTGTCATAAACTAATAGACCAAGCGTTGGGGGCGGGGGATGAAGCAGAAGCAGCGTTTGCTGCCAGAGACCAGCTTTGTCTCCTTGATGGCTCCCATTCTGGAGGTCGCTCACTCAACCTTAGCTATGGGGGGCAGTTACAACTCCTGAAACCAGACAGAGCGGTTCCCAACAGAACACTTTCCATGACTGCACAGAAAACACTTGCTGGGGGATAGAAAGCCAATATTAAAAAATCAAAGGCATTTTTATACCAACAACGAAATATCAGAAACAAAAATGAGAAAAAAATTTCCTTTGATATAACAACAAGAAAAATAAAGTACTTAGGGATAAACCTAACCAAGGGGGTAAAAGACCTGAAGTTAGAAAACTATACAACACTGAGGAAAGAAATTGAGGAAGACACAAACAAATGGAAGTATATACTGTGTTCTTGGGGTGGAATAATTAACATCATCACATAGGCCATACTACCCAAAGCAGTAGACTCTACCCAATGTATAGATTCAACTCAATCCCTATTAAAATACCAATGACATATTTCACAGATATAGAACAAACACTTCAAAAATTTATTTGGAACTATAGATGACCCCAAATAGCTGCAACAATTTTGAGAAAGAAGAACAAAGTAGGAGTGATCACAATGCTTGACATCAAACTATATTACAAGGCCACCATAATCAGAACAGTCTGGTCCTAGCATAAGAACAGACATATAGATCAATGGAACAGAATAGAGAGCCCAGAAATAAACCTAAGCCTCTATGGTCAATTAATATTTGACAAAGGGGAAAGAAGCATATAAAGGAGTAAAAATAGCCTGTTCAACAAATGTTCTTGGGAGAACTGGACAGCTACATGCAAAAAAAAAAAAAAAAAAGAAAGAAACTCAACCACCAACATACACTGTACACAAAAATAAACTCAAGACGGATAATAGACTTAAACATAAGTCATAATACTATAAAAATCCTGGAGGAAAACATAGGCAGGAAAGTCTCAGATTCCATGCAGCAATATTTTCACCAATATGTCCCCTAGAGCAACAGACATAAAGGGAAGAATAAACAAATGTGACTTCATCAAAATAAAAATTTTCTGCATGGCTAAGGAAAATATGAGCAAAATGAAAAGGGAAGCAACCATATGGGAAAATATATTTTTAATGATACCTTGGAGAAGGGTTTTGATCTCCAAAATGTATAAAGAGCACACACAAATCCACTCCAGGAAGACAAACAACCCAAATAAGAAATGGTGAAAGAACCTGAACAGACATTCCTCCAAAGAGAGCACACAAAGGACCCAGAGACATATGAAAGGATGCTCAGCATCACTAGCCATCAGAGAGATGCAAATTAAAACCACAATGAGATACCACTCCATACTGGTCAGAATGGCCATCATAAACAAATCAACAAACAATAAATGCTGGTGAGGTTGTAGAGAAAAGAGAACCCTAGTACACTCTTACTGGGAATGCAGACTGGTGCAGCCACTGTGGAAAGCACTATGGAATTTCCTCAGAACACTAGAAATGAAACTGCCTTTTGACCTGGCAATTCCACTGCTGGAATTCTACCCTAAGAATCCTGACAGACCAATTCAAAAAACCCTATGCACCCCAATGTTCATAGCAGCATTATTTATAATAGCTAAGTGCTGAAAGCAACCTAAGTTCCCATCGGTAAATGAATGGATCAAAATACTATGGTACATTTACACAATGGAATACCATGCAGCAGAAATAAAGAAAGAACTCCTACCTTTTGGGACAGCATGGATGGACATGGTGAGCGTTATGCGAAGTGAAATAAGCCAGGTGGTGAAAGACAAATACCATATGATCTCACTTATAAGTGGAATGTAATCAACAAAACAAAGAAGCAAGCAAAATATGACCAGAAATATTGAAATAAAGAACAAACTGAGAGTAATAAGAGGGGAGGGAAAGAGGGATAATGGAGGAAAATAGAGAAAGGACATTCAAGGAACATGTGTAAAGAATACTTGCACAACCCTGGCTGGTGTAGCTCAGTGGATTGAGCACGGGCCTGCGAACCACACGATCGCGGTTTGATTCCCAGTCAGGGCACATGCCTGGGTTGCAGGCCAGTTCCCAGTTCCCGGTTCCCGGCAGCGGATGCATGAGAGGCAACCATACATTGATATTTCTCTCCCTCTCTCCTTCCCTTCCCCTCTAAAGATAAATAAATAAAATCTTAAAAAAAAAGAATACTTGCACAAAGCCAAAGGGGATATGTTCAAAGGTGAAAGGTAGGGATGGGTGGGGCTGGGGGGCTAGTTGGGGGGAAGATGGAGAGAGCTGTACTTGAACAACAATAAAAAAAACATAAAAAATTTAACGGACAGTATAGCTAGCCAAAAAAAAAAAAAAATAGTACTAGCCATGTCCTCCAAAACCTACAACAGTCTCTAGATTCTGTTGCTAATATTGTACTAGATGACAGATTAACCCTTGGTTACTCACTAGCATAGGATGGGTGTGTGCAGTATAAAGAAAACTTGCTACACTAACTCTTCATGCCAAGTAGAAGAAACTATGTTGAAAAATCTATAACCAAGGCACATGGACTCATAACTTTGGAAAGGGAAGAAACCATTTGCAAGCTTAATCTGGGAGGCTCTTACCTTTTTTTCCTCTACCCATCCTTGATTTCCTAGGTATAGATCTCCTCAACTTTGGGCCATGCTTTTTAACTTTCTTGTCAAAATTGTTACCTCTAAAATACCACAATTCCATGGGAAGGCAGTGGCTCTGTGGGGATTCCTGCATATTCCCACTCTAGAAGAATCAGCCAATGACCTCTCTGTTCTGGACTCAGATCCCATTGTCTTGTCTCCCTTAGAGCAGGCAGGGAGAGGCGCCTTCACCCTATGTAGGCAGGGACAACAGCCCTTGTCAGCCGAAAGCCATTATTGAAGACATGCCCTTCTTTCTCAACACCCCAGAAAGACTTCAGAAATGGAAGAGTCTGAGGAAGAAATAAAGCAGAATTGTTAGAAGTTAGAAAAATTTCTAATGGTGTGGGTGGGAAAACTGAGACAAGATAATTAAATAAGACCAAACAATTTGACAAATGTACAGCTAGTGACTCACAAAACCTCACCTTTAACCAAGATCACTGGAGAACAAATGGTATATACCTGTCCTCCTTGACCCATGAATAAATAGCTTAAATCACCCTGGTGAGAGATAAAGGACAGGAACCTTGATAATGGCATCTGTGCCAGCCAAACCCTGAGGTGGATGAAGTCAGGACAACAAGTAACAAAAAACTGATTACTGATCAAGATGGAGGCATAGGTAGATACACTGTGCCTCCTCTTACAACCAAAAGAAGGACAACAACAAATTTAAAAACAAAAAATAACTAGAAGTGCCAGAAAAATCAAACTGTATGGAAGTCCGATAACCTCAGAGTTGAAGAAACATTCATCCAGACAGGTATGAGGAGCGGAGATAGGCAGTGGGGGTGGAGAGTACTCATGGCAAGGTGGTGGCTAGGGAACCAGGGCCAGAGACATGGCAGCTGGCAGAGCATGCAAATAAACCGGGAGGAACAACTGGGGAGTGAGACAGACTATGCAGCCCAGGGTCCAGTATGGGGAAATAAATCCTCAAAAACTCTGACTGAAAAGAACTGTGGATGATGCTGCCGCAGGAAAAACTTCCAGCCCCATAAGAGAGTGTCTTGGAGAGACCCACAGGGTCCTAGAATGTACACAAAACCACCCACCTGTGAATCGGCACCAGAAGAGCCCACTTTGCTTCTGGGTAGCAGAGGAAGTGACTGGAAGTAGAAATGACTGAAGGCTGAGAGTGGAGCAAGTGGCATTGTTCCCTTTGTAACCTGTCCCCTACACACAGACCCACAAAGCAGAGATGTGGATTGCCCCACCCTGGCAAATACCTAAGGCTTCACTTGTTTACTATGTAAAAGGTGCACCAAGACAAAAAAATATATATGGCCCTGCCGCTGCCCGCAGCAGCAAGGGTGGTCGCGAGGTGAGGCGAGGGACTTAAAAGAATGGAGAGGACCAAGTGCTCTGCTGGCAAATGGCAAATTTATTCAAGGAACTGCTGGCTTATATGCAGAACTGCAGTGGCCTGAGAACAATGTTGTTTTACAAAAGTTTGTACACTCCCGAAAGCTATCAAGAGGGCAAGATGTTCTCATATCCTGAGAACATTAGCCCAAAGATAGCAGTGTCCTCATGACTATCACTTTCTTGGAACATGACGCATATGCCAAGATCTTGTTCTTTCCTTCAAGGCTGAGAAGGAGAAGGTCCGGAAGATGTCAAGATACCCGCCGGCTCCAGGGACCAGAAACCAAGTCCCGCCACTGTTTTCACAGTGGGGGCTCTGTCCTTGGTCCCCTGCGGCCTGGCGGGCTCCCACATGGCCCAAATGAAAGAACAGCTCAAAGATCCAGATAAAAACACAAGTAAGCAATAAAGAGAAAGCCAACATATCAGATGCAGCGTTTGAAATACTGTAATCATGATGCTCACAGAAGTGGTTGAGTATGCTTGCAAAATAGAGAAAATAGTGAAAGCTATGAAAAGTGAAATGAAGGAAAATGTACAGGGAACCAAGAGTGACAGGAAGAATATGGGAACTCATATCAATGGTTTGGACCAGAAGGGAGAAAGAAACATTCAACCAACACAGAATGAAGAAAAAAGAATTTAAAAAAAATGAAGAGAAGCTTAGGAACCTCTGGGACAACTTTAAAAGTTCCAGCATCTGAATCATAAGGGTGCCAGAAGGAGAAGAGGAAGAGCAAAAAATCAAAAACTTATTTGAAAATATAATGAAGAACTTCCCTAATCTGGCAAAAGAAATAGACTTCCAGCAAGTCCAGGAAGCTCAGAGTCCCAAAGAAGTTGAACCCAAGGAGGCACACACCAAGGCACATCAGAATTATATTACCCAAGATTAAAGATAAGGAGAGACTCTTTAAAACAGCAAGAGAAAGGGAGACAGTTGTGTACAAAGGAGTACCCATAAGACTATAATCTGATTTCTCCAAAGAAACTCTGCAGGCAAGAAGGGGCTGGAAAGAAATATTTGAAGTCATGAAAGGCAAAGACCTATACCCAAGATTACTCTATCTAGCAAAGCTCTCATTTAGAATGGCTGGGCAGATAAACAGCTTCCTAGATAAGGTCAAGTTAAAGGTGTTCATCCTCACCAAATCCTTATTGTATCAAATGTTAAAGGGACTTATCTAAGAAAAGGAAGACAAAAATTATGAACAGTATAATACTCAAAAATTATGAACAGTATAATACTCACAACAAACTCACAACTGTCAACAACCAAACCTAAAAAAAAAATGAAAATGAACTAAGCAAACAACTAAAACAGGAACAGATTCAGGGAAATGGAGATCACATGGAGGGTTATGGGCAAGGAGGAAGAAGGGGAAGATTTGGGGAGAAGGTACAGGGAATAAGAAGCATGAGCAGTAGGTAGAACATAGACACAGGGAGGGTAAGAATAGTATGGGAAATGTAGAAGCCAAAGAACTTATATGTCCGACCTCTGGACATGAACTAAGATGGGGGGATGCTGGTGGGAGGAGGGTTACAGGGTAGAGGGGAATAAAGGGGAGAAAAAATGACACAACTGCAATAGCATAATTAATAAGATAAATTTTTTAAAAACTACCTGATTAGAGCCAGAGACATTCAGCATATGTAAACCAATAAAATAGATCAAAGAATAATCCCAAACTCCCCTATATGCTCATTTTCATGCATCAGCATGTTAAACATATTCCGCTGAAAACCTCCCCTAAGATTGTCACCTGCAGAACAGAGATAAAAACCCTCAAGACAAAAAATGCCAGTGCAAGCTCACTCTAGAGGATGCCCACGGTCCTTCTCTAGCATGGCCTTTCCACTTTCTTCCTCCTAAACTCTAAGGGTCCCCACAAGGCTTGTGACCAGGGCAGCAGCAGGCAGCAGCAGTTCATCCTTGGCTTATCCCGTAACCTATCTCCAAGGCCCCCTTTTTCTTTGACTTTCCAGTGAGCTAAAAGCAGCCCCACCTTGGCTCACTTCTATCACTGTGACTTTTACCTCTCGTTGAGTTCACACAGCCCAGTGTGGCTCACTTCTTTTCTATAACATTTCTAGGGAGTCAAAGCAGAGCTTCACCTGGGTTCTCTCTTGCTGCTTCTCCCATCCTAAATCCTTCACTATGCTCAGGGTTAATAAATGGAGTAAAGACAGCCTTTTCAACAAATGGTGTTGGGAGAACTGGACAGCTACATGCAAAAAAATGAAACTTGAGCACCAACTTACACCATACACCAAAATAAATTCAAGGTGGATAAAAGACTTAAATATAAGCCATGAAACCATTAAAGCCCTAGAGGAGAGCATTGACAAGAAAATCTCAGATATTCCACGCAGCAATATTTTTACTGACACGTCCCCTAGAGCAAGGGATATAAAGGAAAGAATAAACAAATGGGATCTCATCAAAATTAAAAGCTTCTGCATGGCTAAGGAAAACAGTATCAAGGTAAAAAGAGAAGCAACTGTTTGGGAAAACATATCTGCCAATGATACCTCAGACAAAGGTTTAATCTCCAAAATATACAAAGAACTCACTCGACTCCACTCAAAGAAGACAAGCAACCCGATTAAAAAATGGGCAGAGGACTTGAACAGACATTTCTCCAAGGAGGACATACAGAGGATCCAGAGACACATGAAAAGATGCTGGATATCACTAGCTATCAGAGAGATGCAAATTAAAACCACAATGAGATACCACTTAACACCAGTCAGAATGGCTATCATAAACAAAGAAACAAACAACAAGTGCAGGAGAGGTTGTGAGGAAAAGGGGACTCTAGTTCACTGTTGGGATTGCAGACTGGTATAGCCACTATGGAAAACAGTATGGAATTTTCTAAGAAAACTAAAAATGGACGTGCCTTTTGACCCAGCAATTCCACTCTTAGGAGTATATCTTAAGAATCCTGAAACACCAATCCAAAAGAACCTAAGCACCCCAATGTTCATAGCAGCACAATTCACAATAGCCAAGAGTTGGGAGCAACCTAGATGCCCATCGGTCAATGACTGGATCAAAAAACTATGGTACATTTACACAATGGAATTCTATGCTGCAGAAAGGAAGAAGGAACTACTACCCTTTGCAACATCATGGATGGAACTGGAAAGCAGTATGCTGAGCGAAGTAAGCCAGGCGGTGAAAGACAAATATCATATGATCTCACTGTTAACAGGAATCTAAACAAACCAAACAAGCAAGCAAAATACGACCAATGACATTCAAATATGGAACAGGCTGACAGGGTCCAGAGGGGAGAGGGGAGAGAATCATAGGGGAAAAGGGAATGGACTCACATGAACAAGTATAAAGGACATATGGACAATAACTAAGGGTGGGGGGTGGAAAGGGGAGGGAGGCGGGGAGCATGGGGCGGGGGGCGGGCAGGGTTGGGAATATAAGACAGAAACCTGTACTTGAACAAGAATTAAATAAAAATTATATTAAAAAATAAATGTACTCTCAAAATCTGTTTGACCTGTGATATGAAATCTTTTCTACACAAGGTCAAGAAAACCCACACTATGGCTGGCCTGAGGCACACCCAGTCTGGGTCCAGTCTTCATCCTGTGACAGTATTATAAGTCTCATTTGTCAGAAAAATCATACCAGCATCCCAGAGTTACCCAAAGAAATCATTAGATTATGTTTACTCACATTGTTCAGCCTGCAGTCTCTTACTCCTCTTCCCCAGTGCTTCGTTTGGGCAACTTGTTTTCCTTGAAGAATAAGCACACTGGGTTCAGTGTACCGGGTACTGATGGGAGATAAGTTTAAAAAGAAATAAAAGAAAATCTTTCTCGATATGACTGGGGTTTAGAAGCTTCCCAGGGCTGAGATTTTTTTAACAACATTTCCTTCCTGTATTTGGCAAGAAGTCAATTATTGCAGTTCAGTTGGGTAAGTCTTTACTGGTGTCTGTGTGGAGAAGAAAGAGTTGTACTTGGTGGGATTTCACAGAAATGCACTTGGCACTCAGGGGTGTTGCTCATAGCTGTGTGTAAGACAGATAACAGACACCTCAGCCAAGAAATAGGAGCCCATTCATGAACACATACTTTATGGTCTTTCTTCTCTCATGTATTAGTTTCCTATTCTCTCACAGTATCCAAATCCATAGGTCATTGTCTGTTTTGGGGGAAACCCAAAATAAGACACCCACTGCCTTGGTTAAAAAAAAACACAACCCTGCCAAACAATAAGAGTATAGGAGACTAATGACTGCAATAGATACGAAGGTGATACATCTAATTTAACCTCTTCATCCACGGATGGTACTCATGGGTCTTGTATGATATCCCAGACAGTTCTGAGCACTTCCAGATTGGGGAACTGTTGCTACTCCGGGTTCTCTTGTTAGAGAAAGGTAGCATATGGAATATTATCCTCTACTCACCCAGAAAAGACTGAGCGTTTCCATAAGATTCAGTCCCTTTACACAGATCTCACTGCTCTGGGTATGTGGATGACTTACTCATACTCGTGTGCCTTCTGTATCTCCTGAGATCCTGGAGGAAAACAGAGGGCAGTCTTAATGTCTTTCATTGAAGAAAACTTAGTGAAGGACCTATTAAGAGAAATGTGGGGAGATCATGGTGACCAAAAGCACTGTTGACACACCTAGGAGCCCCTAATAAAGGGAAGCTGTTTCCCTCAGGTATAAGGGACAAAAGGCACGAACCCTGTTACTATAGCAGCCAGCACAAGCTTCATACAAAAATTTAAGCTGCTTGATAGGAGCTGAGGTCTTAGGAGACCTCAGCTGGTGGCCAAACTGTGACCAGCAAAGGAAGCGTGAACTCCCACTTCTCTCTCCTCCTGACTTGCCCTTTCACTGGCTGAACCACCAGCAGGATCATCACACAGGTGTGTGGGTGATGCCATCCACACAGGCTACAGAGTCAGGTTTGCTTCTGCTCTTAAGAACTTTGGGACATTATTCTATCACCTGGGATCTCTCTAAATTCTGCCCACAGTTTGGAAGAAGGCTCTGTATTCAACGTCCCTCAAATTATCCCTTTGAATATTCCATCTTAGCTTTCCCAGTTATCTGACTCTTCTAACAGCAGAAAATGGATCTGGGTGGGCAAGGGGAGACTTGTTTCTCTCTTTGGTCTCTATCCACCTGTCCCACATGGAGGCAATCAGGATATCTGTGTGTATTTTTAAAGTTTCATGCAAATTAACTCAGGGCTCCCAATAAATACATGATGACTTGTCCTACCCTGCAGAAGGCCTGGCTCATGGAAACATCAGGGTACCTGTGTCCGTACTATTTCTTTTTATTGAATAGGTACATTTTCCCACTTTCTCTTTGGATAACAAGGACTGCATACAATCTCCAGGTCACTTTATAATTAACTATGTTTTTCCCTAAATAGAGCAAGTACTTTCCTTCTAAAAAAGTCCTTGTGAAAAGAGAGCTGGATGTGGGGACCCATTAGGATGCTAGGATGTTATTAGGGACTGTGATCTTTTTGATCCAAAGCCTTATCTATCAGCAAGACCTGGAAGGAGTACAGAGGTAAATCTGTTCAAGTTTTTGACTCTTCAGATTTGGATGTCTTGCTTCTCCTTTCTTCCAGATAAGTGTAAAAGTTTCTAATTCTAATTTTTAGTTCTAAGATTAAGATGGATGTATGTGGGATGGAGAAGGCCACCTTTTCTTCAGAAGGTGTCCTTTGAATTGGACGGAGAGTCCATCCCTGAAGAATATGAGAGGATGAAGGTTGTAAAGTGTCTCAGAGCAGGGCAGCTCCGGTTGGATGGGTTTCAAGACACTGTTTAGCTCCTGTAAGGAAATATAAAGAAAGAACTTCAGGAACATCTAAGGAGAAAACCCCCCCAAAAACACATTCTTTTAAAGAGTCCCCAGGCTGGGATAAAATTGAAACGTAGGCTCTACAGTCACTGTTTGCAAAGACAGCCATGTAGTGAATGACCCTCTGTAACTTTTACAAATTTGGTAAATAAGTTAAAAAGTTGGTTGTCAGAATCTTGTAATAATTTTGTACTGGGAATATTTCCCTAGTGAAAATCTAAAAAATAAACATGCAGCTTAAAAGTAAACATTTCATTTGGAAAATGTAAAATAGAATAATGTGTAAATCCTGTATGGAATAAAAGTTTAAATGGGGCTCAGAATTAAAAAATAAACCTTTTTCTTGTCTAACAATTTTTTAATAAGAAAAAGGACATTTTGACATTGCAATGGCCCCAGGTTCTCTACCCAATTATAGTGTAAAGAACAACAGCCTGCAGATTGACGACATGGTACCAATTAGGGGTTGAAAAGATGAGATTTGTTTTTAAAAAGGCAAACATGTAGAAATCACTGCAGCATATTTATTTGTTACTGAATGCAGTTCTGTTACATGAAACTAGGCTTCAAATATTGGGTTATATTACTAATTAAATTTCTTAAGTTCTTAAACACAAGAAGTGATTTTTCTCTCACCTTGTTGGTTCTCCAAGATATTCTTAATTTAAAATGCTTCCCTTTTTTCTTTGTGTTTATGCACAAGAGGCTCCTACTGATTCAGAGAATCCAGATGCTCCTGAGGCTTCTAACAGCTCAGTCTCTATTTCCTGAATACTTGTGAAAAATTTATTTTGCAGTTATAGTTGGCACATAATATTATATTAGTTTAGGGTGTACAACACCATGATTAGGCATTTATGTACCACACGAAATAACCACCTTGATAAGTCAAGTACTCACCTGGCACCATGCATAGTTATTACAATATTATTGACTTCCTCCTCTGTGTTGTCCTTACATCCTGGGGACTATTTATCACTGGCTGTCTGTTTTTCTTACTCCCTTATTGAGTTCTTCATAATCTAACACTTCTGCAATGAGGCACCCATATCTGGGAAACAGTGTTTACATTATGGAGAGGGGAATGACTGCATAACTAATGTAAGGAACAATTCTTCTTTGAAGTCAAAGTCTGCCCATCAGTTCTTAGATAAGGCATGTATGGAAGATAAAGAACATGCTGTACATGCAACTTAAAAAAATCACCCTTAAATAGTTCAAAAGAATGGCATGTAATTTGAAAGTAGAGTCTATTACCCATTGTGTGGTTTTACATGAAACTTTTCAGTGATACATTTGGAAGAAAACCCAGAAATTATTCAGTCTGGGCCTCTCACTTTGCACATGAAGTAACTGCCATGCAGAGAAGGGCAGAGATTTGCTTGCTACCTCTAGCTGGTTACTGGCAGAACCAGGTCCGTCCTATTGCCTTTCAGCCCAGAGTGATGCCTTCACTGTCACATGAAGGGCAAACACACACATATGAGTACATATAATACATAAAATGCCTATTTCATTGTATAAAATTTCATGCCTACATATATTAGAAGACATAATAGATGCCTGTACATTTTTATAATATTAGCTTGGATTTAAAAGAAGAAAATTAGGTGACGTCGGTGCCTCCCAAAAAGGAATAAAATAAGACATGAGAGATCCAAGGTGGGGTGGTATAGGTAGAAGCCACACTCACCTTTTCTGAGGATCAAAGTGGAGTTACAACTAAATTATAGAACAACTCACCCTGAATAACCAACTGAAGATTAGCTGGAGAGACCTCTTTAACCAAAGATTTAGATTAGAAGCCACGTCAAGCCTGGCAGGAAGGGTGAAGAGGTAAAAAAGGCTGGCCCTGCTTTCATGGGCGGTGGCTGTGGAACTGAAGGGATATCTCAGTTGTGGGGGATTTCCCTGAAAAAGATGCCGCCTAATCCCCAAACTGGTCTTTAAAGTCCAGAGCGTTGGAGCTAAGAAGAGGTGCCCCTGTGATATCTGGCTGTGAAAAGCAGCAGGGTTTCTGTCCACCAGAGAGAAACTGGAGGCCACTAGAGACACAGGCACTCTCTTAACGGGCCAAAACACATAATTTTGTTCTCAGACACTCAATCTGGGCTACAGTGGAGGGGAAGGCTGAGCAGACCAATGTTGCATAAGAAAAATCTGTGGTGTGTGACTCTGGAGAGAAAGCTGAAGGGACACTTGCCAGAAACCCTGTGCTGATTCATTCTCATACCACAGAGACCATCTTTCTTTGGTGGAGCACTCCCATGTGTGTAGCAACAGTCTGGAGAATAGCAAGACTTACCCTCTGGACTTCCTTTCACCCACACTGCAGACCTGTCCCGCTGACAAGTATAGCCAAAGGTTATTTCAGTGAGAGAGCCTGTCAACCAGGAGGCGGAGGCATGCAGAGGTGGATCCTGATGTGCCTTGAGATTTCTGCTGACCAGCCCTGCGCCTGGTGCTGGTAAAACCCAGCTTTGGTGCACAGATTGATCCACCCATATGCAACCAGGTCTAGCGGTGGAAGCCAGAAACTGCAGATGACTTGTAGCTCCAAACAGGTTGCCCAGGGTCAGTCAAAGGCAGCCTTTGATGTTGGTCTGCAACAGAGTCTCTTCCCAGAGGCCCAGAACAAACTTCCCTAGTGGCCAGCTTCAGAAAACATCAGAGCAGGATCCAATAAGCTTCATAAACAGTATATCCAATGGGAGAACTTGGTAGGCACCAAACACCACTGAGGCAAATTCCACTTCATGTGGTCTGCACATGTACATCATCTTACATACTATGGTCAGGGTTGATCCTCACAGTGAGCCAGCCTGAGTTTTGATACCATGTGTGAACATGCCAATAGCGATCCAAACTCAATTACAATAAGAGGCCATACATAATGTTAAAAAAGAACATTCCTGGAGCACCCAGGTTAGGTGAACAAGAAGACTGCACCGCTGCATACCACAGGGAACCTACTACATAAGGCAACTTCACAAAGCCTGGGAGTCGTAGCAGATCTGTCCAATACACAGAAACAAACAGAAAGAGGCAGCCAAACTAGGGAGACAACAAAACACACCCCAAATGAAAGAAAAGGAGGAATCTCCAGCAAAAGAGGTAAATGAAATGGAGGCAGGCAATTGATCAGTTATAGAGTTCAATACAATGGTTGTAAGAGTGTTTAATGCCATGAAAAGGATATATAGACCATAAAAAAAGAACCAGTCAGAAGTGAAGAATACAATATCTGAAATGAAGAATACACTGAAAGGAATAAACAGTAGGTGAGATGAAGTAGTTGACCAAATAAGCAACTTGGAGACAAGGTAAAAAAAAAACCCCATCCAATCAGAGCAACAAAAAGAAAAAAGAATTAAAAAATGTGAGGATAGTTTAAGGCACCTTTGGAACAACATGAAACAACAACAACAACAACAACAACAACAACGTATACATCAAAGGGGTAATAGAAGGAGAAGAGAGCAAGGGACTGAGAATCTATTGAAGAAATAATGACTGAAAACTTCCTTGACCTGCTTAAGAAAAAAGACACATAACTAGAGAAAGTGCAGAGAGTCCCAAACAAGGTGGACCCAAAGAGGTCCACACAAAGAAACATCATAATTAAAATGGCAAATGTTAAAGAAAAAGTTGTAATCTTAAAAGCCATGAGAGAAAGACAGTTACCTACAAGGGAGTTTCATAAAACTCCCTTGTAGGTTTTTTCAGTTGATTTCTTAACAGAAACGATGCAGGCCAGAAGGAGTTGGCAAGAAATATTCAGAGGGATGAAAAGAAAGAAGCTCCCATTAAAATTACTTTACCCAGCAAGGCTATAACTTAAAATTGAAAGAGAAGAAACAGCTTCCCAGACAAGAAAAAGTAAAAGAGTGTTACCACCAAAGCAGTATTACAAGACATGTCAAAGAGCCTACTTGAAGAAGAAACAGAATTAGATGAAGAAGGAACAGAGGAACATAGTTAAAAGAATAAAATGGCAATAAATACATACCTATCATAGGCACTTTAAATGTATATGGCTTAAATACTCCAATCAAAAGACATAGGGTAGCTAAATGGATAAGAAAAAAAACTCCACATATATATATATATTGTCTCCAGAAGACTCATCTCAGAATGAAAGACACACACAGACTAAAGATAAAGGGATGGATAAAGATATTTTATGCAAATGGTAAGGATTTAAAAAGGTAGGTATAATACTTAGATCACACAGGATAGACTTTAAAATAAGGCTGTAGTAAGAGACAAAGAAGGACACTACATAATGATAAAGGGGGCAATCTAACACAAGAATATAACCCTTGTAAACATTTATGCACCCAACATAGGACCTGGTAAATATGTAAAGCCAATCTTGATGGACATAAAGTGAGAGACTGACAGTAATTCAGTCATGGTAACCCTCCATTGGCAACAATGGTTAGGTCATCCAGACTGAAAATCAACAGGCAAATGATGGCCTTAAATGACAAACTAGATCAGAAAGATTTCATTGATACCTTCAGAGCATTTCATCCCAAAGTAACAGAATAAACATTCTTTCCAAGTGCACATGGAACATTATCTAGGCTAGATCACAAGTTAAAACATAAAACAAGTCTCAATAAAATTAAGAAAATGAAAACCATACCAAGACTTTTCTCTGACCATAATGAGAAGAAGCTACAAATCAACTCCAAAACAATAACTGAAAAACACACAGAGACATGAAGGCTAAATATCGTGTTGCTAAACAAAAAGTGGATTAACAATGATAATCAAGGAAGAAGTCAAAAGATACCTTGAAAGAAATGAAAAATGAGAACACAACAACCCAGAATCTATGAGACACAGTAAAAGCAGTCCTAAGAGGGAAATTTGTAGCATTACAGGCCTATCTCAAGACTCAAGGATAATCTCAATAAGCAATCTAATTTCACACTCCAAAAAACTTGAAAAAGAACACCAGTCAAAGGTCTAAGTGAGTATAAGGAAGGAAATAATAAAGATCAGAAGTAAATGAAATGGAATAAAAAAGAACAATACAAAAGATCAAGGAAAGCAAGAACTGGTTCTTTGAAAAGACAATAAAGATTGACAAACCTTTTATTAGATTCATCACAACAAAAGAAAGAAAACCCAAATGAATAAAACCAGAAATGAAAGAGAGGTTACGAATGACACCAAAAACTCCCACAAAAGGTTATAAGAAAATATGATGAACAACTAACTATATGCCAAAAAATTCAACAACCTATGTATAATAAATTTCTAGAAACATACAATCTTTAAAAACTGAATCAGAAAGAATCAGAAAACCTGAATACACAGATTAAAACTAGTGAAATTGAAACAGTAATAAAAAACCCCCAACAAACAGAAGTCTTGGATGGGATGGCTTTACAGGTAAATTGTATGAAATATTCAAAGAAGTACTAAAATCTAACCTTCTCAAACTATTCCAAAAATATTCAAAAAAAGGGAATACACCCAAGTTCATATAGAAGGCCAGTGTTATTGTAATTCTAAAACCAGATAAAGACACTGCAAAGAAAGAAAATTATAGGCCAATCTTTGCAATGTACATAGAACTAAAATCCTCAACAGATATTAGCAAACAAGAACCACCTAAATATTAAAAAGATCACACACCATGACCAAGGGACATTTATTCTGGTGATACAAGGTGGGTATAATATTTACAAATCAATGAACATGATACACCACATGAATAAAATGAAAGATAAAAACTACATGATTCTATCAATAGATGCAGAAAAAGCATTTGATAAAACTCAGCATTAATATATGACAAAGATTCTCAGCCAAGTGGCACTAGAGGGAACACACCTCAATGTAAGGAAGACCATGTACAACAAACCCACATCCAACATTATACTCAATGGGCTAACACCAAACCTGTTTCCTTTAAGATTGGGGACAAGACATAATGTCTACTTTTACCATCTTCTTCAACATAGCACTGGAAGCCCTAGCACAGCAGTCAGACAAGAAAAAGGCATAAAATATTAGAAAGGAAAGAATAAAACTGTCATTATTTGCAGATAATATAACACTGTATATAGAGAATCCTAAAGATTCCACACACACACAAAAAAACTGGAACTGACAAATGAGTTCAGAAAAATAGCAGGATACAAAAGAAGTATCCAGAAATCAGTGGCAACTTTATACACCAATAATGAACTATGAGAAAGAAAAACTTAGAAAACTATTTGATTCACAATTGCTTCAAAAAGAACACCTAAGAATAAACCAACCGAGGATATAAAAGACTTGTGCTTGGAATATTGTAAGACACTGAAGAAAGAAATTAAATAAGATACAAAAAAGTGACAGCATATAGCATGGTTTGGGATAGGAAGAATTAACATCATTAAAATGTTTCTACTATCCAAAACAATCTATAGATACAACACAATTTTTATTAAAATACCTATGGTATAATTCATAGAACTAGAATAAATATGCCAAAAATTTAAACAAAACCACAGAAGATCATAAGAGATACAGTGATCTTAAGAAAAAAATAACAAAGTTGGAGGATTATGCACCTTATGTCAGACTATACTACAAGGTCATAGTAATTAAAACATCATGGTATTGGCATAAATACAGACATAGATAGAGAGCCTGGAAATAACCCCATGCCTATGTAGTCAATTAATATTTGGCAAAGGAGGCAAAAACATACAATGGACTAAAGGTAGTGTGTTCAAGAAATGGTGTTTGGGACAATTGGACAGTTACATGCAAAAATAAAAAAACTAGCCCTGGCTGGTATAGCTCAGTGGATTGAGCACAGGCCTGCAAACTAAGGGATCATGGTTTGATTCCCAGTCAGGAATCGAACCGGCCTGGGTTGCAGGCCAGTTCCCAGTGAGGGACACATGAGAGGCAACCATACATTGATATTTCTGTCCCTCTTTCCTTCCCTTCCCCTCTAAATAAATGAATAAAACTTTAAAATATTTTTAAAAAACCTAGACCACCTCTTTATACTATACACAAGAATTAACTCAAAATGGGTTAAAAACTTAAATGCTAGGCTCAGAACCATAAAATTCCTAAAAGGAAACAATGGTAGTAATATCTCGAACATTTCTTGTAGCAATATTTATTCTGATATAGCTCCTTTGGCAAGAGAAATGAAAGAAAAATAAACAAATGGAACTACATCAAACTAAAAGTTTTTGTACAGCAAGGGAAGCCATCAATAAAATGAAAAGACGACCCACTGACTAGGAGAACATATTCACCATTACATCTGATAAAGGGTTAATATCTAAAATGTCTACAACTCAACACCAAAACCATCACAAAACAAATTAAAAACAGTCCAATAAAAAATGGTCTAAGGACCCAAGTAGACAAGTCTCCAAGGAGGATATACAGCTGGACAATAGACATATAAAAATATTCAACATCATTAATCATCAGAGAGATACAAATTAAAATCACAGTATAGCCTCATATCGGTCAGAATGGCTGCCATCAATAAACTAGCAAACGACAAGTTCTGGAGAAGATGTGGAGAAAAGAATCCTCATGCACTGTTGGTAGGAATGCAGATTGGTGAGCTATTGTGGAAAGCAATATGGAGTTACCTCTAAAAGTTAAATAATGGAATTCATTTAAGACCCAGTGATCTGACTTGTGGGAATTCATCCAAAGAAACCCAAGCCACTAATTCAAAAGAATATATGTACCCCATGTGCAATGCAGCACTATTTATAATAGCCAATATTGGGAAGCAGCCCAAATGTCCATCAGTAGATGAGTGGGTACAGAAGCAGTGGTACATTTACACAATGGAACACTACTTGACTGTAAAAATAAAGGAGAAAATCTTACTGTTTGTGATAGCATGTATGGACCTGGAGAACATTATGCTAAGTGAAATAAGCCAGTCAGAGGAAGACAAGTACAATATGATTTTACTAATATGTGAAATCTAGTGAACAAAGGAAACTAACAAAGTGGTGACAGACTCATACATGGGAAACAGACTGACCACTGTGGGGTAGGGGCAGAGTAAAGCAATTGAACAAAAAAAGAAAACCTCACGGACATGGACAACAGTGCGGTGATCACTTGGGGAAGAGGAGGTGGGGAGAAGTGGAGGAGGGTAAAGGGGGGATAAACGGTGATGGACAGAGACTTGACTTGGGGTGGGGAATATAAACTACAGCACACAGATGATGGGTTATAGAATTGTGCACCTGAAACCTGTATAACTTGGTTAACCAGTGTCACCTCAATAAATTCAACAAAAAGGAAACAAAGGAGTAAAAGGATGAGTAAAAGTTACTACTGTAAGTAACAAAGAACAGAATAAACTTATAAAGGAGTAGGTTAATTAGTCTAAGATAGGAGAATGGAAATAAAATATTAATCTGTGCATGCAGACCAAGCCAATTACAGAATGTTGGAGTAGAGAAATGAGTGTTTTCACGATTAACCAAGGCAAATACAATGTCAATCTCCTGTGTTATGTTGTGGGATGAGGAAGTAGAAAACATCCCAGAGAATAATGTGCCCTGAGAGATCCTACCATAGGTTGGGACATATCTGTTCCTGTGATGATCTAAAATCTTGGCTACCATTGCCTTTAAACAGCAATGGAGTATCAGAATGGATTAGGAGAAAAAATGGTTATAAAAA
The DNA here is from genome assembly GCF_014824575.4 of Sturnira hondurensis. Taxonomy (NCBI): domain Eukaryota; kingdom Metazoa; phylum Chordata; class Mammalia; order Chiroptera; family Phyllostomidae; genus Sturnira; species Sturnira hondurensis. The sequence goes on along the minus strand of NW_028084511.1, from coordinate 954,885 downwards.
GGCTTTCCTGGAGATAGAATCAGATAAGGCTGAAAACAACAGCAAAGACCCAATTTATAACCTTAATATGTACCATTCACAAAAGACAGAGAGAGAGAGAGAGAGAGAGAGAGAGAGAGAAATTTACTAGGAGGTGTTGTCTTACCTGACTGTAGAGGTTAAGGAGTTCCATGGTCAGCTGTATGCGAGCTGGAGACTCAGGACACAGGAAAGCTGGTGGTATGATTTGAAGACCTTAAAGCCAGAGAATTGATGGCGTTGAAGCCATCCCAAGTCCAAAGGCTTGAGAATCAGGAGTGCCAAAGGCAGAAGTAAAATGTTCCATCTCAAGCAGTGGGGCAGAGAGCATTTCAACCTTCCTCTGCCTTTCTCTTTCACTCAAGCCCTCAGTGGATTGGGGGAGTTTCACCCACACAGAGAAAGGCCCTCTGCTCTACCCAGTTCACCAATTCAAATGGTAATCTCTCCTGGAAACATCCTCAGGGACATACCCATTAATTATGTGTAACCAGCTATCTGGGCACCTGGTGGTCCTCTTGAGTTGACACACAAGATGGAAATAATATGAAGTATTAAAAAAAACATCATTTTTGGTTTTTAAAATTAAAATTATAAGAGCTCACCGGACCTCACATGTTTATTCCAATTTCATAATTGATTTTATGTCAGAGGGGTCCTATTTCTCTTCTGTGAACTCTTTGCACGAGGCAGCAACAAACTAGACTGGTAGGGCTGCGCTGTAGTGGGGACTTGAGCAAGAGTAGCACTGCCTTTCCTTCCTATTACCTTACACGGTGAATCCCTCCTGGGACTTGGAGTCTCAAGTAAAGCCGAGTACATGGCAGCCACGCTGCTAGAAACTTTTATACATGAGAAAACCATGAGAATTATTCATGAAGTTCTAGGCTCAGATAATGACAAATAGGTTGATCTTCTCTGTGAATGTCTGATGGGCCATTCCAAAGTGATGCCAGACAATGACCAATTGATCTTTATTTAGGGTCGTCCTGAATTTTTAAAGCGTCTAGCATCCTTGGCTCTATTCTCTAAATGCTTTTAGTGAATCATCCCCTCCCCCACTTCCTGTGACAAACAATATCACATTCATAAATTTCCCAGAAATCACACTGTGGTTGGTACCTTCTTTTTCAAAGAATTGCTAGAGTATACCTGTAGCAGGCTTTTTTATTGTTTTTAAAGATTTTATTTATTTTAGAGTGAGGGGAAGGAAAGGAGAGGGGGAGAAACATCAAGGTGTGGTTAACTCTCATATGTCCACTACTGAGGACCTGACCTGCAACCCAGGCGTGTGCCCTAGACTGGGAATCGAACTGATGACCCTTTAGTTCACAGGCCAGAGCTCAATCCACTGAGCTACGCCCGCCGGAGCTCGGTGTGGTTTTAATGATCCCCATATATTGGCAGCTACAATTAAATAATTTAAATCTGAATTAGGATAGACGTATGGGCTTTAACTAGATGCTTCCATTGCTATGGTTGCCATGTAACTTGTAGCCCCAGACTGTGACGTATGTTGGTCATGTCTGAAGGCCTGACTATGAAGCGAGTTGCAGGAGAAATGTTTAAAGGCACACTTTGTTGAGATAGAGGAGAAACATAGCTAAACACAAAACAATAACAGGTTAAACAATGGTGATGGTCACAATGTCTACATTCAGCATTTTACTTTCATCGTAAGGTCACTGATGCACAACTATGAGACATTTTCAGAATTTTTGTTTTCAACCCTGCACGCCTAGTTCTCACAACAGAATTTGGTGTTGCTGACATACCGTTTCATTGTCAAGCAGGAAAAGATGTATCCAGGGCCACCAGGTCTGATACAAAAGCGTTGTTTATCCTGGAAGAAACACAGCTGTTTTTCTCAGTTCTCTGAAACTTTCCCTTCTTCTATCCCCTAGCTGCATAAAAACTTCCTTCCATTTGTTTTGTGTTTTTTTTAAAAAATGTTATTTATTTATTTTTAGAGGGGAAGGGAAGGAGAGAGGGAGAGAAATATCAGTGTATGGTTGCCTCTGCCGGAAACACACAATGTACCATGTGTCCCCTGCCAGGAACTGGCCTGCAACCCAGGCATGTGCCCTGACTGGGAATCGAACTGCGATCCTCTGGTTCTCAGGCCCGTGCTCAATCCACTGAGCTACACCAGCCAGGGCTCTTCCATTTGTTTTTTGAGACAGGTGAATTTGAGAGATTTCCCTCTCCTGTCCTCTCACCTTGGCCAAAATGAATAAAGCTTTTTCTCTCTCCAAGCACCAATGTTTCAATATTTTTTCTTACTAGCGCATCGTGCACACAAACCTGACTTTCAGAAGGTCATTCTGCAACATGGCTATTCAGGATGAGTGGAAACATACCCACTTGCAAGATTGAACAGCATCCCAGGCAGCAGGAGGACTTTTAAGAAGACCATCATCCTAGGTTTGGGCTATCATTTTCTGTTCATGGGAATCAAGGTGCATGTCTTATGGGAAAATGGTAGCGAAAGTTTGTAAAGTTCCACAGACTCACTCAATGTTCTCAACTGTGCTGAGCATCTGGGATCCCCCGAGTGGGGGCAGTAAAGTGTAAATGGTATTAAGAAAGGAATGAAAGAGTCAGAACATGAGCAGAATGAGACCTGGTGCGCAGCAAAGAGAACTCTGGAACTCCTCACATGTGAAATGAAGAGCAGTCCTGGTGGGACTGCTGGGGACTCCTTTTGTGCCCTCCCCCCATGGGAATTCATGTGCTAGAAAATATAGTGTTAGCTATCACAGGGTATTAGTTAAGCTTGCCAATGCATTCCAATATTTCAGGTGCAGCTATTTGCGTGAGTTCACACAGAGCATTAGAAATTTTGCCAATGCATCCCAGTACATTAGGTGTACCTGTTGTGCTAGGCACCCAAGAGAGCTGAGAACGGTAGGCACTGTGGGAAGGCAGGACCAGGGGTCTGGGGAAGGGCACTCAGGTTCATACAAAGGGACTGTGAAGTTTTAGTTCTTGTGGTGAGTGGAGGTGGGTGGATGGTTCTTTCATTACAGTGTTTCAGTTTTGTTATTAAAACGTTCTCATGTAGGCTCATGAGGCTCTGAGTGATCATTTTAAGCCTCCAACATCATATGTGAGTTGAAGTTTACCTTCTGCCCTAACTTAGTGTTTTGGCTCCAGTGGTTTTAGTGGGATGGTTGATGGGGGACTGGCCCCCTCCCTTCTCTCTCTTCTAGTTGTGCTTTGGGTTCAAAGGCAATAACTGAAATGTGGCTGTCAGTGCAGAGGTGACTGCCTTTTCTGCTCATCAGGAGTGTTAGCTCCTCTGTACGTAACTCAGTGTCAGGATGTGGTCCTCTTGCTGTAGATTAAATCTTCAATCTATGTGGGTGTGTGCAGGCTTCTGCCAGCCCCTGTAAGAGCCACTGGATTCTGAGCAGTTCTCTTGGGCACTGGTAGCCTCTTTTGTAATCCAGGCTCATCTTCCTACTGACGCTGGACTTCCAGCACTTTGCTGAACTGCTTTGCTGTGCATGGCTCTCCATGCTGCAACAATTCTTGGGGAAATCCAGGAAAACATTTCTGAGGCATGACACAAAAAGCATGAATCATAACAATTCAAACATGTTAGATCACATTAGAATTAAGATCTTTTGTTCATCATAGATACCCTAAAGGAAGTAAAAGGAGAAGCCGAAATATTGGAGGAAGATACTTGAAACACACAACTAAAAAGAGGAAAAACATGCAGAATAGACAATGACCTGAAGAATCAAATAGAAAAAGGCAAGCAACCCAGTAGAATAATAGGTGAAAGAAATTAAGTGGCTTAAAAAAGAGAAAACTAAATAGCCAAAGAATACATGAATAGGTGCTCAACCCATTGGTATCAGAGATGAAAAACCAAGTCACTGAGACAGCTGGTATTCCTTCTGCCAGAATGGCAATAATTTCATAGTCAGAAAATATCAGGTTGGAGAGAGGCTGTGGCAGAAGCAGGAGACAGTGTTTTCAACAGTGTTGGGTCAAAATTCTGCAAAGGCCAGAAAAGGCAAGTGTGAAAACAGAACCATTGAGCTTGGCAGCAGGGGTCATTGGTGACATTGGTGACAGCAGTAATGCCACTAGAATAGGGTGTCAGGATGTGGGAGGAAGCTGGGATGAGAGTGGTGGCTGCTAAGGTGGTAGAGACACTGTCTTCTGATCTAAATCACCTGCCTTTCCCACCAGTGTCTTTGTTTCTGCAAGGGGCCCTGGACTTGCTTCCTAGAATTCTGGTTCTGGTCTTGCTCATGCTCCCAGCTGGGTCGACAACCTTGGGAAAATGCCTTCCCTGTCCACCTGTGTGTTTTCATCTATTCATAGATCTCTCAAGTCTCTTCCAATTTTTACGTGTCATCGTTCAGGAGGGGATGGAGTGAATGGAGGTGTGCAGTGGATGGCTATGGAAAAGTGCAGAGCAAGGACACAACTTATTGCCCATAGGCGGCAGTGATCTGTCACCCAAGACCTTTCCCTTCTTCCCCCATTATCCTCCTCCCCTCTCCCTTCTGGTCACTGTCAGTTTGTTCTTTATTTCCATGTCTCTGGTTCTTTTTGCTCACTTGGGTTTTCTTGTGTGTGTTTTTTTGAATTAGGTTTTACTTATAGGTGAGATCATATGATACGGCATTCGTCTTTCATTGCCTGGCTTATTTCATTTAGCATAATACTTTCTAGTTCTATCCATGCTCTCAAAGAGTAGGTGTTCCTTCTTTCTTTCTGCTGCGTAGTATTCCATGTGTAAATGTACCACAGTTTTTCAGTCCACTCATTTACTGATGGGCACTTAGGCTGTTTGTAGCACTTGGCTATTGTAAATAACGCTGTTATGAGTGGTAAGTAACCAAAGGGTCCTTGTCAGAGAAGATGCGGGTGCAGATGAGAACAGAACCTTGAACAGTGAGCCATTTAGAGGAGACTTCTTAGAAGAGGCAGAGCCTAAAACTATTTACAAGAGTAAAATAGTGTTCTGTTTTTAGTAGTCCCCCCACAGAAGCCATTGCCGAGCTTCTGCAGCAAAGGGAAATTAGATAGTACCTGGACTTTAGAGATTATTGCTATAACCTGTCACCATCTAATATTTTGGAAGCCAGTTGCCCATAATGAATAACAATATTTATATTAACGTGTGAAAATCTAGAAGTGATAGACATAGCCTTTTGTCTTTGAATTAGATCCTATCTTTTTGTAAATAAAGACATAGTAGCCTCATAACTTTGGAAGATATCTTAAGAAAATGTTTGTTCTTGAATACTACTGCTTTGGTGGTAATGTTGTCAAGAAACTGATCATGTCAGTGGATGACTCACTGTCTCCAAAGGATCAGGAGTTCCCAACACTACTGTTTCTTATTGCACTAAAACAAATACAAAAACCCAAGCCCCCCCCAAACCCACAGAAAGCTTTAAAATAAAAAGAACAACAATATCAATAAAAACACCACTCTTTAATGCACCGGCAAATGTTGATTGCTCAACAAGACTTGTTCTCTGCTTCCTTGTCACTGCCAGAAATAAATCATTTCACTCTGCTTTCTTTATACATTCTCACATTTTGTTTGTGGCAGAGAAAGGTACTTGCATGTTGCTCTCCCTTGCGAGACGGAAGTGCCTTGAAATCAGACACTGTGTGTGTTCACTCATGTTCATCCTTCTCCTGCCATGAAGAGGCTTGAACATATCAAACGCTCAGTTCATATTTATTCACTAAGTGAATGATTGAAAGAATGAAGCTCGGGTTGTCTGGACATTTATTTCTCTAACTGCTAAGCCCACGCAGTGAAGCACATGAATACATGCACATGACGTCCCCACACGTGGCTGCCCTAGGGAGGACCCCATTGCTAAAACCCACTTGAAATTCCTGTCTCCTTTTTAATGGAGGCACAGCACAATTTACCAGGCTGAAGTAAATGGAGTCCAGGGTGCACACAGTTGGAAAGACACATTCCTTAGTTTGGCAGGGAGAAAAGAAGCTGGGTTTCAGAAGTCTAGTAAGAGGAGGTCTTCCTTTGGTCCCAGTGAAAGATGCTTTTAGAACTTTTCGCTTATTGGGAGTTCGGCACCTTACTGGAATCTGTCTAATGTGAGTTCTCTGGTTGTTCGGTGACCACTTGGTTTGCTTCAGAACTGTTTTAGGCTTTCATAAGGCTCTGGAAAAGACAGGCACAGGAGGTACTCTTGTGAGAGCAGGACATGCACAGAGGCCTTTAGACATTCCCAGACTCCCATGCTCCTGGGCAGGAAAGAAAAGCCCAAAGATCCCTCTAGTCTCCACCCTCTGTGGGGAATCTTTCCACTCACTGAGGAGCCTTTGAACTCACTTTGTTACGTTGGTAGCCAGAGATGGCACATGTGAAGGCAATCCAGAATTCCAGGAGGCTGAAGATGAACAGCATGCCAGAAGTAACCCTTCCAGAGAGCTGGAACCAGAACACATGGAAGGTTATGAGTCCTGGCTGGAAGTGCGCCTCTGCAGTGGCTGTAGCTATGGCTATGAGGAAGTCCCCTAACCTCCGTCTCAATCTCATGGAGAAAATGTCTCACCAGGTTTTGGTGAGGGTCAAACACTACTGGTGTTCCTCTAAGGGAAATAATCGTCATTGTCTAGGGAAAAACCTTGATACCTTGTTTCAGTACAGGGGATGAGACCTAAGGATATGGTCTGGAGTCAGACAGTGAGAGAGTGAAAGTGTTCTGTGTAGAAAGTGAACAGAAATTTGGGAGCATGGACAAGCCGCAAGGAGGAAAGTGAGAGGGTTAGAGGAGAAAGACAGGACCAAGCAACAGGGTAGGAGGGTGAGACTGCCGACAAAGGCATCCTGTGAGAAATGAAGACTTGACAAAACATTGATGTGTAAACTCTGTCTTCAGTAGTTGCCTGGGCTCTGATATAAACCTCCACCATCCCTCTGAATCTTTAGAGAAAGTTGGTTACTGACACAACCTTTCTTCCTTGTGGCAGGTGCATTTTGTGGAGAGCAAAAATTTGGCCTGTCTTTAGTTTGAGAAAGGAGTCAGTGAAAGGATCCCCAAACTGAACTAATGCAGTGGTAGTAGATTTCACCTGAACACCAGGAGACATCTACCATATTTTTTGGACTATAGAACATACTTTCCCTCGCAAACTTGGGAGGAATAGTGGTTGTTATTGCTGCTGTTGAGTTCTGTTTACATTTACATTGGTGAAATATTATGTTATTAAATATTTTACCACATTTTTTGCTTCAAAATTTTTCTTTATTTTCCTCCTCTAAAACCTTGGTGTGCTTTGTGGTCCAAAAAATACAGTAAGTCCTTTTCTTGTTCATTCCAAAAATCCTCAGGAGAATGGGATCATCCACTACATCTGGGGTAGACTGTATAGAATCCACTTGAATCATAAAACAACAACAACAAGGGATGAAATGCTCTAGAAACCATTTGTTTTTCAATTAAAAGAGAGGATAAATATCAAAGTGAATGTGCCCGACACAGGGTATGTACAAAAGAAATCTTTGTTGACTGTAATTTTTAAAATGGCATGTGTGACAGCTAGCTGCTCAGAGAATCGCCACTTTTCAAGAGAACTTCCTTAGCACTCTCCTTCTCTTCCCTCTAAATTTAGCTTCTGGGGCAAGAAGAGACAGAGGTTCATGCTTGGTAGAAAGTTTAGAGACATGGGTTAGGACAGGGTGTCCAGGCAAAGGGAAACGCAGGGTGATGATGTCTCAGTCAAGAAATCACAGAAGCTGAGAGGGGAGAGGTCTTCACAAATGATGCTGGTCCATGTCAAATGTGTTTTTAACAACAAAATTCTTTTATAAATAAAAATTTCTAATGAGAGAAGGGTTGGGGGATGGGTGAAAATGATGAAGGGATTAAAAAGTACAGAATGGCAGTTATAAAATTAGTCACAGGGAGGTACAGCATAGGGAATATTGTCAATAATATTGTAATAACTATGTGTGGGGTCATACAGGTACTAGACTGATTGGGGTGATCATCTCATAAGTTATATAAAGTCTAAACACTATGCTGTACACTCAAAACTAATATAATATTGTACATCAACTGTGTAATTTAAAAATTAAAGAGAAATGTTCCATGAGGGAGGAGGGGTTCCTCAAGCACCTTAAATATGTATTATTTGGTGAGCATTAATTCATGCTTGTTGAGACTTAGGAGTGCTCAGTGTCTTGCTCCTCATTTATCAGGCTGGGATGAAGTCCAGCACTTCTCGTTCAGATGCAAGGACTGAGGCCAGAGGTAGATTGGGTGGCCAGGATGGGGTTGTTCTGTTTCCAAGAGCAGACACTAGCAGGACTGAGATTAGAAGCTGGATGGGGGTGGCTCTGGCTGGATTCTGGAGGCATTTTAAAGGTGGAAGAGGTAGGAATGACTGAGGCATTGGCTGGCAGGTGCGGGAGAAATTTGAAGAGGAGGTTGAGGATTTAACTAAGGTTTTGTCCTGAGTGACTGGAAAAGTGCAGTAACCATCCATGGGGAAAAGGAAACCTGAGAGAAGGTTTGCAATATAAAATCTGGAGATCAGAACTGGATATGTTAATTTCAAGATGGTGAGTGGGCAACTGGATTCAAAAGACTGAAGTTTGGGAGACAGGTTTGGGGAATCCTTGTCATAGAGAAAGTCACCAGCCTGGATGAGAATTTAAGACAGTAAGTGGAGAGAGAAACAGAAGAATAAGACTAAGGACTGAGCCTGAGAGACTGAGGATATGAGAAGAATCAGCAAAGGAGACAGAGCAGAGACTGACCATTGAGGGGGGGGGGAACACCAGCCACAGGGCCTGGAAGCCACTGGGAAGTCTCCAAAGAGGAGGAATGATTGGGGACCTCAAGCAGAGGAAGCTTTAGAGTAAATGAGGCTGAAAGAATGTTTAAGAGAAGTTATGAAAGTAGAGAATTGGAGATATGAGGCAGACAACTTGTTTAAGGAGTTTTCTGCAGATGCGGCCACAGACAAGGTTGGTAGCTGCAGTAATTGAAAGGTAATTTGTCTGTTTTTGAAAATGAAGGAAACAGAAGAGTGTGTAGATGCTGATGAAAAGCTCTAGCCAAGGGAGGGATGGTTGTAGAAGGGGGGCAGGTAAGGGAGAGGGTAGAAACACTGGCAGTGATAAACTTGAGTGAGTGAGGAGGACACGGCTGTAGTGGAGAGGGAGTCATTGAGTTTTCATGAGACTCATCTGTAGCTGCACTTTCTTAATCCGGTAGCCATGAGTCTCCCAAGGACCTGAGGTGTGATTTAAAGGCCAAATGTCACCAGATTCCTAGATGTGGCCTCAAAAATGCAAAATGATGAATTAATAATTCTTTTACATATAGAAATGAGATTTTTGGATCTACAGAATTAAATAAATGTTATTAAATTAATTCCAGCTATTCCTTATTTTCACTTTGTAGTGTGGGAACTTGGGAATTTAAAATCACGATCATGGCTTACTTTATATTTCTGTTGGGTAGCACTGGCCTAGAACCTGAGATGACTCATTCATTTATGCATTTTCTATGTCTGCTTTCACACAGGCTTGAATTTGCAACACAGACCAGATGGCCTGCAATGCCTTAAATATTTGCCCTCCAGCCCTGTACTGAAGACTTTTTCTGACTTGTTTGCCCATAATAATGAGCAAGAAGGCTAGCATGTGAGTGAGGTACAGGTTGGTGGGTACTTGTGTATTATATGTGTAACCGCATTTAATTCTCCTAACAATGTCAAAAAGTAGGTACTGATTTATAAACATAGACACTAAAACTAAGAAAAGTCACATTCTTAGGGTAAGAGCGATAAAACTACAGGTCAGGGACTTTAAACTGTTCTGATTCGGACAGCACCTCTGTTTGCTATAGTGCCTGGTGAAGAAGCTTGGTGGTTAGGTCTGTTTTCAATGATTTCCTAAACACAGCTGAGCTGGAACCCAGGGGAGCATTGTTTGAGAGGGATACTCACCACTCTTGTGTAGACGTGGTTATATGGGCTGTTGATAATGACCTCCGTGATGAAGAGACATGTTCCGATCACAGACGTGATTGCACTGAAGATGTTTGTGACAATGTAACTCCTCAACTAAGGAAGACACAGAGAGTGAGGGTGGGAGAAAAAAAATGATTGTAGCTAAGGTAAGCAGAGGCTCAATAAGTGTTTCTTAATATAATTTCCTGGAACCCTAGTTCTGGAGGAAGTAAAGGGGTGTTTTGTGCAAAAAAGTTTTGGATGTTAACTTCTGTCCAAGATGGAGGCATAGATAAATATACTTCACCTCCATGCACAACTATAGCAAAATTACAACCATACTACGAAATAAATATCACCCAGATTTGTCAGAAAATTGAACTGTATGGAAGTTTAACAACCAAGGATTTAAAGAAGTCACATCTTCTTCCAAACAAATGGAAATGGTGGAGATGCAGGCATCAGAACAGGTGGTCCCACATTCATGTGTTATGCATAAAAACTGGAAGGGGTACCTCAGAAGTGAGCAATCCTAGCCCCAGATCAGATCACCCATCCCAGGGTTCCAGTGCCAGGAAGATAAATCCCAATAACTTCTGTCTGCAAAAATCAGTGGGTGTTGGGGTGGTGGAAGAAACTGTGAGATTCTCAAGAAACTTCTAAAGGGCCTGCAACAGCCTCATGCAGACCCACCACCTTTGTGACTCAGGACCATGGCAACAGCTAGAAGGGAACAAATGGCATATGGGAGAAGGAGAGAAAGTAAAGTGACCAGCAAGGGGGTGAGTGCTGGGAATATAGCTTCTTCTCAGGCAATCTCCAGAGGCGAGATAGTGGCATTGTCTCCTCTCTGAGCCCTCCCTGACACAGAACCACAAAGTGGTGAAATGGGTTGCCTCATGGTAGTAACTACTCAGCACTCTGCCCCACACAATTTACAGGTGACTTTTCTGCAACAGGCCATGCTACTAGAGCAGAGAGTCAAAGCAGCTCTACTTAATACACAGAAACAAACACCAGGAGGCCAACAAATTGAGGACACAAAGAAATATGGCCCAAATGAAAGAACAGAACAAAATTCCAGGAAAGAAACTAAAGGAAATGGAGATAAGCAACTTATCAGATGCAGAGTTCAAAACACTGATTATCAGGGTGCTCAAAGAAATTGTTGGGTACTGCAACAGGGTAAGATAGACCCAGGCAGGAATGAAGGTTGCATTGGGTGAAATAAAGAAAAACCCACAGAGAACCAACAATGGAGGGGATGGAGCCAAGATTGAAATCAATGTTTTGGAATGTAAGGGAAAAAAAGGATTCTATCAGAATAGTAAGAGGAATAAAGAATTAAAAAATGGAAATAGAATAGGAGCTTCTGGGACATCTCCAAACACACCAACATCCAAATCATAGGGGTACTAGAGGGCAAGGGGAAGAGCAAAATATTGAAAACTTATTTGAAAAAATAATGAAAGAAAACTTCCCTAATTTGGTGAAGGAAATAGACATACAAGGCCAGGAAGCACAGAGGGTCCCAAACAAGATGGGTCCAAAGAAACCACATCAAGACACATTATTTAAATGCCAAAGCTTAAAGATAAAGAGAGAATCTTAAAAGCAGCACGAGAAAAGCAGATAGTTACTTACAAAGAAGTGTCCATAAGACAGTCCCTGATTTCCCAAAAGATACTTTGAAGGCTAGAAGGGCTTTGAATACAAGAAGTATTCAAAATGATGAAAATCAAGGCCCTAAAATCTAGATTACTCCCTCCAGCAAAGCTATTATTTAAAATTTAAGGGGTGATAAAGTGCTTTCCAGACAAGGTAAGACTAAATGAGTTAATCATCACCAAGCCATTATTATCTGAAGTGTTAAAGGAAACTATATATGAAAAAGATCAAAACTATGAACATTAAAATGGCAATAAATGTACAACTATCAACTGAATCTAAAAAAAAACCAAAGTAGCAAACAAGCAGAACTGAACAGATCAGAGATATGAAGATCATTTGGAGGGTTATTAGCTGGGAGGAGGAAGGAGGAGAATGGGGGGAAAGTTTCAGGGATTAAGAAGTACAAATTGAGAGGAGTTCCAGCCAAGATGGAGGCATGGGTAGAAATGCTTTGCTTACTCACACAACCAAAGGAAGGATAACAACAAATTTAAAAACAATAAACAACCAGAAGTGCCAGTAAGTCAGACTGCATGGAACTCCAACAACCAGGCAGTTAAAGAAACATTCACCCATACCAGTAGGAGGGGTGGAGAGGGGAGACGGGCAGCCCTGCTGAGAGGATGTGGGCAAAGGTGGTGGACCATGTAGGTGAGGTGGGGCTTGCTGAACAGGAAACTAAAGACTCAAAACAAGCTGTAAAATAATGTGGGGATAGCAATGGTATGAGAAAAATCTTAGTCTCACAGGAGAGTTCCTTGGGAAGTGGGGCTACAGTAGAGCAAGCCAGCAGTATTGTTCCCTCTCTGGCCCCTCCCTCACAGACAGCACCACAATGAAGCAAAAAGGGTTGCCCCACCCTGGCAAATACATAAGGCTCCACCCCCTTACAACATAACAGGTGTGCCAAGATAAAGAAATATGGCCCAAATGAAAGAACAGATCAAAACTCCAGAAAAAGCGCTAAATGACAAGAAGATAGACAACCTATCTGATGCAGAGTTCAAAACACTGGTAATCAGGATGCTCACAGAACCGACTGAACTCAGTCACAAAATGAAGGAAGAAATGAAGGCTACCCAAAGTGAAATAAAGGAAAATATGCAGGGAATCAACAGTGAAGGGAAGAAAACCAGGACTCAAACCAACGATTTGGAACAAAAGGAAGAAAATAACATCTAATCAAAACAGAATGAAGGAAAAAGAATTCAAAAAAATGTGGAGAGGCTTAGGAACATATAGGACGACTTTCAGTACTCTAACATCCGAATCATAGGAGTGCCATGAGGAGAAGAGGAAAAGCAAGAAATTGAAAACTTATTTGAACAAATAATGAAGGAAAGCCTCCTCAGTCTGGTGAAGAAAATAGACTTCCGGAAGTTCAGGAAGCCCAGAGAGTCCCAAAGAAATTGGAATCAAGGAGGAACACACCAAGGCACATCATAATTAAGTTACCCAAGATTAAAGATAAAGAAAGAATCTTAAAAGTAGCAAGAGGAAAGGAGAAAGTTACCTACAAAGGCGTTCCCATAAGACTATCAGCTGATTTCTCAAAAGACACCTTACAGGCAAGAAGAGGTTAGAAAGAAGTATATGAAGTCATGAAAGTCAAGGACCTACACCCAAGATTACTATAACCAGCAAAGCTATCATTTAGAATGGAAGGGCAGATAAAGTGCTTCCCAGATAAAGTCAAGTTAAAGGAGTTCATCATTACCAAACCCTTATTATATGAAATGTTAAACAGGCTTATCTAAGAAATAGAAGAGGATAAAAAATACAAACCAAAATGACGACAAACTCATAACTATCAACAACAACCTAAAGAACAAAAACAAAAACTAAGCAAACAAAAAGAACAGAACAGAACTAGAAAAACAAAGATCATATGGAGGGTTTTCAGTGGGGAGGGGGAGGGGAAAAGGTGGGGGAGGGAAAGTGAAGAATGATGGAGGAGGTACAGGGAATAAGAAGCATCATTGGCAGGCATAAAATTGACAGAGGAGGTTAAGAATAGTATAGGAAACAGAGAAGCCAAAGAACTTATATGTACAACCCATGGATATAAACTAATGGGGAGAATGAAATAGCTGGAGGGTGTAGGGGTACAAGGAGGAGGGGGGAGAAAGGAGAGAAAAAGTTGAGAAAACTGTAATAGTGTAATCGATAAAATATACTTTAAAAAGAAGTACAAATTGGTAGATACAAAGTAGGCAGGGAGTGTTAAGAACAGTATAGAAAATGGAGAAGCCAAAGAACTTATATGCATGACCCAAGACAGGAACTAAGGGACAGGATTGCTGGAGGGAGGGAATGGGAGTACTGGGCAGAGGGGGCCAATGAGGGAAAAAAATCTTCCCTTTGGAGATTCTCAAGTACTTCTCATCTGGTATGGGACCTGGGGCCCCTTGTCCCAGATAACCAGCTGCAAGAGAAACAAAGGCACTTTCTTGTTCCATTGCTAGGGGATCACAGAGCCTTGGCCATGTTGATTGACAGCTGGGTTGTCTGGATTTCTCAGGGAAGCTGCTGCCTGAGCCTGCCCTGGCTTCCCTGCAGAAGTGTCTGGAGGTTGGCTGTGTGCTGCAGGCAGTGTCAGCCCCCTGCTCTGCTGGGGTGGAGAGCTGTGCCCCAGGGAGCTTTTTGCCTCCTCCTGTAAGATTCTCTTTGGAGAGTTACTCTCTGTGTCTCCACACCCTGACACCTCAACAAACATGTCTGTATTTCCCCTCCTTCCCCTGAATCTTGTGGACCCTTTCCCACTTGACTTGGCCAGGTTGGTGTGGTTTAGCATGTGAGTATGAGTGAGCATGCATGTTGGTGCCCTGTGTCTGGTTATGAGTAGGTACAAGGATGGAGGAGGGATTGTGAATTAGCTTCTTTCCTTTGTAGTGTGTCCCTGATATAGGTCCACAGTTGGGAGAACCCGTCTCAGGATGTGACTTACCAGGTGAAGAGAGTTTGGCTCACGTTCTGATGCCACTGAGAGGGATCCTGAAATGATAAACTGGCACAGAAGAGGCAGTTTAGAGAGAGGTCAGAGGTAAGGGTCCCCCTTCAGGTTCCTGTGATTCTGGTCACACACATATTCTCTCACATGTTAGATGTCTCTGCTGGGTCCTCCAGCTCAACATGGATAAAAGAATGAATGAATGAGGTGTTTGGTACCACATCACAGGGCAGTGAGTTGGGATAAATATGGATTCTTAGGATACAGCTGACATAGTTATGAATTCTAGCTTGAAACTCACATATTCTTGGGTAAGTAATTAATTGCTCAATATTTCCTTGTCTAAAAATTGGGAAAAATGATATGTCTTCATATCATTGTCATGAGGTCATTTGTCCTCTGAATCTGGCATTTGTTATGTCTTGCCCATGGTATATCACAGTAGACACTGAAAAAGTTAGTTCTTCCCTTGTTTTAAATTCCCCACATGTATATCTTGCTGGTCTCCCACTAAGATAAGTCAGATATGGGGGCTCTGGAAGGGAGAGGGAAGGGGTTCCCCCCATTTTCACTGCTTTTAGATATAAACCCAACATCCATCCTTGCCTGTCTACAATTTGACAAGTCAGTTTTAGTTACTAAGAAGCATGTTGCATCTCTGCGGAGCTGAACATCAAATATGAGGCTTATGGGGTGTATTGTGTCATTTACTTCACATGCATACTCTGCAGGCCAAGTGGCTAATGGGATTCCCTGTTGTCCCTGAGGGTCTGAGAGGGCCTTGGCCAGTGTTTAATGAAAGGTTTGCTGAGCCCTACACGAAGTGCTTCCTACCTTGCCTTATTTAGTTGTACAATGGCCATCAAGCACTATTACTATTCCCATTTTATAGAGGGGTGGGCTGAGGCTTGGAGATTTCAAGTACTCCCCCCCCCCGCCCGAGACCACTTAGCAAATAGCAGATATGGGAATCAAATCCAGGTAGTTGGCTCCAGATCTTGTGATGTTAACTCTCATCCTACGCTTCCTCCCCATCAGAGGAGAGCCATGCAGCGGAAATGGGTGTTCACAATGAAAACTTGCTCCAGCTGCCTGTGCCTTCTATGGAGAATGCCATTTTTCCTGGAATAGCATAATGAACCTCAATCATAAGTTCCTCTGTTTGTAGAGACTTGATGACTAAGAAAGGAATTGGGACTTGAATTTTGATTACCCTCCTGGTCCTTGAGGTAACCAAGAAAATAGGTCTTGATTTGGAGAAGGACATTTATAATCTTGAGGAACAGAGTCCTGGAGTCAAGAAGGCAGCAAAGAGTAAAACTGCCCTGTAGGAAAAAGGGAAGGGAGTGTCATGAGGGCTGATGGGACCTGGAAAGCTTGATGGAAGAAGAGATGGCCACCAAGGCCACCAGGCACTTAAGAATGCATAAGAGAATCTAACAGTCGATAACAACTGCTCTGTGGCTGTGGTGCTATCTTCTCCACAGCCCAAACCCCACTGCAGTCTGTTATGCAGACACAGGTGTCTGTGGCTGAGTGGAGGGAACCGGGCTGAGTTCCCAGTCTGGGTCTGTAGGAAATCGAGAAGGAACCTCAGCCTCAGAGGTGAGACATGAATGGGAACAAGAGAGAGCCAGTGCCATACAAAAGTGTTCCCAAGAACATAAATCCTGCTGTTTAACAGATGCTGTATGTGCAGGAGGGTGACAAATGACTCCAGGCTCTTTTATAGGACAGGGTGACTTGGCTGATGCCAAGATTAGTCTGGAGTTGTGCTCTTTGTGAGAAAAGTTGCAGAGTCACAGATAAGTGTGTGATATGGGAGACAGAGGGTGTCATAGCAGGGACATAAAGGAGATGGGTGGTGGGAGGGAGGAGAAGGAGGGACTGTGAGTGGCTGTGTGTGCAGGAGGGAGGACACTGAGGAGACTGCAAGAGAATCATAAAGGTGAGACCCTGGTGAAGGGAAAGGACCTGAGGTTCTTCACCTGTTAGGGATTACTGATGACCCTCAGAATGTGATAAAAACTACAGACTTTTCCAGAAAAAGGAATTCTCTAATATACCAAATATTTTGCTAAAAGGGGGTTTCTGAGGCCACCTGTGGACTCCAGGTTGAGTCCCCTCTTCTTAATGACTCTTCTGCAGCTGGGCATCCACTCTCAACAAGTGGTGGAAATGTTTCTCTCCTGAGCTTGGGCTGGGGGCCTGCACTGATCAACACTTGAGTAAAATTCCCAATACATCATTGTTTGTGTGAATTAGGAAAGATGTCGCCTCGGGGCTGATGATGATCCAGAAGAAGGTCTCCTGACCTCTGAGGTGGGCTAATGAGGAAAGGTGCCCAGTGTGGGTCCATGGAGCCTTGAAGGGCTGTCACTTAGAATTTTGAGCTGAATTGCATCCCCTCAAAATTCATCTTTTGAAGCCCTAACCCCCCACACCTCAGAATGTGACTCTAGAGATGGTTCCAGATGCATGATATTTGGACTTATGATTTTGTTGACTTTACAATGGTGTGAAAGTGGTATGCCTTCAGGAGAAACTGTTCTTTAGATTTTGAATTTTGATCTTCTCCTGGGTGAGCGGAATGCTGTGAGATACTCTCTCACGATGCTGGATAGCGGCAGCTAGCACAGCTCCCCATCAGGAGTGTGACCACAAGGGTGAACAGCCGTACTTTGTAGTGCTGTATTTGATGCATTTTTTACTTAGGATGTCCTTAATTGATGACAAATTTACTGGGACATAACCCCATCATAAGCTGAGAAGCATCTGTATTTGAGGATAGGACCTTTAAAGAGGTGATGGACATTAAATGAGGTCACATGGCTGGGACCTAATTCAGTGTGACTGATGTTCTTATAAGAAGACACATTAGGACATAGGCCCACACAGACCATGTGAAGACACAGGGAGGAAGACGACCCTCTACAAGCCAAAGAGAGAGGCATCAGAAGAAAGCACCCTGCTGACACCTCCATCTAGGACTTCTAGCCCCTAGAAATGTGAGATAATAAATGTCTGCTGTTGAGCCTCCCAGTCTGTGGTACTGGTTCTGGCTGTGAAGCAGACTAAGGTTCTTAGTGAACAAGGTCTGAGCTGGGTTCACAGCCCACATGCTTTCTTGACTGGAAAACTTCTGCAGCAAAGTACACAGCTTGACAAGGGGGCCCCGAGTGTGTTGGCAGTTTCAGGAACTCACTTGCAGGGTGACTCTCATTACTTACCAAGATACCGCCCCAGAAGGGAACACCTCCGTTGAATGAGGGGGCTGTGTAGTTCCCAAGCAGCATGGTCGCCAGGATGCTGCCAAGGCCCATGTAGATCAGGCCAATCAGGATCTGGAGGGCCTGTCAGGGGAGCCACAAGCTGAGATCTGCATTTCTGGGGGTGGAATCTACCCCCTTTCCTTGCCTTGTGACTCCTTTGTATTTTAACAAATTTGTTTTGTTGGTCAAAAAATAATATGAAAAATGTAAACATGAAAAGAAAATATCTCAAATTTTTCCCAGTCAGATACAACAACCACTTACACTTTGGTGAATATCCTTCCATTAACTTTTCAGACAACTGCACTGATAATACAAAATGGCTCAGGAGTAGGTGGAACGGAGATGTTGGGAAGGTAAGATTGTTTCTGTATTTTAATACTATACACAGCACTGTGATGGACACCTTTGTAGATAAGTGTCTCTGCTCATCCCATTTCTTTGGAATCTTGTTTTGAATTGAATTGTGTCTGCCATTCTCTCATCAAATTAATATGTTGAAGTTCTAGTCTCCTTTGCCTCAGAACGGGACCCTATTGGGAATTAGGTTGCTGCAGACATAATTAGGTAATATGAGGTGTGCTGGAATAGGGTCATCTCTAATTCTCTAGGACTGCTACCCTTTTAAAGGCATGCCATGTGAAGAGACACACATGCACAGGAGAACGCCAAGGGTGGAGTTATGCTGCCTTAGGCCACGATCACTGGAATCATGGAGACTGGCCAGGGCAGGTCCTCCCCTTGAGCCTGCAGAGGGAGTACGGCCCCATGGACAGCATGATTACAAGCTTCTGGCCTCCTGAATGTGAGACAGTAAATTTCTGTTGTTCTAAGCCATTCCATTTGTAGTACTTCGTTATGGCAGCTGTAGGAACCTACTATGTATTCCTGCCAAAATGCTATATATACATTTATTTATATGCACACACGCATATGTACACATATATATGTATATGTGTATACACTACAAATGTGGCAGTGAATAGAAATATATTATTTCTGTAAATGTGCACAGATGGTAGCAAATCATACACATTGTCTACCTCTTATTTATTGTCATTAATGATATAGTTTGAGGTCATATCTATATCATTACACAAGGATCTTTCTTTTCAGAGCCCTGCAACACATCATTCTTGGATGTACAACAGATTGATTAAGCTGGGTTATAGTGATGTATATTTTGGTCATTTCTATTCTTTTCATATCACAAGCCATGGCTGCAATAAATAAACTCATGCATGTCCTATTTCTCGTGTGCACAGATATGACTATAGGGCAAAGTCTTAGAAATAAAATTGTTGTGTATTTTAAAATTTGGCAGATCCAGATGGCCCTCCGTGCAAGTTGTACTGATTGACATTCCACGTGCAGTAGATGGGACTGGAGCTGGAAACTGAACCTGGGCAGCCTGGATCAGAATCCATGCACATCATTATTCAGCTGTGCAGTGAAATGGGACTATCCAGGTCAGCCTTTCACGGCAAAAATCATTGTGAGCTCTTTTTTTTTTTTTGCTGTTGGGCAAAGATTCCATTCAAGCACATTGCCTTTAGACTCCCCCTTGTGGCTTGCTGCACCCACCTTCTTCCAGAGGCCACACTATCAACATGGATTCTGGGCCACAGGACAAACCTTCCGATTTCCTGCTTCTTTGTCGCTTTTCTCTCTTTTTCGTAAAATGCCAAAGTTAGAAAATATAAGGCCTCATACCAAGTCCCTGGTGGTGCGCGATAGCTGAGCTTCTTAATAGACCTGAGGTTGGCAAGGCTGTGTCAGCTCCAGCCCCACTTGCTGGATTTGCCACTTTTGTATTTCCATCCCCCCTCTCTTCTGACTGCAGCCATTTAGCCCCCAGCCTGCAGTGTGGTATCTCACTTACCCCTAAGGTTGTGCCCTCTCTCAAGTTTCTCTGGTCTTGTGCACCTGCAGGAAGTGCAGGAAGGTTCCCAGTAATGTGTAGGGTTTGTAGCTGGTTGAGTGGATACCAGTGCACCTGAGATTCTTGTTCCTGAATCACAATGTAAACGCTGGGGCCTTCTGACATCTTGGAAGTCAGGCGTCTAAAAAATAAATGCAACACAATTATCCTTCACACGAGCACTAATGTTTACATTGAAAAAGAATTTTTGCTTTCATTAACTCGTTTGACTCTGGTTATATTTTGCTTGCTTGTTGGTTTTGTTGTTTAGGTTCCACTTATAGGTGAGATCACATGGTATTTGTTTTTCACCTCCTAGCTTACTTCACTTAGCATAATGCTCTCCAGTTCCCTCTATGCTGTCACAAAGGGTAGGAGTTCCTTCTTTTCTTTTCTGCATGTAGTATTCCGCCACGTAATGTACCATACAGAACAATAAAATAATGAAAAAAACTGACAGCAACCAGAGGTTGGGGGAGAGGGATAATGGAGGAGAATAGGGGAAGGGTCACCAAGGAACAAATATAAAGGACACATGGACAAAGCCAAAGGGGTAAGGACTGAGGGTGAAAGGCAGGGATGGGGGGTGAGGGGGGAGTGATGGAGAAAAATGGAGACAACTGTATGTGAACAGCAATAAAAATAGTGATATTGTAGTAAAATAAAACAAGCAAACAAACAAAAAACTGCATTTGAGCATCTCAACCCCCTATGAATTTATTCATCCAGTTTTAGAGATATCAGATAGCGGTTAGAGGGCATTTGCACACTCAGTGCTTTACAAATACATCCCCGTGAATCCTCACACCTGCCCTCTGTTGCAGGTGAGAAAACTGAGGGCGAAAGAATGTCAGCACTATAGAGGACAATGGCTGCATCTTTATGATTCTTGGTCTCTCACATGTGTAGCATGGTGCTTTGCATGTAGGGGTATTTCAGAAGTGCAGCGCTGGACAGTGAGTCCCTTGGGAAACATTGAGTACAATTCTATCAACTTCTGAAGGAATCAGGCAGATAATGGATTTTTTGATGTCCCAGTCATATAAATATTTGTTCAATGGACTAATTATCCTCCAAGGAAGCACGTTGTCAGGGCAGAGTATATTTAGGTCACTTGTGAATTCTGGCCTGGTTTTAAAATGTTCTTTTTCATTTCTTTTTTTTTTTAAAAGATTTTATTTCTTTATTTATCTTTAGAGGGGAAGGAGAGAGGGGGAGAAACATCAATGTATGGTTGCCTTTTGTGCGTCCCCTGCTGGTAGTTAGCCTGCAAGGAACTGGCCTGCAACCCAGGCATGTGCCCTGACTGGGAATCGAACCGCGATCATCTGGTTCACAGGCCCGCGCTCAATCCACTGAGCTACGCCAGCCAGGGCTCTTTTTCATTTCTTGTTCTTTTTTTTTTTAGCAACACATATTAGGAATTTTTTTTGCTTATTTCACTATACATTCAATTTGGATACAGAACTTTTATGTTTCTGGCATAAATTTTAGAGAAGTTAAATTGAATTATAGTGATATACCAGGAATCAACTTCAAAATAAAACAGGTAAAAGTAATGACTCACAGAATCCCATATTGGTAGCATAATTAATACAGATTTGAAAACAGGATGGTACAGTAAATCCTCGGAATTACTCAAGAAGTTGGAAACTTCTGGTGATTGGATAAGTCAATAGGGCTCTCAGACCTTAAAATGTTCTAACATGTATGGACTAGATTTTCCTATCTGAGATGCAAAATGTTGCACTCTGAGATATTTCATCAGGTTGGGATTTAGAATCTCTTTTCCTGGTCTTCTGATACTACTTGCACTTTCTCTTCAATGCCCTAAACCTATAAACACATTTACTGAAACACTTTATCCCCATGGCTGTCCCCTCTAGAAGGTTCTAAGGTCCTAAACAAGAATGACAAGACTTTATTAGTTATAATTATAGCAGCTACCACTGAGTGTGTGGTAACTTTGTATCATTCCATTTTAACCATAGCTTGTTTATAAGTTGCTCTCACAGATTCTTATATACATGTTGTCTAATTTTTATAATAACTCTATGGGAGAGGTATTGGACTATTCTTATTTTATAGATAAGGTAACTAATAGATAAAAAAGTTTCACCATTTCCAATTTAGGGTCTTATGAAGCAGAGACTTTGCACAATCTCTCTAGTGGCAGTCTTCATGATTTTTCTTAAAAGGTAGCACTTTGTATTACAAATTACCATAAATTTAGCAGCTTTAAACAGAATTCACTCATGAGCTCATCTTTGTGTGGGTCAGAAGTCTGGCATGACATGGCTTTGGTTTCTGATCAGGGTGTCACAAGGCTGCAAGCAATGTGTCCAACCAGCCTGAGTTCTTTTTCTTTCTCTCTCTTTTTTAGAGCAGACTCCCAAAATTTAGTACCATAAACACTGCCATGGGCTCTACCCAATACCTACAGTTATTGAGGAAGGATAGTAAGAAGCTAGGAAAATATCTGGGCAAATAGAGTGGGGAAACAGACTAGATAATTAAATGAGGCCAAACAATTTAACCAATTTATAGCCAGTTAGTGAATCACAAGATCTTATCTTCTCTAAGCAAGGTTGTGTAGTATTTGTTCTTCACTGACTGGCTTATTTCACCTAGCCTAATATTCTCCAGGTCCATCCTTGCTTTTGCAAAGGGTAAGAGTGGCTTCTTCTTTATGGCTGCATAGTATTCCATTGTATAAATGTATTACAGCTTTTTTACTTTTATCAAGATAGAAATTTAAGACAATCTTGTAGGATGTGTGTTGCCACAGTGTCAGATAAATTAGACCACACCTTCCTTAGAGCCCACACAAGACCCTAATCTGATTCTAGTGGATGCAACAGAACCCACCCAGAGGGCAGAACAGCCTGCTCCCAGCTCACTCCCCTGACATCCCCCAAAGGGCAGCTGCTGCTGTCTAGTCTCTCCTTCACTGCAGAACTGCCCACACCCTGCTCCTAGTCCCGCCATTACCAGGGGTGGAACTCAATATCCCTCAAACCCTAACACGGCATCTCTGAGGGACGTAGCAAAAGGGGGGCCTCATGGAGGAGTGACTTGAGTATGTGTTCTGTTTTCTCTGTCTGACCTAGCCTTTTGCAAAGAAAAACTCAGTTGGTCTGCCAACGACACTAGCAAATTCACAGAGGCATTTAATCACTGAACCCTGACTTAAGACCTGACTTGGACTGACTTACAGATTGTTCTCTCCCTCTGCTGCCCTGTCGGTGGAAAGCAGTGGCAAGGGCTTATGCTAGTGAATGAACCTGTCATCATGCTCCACATCCTATATCCCAACCAGGAGGACAAGCAGCTCTAGATCAGGACCCTGCTGGGTCTATCAAACTTTGTCTGTCCATCAGACAGACATGGAGCAAGAGAGAAAGGGTTGCTGGACCCATATAGTTACTTGTCAGACAGAATGGATAAAAAATGTGCTATGAAACTTGTTAAGTATAACAAAATAAAAAAGCTTACTCAGAAAAGGATGAAAACCCTGCCCTTTTGGTGGGGGCCGGGGGTTCACAGAAGCTTTAAGAAAGTCCACAAACGTGGACCCCGAGTCTGTGAGGACTGAGCACTTCTGGGGACACACTTTGTCCAGCAGACAATCCCAGACGTCAGGAGGGAGTTACACAAACCAGCCTTGGGACCTCAGTCCTTGCCTGAGAAACTGGTAGGAACAGCTTGCAGGGCTTTTAACAACTGAGAGGGACAGATGAAGAGCAAAAAGCCCTTTACTGGACACAAGAGGCTCACTTGTTAGCTGCAGTCCACTGCCACCTCAGGGTCACCTAGCCCCAAACTGCAAGGGACAAAAAAGGAGCACCATTATTCCTACAGACAAGGAGGGCAATATGAAGAAGGGCTGCCCACAGCTGACTTGGGGCCCACTACCTCCAGGACCGTGTGCCCTCTGCAGGAGGGAAGGCCATTGGAGCCGTGAGTGTCCTGGGCCCTGAAGGGAACCTGGTGCCTCCAAACCAATGATGGTTGAAACCCCCGGGAACTGACGGCGCCTGAGGCCTACCACCGCCCCCTCCGGCCATCTGACGCCGCCACCACCAGAGGAGCCTCGGGTGACCCTTCAGGGGCTCACTACCTTTTATTAGACATGGGGGCTGCTTGCCCTGCTCTGACCAACTCACTAGGGCCTCTTTCTTCCAAATCCTGTTTGACCCCTGGAGTAGATGGGTATCCTCAAAGCCACCATTTTACTCAACTCCTGGGTTGCTGTCTCAGGAATCTCACTTTTAGCCATACCTTTCCAGTGTCCCTGGGGTGCCCATTTCCTTATAGGGAGGGACATCTTGTCTAGGCTAGGAACTTCTGCAGCCCTAGGTGCATTAGTCACTGGAAATAATGAACCCTGTTGGTCTATCTAACTTCTCACCCTAAAGCAGAAGTTGATATTCCAGAATCTGTCCTCATTTAAGTCAACCCTGAGGTATGGCAAACTGGAGTACTGGGCAGGGCAACAGACATACCCCCTGCCCTAACAAAAGGCAGGGCCCTCTAGAACCTAAGGCCATAAGGGCAATCGACCCTCTAAAAGGGACTGACCCTCCCACTGGAAACTGTTTAAAGCTTGGGCTGCAGTCCCTGCTAATCCCTGGGCAACACCCCGGCGTTCCCGCACAAAAGCCAAATGGAGAATGCAGGTTGGTTCAAGAGCAAAGGGCCGTAAAGGAAGCTGCAATTCCAGTGACATTTCAGCAACTCCAGGACATTCTAGACTTCTAAACCCCTACACTATCTTACCTCAAATCCCAGGAAAAGCCAACTATTTTACTGTATTAGATTTAAAGGATGCTTTTTGCTGCACCTCCTTCATCTTGACCCCCAGTGCTTGTTTGCATTTGAATGGACTAACCCCCAAACTAGGGAAACCCACCAGTATGCCGAGGTCCAGCCGCAGCTTATCTTAGGGTCCCTCAGGTGAGAGTAGGCGTCGGCGCTGGGTAACAGGCAACTACACAGCTCAAAGGCAGGTGAAGCACTGTTCCGTTTATTGCAAGTATAAGCAGGTTTTTATATTTTTATTTCTGGTAGTGATTATCATTTACAGGTGCATAGCATGATCAGTTAAGCAGAAAAAATCAATACAAAGGTAACCAGGAAAAGTACGAAAGTTCCCATAGTTTCAATTATGTTAAACAAAAGTTATTTAGACCAGGAAAACCATTAATCGGACAATTTGAAATAGTTCTATGTACACAGTTTGAATGTCTTACTGTTTATTAAAGTTCTCAGAAATTGTCATGGGCAGCAGGTACACTTAGACCGAGCAGAGGTTAGGAAATTCATTATAAGCCTTTGTAATGTCTAACTTAGCTATCTATCTTGCTGTCTAAAATGTTTTTTGTATACTATGGACTCTAACTCCTTTGTAGTTGTTTCTAAGTGCTTAGTTTGTAATAGCTAACCAGCTTCTTCTGTTTTTATGCCTGTCTAATTCAAATTGATGTATATTCCTATTCAAGGTAAAGGAGGGGCTGTTACTCTAACAACTCTTTGACAATCAGGGGCTATTTTCTAAAAGGGTTTTTGCTATTCTATGAGGCAGTTCTGTGGGAATACATATTTTTCCCTGAACTGTTCTTTCTTGGGTGGCTTTTACAGGAACAAATAAGTAAAGTACGATGCCTTAATTCAGCCAGGGTGATATTGCTTAGGACTTGAGCCAACTGTTGTTTTTTCTCTGAGAGTGGTCATTAATTCTAGGAGATTCCAAATTATCAGAAGTGCAAAGGTTAGAATACTAAGAATAAAAGCAACACCATATATCCACTAATGCCACGTCCGTCCTGCTGGAAAACGCTTCTGTGAAGCCGTCATCTCCGAGTCATGACTGTGTCAACTGACATGGTTAGCATTGGACGTGGCATCCCCAAGCTGTGACTGTGTCAACAGACCTGGTTAGCACTGGACATGGCACCAGTATATGAGAACTATACTCCCCTGGGGCTTTAACAACGGTCTGCATTTGTTTGGAAATGGTATAGACATTTGAACAATTTCAGGTACTAAAAAAAACCTCAAATAAAAACTCCATCATAGTGTTACACTTCCTTGCAGATGGGAGATATAGTCTCTCCCCCAAAGGCCCAAACAACCTCCCAGTGGGTACAATATCTAGGGTACCCACTTACTCTAAGAGTCCAGACCTTGTCACCCCAAGGGAAACAGGCCCTACTG
The DNA here is from genome assembly GCF_014824575.4 of Sturnira hondurensis. NCBI lineage: Eukaryota > Metazoa > Chordata > Mammalia > Chiroptera > Phyllostomidae > Sturnira > Sturnira hondurensis. Next base: position 928,865 of record NW_028084511.1, on the reverse strand, counting down.
GCCCTCAGAGTCCCACGGAGTGAAAAACAGCTTCAACGATTTTTTGGAATAGCTGGTTTCTGCCGGTAATGGATACCATGTTTGGGGCTAATTGCTAAATGTCTACGTAAGACTTTAAGGGGAGACAACAAAAGGCCTGTAGACAGGACCCCTGAATGTCAACATGCCTTCAAAGAGTTAAAAGTCAAACAAAGCAGTGCACCTGCCCTGGCAATGCCAAATTTAGAAAAACCATTTACCCTATCATAGCAGAAAAATAGGAAATGGCACTTGGAGTTTTCAGCCATAAATTAGGTCTGACTGTAAGGCCAGTAGCTTACTTCTCAGAACAGTTAAATCATATTGCAGCTGGCTGGCAGCTTTGTTTTCTTATTTTTTTTCTAAAATAACATAGTACATTTTAATATTCTCAAATCAAACACAGTATTCAGTAAATGGTCACAGAGCTTTGATATCTATATTTTGATCCACCTCTTAGAGGAAACATTACATGTTGTAAGAATCATTTTTTGTTTTATAGAAAATTTGTCTCCAATGTGCTGTTGGGCCATAAGTTTTCTCTTTATTACATCCCAGAGGGAGAAAGATGAGTGGAATAGATACTGTAATAGTTTAACTGTAAGAGGACCTTACACATTTTAGTAGAAGAAAAAAACTTCATCAAAAGCTAAGTAGATAAATTCAGGATTCCATCGTAAGTCTTAGGATATAGGCTGTGCATTTGTTTGTCTGTTTTCTAATTGTTTTATTCTTGACACTATTACAGATGCTCCCCATTGTGCCCCTCTCATTTGCCCATCTGTCCACCCAGCCCCTGCCACGCCCTCCCCTGGCCTTTACCACACTGGTGTCTCTGTCTGTGGGCTGTGCATATGTGTTCTTTGGCTAATCTCCTTACCTTCTTCTATCCAGTCCCCCTCTCCCTCCCCCGAGATTGTTACAAGCTGTAGCAGCTACTGCTCTTTTAGTAAGAGAGGCCAATAAGCTCACCCTAGGGCACCATCGGAGGTTCAACACCCCCATCAAGTACACGCTGTGTTAGAAATCAGGGCACTTCAGTAGCTCATGGCGGTGGGAAGGCTATGTAAATATTATAACAGGAATTAAAAATTTTATACAACTCTGACAAAACGTTAAACCCAGCTTGCTACTCTAACCCCCATTTTTTTTTCTTTCAGAACTGGAGCTTATGTGTGAAAGGTTTTCATTAAGTCACTTTACAGGAACCAGCAGTTTCGGTTCCTGTGCAGTGGCAGCCTGACCTCAGGATCCAGGAATTCGGCTACTGAGAAACCAGACAGCCGACTCAAGGATGCTGACCCCAAGGACCCGCAGCGAGGCCTACAGGAAGACGTCCTGTGTGTCCACAGCCTCCTCCCCCTGATTTCTTTGCTTTGCTTCCCTCTTCTTCCTGAGAAAACCCCTGCCTGCACCGAGAGGTAAGGATGGGCTTTGGGGTGATTTCCCCACCTTCCCAGGTGGCAGGCACCGGAGTGAGCTGCTTTCCTTCTCACCAGTCCTTGTCCCACAAGTTTGGCTTTTGTGGTAGACAGCTGAGCCAATGTTTGGTTACAAGGTTAGGCTCTGCTCCTTGACTCACCCGAACTAAGCCAAAAAGTTTGCCAGACTCTCAGTCTTGCTACCCTTTTACCAATAAGCCGGAAGCCCAGGTTGCACACCAGTGTAATGAAACTGTTGAACAAAGATATTCAAGCAGGCCTGACTTCAAGGGTGAACCTGACCCTGACCCTGATGCTGAATGGTTTACGGACAGCAGCGGTTTTATACGAGGCGGAGTCACAAGGGACAGGTATGCCATCTTCCATTTTCAGGAAACAAGAGAAGCAAAACCCATAGCCCCTTGTTACTTTGGCTCAAAAACCTACATTCATAACACTCAGAGGGCCTTACAATTAGGAAGACACCTCCAGTTCATTTCAACACTGACTGGAAGTAAGGGTGTCTAATATCACAGGCCCATGCTGTTATTTGGGAAGAAAAAAGACTTTTCCCAACAAAAAATTCCCCCATAAAACAACGTAAGGAAGATTTAGGACTCCTGAGAGCTGTAACACTTCCCCAAAAGGAGCGGTGATGTGCCGTTGGGTCTGCCAGCAGGGGGACCCAGATGCAATCGAAGGCGATCCATTGGCAGATGGCACAGCTAAGAGAGCAGCAGTGTCTTCATCAATCACTCTGGAGGCAGCGGTGCGCCCCAACCCCCTTGAGCCCCAGAAGGCCCCGCCTACACCACGGAGGCGGTCTCGTGGGCCTCGGGAAATGAACTCTCTAGAGATTCAGTGGGCTGTTAAGAGATAATAAACTTTTATGACCTCAAACTTTAAAATAGAAAAGGATCACAGTACTCCACAGCAACACACACGTGGGAGAAATGCTCTTGCCACCCTTGTCTCCCACTGTTTATGACACAAAAGCTTCACAAAACTATAAAGGAAGTGACCTGATGAGCAGAATTTTGCTCCAACAATAACCCCCAGAGTCACCTCCCTCCTTCTCCCCTTCTGATGCTGGCACAACACTGGGACACATACCCTGTGGAGGAGTGGCAGATTGGTTGCGCTCAGATTCCCCCGGAAGCTAGATTTAAATATTTATTACTATTTGTAGACACTTTCAGTGAATTGAATCCTTTCCTACCAGAATAGAAAAGGCTACTAAGGTGTCCAAGTACTTACTAAAAAAAATCTTACCTAGGTTTGCATTAGAAGAAGCTTGCAGCCCTGGCAGCTATGGCTCAGTTGGTTGGATTACTGTTCAGTGAACCGAAGGGTTGCAGTTATGATTCCCTGTTGGGGCTCATGCCTGGGTGGTGGGTTTGGTCCCTGACTGGGAAGTGTACTGGAGGCAACGGAGTGATATTTCTTTCATATGGATGTTTCTCTCTCTCCCCTCAACTCCCTCTCCTGCTCTCCAGTTCTCTCTCTCTGGGACAAAAAAAAAAAAAAGAAAGAAAGAAAAGAAGCTTACAGATGAACAGTGACTCCTCTTTTATAGCCAAAATTGTACAAAAACTGGTTCAAGCTTTAAGAATAGACCACTTTTGTAGAGACTCATTCCTCAAGTAACATAGAAAAAGCTCATCAAACTCTAAAAAGGAGTGTGGCCAAAATGTGTCAAGAAACCTGAGTCCTGGGTGTCAATGTTACCCACAGGCGTCATGAGAAGAAGCGCTGCACCTAGAGAAAAATTAAAGTGAGTCCCTTTCTACCCACCTGTGGCAGGTTCTGCCCTGCTACTAGATGAGGAAGTCATCCATCGTTAAGCTAGGACAGGCACAAAAGGCATCACAGAAAAGAATATGAAAACAAAATTCCACCTGCCCTTGATAAAGACTCCAAACACACACAGTTTAAACCGGGGGTGGGGGTGGGGCATGATCTATTGAAAAACCTGGAGGTGTTACTGAACAAGGGTCGGGGGGGTGGCAATACTTGGCCCACCGAGGGATGCCAAAAACTGCTTCAGAAAACAGGGGCCCCTCCCAAGGACAGTATACTAGTATCTATTGGGCTCTTCTGTCCGCCGCCAATTGGAAAGACATCTCTCAATGCCAGAGATTTGTGAAAAGGAAACAAAATGTTTATTTAATGCTATTTAGGCCTAATGCCTTCCTTAAAATATTAAAGTCTTTAAGGGTATACACCTACACACACGCACACACAGCGCTCCCTTCTCCCACTGTCCCAACTCCGGGTACCGTAAATCAGGAAAAGAGCACACATCCATTTTTCAGGTCGCTGGCACTGTGGGCTGTGTCGTCTGTCTAGGCAGGATCTCCAACTAATCCAAAGTCATGCGGCACCTTTCACTGGCAAGAGTTCTTTGTACCAAGTTCCAGTCAAAGTCTCTCCTGGTTTCCAGGCCACTCAGCCAAATGGAGCACCCCAAAGCCGCGTGGGCTTCTTCTACCAAAGCCGCACTCCACCAAAAGCGCATCTTTCTTCTTCACCTGGCTGCAGGGATCTCCATTCTGGCAAAGCTGCATGGTCTTCCCTTTCACCTGACCAAGAGGGGGTCTGCACTCTGCTGAAACCGCGTGGCTCTCCCTCCTAATGGTTACAGGGGTCTACATCTTTCCAAAACAGTGTGGCTCTCCCCACCTAGCCAAGAGGGGGTCCTCACTCTGCTAAAGCCACATGGCTCTCCCACAGGCACTCTCTCCAAGAAGCAGCTCCCAAATTCCCTCCTGGGTAGTCACTCACTTCTCCCTGGCCCAAAGCTTGGCCACAGCTATTTAACATATCTATGAAACCAGTTAAAGGTTATAGATATGTTAAATACCATTCCAGAGGTGAGCTGCAAAACTGTTGCTATGCAAAACAGCTCTCAATGGCCCTGCTTCATTTGTCCCTTCCCCCAACTGACACCTGGGGGGTGGGGGGTGAGGACATCTTAATATTTCCTCCAATATTCCTGTACACTTTGAGTTCTGGACACCATTCCAAACCTTTTCTGGGTCCCCCCTTGGCTGCACCCTGTACCAGAGGGACAACCGTCCTGAGTCCCAACAACAAGAAGAGTCCATATCAAGTGCTACTAAAATAGCCAGTCAGCTCATACAAATAGCCACTTAGGCTCATTTATCTCAAATTAAACCTGTTTCTTGTGAGTCCCCACAGGAACCATAACCTAAGACCTCCCCTTGTGAACCCACTGAGGACCCCAAGCTCCTTTTCAGGAAACAAGACCTGTTACAGGTTAATGACATAATAACTGGGTCTTAATGTAATGGACTTTCTCATATTTTTGACACTCTTTCTACTACCCTGTTAGTGTTCTCAGCTTCATCCCCCAGAAAAAAATTTTCTGTACACTCCACTCAAATTATTCAGATTTTAACTAAAAATGTTTATCCTTCCTATTTTCATATCCGTACTGTACTAAAGACCCCTATGAGGACAGTGGGAACTAATAGACTGGGCACTTTTCCAATATCACTGCTGCTGGACATCAACTTCTCAATTGCTGGCTCTGCCCTTAACAACCAATCCAAAGAGCATCCTGCCTCAGGGTCAATCTACAACCTTCAACTTAAATCTAACTCTGTTGTTAGGGTTCCTCAGAAATTTTTTAAAAGCCAGTCCTTTTTTAGTAAACCTCCCTCCAGTTCCCTATGGCTTTCCTTGTACCAACCATACCCTAGTCATTAATCAGACTAATAACCAGTTGATATTAAGGCTCTTATGCAAGACCCGTATTGTGGTACTGATACAGGGTGCAGCCAAGGGGGGGCCCAGAAAAGATTTGGAATGGTGTCCAGAACGCAAAGTGTACAGGAATATTGGAGGAAATATTAAGATATCCTCACTNTGTAGTACATCTAACGAATGTGTCACTAAACTTGAACTAGATAATTCTGCCCTAACTTTGATAAATCCAAAGACTTTTCCTGACAATGTTTTCTGTGCCTTCAATCTGACACACTAGTGTCCACTAGACTACAGGGTCAAATTAGATGTCTGGAAAATTCATTCTCAAAATGACCTCCAGAACAGCTGCTATTATTAGTGAGAAAAAAACTAATATTAAGTGAAAATTCATTTACCAAGTCCCTGGAGCACATAAAGTCACACAGGACCGAGGGACTGCCTCCTGGAAGGAGGAACCCTTTCCATGACTGCATGGAAAACACCTGCTGGGGTTGGACCTTACAGGCTTGGTTTTCAACAACATATGTGGGCTGAGCTTGTGCCCTTCCTGAATACCTCTTTCTTTATGCACACCCCCAAAATAGCCTACCATATGATGGCTGACCTTATACCAACTTCCACTAACCATTACCTGCTCTAGCCTTTCCGAGTATTGACATAATTTTAGGGCCAGTGCATCTTAGGTTTTCTTAGACTAAGAGGGATTTCTCTCACTGTTCCTAATACTACTCACCCTCAAAAAATTAAAGCCACAGGCCCTATTATAACTGGCATAGGGGCAGCCATTGGCATAATAACCTCATGGAGAGGATTTGTGTATCACAAAACCACCTTAAAAATTTTAACAGACAACATAGCTTCCCCAAATACAATGCTGACAATGCCCTCCAAAACTTTCAACAGTCTCTAGATTCTCTTGTTAATGTGGTACTAGGTAACAGATTAACCCTTGATTACCTACCAGTAGGCGAAGGGGTGTGAGCAGTCATAAACAAAACCTGCTGCATCTACAGTAACTCTTCAAGTCAAGGTGAAAATCAAAAACAAAAACAGAACAATTATGACAAAGCCTCATGGCTTCATAATTTTGGAAAGGGGAACAATTTTGCCAGCTTATTCTTGGAGGCTATTGCTTGGTCTTTACCCATCCTTGATCCCCTAGCAGTTATAATTCTCCTCATCTTTGGGCTATGCCTTTTTAACCTTCTTGTTAAAATTGGTACCTCTAAAATACAATTCCATGTACAGATGATGACTCTTTGGGGATCCCAGCATACACCTACTTTAGAAAAAGTCAGCCAACGGCCTTGCTCTTCTGGTCTCAGATCCCATTGCCTGTCTACCTTACATCAGGCAGGGAGAGGCTTCTATATCCTATGTGGGGGGTTGGGGAGACCACAGCCCTAGTGAGCAGAAAGCAGTTACTCATCACCTCTACAAGATTTCAGAAGCAGAAGTCTCTAAGGAAGAAATGAAGCAGAGCAGTAAGAAACCAGAACATTTTCTAGGGGTGTTAAGTAGGATAAATAGTAAGGTAAGGCAGGGAGGAGAAGGCAGACAGGCCTCACTGGTTAACTCAGCAGTCTTGAACTTGGTCCAATAAGATTGCTGGGCATTCTGAACAGCACAGGCAAAACTACGATAGTGCAGGAGGGGGAGCCCTTGAAAGTCTGTGCATATCATCTCCAACAGCTGGGAAAAAAAGCTGTTGTAATGGTCCCAAGGTCTGGAAGGGGGGAGGAGGGGGAACCTAGAAGGTGACTCAAGTATATAATTCCTGAACCTCAATAGTCAGTTAGCTGAGTGCCCACTAGTTGACTTGGCTCAAGTGTATAGAACAAACTTACTAACAAATTTGCTACCTTTTTCTCCTCTATATTTCATAAATAAACTATCTCATCCCAGTATATGTGTTCCTCTCTCTCCTGAATTCTTCTCGTGAGCAAGGCAAGAACTGAGGAGGGGGAGTGCCCTGACTCAGGTCTCCCTGGTGATGGGGTGTGGAATGGGAAAACGGAGACAAGATAATTAAACAAGACCAAGCAATTTCACTAATTATAGCCAGTTATTGAATCATAAGACCTCAGCTTCCGTAGTCAAGAACACTTGAGAACAAATGGTTTATACCTCTCCTCCCTGACCACAGAATACATTAGCTTAAATCATCCTGGTCAGAGAAGAAAGAACAGAGATCCAATTAATGCCATTTGTGCCATCCAAATCCAAGGACGGGTGACGCCAGGGGAACAAATAACAAAAACATGATTAGAGCCAGACATACCCAAGATAAAACATTAAAGCTGACCAAAGAATAATCCCAAATGCCCCTAACTGCTCATTTGGATGCATCAACATAAATATGAAAAAATTCACCTGAAAAGCTGATGAATATTCTGCTGAAACCCTCCACTAAGATTGTCACCTGCAGAAGAGAGAGGAAAACTCTCAAGACAAAGGATGCCAGTGCAGGCTTTCTCTGAAGCATGCCCATGGTCTTTCTCTAGTATGAGCTTTTTACTCTCTTTTTTCTAACTCTGCAAGGGTTTCTAACCCTTGTGCAAGGGTTTCCACGAGACTTGCAACCAGGGCAGCAGTGGGCATCAGCAGCTTGTTCTGAGCTTAACCCTGCATCTGTCTCCAAGGCCCCCTTTTTCTCTGACCTCCCTGTGAGCTCACGGCAGCCCCACTTTGGCTCACTTCTTTTCTATAAAGTATCTAGGGAGCCAAAGCAGAACACCACCTAAGTGTTCTCCCATTGCTTCTTCTACCTGAAGTCCTTCCTTTGTGTCACTGTTCCCAGCTTTTATAAATAGACTCAAAATCAACTTGACTTGCTGTGAAATCTTTCCTGCAGAAGGTCAAGAACCCACACTATTGGCTGGCCTGAGGCAGACCAGCCCCAGGCTCAGACCCTGTGTAGTCACGTTATTATAAGTCTCAATTGTCAGAAAAATCATACCAGCATCCCTGAGTTGCCCACAGAAATCACTAGATTAAGTATACTCACTTTGTTCAGCCTGCGGCTAACTTTCTCTTGCCCGTCTTCCCCAGTGCTTCGTTGTGGGCAACTTACTTTTCTTGAAGAATAAACACACTGGTTTCTGTTAGGAAGGACCGATATCGAACCAAGGCAGGGAGGAGGAGGGAGACATGTCTCACCCATTAACTCAGCAGTCCTGAGCCTGGTCTGATAAGATTGCCAGGCGTTTTGAGAATCAAGAAAAATTACGATAGTGCAGGAGGAGGGGAGGGAGCCCTTAGCTCAGGTCTCCCCCAAAACAGTTCAACACACAGGGACCTTTTAAAGGATATGTTTAGAAAGATCTAAAACATCTAAGTAGGTTACCAGCTGCCTAGAGCTGAGCTTTCCCACCTACATTGACTTTCTGTGATTGGCAGGGAACCAATTAAATGAAGTTCAATGGCGTAAGTGTTTACTGGCATCTGTGTGGAGAAGAATGAGTTGTATTTGGTGGGATTTCACAGCAATGAACTGGGCACTCAGGGTGATGTGCTTAGCTGTGTGTAAGACTGTCTAACAAATGCCTCAGCAGAGAATAGGAACCCATTCATGAACACACACAATTTCCTCTCTCCATGCATCACTTTTCTATTCTCTCACAGTACCCAATTCCAGAGGGCAGTGTCTGTTTGGGGAAACCTCAAACAAGACACCCAGTACCTTGGTTTCAGAAAAATCTGGCAACAATAAGAGAATATGAGACTAAAGACTGAAGTAGATACAAAGCCTGTATATCTAATTTAACCTCCTCATCCACCGAATGATGCTCATGGATCTTGTATGACATCCCAGCCAGTTCTGAGCACTTTCAGGATGGGGAACTGTTGCTACTCTGGGTTCTCTTGTTAGGGAAAGGTAGGGTATGGAGTATTATCCCCTACTCACCCAGAGAGAACTGAGTGTTTCCATAAGATTCAGTTATTTACACAGATCCCACAGCTCTGGGCACAAAAACTGCTTACGCATACTCGCGTGCATTGAGTATCCCCTGAGGTCCTGGAGTGTGGGAGCCCGCCAGGCCGCAGGGGACCAAGGACAGAGTCCCCCACTGTGAAAATGGTGGAGGGACTTGTTTTCTGGTCCCTGGAGCCGGCGGGTATCTTGACATCTTCCGGACCTTCTCCTTCTCAGCCTTGAAGGAAAGAACAAGATCTTGGCATATGCGTCATGTTCCAAGAAAGTGATAGTCATGAGGACACTGTTATCTTTGGGCTAATGTTCTCAGGATATGAGAACATCTTGCCCTCTTGATAGCTTTCGGGAGTGTACAAACTTTTGTAAAACAACATTGTTCTCAGGCCACTGCAGTTCTGCATATAAGCCAGCAGTTCCTTGAATAAAGTTGCCATTTGCCAGCAGAGCACTTGGTCCTCTCCATTCTTTTAAGTCCCTCGCCTCACCTCGCGACCACCCTTGCTGCTGCGGGCAGTGGCACTGGAGGAAAACAGAGGGTAGTCTTCATGTCTATCACTGAAGAAAGATTAGTGAAGGATGTATTTACAGAAATGTGGGAAAGTTGTGATAACCAAAAGGGCTGTTGGACCAGGGAACCAGTAATAGAGGGAAGCTGTTCCCCTCACATATAAGAGACAAAAGGCATGAACCCTGTTACTATAGCAGCCAGCACGAGCTGCAGCCAAGGATGTGAGATGCTGAGGTTTCCTAAGACCTCAGCTCTGCCCAAACTGTGACCAGCAAAGGAAGCATGAACTCCCACTTCTCTCTCCTCCTGACTTCCCCTTTCACTGGTTGAACCACCAGTAACAGGATCAGCACACAGGTGTGTGGGTGATGCCATCCACACAGGCTACATACAGAGTACAGGTTTGCTGCTGCCCTTAAGAACTTCGGGACATTATTCTATCACCTGAGATCTCTCTATATCCTGCCCACATTTTGGAAGAAGGTCTGGTATTTAATGTCCCTCAAATTATCCTTTTGAATGTTACATCTCAGCTTTCCCAGTTATCTGACTCCTCGTACAGCAGAAAATGAGTCTGGATGGGCAAGTGGAAATTTGCTTCCTTCTTTGGTCTCCCTCACCAGCCCCCAGTGGATGCACACATGACATCTATCACTATTTTTAATTTTGTGAAAAAGCCTAAAAGTATTGTGGGAAAAATAGGGCCACATATTAACTTGACAACCTCAGGGGAGGCCTGTGTGACAGCGTTACACACTCAGAGACCTCAAGTCACCACAAAGGATGGGCTGAAATTAAAACGTATTAACTAAAAGCAGCTCAGGGCATGTAGTCACATCCTATGCAGGTATCTCACCCTAACAAAGCTCAATTGGTACCTTAACAGAGCCCATCTGTTGTCTTTTTGAAGCTAAGATAGCATGCCTTTGGAATGTCAAGATAATTGTTTTCCAGACCCCTCAGGGCACAATATTCCAGCGGAGCAGAGGTCTGTGGAGTCTCTTATTGTTATCTTGTTCTCCTGAATACAATCTCGATGTACTGTGATTGTTCACTGTTAGCTATCGTATACCCACCAGTGTAAAAGAAGTATGTGGCTCTCTATTTTACTTTTTATCCAGTCCCAGATATTTCCTTGCTTTGCTTTCTTCCACCTCCCTAATCTATCACCAATAGATTTCACGTAACCAACCCCTTCTGTCTCCTCCTGTAACAGGATAGTAAAAAGTTAGGACTATTCCTGGACAAGTGGAATAGGGAAACCGAGACAAGAAAATTAAACCAAGCCAAGCAGTTTGAGCTATTTACAGCCGTCTAGTAAACTGCAAGACCTTGTCTCCCTCAACCAAGGACTCTTGAGAGTTAATGGTTTATAGCTCTCCTCCCTAACCAGAGACTACATAACCTCCCCCGTAAACCACAGGTGTCCAGGGAAGAGAGGAATTCTAACGCAAACACTGGAACAGAGGAAGCCAGCTCAGGAAGAAGCTGAGAGACTTCCCCACAGCCTCCCCCTCCCAAAAGAAAGCAAGTCTGTGCTGCTCCTAGGAATTTCCCCCTCCCAAAGAATGTATCCTCTATATAAACTTGGTTCTGAAAGCTCCAGGTAAGGTGCGTGTTAGGATTTTAACATGCTGCTTCCTTAGACTGCTGGCCTCTGATATTAATAAAAGTGCTATTAAAATCCAATCCCTGTCTCTGCTTTTTGGCTGAGTGGTGACAGGCAGCACAAGCCCTGGACTCAGTTGCCCTCTGGTTTCAATTCCGGTGAAGCTGGTGGGATAGACTTTGGGACTCTCTGGTAAACCTTGGTATTTGATGGGGAGTCCCACTGGCTGCCTGGACTGCGGGACCTTGGGGTGCAAATTTGGAGACTCCCTAGCTGCCAAGTGACTTTACCTGGGGACTCTTCTTCTTTGACTCTTGGCACTCTGGGCACCTCCTGTCACCTTCACTTTTTAGTAAGGAATTTAATTTGTGCTTAGAAAGCCCATCTGGTTTATTGTCTTTGGCCATCTAGGAGTCTACAGACAAAACCTGGGCTTTTCTCCAACAAATATCTGGTAAACGTTTTTTTCTGGGGCATCAGTGGGCTCCAAACTTGCGAACTGGATGGGGCACTGGTGTGCACTACCGGGAGCCCCTGCCCTGCCACCCTCGGTGGTTGCGAGCACTCAGTGAAAAATCCCAGTTTTCCCCTGTGTGGGATTTGGGTGGAGCGCTCTGCTGGCTTTGGCATATGGGTTTTGTGTGTTGTTCGATTTTCTTCTTTTAAGTGTCTATTGGTTTTGTTTCTCCGTGGGAGAAAGTCAGTCTCTGAGAACTCTACTTGTTTCTCTTGTCTACCTCAAATGAAAGTTGGTGTGAGATAAGATCCTAAGGTTGGTCCCAGTTTGAACTTTGTCTTTTGTCTTTAGATTTGGCTTTTGTTTCATTGTGAAAAGTAGTGGCTTGGTCTCAATCCCACTAAGAGTCCATCAGGTCACATGCTAGCTAAATAGTCAATTTGCCGCTGTCAGTCAGTGACTAACGAGCTTTGCCAAAGATCTGGGAAATAGAATAAGATCTCTTCTGCGCAAGCTTTATGTTGTTACTGCATGAGGATTCTACTCAGAAAATATTCAAATTAACGGTTTGAAGAGGGAGAAGATATCACTCCCTTCCCAAACTGTAAAACTCAGAAAAAAGGAAAATGAGGAAATAAGTGTTTTAAATAGGCTAAATCCTCCTGCGGGAGCTGGGAGATATTGAAGTCCTGGGAACAGTAGGGTAATTGATGCCACTCTTTAAACTCCTGGTTGTGGAAGCAGCAGGGATGGCTGCCTCCCCTCACTGAGGAGAAAAAAATGAGACTTTTAAGCTCAGGGGGTGTTCTGCCCGAGCCTGACAGCTGCCGCACCTCTCCTGCAGCGGCCTCAAAGTTGTCAAGGACAAAATAAGAACTACCTCAAATGGTTTTTTTAGGAAAAAAAAACATTTATCCATGTGGTCTAGATAAATATTTGATATGAAAGCTGGTTTAAATTGAATACCTTTTGAAGTTATTAACATAGAGTATGATATATGTTTGTTTTGCCTGGGTTTGAAGGAATGAGTTCATTTATTTATCTCTGTTACAAAATTTGTCAATAAGATGGCTTGGGTAATAATTGACTTTAAAATCTCAATAAATAGATAAAATAAAATTAAAAACTAATGAATAGACAATTAACTAAAGTGAAGAGATTTGATAATAATTATGTATGCACCTGAACTTAATTTTCCAAAGCCTTTGGTGGCTTGGAACTTTAGGTGTTGCTGGGTTAAATGGTGAAAATAATTAAATATCTAGATATTTAAAAAATAACAGGATACTGAAATATTAATTGATCTGAGTTTGCCTTCTTTGGCTTCTTATTACAGAAAAGCTAGAAAACGGATTAAGCTCTGTTAATGAATATGTCTTGTAGTTTATTTGAAGTGTATCTCTTGAACATGTGAGTGTGTTCACAAATGAAAAAGTCTTTTTTCTAGAAATATCAGTCTAAGGAATGTGACTTACTTCCATTTAACTGTCACTAAAAATCAACTTCTAAAAACTAAGAGTTCTAGTTAAGTTGGAAAGAAATGGAATGGTTTGGTAGTGAAAGGTCTAAGGTATGCAAATACTCACTGAAGAAAAAGACTGTGAGTTGCAGGGCGTCTGTGTAAGTAGCAGAGGGTCTGTGCAACTTGAAAGTTTCTGAAGAAGGATCTTGAGAGGAAATTATATAGGTAAGCTGAATAATAAACTGAATTAAATAAATGAATCTAAATATCAAAAGCAATCTAGTAAAGAATTTGTTTGGTTTTTTCAGTCTCTTAAAAAGGAAAAAGTTTTTTTCTGTTAGAAAGCCAAGGTTCTATATATTTTTTAAAAATTATGTGTTATATTGTGCTAATCGGGTACTTGATTACTCAAACAACCATGTTTTTTATTGTAAGAACTAAAATTTTGCTAGCCTGTATTTATGTTTAGTACCTTTATTGTCAGTTTGGGCAAGTAAATAATTTAATATTGTTTCATAATAATATACAATCTTTTGGTCAAGTATAATTGACAGCCTTTCCAGGGTTTAAATTTTAAGAGATTTTTCTTGATCTAACATTGGCTTTGGATCATTCTGATGGATCCCTGGAATGCCTTGGGGATTTGTTCTTTCTCCTTATTAAGAAAGAATTTGAACTAATTAGGCCTATTTGTTATGTTTAAAGTACATGGGAAGCTTTGTCAAATAAAGAAATGTTAAGTGTATTTTATCTGTATACATATATTTTTATTGTTAAAGTAGATGGCCTAGAGATTATATATAAATCTCCAAAATTCTACAAAATTCTGATTCACTTTCATTTATAATTTTAGTTGTTATCTTAAAGTACTGTTTCAGGAAAATAAATTTCTCTGTCAGTTGCATTATAATCAAATCTGTAACCATGTGACTTTAAGGCGTTTTTTTTGTCATTTGCAGACAGCCACTGTTTTACTTTAATGCATTTGCAAAAATATATTACAACTTTGAAAAAGTTTGTATGAAAGACTCTGACATACTCTAGATTACAGGTTTCAAAGCAAGTCAAAAGGGACGTAGAGGAAAGAATAAACAAATGTGATCTCATCAAAATAAAAAGTTTGTGCATGGCTAAAGAAAACAGCATTAAAATGAAAAGAAGCTTGAGGAGAGGGAAGATGGCGGCGGAGTAGGACAAAGGATTTCGCTTCTCTCCGCGCTGGAGAAGGACCTGGCTGATCTGCGGAAGAACACAGCAGATGCTAAACTGGGACTCAGCATATAAGAAAGCAGGACTCCAGAGACTGTAGCGGACACTGAATGNATACCTCAGACAAGGGTTTGATCTTCAAAATATATAAAGAAATCACACAACTCCACTTCAGGAAGACAAACAACCCAATTAAACAATAGACAAAAGACTTAAACAGACACTTCTCCAAGGAGAACATACAGAGGGTCCAGAGACATATGAAAAGATGCTCAGCATCACTAGCCATCAGAGAGATGCAAATTAAAACCACAACGAGATACCACTTCACACTGGTCATAAAAGCTATCATAAACAAATCAACAAACAACAAGTGTGGAGAAACCAGAGGACGTGGAGAAAAGGGAACCCTGGCACACTGTTGGTGGGAATGCAGACTGGTGTAGCCACTGGGAAAACAGTATGGAATTTTCTCAAAAAACAAAAATAAACCTGCCTTTTGATCCAGCAATTCCACTGCTACGATTATACCCTAAGAATCCTGAAACAACAATTCAAAAGAATCTATGCACTCCAATGTTCATAGCAGCACAATTTATAATATCCAAGTGCTGGAAGCAACCTAAGTGCTCATTAGTAAGTGAATGGATCAAAGAACTATGGTACATTACATGATGGAATACTATGCAGCAGAAAGAAAGAAGAAACTCCTACCCTTCACAACAACATGGATGGAACTGGAGAGCACCATGCTAAGTAAAATGAGCCAAGTGGTGAAAGACAAATACCATATGATCTCACCTTTAAGTGGAACCTAATCAACAAAACAAACGAGCAAGCAAAACATAACCAGAGACATTGAAATTAAGAACAAACTGACAGTAACCAGAGGTAAGAGGGGATAATGGGGGTGGGTAAGGGGGAAGGGATTCCAGGAACATCTATAAAAGACACATGAACAAAGCCAAAGTGGGTAGGATCGAGGGTAGGGGGTATGGCTGCGGTGGGGGAAATGGTGGGGGGAGAATGGAGACAACTATACTTGAACAATAATTTTAAAAAGTTAGAAAATAAAAGAAAATTTGCAGAACCCTAAAGGGTAACTGGATTCATGAAAACACTGGCAAATAACCAGAATAAACAAAAGTTAATTATGGGACATAATACATTCAAGATAATTGTGGCTTTATAACTTTTTAAATTATTTTTTAATTGTTCAGTTACAATTGCCCCCATTTCCCCCCCCATTACTCTCCCCTGCCCTACCTACCCCTCCCTCCTACATCCAATCCTCTCCCC
This sequence comes from Sturnira hondurensis, assembly GCF_014824575.4. NCBI lineage: Eukaryota > Metazoa > Chordata > Mammalia > Chiroptera > Phyllostomidae > Sturnira > Sturnira hondurensis. Next base: position 913,213 of record NW_028084511.1, on the reverse strand, counting down.
CATTGTCTTTATCCATGGGTCCTTTATCCATGTTCCTTGATGAGCCCTCCCCTTCTTTCCCCGTTATCACCCCCACTTCTGATTACTGTCAGTTTGTTCTTTATTTTCATGTCTCTGGTTATGTGTTGCTCACTTGTGTTCTTTTTGTTGATTAGGTTACACTTACAACTTTCTTCATTTTTCTGCTGTGTTGGATTCCATTGTGTAAACGTACCAGAGGCTTTTAATCCAATTTACTGATGGGCACTTAAGCTGTTGCTAGCATTTGACTATTGTGAATAATGCTACTACGAACATTGGCATGCATAGGTTCCTTTGAACTGGCGTTTCATGATTGTTCGGGTACACTACAAGCAGTGGAATTGCTGGATCAAAAGGCAGGTCCTTATTTAGTTTTTTGAGGAAATTCCATACTGTTTTCCCCAGTGGCTACACCAGTCTGCATTCCCACCAACAGTGTACTACGGTTCCTTTTTTCTCCACAGCCTCACTAGTACTTGTTTGTTGATTTGTTTGTGATAGTCATTCTGACTGGTGTGAAATAGGTGTATAACTTTTTCTAAAAAATATTGCTAATTTTTAATTTTTTGTTTTTCAGAAATAAGAAAACTTCTTTCTTTCTTAAAAAGAACTGGTAAATTGGTGGAGATGGGAGAAGATGGCAGTGGAGTAGGACAAAGGATTCCGCTTCCCCCCACGCACGGGAGAAAAACCCAGCTCATCTGCGGAGGAACACAGCAAATTGCCAACAGTGACCCAGCATATAGGAAAATAGGAGTCCAGAAATTATGGCGGACACTGAATGACCAAATGGTGAGGAGACGGCTGCAGGTCAATAAGGTCGGAGGGAACAGCAGGCTGCAGGCCAAGGCTGCCACCTCCGCCTGCTGAGCCAGGGACCCAGCCGGGTCTGCCTCGAACTCTTTGGGATCCGAGGGCTGGCAGCAAGGTCCTTGGGAGAGAGCCGGGTCACCAGTTCCCTCCCTATCTGGCCAGGCGCAATTTGAAAAACCCGGAGAGAATTCTGCTTGCTTAAAGTGTAGGAGAGAGGAATAGGCACAAGGAAGCGCGAACAAGGGAGGTTTGATCACCCATGGAGTCTGTGGTTGCTGGCCTGGGAGAATTGAGAGTTGCCCTTGCATTTCCCCTTGCACTGGGAAAGGTTCAAGCCTAAGACTGAGGGACCTGAGGCACCCGCACCCCAGCCCAGGACTGTGACTCAGTGGGGTGCTGGGGAGAGGTGCCAGTCTGGATCTTGGGAGAGCACTCCTGAGACCGGCTGAGAACACTGAGAAGGGAGAAAGGCCACACCAATCGCCCCTCAGACTGCTGCAGCCAGTAAGACCAGAAAAAACAGTTTGGCCAGTGGGAAACCAACAAGAGTTTTTTGGTTTTTTTAAATAATCTTTTTTTAAAACTTTATTATTGTTTTATCTTTCAATACTTTTACCCTCTCTCTTCTTCTTTCTTGTTTTATTCCTTCTTCCTTTCTTTCCAAACTTACTGCTCTTCCCCCTTTCTGCTGCCCATTGTTTTTTCTTTTCGCTCCCCCCCACAAGTGACAAAAAACTTGGAATGACGAAAAGACCAGAGTTGAACCCAAAGAGGGGGCATCCCGACAGTAGAGACAGAGAGACAAATTTCACTTTGCTATAGCAGAAAACTACAAGTTACTGCGTATTTGTATTTTTCATTATTCTTAACATCTTTTATTTTAACAGTGGCTTTGTATTCTTCCTCTTTCTGTATAGTCTTCTTTACCTTGGCTGGACATATTGTATCACTTGACAGCTTTCCCCTGTCCCCTCATTCATAGTGTATTGCTAATCTACTGTCCTTTACTTCCCCTTGCTCCATTAGCACACTATTGAGGGTCCAATACTTCCTAATCTTGGTATCTCATAGATTCTGTCATATGATTGTTGCTCTAATATTATTGTAAATAATAGCTGTTACATACTGTTGTAAATACTACACAACACCCACCCCCCTCCAGATCTTAGCCCACTTCATTGTTGCCTGAACTATACTACTGTAGTGGTTAACTCTATTCTCTCTCACACTACACCTATTTACCATCCTTTATTCTCACCTTACCTCAGAATCTGACCTCCCTCAACCTCACTGCTTTCTAGATCCAACTCACAAGCCTTCCCTCCCCAACAAGAGCCCTATATTCTTTCCATCCTTTCTAAAAAGTGGTTAGTCAGGTTGAAGATTATGGTTATCGCTATACATAGCCAGGGGATCTCCTATCTCTTCTCTACCAGCTGCTACTGTAAATATCATAGAATACTGTCCTGCTGTCATAAACGTTTTGCCTTCCCCTCACACGGATAAAAAAAAGGGTAGGTGGAAGCAGTTAACACCAGGATCCCCACTGGAAGAGGAAACCCAACACCAAAGGAACCACCAACAGATAACAACAGAAGAAGGTGAAGGAGAAAGTGGAAACCACATAAACCTCAGCCCAAGACCTATCTGGAAATACAACTAAACAGTGGAGAAACTACCAAGGGCAAACAACTGAACAAGAGCAAAAGAGAATCCTCAAAACCCTGTACATGCAGAAGAACTAGCTTCAACACAACCCGCCCTCACCAGCACAACAAATTAAAATGGGTAGTGGACAGAGAGACCATCAGTTTACCAGCTGGTGGGAAGGACCCACAAAAGAAAGACCCCAAAACAACAAAAACCCTAAGACCAACTCAGAGCTAATGTAAAGGACAGCCCAAGACCAGTGAGCTGGGGAGATCAAGGAGACCACACCACTGAATCTCACAGGTATTATACCACAGAACTTCACACTGTAAACTCAGGAAGCCAGAACAAATCAATTTAAGAAGCTGAAGCTAACAAGAAGAGTCTCAAGACAAAGAAATAACCACCCCCCCATA